>NW_028318139.1:2566000-3207500 GCF_062004578.1 Staurois parvus
CAACGCTGCACCCAATGAAATTTATGTCCTTTTGTCCCACAAATTTCATCATAAATTTAGGCCAAAATTTTTTCTGCTACATGTCTTTGCTAAAAAAAAAATACCAATACGTATACATTAATTGGTTTATGTGAACATTATAGCATTTACAAATGGCGGTATAGAAACTGGAATTTTTTTTTACTAGTAATGGCAGCGATCAGTGACTTATTGCGGCACTGCGGTGGGCATTCTGACACTGGGGGGGAACTGACTTGGTGTCACTGACATCCCCAGAGATACCAATACAGTGATCAGTGCTAATAAAAAGCACTGACACTGTACTAATGGCACTGGGCAGGAAGGGGTTAACACGTGGGGCGATCAAAGGGTTAACTATGCTGTGTGCTGTTTCACATTATGTGCTGTGTGTGTGCTTCACTGTAAGCACACTGCATTGTATGGCGGGTGTCCTCTGTATCAATAACAACTGATGAGTCATCAGCTGGCAGCGGAGTTCCCCATTGACAGCTGAATAAAACCAAACCTATTGATGACAATTTTTTTTTCCCCAATCCATACCAGGCTCTTCAGATCTGGTATAGTTTTTAAGGGGAACCCCATGCCAAAATGTAAAGAAAAGGGCATGGGGTCCCCTCTAAAATCCATACCAGACCCTTAGGCAGCTGGCAGATCAGAAAAGGAGGGGATGAGTGAGCACCCCCTTGAACCATACCAGGGCACATTCCCTTAACATGGGGGGTGCTTTGGGATGGGGGGCTCCCCACCAAAGCACCTTGTCCCCATGAACGATGATGTAAAAAGGGGGTGGGGTCACCAGGTAGCTCCTCTCCTTAGCTTATTTAAGAGCTGTCAGGAGGTAGAGCGTCAGACAGCAAGATCTTTTTTTTTCTTCAGGTCCGTGGCATTCATCGTGACTGATGTTAGATCTACTTTGGGAGACAATTTTTTTTTCTACTACTTTTTTAATAAAGGACTATGTACCCCATGCTCATTCACATGGGGGGCAGGATTTGGGGGCCCCCTTGTGAAAGGAGGCTGCTAGATTCCGATAGGTCACCCCCTGCAGACCCCCACAACCACAGCCCCATTGTTGTGGGGAAGAGGCCGTTGTCCTCATCAACATGGGGACAAGGTGTTTTGGAGGAGAGGGGAGCCCCTCCTGCCCCAAAGCACTCTCCTATGTTGAGGACATGTAGTCTGGTATGGTTCAGGAGGTGGGGCACACTGTTTTTTTTCATGATTTTTAAAAATTTTTAATTGCCAGCAATAGGTTTATTTATATTCAGCTGTCAGCTCCCTAACAACCATGTTGTTTACTGGTTGTTAAGGACACCAGCAGCCAATCCTTAACAACCAGCTTAAATTCACACAAAGCACACCCAAAATGCATAAAAAAGCGCATCAAAAATGCAATACTTGCATTTTTGGTGCAGTTCCATGGAAGCCTATTAAACACAAAACGCAAACTGGTGCGGGAAAAAAAGTCCCAGACCCTTTCAAAAATCCGCACTGGCTCAGATCGCACAGATGTGAACTAGATCCATAAGAAATCATGTTAAACGACCTGAAATCCACGTAAGTGTGAACCTAGGGTAAAAGTCTGGCCCCTTTTTTCTGCTTTAATGGCACTTTACCTTTCACAGTTTATTTTTGGTCACTATTGTTAAATGCCATAGGAAATCACAAGGAGATAAACATTAGTATACAGTATATGTAACATTTTGAAAATATTTAAAAGCGTGTATTTTCTGTATTCTTACAACAAATGCTTTTTTTAACCAGGTGGGAAAAAAGTTGCAGCTGATTCAAAATATAATGCGTTGTATTATAAAATTCATGTAAACCTTGTTTTACTCAAAATTAATTAAATAAAATTAAACATTTTATAGAGCTTTGCTGTTCTTCTTAGAAATCCAATGTCTGCCACTACTTCACAATTAAAGTCACTTGGATATGGGCCCTAGAGAAATGAATTATTTAGTATGTAATACAATGTGGTTGAATTACTTTAGGAGTAAAGGGTACTCACTTAGCAATGAGAATGATGACTTAGCTTTGTGAATTAGGTGAAGCAGTGTTCACTTTGATTACTCAGTCTTTTGAAAGGGACAAAAACATTTTTTTCTAGCATATGATGGCAAGATTCAAGCAAACACAGATTTTTCTCACCTAATTCGCTAAACTAAGTGAGCAGTCCCTATTTACTTTTGCTTTTGTCTGGAATATCATTTCTGATTTCTTTTAGTATCTTGGGTTAAGTGATAAATGTCTATTTTAATGCCTGAAATGTTTTGTGAATGTCAAATTTAAATGTATGCCAAGGGTAAATGAACGATCATAAAAATTATAAGGCAGTAAACCAAATCCAGAAGCCAAAATGCACTCTCTTTATTGTCCATGAAGGACACTGCAGGATAGTAATTTTCACGGCTTGTGTGTGTGAAATGTGCTACACTAAATGCAGATGAATTGCAGATAAATCAATCCTGTCCAGTGCATCAAATCATACACTATATACCCATGCACCTATATCACTAAATACAATAATACATGACAAAGTGTACCACATACAGTGGGGATCAAAAGTTTGGGTACCCCAGCTAAAAATTTGTATTAATGTGCATAAAGAAGCCAAGGAAAGATGGAAGAATCTCCAAAAGGCATCAAATTACAGATTAGACATTCTTATAATATGTCAACAAAAGTTAGATTTTATTTCCATCATTTACACTTTCAAAATAACAGAAAACAAAAAAATGGCGTCTGCAAAAGTTTGGGCACCCTGCAGAGTTAATAACTTGTACTGCCCCCTTTGGCAAGTATCACAGCTTGTAAACGCTTTTTGTAGCCAGCCAAGAGTCTTTCAATTCTTGTTTGAGGTATCTTTGCCCATTCTTCCTTACAAAAGTCTTCCAGCTCTTTGAGATTTCTGGGCTGTCTGTCACGCACTGCTCTTTTAAGGTCTATCCATAGATTTTCAATTATGTTGAGGTCAGGTGATTGTGAAGGCCATGGCAAAACCTTCAGTTTACGCCTCTTGATGTAATCCCCCGTGGATTTCGAGGTGTTTAGGATCATTATCCATTTGTAGAAGCCATCCTCTCTTTAACTTCAGCTTTTTCACAGATGGCATCAAGTTACCATCCAAAATTTGCTGAAATTTTATTGAATCCATTTTTCCTTCTACTCGTGAGATGTTCCCTGTGCCACTGGCTGCAACACAACCCCAAAGCATGATTGATCCAACCCCATGATTAACAGTTGGACAGAGGTTCTTTTCATTAAATTCTGTGCCCCTTCTTCTCCAAACGTACCTTTGCTCATTCCGGCCAAAAAGTTCAATTTTAACCTCATCGGTCCACAGAACTTGTTTCCAAAATGCATCAGGCTTGTCTATATGTTCATTTGCAAAGTTGAAACGATGATTTTTGTGGTGAGGACGTAGAAGTGGTTTTCTTCTGATGACTCTTCCATGAAGACCATATTTGTACAAGTATCTCTTTATAGTGGAATAGTGTACCACAACTCCAGTGTCTGCCAGATCTTTCTGGAGGGATCGTGCAGTCAAACGTGGGTTTTGAATTGTTTTTCTCACAATCCTGCGAGCTGTTCTGTCTGATATTTTTCTTGGTCTTCCAGATCTTGCTTTAACTTCCACTGCTCCTGATGACTGCCATTTCTTAATTACATTCCGAACAGAGGATATTAACATCTGAAAACGCTTTGCTATCTTCTTATAGCCTTCTCCAGCTTTGTGAGCGTCAACTATTTTCAGTTTCAGTTTTCTAGACAACTGCTTAGAAGAACCCATGGTGCTGATTGTTGGGGCAAGGTCAGATGAGTCTGGGGATTTAAAACCTTTGAGATTGACATCACCTGGTCTTCCCAGACGATGATTGAGAACAATCCATGACACTGGCAGGTCTCAGCTTGGCAAAGGGGGCAGTGCATGCTATAAATTCTGCAGGGTGCCCAAACATTTGCAGACGCCATTTTTATGTTTTCTGTTATTTTGAAAGTGTAAATGATGGAAATAAAATCTAACTTTTGTTGACATATTATAAGAATATAAGAATATGTGTGTTTTTATTGATCATAGGATGCACATAAAACACCATCAATGTGTTTCATGGCTTACGCTAGCCACTTTTTCGGAAAGCTGTTTAACGACACATAGGACATAGGAAACCATAGGCTATACATAACCATAGGCTATACATAACTAAAAATGAATGCAGAAAAATAAATACAATATTTAAAAAATTAATCTAGAATGTATTGTATATACTGTATATAATAATAGTTAGCATCAAGAAATGTCTGGGATATTATATAAATATATGTGAACATGTCTATTATAAATAAATGCTCCATAATAAAAATGCTACATATAAAAGTAGATTTCATTCAGCCAGAATCCCCTTTTTGTAGAAATGCATGATTAAAATATATAATAAATATATACAATGAATGTCAAAAGACAGAAAAACTAATGAAGGTTTATATTGGAAATACAAGCTAATGTCCGTTATGCATTATAACATAATATTAGTTTGTGCAATAGGATGTGCATAATATAATTCTGTCAATTTGAGGTCATCTACTTAATTACCCTATAAATGTAATGCTGTAAGTTGCTTTATTGGCTCAAGCAGTACTAAAATAAACCAGTTATGTTAAAAATTATTATTTATTTATTACAGGAATATATATAACACCAACAATTTACACAGTGATTTCCATGTATTTATATATATATATATATATATATATATATATATATATATATATGTGACCAGTTCAACAGCCCACCCGAACCACTGGCTGAAAAGGTGGCATTTTCACTACCACCTATAAATAATAAAATGCCACTGGCTTGTATCAAATTGTTAACTAGCAGGCGGAGATCCTAGGTGACATCATTGACTAATTATTATCATGATTATATTCAGTCAATGGTGTCACCCAGGTTCCCCAGTACTGTTTACATTTCAACAATACCAGGAACTGTCATTTGTGAGGCATCTTAAGCATGTTTATTTTGCTTCAAAGGATAGCTGGGGACTGTCATTTGCAAAGGGGGTAGTGATGGGAGAAGATTGATGTGACAGCGGGTCATCATGTTGGTCTGTCTTCAAGCATCACTCATTGTGACTGAACCTGGTACTACAGTAGAACACACACCCCCATTCCTTCAGCAGGACACTTTGTCCCCTTGTTAATGCAGACAGGGGTGTCCTCTCCACTTCCCTAACTCAGTGTATGTGGGAGTCTGCATAAGGGACTTTATAGGGAAGCACATTTATAACAGGGGGGCCCCTAGTAGGGGTGGACTGACAACTCATGGGGCCCCCAGGCACTAGGGGATCATGAGGCCCCTGTGTCCTTGCCCACACTCAAAGCACACCCAAAAAACCCTATAAAAAAGGTCCCAGGGGCATTTCATTGGGCCCCCTACTGACCCCGGCGGTGCCCGAGTGCTCGAATGGTCAGTCCGCCCCTGGCCCCTAGATATTCAGCCCTCCTTCCTACATGAATAAGTATGAGATATATAGTACCCCTTGTTACTCATTAAAAAAATGTAATAGAAAATTTAAAAAAATAGATAAAAAATGAAATTTAATGTATTCCAATTCCAATCATACCATCCAGTGATGTAGAACCAGTATCAATCACAGTTCATGACATCCACTGACTCACCAACATGATTATCCTGCCCTGCCCCACTCATGTCATTAAATGGCAGTTCCCATGCTATTGTGGTAATGTAAACAGAGCAGTTGGGAATCTTGGGAGACATCACTGACCATATATATTCATAATCACATTTGATTAATGATGTTACGTGGGATTACCAGGCCACTTTGATTACAAGCAGAATGAAGTTGATGGGGAATTGTCATTTACCAGCTTTATTTTTTTCTTATGTCACTTTCCAGCAGTATGTTGTACTGATGTCCAGATTTACTTGCAAGTTTAAGGAAGCCATAGAGCATGTTTTTAAAAGGGATTGATGTATTTTTTTTGTTGCCTTTAAAGGCTAATTAAAAACACTCTCCCTGCTGAACTGTAATTTTGTAACACATTTTTTCCATTGGTAGGCCCCTCATGGAAGTGCCAAGCTACCCATGCCCTTGATAAAAAGGGCCGTAAAATACCACAAGGTTTTACCTCTCTCACACTTATATGGGTTTTCCTTCTATGTTCATGGTTTGCATATTTTCTACAGGGTTTGATGAACATCCAGCAAACCCAACTTTGCTCAGTTTGCTTATCACTATGCTCTATATATAGTTATGGATGCCGTATGTATGATGTACTGTTTGGTGTGGCACAGAGTCTAAACACTAGGCTTTTTCATAGTATTCACAACAATTAAGTGAATTTAAGATTCACTGCCCCTCCTTCCCAACCCCCACTGTAAATTAATCATATTGGTTTTTCAGCAATATAGAAAGTATTCATTAATATAATTCTGGGTAGTACAAATGGCCTTCAATACTCTAGAATGCGCTGCATTAGTTATGCAAAAAAAAGTATGTAAAATAGGCATTTGACATGTAGGCAGTTTTATACTTACAAAACAGATATGAACAACTTACAGTATTTCCTCTAGTATGGAGTGTGGAAGATTCTGGTCGTAAAGGAGGGTCTGGTGGACTTTTAAAAGAATTTGCTGGGATTGTCCGGTCTGAAATATCACAAATGTTTATATTAGAAAAAAAAGGTAAAATTACATTCAGCTTCATTTGGCTTTATATCTACATAAGTAGTTACATAGTTAATCTGATCCAAAAAAGACACAAGTCCATCCAGTTCTACTAACAAGTCAATACATCCAGTCCATTAAGTTCAACCACATACATTGATTTCTGCAGATGCTTTCTGCATACAAAATCGTGTACACGTTTCTTTCAGTGTACCTACCCAGGCCACCTATCTAAAATAAGAAAAAGAATCAGCAAAATGCCTACAGTGGAACTAAACTGTATCTGAGCACTGAAAATGCTATTAAATTCATTTTTAATATTCAAAGCAAACTCACCCATCCATCCATGTCTCCATGCTTTACTTCTTTAATCCATTTGCCCTTAGCTCAGGCATGAAGGCAGGAGGGTGTGCTTAGCTGAGAAAGCCCCCTCTTTTCTGCTCCTCTTAAGCTTTGCTGGTAGACTGATAATGCACAGCCTCTTTATGGAATGAGTTTTGTAAGGCCTGCCCACAGTCTTTTGCCAAACCACTTAGCCACTCCCACTCTGTGATCTTTACAACAAAAAGACTAATCTGTAACCCAAAACTTCAGACTCTTTGACATTATAAAGGAAGTATGTGGAGGGCACAGGACAGCTCTGGATTTCTGACATTAATAACAGTTATTTGGTACAAAATGAAATTTTGGGTCATAGAAAGATAGAAACATAGAAAAGTGACTCAGAAAAAGACCAAGTGCTCCATCAAGTCTGCCATTTTTTGGGGGTTTATCTTTGAGGGAGAGGGGGTTTGTTTTGTTTCGGGTTTTTTTTTGGGGGGGTTGCTTTTTAGTATAGATCTATGAATGTCCCAAGCAAGTTTGAAGCTATTTACTGTTGACTGGCTCACTAACTCTACTGGAAGTTTATTCCAAGCATCAACTACTCTTTCAGTAAAATAGTACTTTCTGAGATTAGTTTTGAACTTTCCTCCAGTTAGTTTAAGGTCATGTCCCCGTGTTCTTGATTTTGGTTTCAAATTGAAAATACTGCCCTCCTAAACCTTATTCACCCCCTTGATCTAATTAAAGGTTTCAATCATGCCTCCACTTTCCCTTCTTTCATCCAGACTGAACATATTAAGTTCCTGAAGTCGCTCCTTAATGTTTTATCCCCCAGACCTTTCACCATTTTTGTTACTGTCTCTGGACCATGGGCGGACTGACAACTCATGGGGCCCCCGGGCAATAGGGGATCATGGGGCCCCTGTGTCCTTGCCCAAACTCAAAAAAGCCTATGAAAAATGTACCAGGGGCATCTCATAGGGCCCCCTACTGAGTTTCCAAATGGTCAGTCCGCCCCTGCTCTGGACCCATTCTATCTTATCAATGTCGTTTTGTAAGTGAGGTCTCCAGAATTGGTCACTGTATTCTAAATGAGGTCTCACTAAAGGTCTATTGTATATAGGGCAATCAGGACCTCCTTCTTTCTGCTGGTGACCCCTCTAGTGATGCATCTTAGAATTCTGTTTGCTTTCCCCACTGCCTGGCCACATTGTTTCCTCGTGTTGCAATCATCTGAAATAAGTACCCCCAAATCCTTTTCCTCTGTAGTGCTGGCCAACAATGTACCCCCAATGTTGTGCTATCTCAAGGGATTCTTTTTCCCTAGGTGCATTATTTTACATTTAGAAACATTGAACTGAAATTTCCACTTTTTTTAGCAATCTTCCAGCAATATCAAATCATGGTCCATGTTACATACACCTCCAGGGATATCAACCCTATTGCACACCTTTGTGTGCAATAGGGTCACTGTATTCTAAATGAGGTCTCACTAAAGATCTATTGTATATAGGGCAATCAGGACCTCCTTCCTTCTGCTGGGGACCCCTCTAGTGATGCATCTTAGAATTCTGTTTGCTTTCCCCACTGCCTGGCCACATTGTTTCCTCGTGTTGCAATCATCTGAAATAAGTACCCCCAAATCCTTTTCCTCTGTAGTGCTGGCCAACAATGTACCCCCAATGTTGTGCTCTCTCAAGGGATTCTTTTTCCCTAGGTGCATTATTTTACATTTAGAAACATTGAACTGAAATTTCCACTTTTTTGAGCAATCTTGCAGCAATATCAAATCATGTTCCATGTTACATACACCTCCAGGGATATCAACCCTATTGCACACCTTTGTGTGCAAAGACATACAGTACCTTACCCAACAAACCTTTAGTTATATCACTTACATGTAGATCAAATCTAACAGGACCGAGTACAGAGCCTTGTGGTACACCACTAGTGACCGGGGCGGACTGACAACTCATGGGGCCCCCGGGCAATAGGGGATCATGAGGCCCCTGTGTCCTTGCCCAAACTCAAAAAAGCCTATGAAAAAGGTACCAGGGGCATCTCATGGGGCCCCCCTACTGACCCCGGGGCCTTGGGCCATGCCCGAGTTACCAAATGGTCAGTCAGCCCCTGCTAGTGACTCTTTTCCAAGTGAACCCCATTTACAACCACACTCTGGTATCTATCCTTTAGCCAGCTGCATATCCACTGAACCACCCAAGGGCTAAGTCCTAGCTTGTACTGCTTTTGTATTAGATCATTATGTGGAACTGTATCAAATGCCTTGCTGAAATCAAAATAAGCTACGTCCACAGCACCACCCTGGTCCTCAACATTGGTAATATAGTCAAAAAATCCAATCAGATTAGTCTGACATGATCTGCCCTCAGTAAAGCCATGCTGCCTTGGATCCAGCAAGTTATGTATTTTTAAGTGATCAATGCTCCTTCTTTTCAGGAGTGATTCCATTAACACAAAACAGATGAAACAAAAAGTTTCCAATGGTTTATTAAATAGACAAAAGTAAGGGAAGTTCATTGTTTGGGTTTGCATTTACTTGCATCTATGTGAATATATGTATTTTATTTTGACTTCATAGTAAGGATGTCCATTTGTTTGGTTTATTTTGAAGTACTGAACGACATATCAGACTGGATGTCGCTCCACTTCCTCAAACTGGACCTCTCCAAAACCGAGCTCTTAGTCTTCCCTCCAGCCCGCACACCACCCCCCATTGACTTCTCCATCACGTCCAACAATGCCACCATCAGGCCTGCCCCGCAGGCCAGAGTACTTGGTGTCATACTTCAATCTATCTCCAATCTATCCTTCCAGCCCCAGGTCCAATCACTAACAAAATCACGCAGACTCCACCTCCGCAACATCGCCAAAATCCGCACGTTCCTAACCCCAGAAACCACTAAGCAACTCATCCACTCCCTCATCATATCATGACTTGATTACTGCAACTCCTTCCTCACTGGCCTGCCCCGCCACAGGCTATCCCCGCTTTAGTCGATCCTGAATATGGCAGCCAGACTCATTAACATTACCAACCGCTCCGTTTCCGCCACCCCCCTCTGCCAATCCCTCCACTGGCTTCCGATTGCCCAACGGATCACATTCAAAATTCTAACACTGATGTACAAAGCTGTTCATCATACTGCCCCAAACTACATCACCGACCTAATATCCAAGTACCCCCCAACACGACCTTCTCTCTAGTTCCCTGGTCTCCTTCTCCCATGCCCGCCTCCAGGACTTCTTCAGGGCATCACTCATCCTCTGGAACTCCCTACCCCAATCCATCAGACTATCACCTACTCTCCTCTCCTTTAGGCGCACCCTGAAAACCCACCTCTTCTGTGAAGCCTACCCCACCCCCTACTAATTGCCAACCTCCTCCACTCTTCCTACCACTCCATCCCCCACAGCCATTTCCTCCTGTACCACTATCCCCTCCCTCCTAGATTGTAAGCTCCAAGGAGCAGGGCCCTCAAACCCCTTATGTCATTATGTATTGTATTGTTACTGTACTGTCTTATGTATTGTCTTCCATTGTAATGTACAGCGCTTAGCAAGGCACTTTATAAATACTGTATAATAACAATAATACTAGATGGTGCTTAACTAGTTCAGTCAGCTGGGTGGTTAAACTAAATCTAAATGCAGTCACTGAAATCTCATATGGGCTGCAACATGTTTTTAATATGCAGCTTTTACTAAGATAACTATATATATTAATCCTACCGTAACAGTTCTTGTTCAATCCCTTTCTATTATAGGGTGACAATTGTATCCCAGTTGTACTTGTTCATTGTCACTTCATCCATACTAGAAACTACAAGCAGCCATGTTGAGACACATTGTGCAGCCATGTTTGACCATTGTCACCCTATTAAATAGGTCCAGAGTAATGTTATAGAAAGAATAGTGTAATTTTCTAAGTGCTTACTTTTGCCCAGGTGAAAAAAACAGGGAGAAGAAGTATGCAGAGTAAAGAAAACTAGCCAAGGAAGCCATATTTTGCATAGATCGAAAATATTTGTGTGCATCCCAACAACCCCAATTACAGATGGAGTCACCAGGTAAGTATACCAGTACAAGAAAACTCAAAAACCAAAACCTTTTTGTGTGACTACCCCACATAAAAAAAGATAGTTCAAATCCACAAAATTATATATAGCATACATATACAGACAATCTGCAAGTCAAAACATAAAATACAATTTAATTTCTACAAAAAACATATTATTGCTTAAAACATAAAAAAAAATAATAGCCACACCTATAAACGTAGTGTCCAAACTTCTATCAGTTCTCAAATAGTTTCCTTAATATTCACACTTGGGATGCCTTTATAATGCCTTTAAGCACTGCAGGCTGAATCTAAGCAGTGTGTGAAATCAAACAGGTTATACACACTGGTTAGCAAGATTCATTTAATCAAATCCATTGATTTGTCAACTGCCACATAAAAGTGTTTCAATTTTGGGCCTTATGGCCATTCATGACTGATGATTTTGTGCCCGTACTCTCTGAAATCGAATGCAGCACCCTTAGTGGTTGCTAAGAGACTTTGGTTCCCCTATAGTCCTGCACAGCCAGCCATTCAGCGTTTTCCACACAAGTTTTCATTCAGAGACAGAAACCAGTCCTTGAGCATATGTTTTTTTATTTTATTGAGGGGATTAGAACTTAGAAAGGGTAAGGGGTGTATAGGATGCCCAAGGGAACCGATATCTGAGGACAACTTCCTGAACTATTCACAGCTTCTCTTCTCTGATGCAGTCTCTATTGGAGTACTAGCCAGCAACTCCTAGTTGTACCACCCCAGACCCTAGATGAACTCCTCTTCACCCAGCAATCTGGGGAGTTTCTTCCTGAGCAGGAGATCTGGCTTCTGTTCCTCTAAAAGAAAGTGCATAGTCACTTACAGATGGATAATCTGGTTTCCCACTAGAGTGCTCCTTCCCCTATCCGCCCAGCAGGTGCAGGTGTACTTACTCAGATTGTCTCCTGTAACACTTGCGGGATGGCTGTTGATACCAGTCCTATCAGCTGGGCTGCTCCTTCCCTGCCGTACAGGCGGTTCTCTCTCAGGGGGCCAGTGAGTCATGAGTTTTTCTCCTTTCCAGCTCCAGGCTCAAAGGCAGGCCCCATCTCATTAGGCCTAATGGCAGCCTTCCACCTCCAGCCTGACATCTTCCTGCTCCACACTCCTCTCCCACCATCACACTCCTGCTACTGAGCAGGCTCTTCCACGTTTAAGGGAGTCCCAGCCCCTTGCCAAGCCTCCTGTTGGTGATTGGCTGAAGTCCCTTAAGAGTATAGGCAGCCACTCCTCAGATCCACCCACTGCCTCCAAGGCCCTCCTCTGAAAGCCTCAGCGCAGGGTGAAATTCCAGAGGGGCTGGCCTGCAGAGTCTCTCAGTCCTGACCAGAATTTGACCTCTCTGGCTATCTCAACTGAGCTGCTAATCAGCTCCTAACTAGCCATTAGAGTCTAGCTCCCCCTACACTCACCCCCCCCCCCCCCCACACTAAAATCAGCCATATCCTCATTGGCTGGGGGCAAGAAATAGAACAAAAAAGCTTCTGAGCCCAGGAGCAGGGAATCCTATACAAAAAATAATGGGAGGGGAAAAGGGTACAACAACTGGGAAGGGGAAAGAAATATGTACACAAAATATGAATAAATAATCAGTACAAAAATAAAAAAATCAGCATATGTACATTTTACATAAATTACATATTTACATTTCCTGACTAATGCTAACTCACTAGCAGCAGGACAATGAATGCAGTACCATGATCAAATGGGTAAACCAACCAATGTTAGCATAGGGATGAAATACCTCCCCCTTAGAAGGAGGACTTTCATCAGAAAATGTGTTCTTTGTTCTTCAAATGCAGGGAAGACAGCCATCCTGTGACCTGCAAAACAGTAAGAAAACAACACACAAACACAACCAAATGAAGTAGCACAGTCCTATCTCTGACTGTCTATACAGGTGACAAGGCACGACAATAATGACATAAGAACCATATTTGTTTGCGTTCTTTTTCTTGAGTGCTTATTTTTAAGGAGGAGCCCCTCCAAAGCAAACAAAGGAACTGCCATTAGTTTCTTTGAAAAAAACTAGCCCAGATTAGCTTATCTGGAAAACAATACAGAGTCCGGCACTATCTCTATACAATGAGAGTCCACTGGACCAAAGTCTCAATAATGTTTCCACAGACTGAGTCGGCCTATGGAGCTATCGGTCCCCACGTGGCCACAGAATAGCTACAGCTTCGCTGCCCTTCTTTCACAACTACCACCCCATCTTTATGAATGGCACGGCCCTTACTCCACTCTCTCTTAATGTCCTGGAAGCAGGTCCAAGCTCCTTCCAAATAGGGTTCTCTCAGGTGTCTGGGAACATGCATGTGGTCCTCCTCCCATTGTCTCCAGGACTCTTCCACTAGATCCATAATGTCCTGGGACACGTAGGGGTAGTCCAGACCCCATTCCACTGCTACTCTCCATGGTATCTCCCTTTGAAGAAATGGGGCAGGTTTCCCTTGTACCCCAATCCAGGCTGTATGCAGAACTGTGGTGAGCCAAGGAACCACTCCTGCAAATCAGTGTCTCTGACCTTGGTCCTGAGCCAGGGTGAAGCAAAAGACTTAAATGGTGGGGCATGGGACGAAATCCTAAATGGCTCCGACCAGCAGGATCACCCAGCAGAGTCTGGAGTGTATGGGGGTTCCGACGATCCTGTCTACAAATCCAGCCCAACTGTAGTGTCCCCCCAGTCCCACTCCTCCTCTGTCTCCTCAGAGGTCCAACCATCCTGTTCTATCTCCAGGGGCCAGAACCTCCCCGCCACTGACGCTCTCCATCAGCTCACCTGAGGACTGGTCATCCCCGCAACTAAGTTTTGTCATATATCAATCAGGGATGAGGAGTGATAATTATAATTATTGTTGTTGAGGTTCTATTGAATGTAAAACTCCTCTATCCCAGAAATGTATTTTCCAACAAGTTCAACGGTTCTTTCCAGAGAGAGATATGCATTTATTCGGATAAAGATACTTGCAACAGATGACAATGTCCAGCAGTGGTTTGTAACTATTACAACGAACAGCCCTCAGAGTCCCATTTAAGATGTTTCATTATCAAGCATAGAGACAACACAATCCAGCACATGTCCAATCTATAATATGCACCTAGGTAGCTTCCATGTATGCAATAATGTGTGTTATGATCTATACTTGTGCATCCATATTGATGAAAAGAAAGAAACTCTACCTTAACAGCTACACTTCCCTTTATATACAATTTACTATCAGTAAGCAAAGCTGGAGGGGTTTCTGATTGGCCGACAAAACACTTTAGATCTTAACATGAAAAGACTTCACTTGTCATTACTGTAAATAACATTTAAGGTCACTATAGTAGTGTATAGCAGTATTCAAATATCTGAAAGTACAGCGCTATCATGAATATAAATATGGCAATATATTCAGGTTATAAACTAATAAGTGCACAATGTATAAATAAAGTGCTATTCGTGCAATCTGTGCAATAAGTGAATTCAATCAAATGTCCATAATATTCATTATTATTTCAATAAAATAAATAAAACGGATAATTCAACAGGACTCTTTCTTCAATTTATCTGCAATATAATCCTGTGACCAAAGTGCAAAAGTGCATGTGTCTTTAAAGGTAATCCACCACTTCTGATAGGTGTGCACTCACCAGAACTCTGATGTATACAGGCATTGGTTACAATTGTCACATCTGAGTGCAGGGGTAGTAGGACAGCTTAAGGGTTATTCCAGCATCCTCTCAGTACCAGTGGTGTGTGCCTCTTTAAATCTGGGGAAGATTGCTAAACCACAGGAGCCAAAGGTTTCTCATATAGTGTAGTATTTATTTGTTAAAAGGTAAGTATACACAAGTAAAGGTAATCCACGTGGAAGATAAAATAGGTACCAAAATTGCCACCGCTCCTTGCCCAGGAGACGATGGTGTGACATCAGCAATGTGGTTCTATGCAACGCTTTTCGTGCAACAGCACGTCCTCAGGGGTACACCCATTGCCCATGTGGTTGGTGGCGTAATGCATGGGGGGCGGAGTCTAGTAATGACTTTTTACGGAGCGTGAGTTTTGAATTGCAAATCGCTATGTTACTGCTTCTATCATGTGAGTGACACTCTGGAATTATTTGGAATTAAAACAGTATTACTCTATGGGAGATGTCCTCTGTTTTTTCTATATGTGGAGTTAAACTGAGAAGAGTCCCATTTATACTGTCATTGAAGGGGTGCCTGTTATCAGCTCTCTGCTGCCATCTAGAGCACCTTTTTGGAATTACCATGCTTGGTTGACGTATTAATTTATGGGTCCACATTAGGAGGTGAGCCGCCATCCATATATATTTTAGGTGGAGAAACACTAAGTCAAGGTGGAGCACTGTGTTTTTCAAATAGACTTTATTTATCTGGAGCACATCGTAGTGATTCTTCACCATTCAAGCACCTTATTTGATTTTCACCATTCAAGCACTTTATATTTATATTTCATATTTTGATTGAACTATCACATTTGAATCTGTTTATGGACTATTATGTTTATATGAGTTAGCGCAACACTATTTATGTATGTTTTATGTTTTAAGTGTGTTTTATGTTTAAGTGTGGGATCACCGGCGACAGCAGGCAGGACAGCAAGCATATCAGATATTTCACAAGCAGCATAAAGACTTTTTGATAGGCCCAGCATGATTTACTGGGTTCCATGACACTTCAGGCTTGTTCGTTGCTAGGAGTAACGGCAGCAGGTTGCTATAGGTGAATCCTGGATGAACCCCAACATGTAGTACTACTCCCTTAGAGGTTGCTAAGAGATTTGGGTCCCCCTATAATCCTACATAGCCAGTCATTCAGCATTTTCCACACAAGCATTCATATTGAGGAGATTAGAACTTGGATAGAGTAAGGGGGATATAGGATGCCCAAGGGAATCAATATCTGAGGACAACTTCCTGAACTATTCACAGCTTTTCTTCTCTGATGCAGTCTCTATTGGAATGCTAGCCAGAAGCTCCAAGTTGTACCACCCCAGACCCTAGATGAACTCCTCTTCACCCAGGAAGATTTTCTTCCTGAGCAGAGGACCTAGCTATGAGGAAGAGGGTTTACCCTGAAACGCGTCATCCTTTCTTTGGCCCTTGGATGGCACTTCTTTCATGTCAGGGCCCTTGGTGCCATATGGAGCATATTTCCAGTGATTGTCATTTGTTATGCAATTTGTCACCTCTTGTTTGTGAGTATATTTTAACCTGCATTCAATAAACTGTTATCTGGGATGCTCTAGGCCAGTGTGCTCTCCTTTCAGTTTTTCCTGCAGTTACTCCTGACGTCCCCTGTCGTACACAGGAGCAGGAAGGCTTGGCGTATCCGCTCGAAACTTCGCATATATTTTGGTTCCACTATATTTCCATGTCTTCAGCCCTCTACACTCTCACACTGCGCAGGAGCTTTTGGCATACTACACTAATATATGTAAGGTTATATCTCCCTGGCAAGCAGTTTTTTATGCCAATACTGGTGTTTGTTTTTACAAAAGTACCAGTCTTTAGGCACAAAAAGAATAAGTGGTGAATGTAAAGTGAGATGAATCTGTCTCCAAACTGGGATACTTTTACAATAAAAGAACAAAGTTGACAGGTTCACTTGCATATATAAATAAGTTCCTAATGACAACCTAATTTTTTCCTATTTCTCTTACACTTCTTTACTCATTCTTACACAGTTTCATTGCTAAAAAAAAATAGCAAATACACAAGGTATTTACTCACCAGGCAAGTTCAGTTTAAGGTTTTGTTAGGGAAAGAGCTAGCAAGTAATGGTCCATGTACACTGGCTTAAAAAAACACTTCTCCTACAGGAGTTTAGCATTTTGTCTGTAGAAGCAACTAATGTTATCCTATGTCTCCATGCACATTATTATTATTATTATTATTATACAGTATTTATAAAGCGCCAATAGTTCGCTCAGCGCTGTACATTACAAAGGGGGACAGAACATGTGACAGAAGAATACCAATACAATGCAAAACATGAGGGGATTTAGGGCCCTGCTCTTTCGAGCTTACAATCTAGAAGGGACGGGATAGTGGTACAGAAGGAGATAGCTGTGGGGGATGGAGTGGTAGGAAGAGTGGAGGAGGTCGGTCAAGTTAGCAGGGGTAGGGTAGGCTTCCCTGAAGAGATGGGTTTTCAGGGTGCGCCTAAAGGAGAGGAGAGTAGGTGATAATCTGATGAGTTGGGGCAGGGAGTTCCAGAGGATGGGTGACACCCTGGAGAAGTCCTGGAGGCGGGCATGGGAGGAGGAGACCAGGGAACTAGACAGAAGGAGGTCTTGTGAGGAGCGGAGTGTGCGTGCTGGGCGGTACTTGGATATTAGGTCAGTGATGTAGTATGGGGCAGTATGGTGGACAGCTTTGTACGTCAGTGTTAGGATTTTAAATTTGATCCGTTGCGCAATCGGAAGCCAGTGGAGGGATTGGCAGAGGGGGGTGGCGGAAACGGAGCGGTTGGAAAGGTGAATGAGTCTGGCAGCCATATTCAGGATTGACTGAAGTGGGGATAGCCAGCGGCGAGTCAGGCCAGTGAGGAGGGAGTTACAGTAGTCGAGTCGTGATACGATGAGGAAGTGGTTTAGTGGTTTCTGGGGTTAGGAACGTGCGTATTTTGGCGATGTTGCGGAGGTGGAGTCTGCACGAGTTTGTTAAAGATTGGACTTGGGGCTGGAAGGATAGGTTGGAGTCCAGAATGACACCAAGTACTCTGGCCTGCAGGGCGGATTTGATATTGGCGTTGTTGGATGTGATGAAGAAGTCAATGGGGGGTGGTGTCCGGGCTGGGGGGAAGACAAGAAACTCGGTTTTGGAGAGGTTCAGTTTAAGGAAGTGGAGCGACATCCAATCTGATATGTCGCTCAGTAGGTGTGTGATTCGGGCAGAGACCGAGGGGGTGAGGTGGGGGGTTGAGAGATAGATTTGTGTGTCGTCGGCATAGAGGTGGTAGTTGAAAACGTGAGAGTGTATGAGTTGGCCAAGGGAGGAGGTGTAGATGGAGAAGAGAAGGGGCCCAAGGACAGAGCCTTGAGGGACCCCAACAGAGAGGGGGAGTGAGGGGGAGGTGGTAGCATTATAGTTAACGCTGAAAGAGCGTTGTGACAGGTAGGATGAGAGCCAGGAGAGAGCAGAATCTCTGAGGCGAGGGAGTGTAGTTTTTTGAGGAGGAGGGGGTAGTCGACTGTGTCGAAGGCCGCGGAGAGGTCAAGGAGTAGGAGCACTGAATAGTGGCCATTAGCTTTAGTGGTTAGCAAGTCGTTGGAGAGTTTGAGTAAGGCAGTTTCAGTAGGGGACGGAAGCCAGACTGTAGGGGATCGAGGAGGTTGTTGTCGTTGAGTTGAGAGCTTAGGCGTGTGTAGACTAGGCGCTCGAGGAGTTTGGATGTGAATGGGAGCAGGGAGATGGGTCTGAGGTTGTTTGGGTCATTGGGGTCCAGGGAGGGCTTTTTAAGTATGGGGGTGATGTGTGGATGCTTCAGAGGGGAGGGGAAAGTGCCGGAGGAAAGGGAGAGATTAAAGATGTGGGTGAGGGAGCGTAGGATGGAGGGGGAGGGAGGTCGTAGGAATTGTGAGGGGATAGGGTCGAGGGGGCAGGTGGTGAGGCGGGCATCAGAGAGGATCTTGGAGACTTCCTTGATGGTAGTAAGGTCAAAGGTGTGGAGTGTTGGGGGAGCTTCAGTATGAGGAATGTAGGGTGGGGTGGAAGTGGAGGTCAGAGCAGTGGTGGGGCCGTGGGAGAGGGGTGATGAGGGGGTAGCTGAGTGAGGGGGAACGGGGTTGGAGGGAGTTTGAGCAGTGACGAAGTCCTTGCGGGTAATGTTGAGGGGGAGAGGGGATGAGGGGGTAGCCGTGTGAGAGGGGACGGGTTGAGAGGGAGTGTGAGTTGCGGCAATGTCCTTGCGAATTGTGTCAATCTTGTTTTTGAAGTGATTGGCAATCTCAAGGGTAGTGAGTGAGGTGCTGGGTGGAGGTGGGGGTGGAGAGAGTAGAGAGTTGAAGGTGGAGAAGAGTCGGTGAGGTTTGGAGGAGAGGGCCTTGATGAGGGTCAGGAAGTAGGCTTGTTTGGCTGCGTGGAGGGAGGAGGTGTAGGTGCGGAAGGCAGATTTGTAGCGGGTGAAGGCTTGTTGGGATTTTGTTTTGTGCCATAGTCGCTCCAGGGCACAACTGTGTCGTTTGAGGGTTTTGGTGTGATCAGTCTGCCAGGGCTGGAGCGGTCGGGGTCTGATGTTGCGTGTGGTTAAAGGCCCTAGTGAGTCAAGGGCTGTTGACAGCGCATTGTTGTAGGCAGTCATAGCCAAGTCGGGGCATTAGGTCATTTAGAGACATATTTTAAGCTCAGCATCTAAACACTAGTAACAAAAATGCTCAAAATTTGTGGGGGGTTTTCTGCCCAGAGCACTAGAATTTTTTTAAGCCTGTGGGTATGGACCCTCAAGCAGGAGTTTATGCACCACCATCACATTAATGATAGCATAGATGTTGTATTATAGCACAGAAGAAACTGGCATGGTCTTGAATTGATAGACATTTTAAACAATATTCTTTTTCCTTTCTTCAGTGCATTTAAATGCACTATTCTTCCACAGTTATTCCCGCACCCGAGACACATGTAATGCTTTTTCTTTGTTTCAGGATAAAAGGTAACATGATCACCTCCACACTCCTGCATTTCTGGCCTATACGAGCCTTAAGGCGTATAGGGCAGAAATGCAAGAACATGAAGGTGATCATGTTACCTTTTATCCTGGAATAAAATAAAATAAAGCATTGCATGTGTCTCAGAAATAGGTGCCGATTATACTAATTCATATGGAAGATGCTCACAGGAGCCCTTTGTGCACCACATCTCACACAAGTAGCTAGTTTTTCTTTATCTGGACTATTCCATAATTACCTGCATAAACTGGATTGCCACAGGGTGCTTTGGGTGTATTTATCGGAATAGGTTCATTGGACGGTGGAGGTTCATAATCTACATCACTGTTGTCCTCTTCTCCATCTTCATTAGGAGATTCATAGTCTGGCTCGTCATCTGAAGCATCTGGATTTACATATTCATCATCATCATCCTGTTGTTGTTAGATAGGAAAGGTTAATGAGGCTAAAAAGGATCATTAGGGTGAAAAGCTTAATTTTAAATTTTATGTTGCCATTATATTGCAAAATTGTTAGCCCTAAACAGATTCTATTATTTAAAAATAAAACTCATTGGTCATTTTATTATGTTTGTAATAAAGATTGGCATTTGTCTTTTAATATATTTGTATGTTTTACTCCGCCTAGAAAGTTCTGTGGTATATGGAGTTCAGCAGAAAATAGGAGCACAGAAAAAAACACTGTCCTACCAGCATTAAGTATTTTCCAAGAAGAAACCCTTCCTATTTCCATGTAGGCTCCTACATTTGGAGGATTTGTGGGAAGTTTTATAACATTATAAAAGTATTATATTATAAAAGTATTATATTTGTGTATACGTTGACCAGTTCTCACCTCTAGCTGCACCCATTTTATAACTGTAGTCTGTTTCCTGAGAAACATCCCCCACTATTCATGTGATCCTTATCAGCTTCTAATTGGGGTGGAGTTTAATGTTCATTTGAGCATTTCCCTGTAAATTTAGATCAGCTCATGGGGGGAGATCACTGATGAGGGGCACAGTCTCTGATGGGGGTGCTGCATTGCGTGAGTGCTGCTTTGATGGAGTGCTAAGACGAAGCAGTTAAACACAGCAGTTGAACTAAAGCAGGAGAACTCAAGCAGCAGGAAGATACAACAACAGCAAGAAACTCTACTGCGTGCTGGACAGACTGCAAGCAAACACCCTGGGAAACATCTCTTACCTGTCTGAGTCCCACTTCGTCTCCCATGTTACTTTCCTCAGCTTTCTTCTCTTAACCTCTGGGGATATTTCCACTCCAGAGGGGACGCAACCCCCGCTCCTGAGGGAACGCCGCCACCACCCCCGTCAGTACCCTCGCCAGCCGCTCCTGAGGTCCTGCCATCGCCCAGGAGGAGTACTGGGGGCCCTGTCCCCTGCGGCCTACCGCTGCCTCTACGCCCGAACCAGGATGCCGCCGTCCGCACCAGTGAGAGGGGAGCTTCCACCACCGCCTCCCCTACCTACAGCCGCCACAGTGAGAGGAGAAACAGCAACCAACCCCACCGGCACCAAGAGGGCAAGCCACCACTACCAGATCTGCTTCCCTGCTCCCCACTGTGTACCACACAGCCGTGCCCCTGCCACCGCACAGCCCCGAGCCCCGTCCAATCCGGCAGAGGCAAGCCTACCGCGCGGCCTCCTGCACCCACTGACGCCGGACCCTAGCGCTCCCACAGACGCTGGGCCCCTTAGCACCCTTAGTCACTGGCCCGCAGCATCCACATGCACTGGCCCAAAACACCCACTGACGCCGGGCCCTACTGCGCCTACCAACACCTAGCCCACTCCACCTCTTGAACCCTTGTTGAATGCCACCACAAGAGACCCCTCTGCACTCCAGACTCACCACTCAAGCACCCCTGGAAACCATCCATCCACACTCGATAAGATAGTCCAGCGGGCAGAGGCGTATCGACAACCAAGCCTCCCACCACTCCTATCCACCCTCCTGGGCACCTCCCTAAAATGCCTCTTCCACTCCTCCTTCTCATTTTCCTCTCCTCCATTCCCAAAATCCATTCACTATATCCCTCTGCTCCTCCCAAACAATTGTATATTGTGTCCTCACTGCTTCCTTCACCCTTCTACGGCACCCACCACCTCCTCCTAATACTCCACTCTCCCACTGACCCGAACACCTCCATTAGTAGTTTCACACGCTCCTGCACATCCCGCTCCCATGTCACCTTTCTCACCCTTCTCCTTCTCCTAACCGCAGGGGACATCTCCCCGAATCCTGGCCCTCCACCACCTCCCTCACCCACACAACACCCTCCCGCCTCCATGTCCTGCTGCAACCCCTGCAACTTCGTATCTGTCCCCCTGCTCCCTAAAATCACCCCACCGTTTTCATGTGCACTCCAGAACGCCCGATCGGTGTGCAACAAGCTTACCGCCATCCACGACCTCTCTGTTTCCCGCTCCCTCAACCTCCTAGCGATCATGGAAACCTGGATCCAGGCCACTGACTCTACCTCCCCTGCTGCACTCTCCTATGGAGGTCTCACCTGGACCCACTCACCCAGACCCAACGGTCATAAAGGTGGTGGGGTTGGTCTGCTCCTGTCACCACAGAGCACCTTCCGAGTCCTCCCAAACCCCCCCTCTCTATCCTTCTCCTCCTTCGAGGCCCACTGCGTCCGACTATTCTCCCCAACCCCCCTGAAGATTGCTGTGATATACTGGCCTCCTGGATCCATATCTTGCTTCCTGGATGACTTTTCCTCCTGGCTACCCTTCTTCCTCTCCTCTAAGCTACCCACCATCATCCTTGGGGATTTCAACATCCCTGTCAACCTCGACAACCCGGCCACATCCCTTCTCCTCCACTCAACCTCCTCCTTTGCACTTGCACAGTGCATACAATCCACCACCCACTCCGACGGTAATATCCTTGATCTCGTCTTCTCCAACCGCTGCGCTCCCCACAACCTCACTAACACCCCCTTCCCTCTCTCTGACCACAACCTGATTACCTTCTCTATCTCCTCATCCTCCAATGCCTACCCCTCCAAATGTCACACTACTACCAGCCGTAACCTCCGCAACCTTAACCCTACCCCCCTCCACTCTGCAGCTGATCAACTCTATGACAGCATCCTTCCTCTGTCCTGCCCCGACTTGGCTATGGCTGCCTATAACAACACGCTGTCAACAGCCCTTGACTCACTAGCGCCTTTAACCACATGCAACATCAGACCGCTCCAGCCCTGGCAGACTGATCACACCAAAACCCTCAAACGACACAGTCGTGCCCTGGAGCGACTATGGCACAAAACAAAATCCCAACAAGCCTTTACCCGCTACAAATCTGCCTTCCACACCTACACCTCCTCCCTCCACGCAGCCAAACAAGCCTACTTCCTGACCCTCATCAAGGCCCTCTCCTCCAATCCTCGCCGACTCTTCTCCATCTTCAACTCTCTACTCTCTCCACCCCCACCTCCACCTAGCACCTCACTCACTACCCTTGAGATTGCCAATCACTTCAAAAACAAGATTGACACAATTCGCAAGGACATTGCCGCAACTCACACTCCCTCTCAACCCGTCCCCTCTCACAGAACTACCCCCTTATCCCCCCTCTCCCTTGACATTACCCGCAGGGACTTCATCACTGCTCAAACTCCCTCCAAACCTGTTCCCCCTCACTCAGCTACCCCCTCATCACCCCTCTCCCATGGCCGCACCACTGCTCTGACCTCCACTTCCACCCCACCCTACATTCCTCATACTGAAACCCCCTCAACACTCCGCACCTTTGACCTTACTACCATCGAGGAAGTCTCCAAGGTCCTCTCTGATGCCCGCCTCACCACCTGCCCCCTCGACCCTATCCCCTCACAACTCCTACAACCTCCTTCCCCCTCCATCCTATGCTCCCTCACCCACATCTTTAATCTCTCCCTCTCCTCCGGCACTTCCCCTTGTTGGTTATGTGTTATAGAAGACACTGGTAGTGATAGCAGAGTTCAGGCTTTACTTGTGTGGCTTAAGTTACAAACATACAGAGCACATTGCAGCAGACTGTATAACAGCAGACTTGTTACAGACACATTACTTCCTGAAGAGATGATAGAGAAGAGGAAAGTATCAGCAAGTTTTACACATACACAACTAGTAACCTTTAGTGTATAGTGCCATCTACTGGTCAAGTGATATTACCACAGAATACTGTATATAGTACATTATAGTACATGCTGTTGCATTCCCAACACCCCTTCTCAACGGCATGTGCATAATTATATGACATTTAGTCTCTTTTGTAGAAAACAATGACGTTCCCTTGGCAAAGGTTTGGTGAGTGCGGTCATCTCCTCTGATGGGCAGTACTGGATGTCGATAACCCCTTGTTCTTGCATGTCTCTGAGCAGATGATATCTTACATCAATGTGCTTGGTTCTTGGGTTAATCTTCTCAGAGTGCGTAAGATTTATGCATCCCTGATTGTCTTCAAAGATGGGAGTGGGTTGTGACATATTCAGTCCCATGTCTAGTAGAAGTTGACGAATCCAAATGGCTTCTTGACATGCATGTGCTGCTGCTATGTATTCTGCTTCAGTTGAAGAGAGTGCAACAGTCACTTGTTTCCGACTAGACCAGCTTATGGTTCCTTGTCCATACTGGAAGATGTAACCACTTGTAGATTTGCGGTCAGTGGTGTCTCCAGCCCAGTCGGCGTCCACATATCCAATCAGTTTTGGGTTTGACGATGCTGGAAGTCGCAGCTTCATCCGATTTGTTCCCTTTAGGTATTGCATTACCCTCTTTACTGCATTCCAGTCGCGTTGACACGGTGTTGCGACTTTCCTGCAAAGTATTCCCACTGCTAGGGCGATGTCTGGTCTTGTCACGGTGGCGATGTATAGCAATTTTCCGATTGCCCTGCGGTAATAATCATTGTTAGGTAACAAGTTTTCTCTTCCATTATTTTTTAGATAATCCGGTTCCATTGGTGTTTTCACTTCCTTTGCATCTTGCATGTGAAACTGTTCTAACATTTCTGTAATTTTTTGACTTTGGTTAAGAAGATAGCTTCCATTCTCTTCCCGCTCTATTTGAATTCCTAGATAGTGAGTAATGTTCCCCAACTCTTTAATTTCAAAATTTTGTTTCAGTTTGTGAACTATTTGGTCATAGTCCCCTTCTTGTTCAAAACACGTCAAGATGTCATCGACGTATATTAGGATGTATGTCCATTTGTTTTCTTGATTCTTTGAATACAGACATGGATCTGCTTTACTTTTTGAGAACCCTTCTTTTCTGAGTATTTCGTTCACTTTTTCATTCCATGCTCTCGCCGCTTGCTTGAGCCCGTAGATGCTCTTTTGCAGTTTGCATACAAGGTTCTTTTCTTTCTCAAAGCCTGGTGGCTGTTCCATGTACAGAGCCTCCTTGATGTCTCCATACAAAAAGGCAGTTTTGACATCTAGATGCTTTACTTGCATTCCCTTTCCGGCAGCAATACTAAGGAGTGTTCTTATGGTAGAATGTTTCACAACTGGAGCAAATGTCTCATCGTAATCTTCTCCAAATTTCTGGGAGTATCCCTTGGCAACTAATCTTGCTTTGTATCTATGGATGTTTCCTTCTACATCATATTTTACTTTAAAAGTCCATTTGCTTTCGATGGTTTTACGACCAGGAGGGAGTTCTGTTAGTGACCAAGTTTTATTTTCTTGAAGTGATTTTATTTCTTCTTCAGCTGCTTTTCTCCACTGATCAGCTTCCCTTCTCGGCAAAGTTTCTATGTCTTCCCAGGATGTTGGCTCCTGTGTTTGATGTGTTTTAGCAGCGTATGATAACCTGCGGGGTGGTATCCCTTTTGTCATTCGAGAGGATCTTCTGATTTCTTGTTGTTCAGTGGGTTCTATTGGATCGTTAATTGTAAGTTCCACTTCTTGTTCTGGCTCTTGTCCTGCTTCGCATAAATCAGTGTCTCTTGCCGATTCAGTGTGTAAATCCTCTCCACATTTTTCAAGAATTGTATTATCTGGTGCTTCACGTTCATCAAAATAAACACTGCGGCTTACTGTGACCTTGTTGGTCTTTGGACAAAGGATTCTATATCCCTTACTCTGCTCACTGTAGCCAACCAGAATGCCTTCTATGGCTTTGTTCTCCAACTTGGAGCGTTTCTGACTTGGAATGTGGGCATATGCTTTACAGCCAAATACTCTGATGTGTCCTACGTTAGGTTTTGATCCATTCCACATTTCATATGGTGTACTCTCAATAGATTTTGATGGGAGCCTGTTTTGTAGGTATGTTGCAGTCATTATTGCTTCTCCCCAGTATTTGTTAGGTAAGGCAGCGTCCGAAATCATACATCTGGTCATTTCTACAAGAGTGCGATTCTTTCTTTCCGCTACACCGTTTTGCTCAGGAGTGTATGGTACGGTTGTTTGGTGTATAATACCTTGTTTCTTTAGGTATGATTCCATCTCTTTATTCATATATTCCCCTCCATTGTCAGTGCGTATTATTCCAGGTTTCCTTTGAAACTTGTTGCTTGTCATAGCTACAAACTCTTGAAATTTTTCTAATGTCTCACTTTTGTGCTTCATTAGATACGTTATTGTGTACCTGGAATAATCGTCGATGAAAGTCAGTAAATACCTGTTCCCGCTAGGTGTGATGGTTTTCATTGGTCCGCACACATCACTGTGTATCAGTTCCATGGGTTTAATGGTTTTACTCTGACTGGTCTGTGGAAGAGGGGTTCGGGTGGCCTTTGCTTTGATGCAACACGTGCACTTGCTGAGTGTGTGGCAACGCAATATTTTCATGTCTTCTGATAGACCTCTCTTTGCAAAATCCTTTATAGCTTCTGGGTTTCGATGCCCCAGTCTTCTATGCCACAGGTGGATGCACTTGTCATGTGGGTTATGAGTTGCCGCATTAGCCTTCTCACTTTCAGTGACGAGTTTTGATCCATTCCACATTTCATATGGTGTACTCTCAATAGATTTTGATGGGAGCCTGTTTTGTAGGTATGTTGCAGTCATTATTGCTTCTCCCCAGTATTTGTTAGGTAAGGCAGCGTCCGAAATCATACATCTGGTCATTTCTACAAGAGTGCGATTCTTTCTTTCCGCTACACCGTTTTGCTCAGGAGTGTATGGTACGGTTGTTTGGTGTATAATACCTTGTTTCTTTAGGTATGATTCCATATCTTTATTCATATATTCCCCTCCATTGTCAGTGCGTATTATTCCAGGTTTCCTTTGAAACTTGTTGCTTGTCATAGCTACAAACTCTTGAAATTTTTCTAATGTCTCACTTTTGTGCTTCATTAGATACGTTATTGTGTACCTGGAATAATCGTCGATGAAAGTCAGTAAATACCTGTTCCCGCCAGGTGTGATGGTTTTCATTGGTCCGCACACATCACTGTGTATCAGTTCCATGGGTTTAATGGTTTTACTCTGACTGGTCTGTGGAAGAGGGGTTCGGGTGGCCTTTGCTTTGATGCAACACGTGCACTTGCTGAGTGTGTGGCAACGCAATATTTTCATGTCTTCTGATAGACCTCTCTTTGCAAAATCCTTTATAGCTTCTGGGTTTCGATGCCCCAGTCTTCTATGCCACAGGTGGATGCATTTGTCATGTGGGTTATGAGTTGCCGCATTAGCCTTCTCACTTTCAGTGACGAGTTTGTACAGATGTTCATTTAATCTTCCTCTTGCTAAAATTTGCTTTCCATTTTGAATTGTGCATTCATTACCTCTGAACTGGACAGTGAGTCCATTGCTTGCAAGGGTTTTAACTGATAGGAGGCTTCCTTCTAGGCTTGGAACATATAGAACATTCTTTACAAGGATGCTCTGCTTGCCCCCTGATGGCGTTTTGCAGTTCAGAAATCCCTGACCTTTACCTTCCGCTGTAATACTTTTCCCATTTGCTAGGAAGACTTTATCTTTTACACTAAAATCAATTTCTGTGAAGAATGTCTCGTCGCTTGTCATGTGACTTGTTGCCCCTGAGTCAATGTACCATCCATGTGAGGTACTATTCTGAGTCACTTTAAAAGTACCACTCCATGATGCACTTTCATTTTCTTTCATGACTGCTTTAGCTCTTTCTCTTGTGGGTAGCTCCCGCTTTCGCTGCTCAGCTTTCCAGATTGAACAGTTCTTTTTCAGGTGACCGGCCTTTTTGCAGCGAAAACATACCCTGGTTTCTTTGCTTTGTCTTATGCCTTCATGCACCTTCAGAGCTGCCTCTGGTCTCTCGTTCTCTTCACTATGCAAATTTTCCTTTCTTCTGCTGTATTCATCAATTAATTTTCCCTTAACATATTCTAGCGTCAGTTCAGTTTCCGGTCTAGTTTCTAGAGCATTTATAAGGGCACTGTATGATTCTGGAAGGCTGCACAGAAGTATTGACAGAACATGGTTGCTTTTTAATTCTTCACCTATTGCACCCAGCTGGTCCACAATTTCTAGCATGGCATTTACATGTTCACCCATTTTCTGCCCTTTTTCCAGCCTCATACAGTTTGCGCAGCAGATATAGTTTACTGTTTAGGTTTGCATGTTCATGCAGCTTTTGTAATGCAGTCCACATACCTTTAGCTGTGCTTTCTTTCCTTATATGAATGAGTTGATCATCCTCCACTAACAGGCTTATGACTGCTTTTGCTTGCCTGTTTTTTCTGTCCCATTCTTCCGGGTTGTCATTGGGTCTGTGTGTATCTAGTACCTGCCACAAGTCATCTTTGGATAACAGCATTTCAAGCTTGAACTTCCATAGCTGGTAGTTGGTGTTGTTGAGCTTTGCTATTGTAAACTTCATATCTGAAGCACTTGCCATCTTTCAGTGAATTGGATTGTAAATGCAGCACTTACTTGCTTGTAGTTTTCCTTTTTCTTTCAGTGTCTGGAGCTGGGCCCATAACCTGTTGGTTATGTGTTATAGAAGACACTGGTAGTGATAGCAGAGTTCAGGCTTTACTTGTGTGGCTTAAGTTACAAACATACAGAGCACATTGCAGCAGACTGTATAACAGCAGACTTGTTACAGACACATTATGTCAGGGATCTCCTCGATCCCTGCCGCGATGGTCCCGGCGCAGGCGCACTGCTCCACCCAGTACACGGGCACTAGGTCCCGGCCGGCCGCGGCGTTCGAGTTCGCGCATGCGCAGTAGAAGCCGCGGCCGCCCGCTGGGCACCAATGGCAGCGCAGGGCGGGATATTTAAAGGTCCCTGAGCTGTCATTTCGTTGCCTTCTGGTCTTACCTGCTTCCTGTGATCCTGTACCTGTGCCTAGTAAGTTATTGACCCGGATGCTCTTGACTTTGCTGATTTCTCCTGCCCAGACCCTTGCTTGCCTGACCTCTCTCCCTGGATGCCCCTCATTAGATCTGACCTCCTGTTGCTGACCTGGCGTGTGACCCGACGATTCTCTGCCTGCTCCCTTGTACCTTACCGTCCTCTACATTACCGACTCGGCCTGTCTGACTACGCACTTGCTCAGCCATCCATCCATCCATCCCATTGGGGTCACCCGACCTCCTCACATCTGGCTCTCCCTGGTTGGAGCCCCTGGCGAACACCCCTACCACTGACAGGTGTGCTCAGTAGAGGCGACCTGGTCTCGGGGTACTACAAGTCCATCCCCACCATCAGGGGCCCTGGTGAACAAGTACCCTGGGGCTTAGACTCCGCGCTCTGGGCACGCCTGACCAGTGGAGTGCTAGTGGTGTTGCTCGGCGGTCCCTCACACATTACTTCCTGAAGAGATGATAGAGAAGAGGAAAGTATCAGCAAGTTTTACACATACACAACTAGTAACCTTTAGTGTATAGTGCCATCTACTGGTCAAGTGATATTACCACAGAATACTGTATATAGTACATTATAGTACATGCTGTTGCATTCCCAACACCCCTCCCCTCTGAAGCATGCACACATCACCCCCATACTTAAAAAGCCCTCCCTGGACCCCAATGACCCAAACAACCTCAGACCCATCTCCCTGCTCCCATTCACATCCAAACTCCTCGAGCGCCTAGTCTACACACGCCTAAGCTCTCAACTCAATGACAACAACCTCCTCGATCCCCTACAATCTGGCTTCCGTCCCCTACTGAAACTGCCTTACTCAAACTCTCCAACGACTTGCTAACCACTAAAGCTAATGGCCACTATTCAGTGCTCCTACTCCTTGACCTCTCCGCAGCCTTCGACACAGTCGACTACCCCCTCCTCCTCAAAAAACTACACTCCCTCGCCTCAGAGATTCTGCTCTCTCCTGGCTCTCATCCTACCTGTCACAACACTCTTTCAGCGTTACCTATAATGCTACCACCTCCCCCTCACTCCCCCTCTCTGTTGGGGTCCCTCAAGCCTCCGTCCTCGGGCCCCTTCTCTTCTCCATCTACACCTCCTCCCTTGGCCAACTCATACACTCTCACAGCTTCAACTACCATCTATATGCCGACGACACACAAATCTATCTCTCAACCCCCCCACCTCACCCCCTCAGTCTCCGCCCGAATCACACACCTACTGAGCAACATATCAGACTGGATGTCGCTCCACTTCCTTAAACTGAACCTCTCCAAAACTGAGTTTCTTGTCTTCCCCCATTGACTTCTCCATCATGTCCAACAACGCCACCATCAAACCTGCCCCGCAGGCCAGAGTACTTGATGTCATTCTGAACTCCAACCTATCCTTCCAGCCCCAAGTCCAATCTTTAACAAACTCATGCAGACTCCACATCCGCAACATCGCCAAAATACGCACGTTCCTAACCCCAGAAAACACTAAACAGCTCATCCACTCCCTCATCATATCACGACTCGATTACTGCAACTCCCTCCTTACTGACCTGACTTGCCGCTAGCTATCCCCGCTTCAGTCGATCCTGAATACGACTGCCAGACTCATTCACCTTTCCAACCGCTCCGTTTACGCCAACCCCTCTGCCAATCCCTCCACTGGCTTCCGATTGAGCAACGGATCAAATTCAAAATCCTAACACTGACGTACAAAACTGTCCACCATACTGCCACGAACTACATCACCAACCTAATATCCAAGTACCACCCAGCACGCACACTCCGCTCCACACAAGACCTCCTTCTCTCTAGTTCCCTGGTCTTCTCCTGCCATGCCCGCCTCCAGGACTTCTCCAGGGTGTCACCCATCCTCTGGAATTCCCTGCCCCAAAGCATCAGATTATCACCTACTCTCCTCTCCTTTAGGCACACCCTGAAAATCCACTTCTTCAGGGAAGCCTACCCCACCCCCTGCTAACTTGCCGACCTCCTCCACTCTTCCTACCACTCCATGCCCCATAGCTTTCTCCTCCTGTGCCACCATCCCCTCCCTCCTAGATTGTAAGCTCGAAAGAGCAGGGCCCTCGATCCCCTCATGTTTTGCATTGTATTGTATTGTTATTGTTCTGTCACATGTTCTGTCCCCCTTTGTAATGTACAGCGCTGAGCGAACTATTGGCGCTTTATAAATACTGTATAATAATAATAATAATAACAGGTTTAATAAGACAGGTAAAACTCTGCAAATAGACTGCACATTAACTTTGAAAATAGCAGTTAAATGCACTGAATACACAAACCTTCTAGAATTGGCACAATAACATCAATAAACACAATATTGATGTATATACACCGGTATAGCTATAGATCTGTATTAACCACCTGCAACTATAGCAGCAATATGTCCCCAGCTAAACTGACATCTCTTTAGGCTCAGTCCCAAATTCATGTGTATACTGTATGATTGTAACAATGTGTGAGTCTATGTGTTGCACAGGCCTGTATTAGTGAATCCGTGCAGTGCTCTTAAGGACTGACATGTCACTGGTTAGCAGTTTCTCACCATATCCAAGAAGAACAGTCTCCAGGGGTTAACTCCTTGAAGGGATGATGAATGGGGCTTTGCCTCTCGCTAGTTTTTTTCCTGTTGTCAGGTGCCTCACCTGGGATGGTCACATGCCTTCTCTGCAATTTCCAACACTCTGACCTCTCTTTTTGTGGTGGGAGATGTCATTGATGTCGGTAACTGCCGTCGCAGGTGACTGGTACCAATGATCACAGTTGCTGCTGACTTTGGCTGCTGTAGATAAGCTTTGCCCTTAGCAACCTCTGCTGTTCTGGCAACAGTGTCAGTGTACTTCAACTTCACTGTTCTCTTAACTCTCTATTCTTTGGGCTCAAGGTGGGTCTCTTCACAGGGTTCTTCATCAGGTCCAAGGTGGCTTTCCTCAGAATGTCCTCCTTCAGGTTAAGAGGCATTCTCATCCAGTTCAGAGACTAACAGATAGCCTTCCTCTACTAGCTCTGTGTTTTCCCAAGGTATGAATTCAGGTGCATCGGGCCGAAGCATGCCTGAGTGCTGGTTAGCAGTGGACGTGGATGGAGTGGCATCCATGGACTCAGATGGCCACAACCATCCAACCTCCAGATCATCATCACTGTCATCTTCTCCAACTGCAGCCTCATCCGATGGTAGAGATTGAGACCTGGTGACTGGAACTCGCCTAGAAGAAGATGGTTTGGATGATGAAGTTCCCACAGGTATTCTTACAGCTTCACTCAGGGGCAGTAGATGGTTTCAATGCCAGGTCTTTAAGGGCCCTGTCTTGCCATCAGGCCAGATTTGGTATACTGGCAGGACAGAGAGCTGCCTGCAAATGACATATTGTTGAGAACTCCACCGATCAGCTAACTTCTGCTTTCCAGAGGGGCCCAGATTCTGTAGCAACACCTTGTCACCTGGCTGTAAATCATGGATCAAAACTTTTAGGTCATAATTCTTGCTGTTCTGCTGACCTCTGTTATCAGAAGCTTCCTGTGTCTTCTCTTAGGCTGTCTTCAGATTCTTTCTGAGCCTATCCACATAACCCCTGTGGGACGTAGCTGAAGTTCTGTCTATTGAGATTCCGAACGCCAAGTCCACTGGTAGACGAGCTTCTCTTCCAAACATAAGTCTAAATGGTGAGTAACCCATTGTGTCATTTTCAGTACTGGCATAGGCATGAACCACCGCAGAGATATGTCTATATATATGCAAAATAGTGCATAACGCACATAGCTATATATCGCCGAGCATGGATAAGTTCATGAATGGATTTCCCAAGTTAAAACGTGAAGATGAGTGACAGTCTGTTTGTAGCAAACATCAAAATATTCGTGACATCAAATGGTGAAGAAATGAGAATAATATGCACTAACCAGATAGCGCTATATAAAACGCATGTAGATGATGAAATCATCTAGGTGTGAGCATCTGGACCCAGGTGTTCTGATAATGGCAACATCTATCGCAGCATTACAACAGGATTTCCAAATGGCAGAGCTATGATTGAAGACCACCGGAGGGAGCCAGCAACCAGGATCTCTTCAGACCAGGTATCCCAAAGCATATAGTATGTTCGCCGACCACCAGGGGGAGAAAGAGCTCAGGAGAATATCCAATGGTTTCCTTAGGGAAAATTGGAAAAACTGGAGAGTGCAAAATCAGGCTCACTGCTGCCGTGATTTTGCAGGGATACCTGGTCTGAAGAGATCCTGGTTGCTGGCTCCCTCCGGTGGTCTTCAATCATAGCTCTGCCATTTGGAAATCCTGTTGTAATGCTGCGATAGATGTTGCCATAATCAGAACACCTGGGTCCAGATGCTCACACCTAGATGATTTCATCATCTACATGCGTTTTATATAGCGCTATCTGGTTAGTGCATATTATTCTCATTTCTTCACCATTTGATGTCACGAATATTTTGATGTTTGCTACAAACAGACTGTCACTCATCTTCACGTTTTAACTTGGGAAATCCATTCATGAACTTATCCATGCTCGGCGATATATAGCTATGTGCGTTATGCACTATTTTGCACATATATAAGCATATATCTCAAATCACAAGTAATATACATGTGTTTGGTATTTTGTTTGCTTTATATCATATAGGAGCGCTGCATGCTTGTTTTTTATATATTGATGTCATCCCAAGAGGTTTTCCGAGGTTTCACCCTTTTATGCTAAGCTGCTCCACTATACAGATCTAGCGCTTGTTTGTCTTAGATATTTGTTTGCAGAGATATGTCTACTTCAGTGCTGTTTTCTGTCGGATGGGAGGGTTCCAAGCATGTCAAGGAGTGTACAATTAAACCTCTCCGGTTGAGGATCCCCTTGAGGGTGGTAAGGTGTCATTCTTGATTTCTTAATATCCAAGTTATCGAATAGCTGTTTAATGAGTCTGCTTTCAAAGTCTCTTTCTTGATCGGAATGAATTCTCTGGGGCAGCCCATAGTGAACAAAGAATTTCTCCACTAAAACTTTGGCGAATGTAACAGCTAGCTGATCCCTCGTTGGATAGGCCTGGGCATAGCGGGTGAAATGATCAGTCACTACCAATATGTTCCCTTGACCACTCGTGCCGGGTTCCAAACACAAGAAATCAATACACACCAGGTCCATGGGGCCTTGACTTTGTAGGTGGCCCATTGGGGCAGCTCTGGTGGGCAAAGTCTTCCTCTGGATGCAGCAAAGGCAGAAGTGACAGTAGCTTTCAATTTCATTTCGCCTACATGGCCAGTAGAAACGATCCCTATCTAACTTGAATGTTCTATCAGATCCCAAATGCCAATGCTCATCGTGTAATGCATTCATCACTGTTCCCCTATGCTTTTCTAAGTCATCCAAGGGGCCCCTTCGGTAGACCACCCATTCTGACAACTGCAGTCGATTCCACTCCTTGTGAACCAATCAAGCCTCCTTTGGGGAGCCTGCTGCTAGAAAAACTTCTGGGTGACCACTCTCCAAAGCTTTCACAGTGAGGCAACAAAGAGGATCCTCTGTTTGATCCTTCCTCAAGTCTTTCTTGGAAAGGACAGGCAGTCCCTCATCCCACACTTGGGTTAGGTCACAGTAGAGCCTTGGGACTCCAACAGTGGTTGCTCCAAGGGTTTCAGCCCCCGTTGCTCCTCTGCTTCGGTACTCAGTCCTTTGACACAAAGCCTGAATGCCTTCTGTCATCAGTTGAGTCCACTCTTCCTTAGCAGCTCCCGGGTCATGGGGTCTTCTTGACAAAGCATCAGCATCTCTATTTCCAACTCCAGGTCGGTACTTCAAGCTGAAACGGAAACTGGAAAGTGCTTCCAACCATCGGTGTCCTGTGGAATCCAGTTTAGTCATGGTAAGGACATATGTGAGCAAGTTGTTATCTGTCTTGACCTCAAATTCTGCACCATACAGGTATTCTTTCAACTTGTCCACGACAGTCCATTTCAATGCCAAGAACTCCAACTTGTGGGTAGAGTAGTTTCTCTCAGATGGAGTAAGGCTTCGACTCACATAAGCAACAGGTCTCAAACATCCATCACATTCTTGATACAACACACCAACCAGTCCATCTCTGCTGGCATCAATATGGAGCTCATGGGACTTGCTGGGGTCAGCGTAGGCTAAGACTGGGGCATTAGTCAAGCTCCACTTCAATTGAAGGAATGCTTGTTCGCATTGATCAGACCATTCTCCCTCTATGGACTCTCAAGGCTTTCTCTCTCCATTAGTTTGCTGGCCTCCCTCTGAGGCCTCTTGCCTATCATCTTCCCCAGCCTGCAGAAGTCCAGTGAGAAGTTTGGCTATCTTGGCGAATCCTTCCACAAACCTTCTGTAGTAAGGAGCAGAACCCCAGAAATGACCTCAGCTCTTGCACATTTCGGGGCCTTGGCCATGTGGTGACGGCTTCCAATTTCTTGGGGTCAGTTGCTACTCTCTCGGCTGAGACAACATGCCCGAGGTAGGTGACTGATGACTGGTAAAACTGGCACCTCTCAAGAGACAGCTTCAACCCTTCTTCACAGAGTCGTCTTAGGACCTTCTCCAGACACTTATGTTCTTCCAGAGTACGTCCAAAGACAATTATGTCATCTAGATACACCAGTACTTCAATCAGATTTATGTCACCAACAGTCCTTTCCATCAAACGCTGGAAGGTAGCAGGGGCTCCAGACAGACCTTGCGGCATTTGCTCAAACTCAAAGAACCCCACAGGGCAAATGAAAGCAGTTTTCTCTCGATCATCTGGATGCATGGGGATCTGATAGTACCCACTTCTCAGATCCAACACATTGACCCATTTGGCTCCTGAAAAACATTGCAGGGTGTCTTCTATCCGTGGTGTAGTGTACTGGTCTGGAATGGTACTCTTATTGAGGGTGCGATATCAATGCACATCCTCAATGACCCATTATTCTTTCTCACCACCACAGTGGGAGAAGCATAGGGACTTCAGGACTCCTGAATAATTCCTGTCCTCTTTAACTCTGCAATATGTTCCCTGAGGTCATCTAAATCCGCTAATGGGATTCGTCGAGACCTCTCTCGAAATGGCTTATCCTCTTGTAGACGAATATGGTGCTGTGCACTCTTTGCACATCCCACATCAAACTCATTAGGCGAAAAAATTTTCCTCCACTTTAAAAGTTGTGTTCTGGCCCGCTCTCTCAATTCAGATTTCATAGGAGAGCCCTTTGGATAGAATTGGTCCTCTGATTCTGATTCTTCATCAGCTTCCCCCACTGTATCATGTGGTGTAATGGGTGTGGCCGGGTTCACTTGCCCTATCATCCTTTGGGCCCGCAGCTTCACTGGAGAATCAGTAACATTGCAAACACTGACAGGAACCTTTCCATAAGCTCTCCGTAAGGCCTTCATCTAAATGATTTCTGGAATCAGTTCCAAACCTGAATCTGTTGTCTGTGGGTCACCTTCAAGGACAATGTAAGGGCTAGGTTGGTCCCAATTCAATTTAACTGAAGCCCGCATACCCGCTACTTCACCTGGTTGCAAAACCTTTTCTGTCCTGTCCAACTTCCATAGTTTTCCCACTCCTTCGGCTGGAGCCTTCTGTTCCTGAATCAACCTCTGGTACACTGAGCGCAATGCGGGATGTACACTTTCAGCTGCAGTCTCACTCTCTGAGACATGAGGAGTGAGTAACCGTCGAACTAAGTCAGTGTTCGTTCCCACAATCATGGAACTCCAAGTTGCCCTGGAGGGCAGGGAAATACAATGGCCAATGTGACAGAAGTTACTGGCTATCCTACAACAGAAGTGCCAAATTCAAGCTTGTTTGGGAGATATCCGTCGTGGGGAGCGTCTTAGTTCCTATACCCCAGATCTCTAGACTTTCTAATTTCCATAAAGGCAGGTGTCTCAGGTATTTATCATAGAAATCACGGTAAAGTAAAGTAACTTTGGCGCCACAGTCTAAGAGGGCTTTAGTATATACACCCTCTACCTGAATAGGCACTATGGGAGAAGGGCCCACCAGCTGGTCAGAGAACCTGCCTGACTGCTTTGGTGTGGTTTGCTCAGCTGTTTGGGCTTGAACCCCTCTTTTGTTTTGTGTGCGTTTCCGTTGCAGCCTATGCCAACAGTTTTGAATTTGGTGTGCACTGATCCCCTGTGATTTTGGACCATTGGAGAATAGCTTGGGCAGCCTAACTGATGCTTTAAGTGAGACTTGATACAAAAATTTGGGCCCCACCTGCCCTTTGTTTACAGTTTGGGAACTGGAGCTAACTGACTTAATTGGTTCCCTCACAAGAGCCCTCTGGAGTTTCCCTCCATTTTGTAATTTCCTTGTGGCTTGGGTGAGCTGGATCAATCACGCTGATAGTGAACAACGCCTCCACAATTGTAACAGACCACTGAACGAGAGGGTTCCCTAGTACGAGCATTTTGTGTTCTCTCTGCCTGGGTGGGTTTCAATACCTTTTCCCCCTCGGATGTGGCAACCCTGGTGGACAGTAATGTTATCAACTTCATCATCTGTGACATTTGAGTCTTCAAAAGGTCTATTTCTGAACTGTCATTAGACACGTTGACCGTTCGAACCTCTGTAGTTAGTGTAGATCCTGATCCTTTCTTTTTCTCCTCCAAGATGGCCTCTTCCTCCCCCACATTCTTCATAAGCTCAGGGTATTGCAGTGAAGTACCTGCTTGTAAAGTCTTCACCTGAATCCAGATAGGGTCCAAACTCAGTGCACCTCTCAGGATCTGTTTCATTCTGACTTGGTCTACATCTATCTGTAGGCTCTATTCCTTTCTTCAGTACAATCTGATACAGCATTTTATTTAGTCGTCGAATATACTCAGACAACTGTTCATCTTTCCGCTGAAATTAATGTTCAAACAGGTAGATTAAATCCGTAGCTTTTTCCGTGCATCAAAATTCATTTTGTAGCATGTGAAGATAATCATAAGCTGTACAGGACTCTTGACTGAATTTCAGATTTCTAATGACTTCTGCTGCAATACCTTTTAGACTCTCAGTAATTCGCTGTTTCTTTTGAGCCTCTGAAACATCCCATTCTTCTAGTGCTGCCATAACCTGTTCCATCCAGGTTTCATACTCCTCTTTCCCAGGTGGCACATTGACCTTCCGGGAAAAAAATTGCAGCTTGCGATATCCATAATTGATGGACGCAGCTGAGTTTTGGACTAAAGTCTCCACCAGCTTTCCCATATCAGTGAAAAATGTAGCAGGAGGGAACCTTGTATTTGGAGTGGAAGTAGTATCTGACATTCCTGATCCTGACGCTTTTGAGCTAGTAATCTCCGGGTGTTCATACAGCGTATTTGTCTGTATAAGCTGGGCTTCAAGGTCCCCTGTCAACTGTATGTTAGACCCCTGGAAATAGGTGGGTTCCCTCTCTTCCATTCTAACAGAGCATAAGTACTGGAGGCTGCCTGATCAACCTTTAGGTCCACTATTAATGTCTTCTGATCAGGTACTAAAGTTGACACTGCTTTCTGGACTTGTTCCTCTGTCCAGGTGGCACCAGAGAGACACATAATTACACAGAGCCCCAACCTGCCGTTTTGCTCTTCACACCACTTGGCTGCAGTAGCAGAATCCATCATGGTGGCTTGGCCAGTAGAAGTGGTTAACACTCTATAACAGGGACCAGAAGGTATCCCAGACAAGCCCTCACGCGCGTAACACTCACCCCCGAAGGAGCTGCTGAAATTAATGGGCACATCTGTCCTTATTTCAGTGGTGAACCATATATATATATTGGATCCACAGCACACCAGTACACCATGTGGGAAGTTTTATAACAGGTTTAACAAGACAGGTAAAACTCTGCAAATAGACTGCAAATTAACTTGGAAAATAGCAGTTAAATACACTGAATACAGAAACCTTCTAGAATTGGCACAATAACATCAATAAACACAATATTCATGTATATACACCGGTATAGCTATAGATCATTATTAACCACATGCAACTATAGCAGCAATATGTCCCCAGCTAAACTGACATCTCTTTAGGCTCAGTCCCAAGTTCATGTGTATACTGTAGGATTGTAACAATGTGTGAGTCTATGTGTTGCACAGACCTGTGTTAGTGAATCGGTGCAGCGCTCTTAAGGACTGACATGTCACTGGTTAGCAGTTTCTCACCACATCCAAGAAGAACAGTCTCCAGGGGTTAACTCCTTGAAGGGATGATGAATGGGGCTCTGTTTCTCTGGCTAGTTTTTTCCTGTTGTCAGGTGCTTCACCTGGGATGGTCACATGCCTTCTCTGCGATTTCCAACACTCTGACCTCTCTCTGTGTGGTGGGAGATGTCGTTGCTGTCGGTAACTGCCGCCGGTGACTGGTACCAATGATCACAGTTGCTGCTGACTTCAGCTGCTGTAGATAACCATTGTCCTTAGCAACCTCTGCTGTTCTGGAAACAGTGTCAGTGTACTTCAACAGTAGGGGTTGCAGACTAGTTCCCATATGTCCTCTGCAAAGGCACACGTGGCTCTCCTCCCCCTTCCTCCTTGCAAAGCATCTTGGCCCTGTAGTCCTGTGCAGTATAAAGTTACATTGTCTGCCTCTGTGATGAAACTGCAACTCCCAGAAACACTTCAGTACTGCTGAGAGCTGAGTTCCAAGGTCCTACCTTTCCTCAGGGCTTGTGCTGCTCCATGTGCTGGCATCCATCTTAGGTCTGCAAAGCATTGTGGGATCCTTTATGCTTTCAGCCCTCTGCGGCTCCTCCCAGGAGGTGGCGGCTTATCACATTTAAGTCTGCTGTTTGCAGCTGTCCATTGCATTCGTGTCCTGTCTGTTGCACAGCAGCAAGCTCCTGTTCAGTTAACTCTTTGCTCTCCTGGATACTGACTCGGCTTTGGCTAAGACTCCTCCTGGCTTCTGACCCCGGCTCTGGTGACCATTCTTCCTGGCTTCTGACCCCGGCTCTGGTGACCATTCTTCCAGGCTTCTGAACCCGGCTCTGGTGACCATTCTTCCTGGCTTCTGACCCCGGCTTTGGCTACGATTCCCGCTGGTTCTCGACTTGATTATCCTGGAAGACGACCTCGGCAGGAGAACTTCTGTCCTACCAAGTCATCCGCTGTTGCTGTCGGACTTGCATAGACTCTTGCCTTGTTTCTGTGAGAATAAACCTACCTTTAATTGCACCTCCTTGTGTGTCTGGCTCCTCGCTCCCTGACACTGAGCCAATCAAACCCTTTCTGACAACAAGCAGTCTTAAAAGGGAAACAGCAATAGCCCTGCTATACAAGTTCATAGGAGTCCCCTAATACCCATATACCGACCTTCAGACTGCACCTGGTCACAGGATACAAATACACTTTCCAAAAGAGCAATGTACCCTCAGGAGGGTAAATTAAGAATCTTAGAAAGTACCTATTCATAAATTTATACAAGTCTCACAACCCTTCATGGGTTATGTAAGGCATGTTTTGTAATTAAGGGACACTTGTGTTTCCTAGAGAGGTCTAGTTTCAGTTAGGAAGATACTGTACTGTACATTCATTTAATGTCCAGGACTGCTAAATGCCCAGGTGGCTTCAGGAAATGTACTTATGGGTACATAAAATGTAATGGGCAGGTAAAAGAATAAAGTTTCACTTGCAGAATTTTAAGAGTTGAAACTGAAATGTGAAATATAATACGATAATTAAGGTAGGGATGTACAGCTGTTTTTGATATTTGTAGAAATTATTGTTTAATCCAGGGTTTTTCAACCGGGGTCTCGTGAAACCCTGGTGTGCCTCGAAGAGTCCCCGGGGGTGCTGTGGCAAAATGACGCAAAGCCCTTGTTTGGGATCCGGGTATGACCAGAAATGTGTGGACTGACACAGGGAAACACAGGCTCCAGGTATAGTATAAACAATACAATTTATTAAAGACTAAACAATACATAAACGCAGTGCAAGACTAAACATAAACACAGTGCAACCAAACCTCCAACAGCTAACAATAAGAACAATACTAAACGTAGTCGGGTCAGTAGCAAATGGGCAGGCAAGGTACAAGGAGCAGGCGGAAGCGTAGTCAGGAATAGCCAAGGTCAGGACAGGCAGAGTTCATGCAGAGTCAGGATTAAAGCAGAATCAGGATCAGGCAGGAAGCAGACAGGATGCAGGTACAGGGGCTCATGGGAAACATACACCAAGGCCCTGATCACAGGCCTAGCCATTCCTTAAACATACCTGCTGTAATCAGCCTCAGGTGATGGCTCATTGCAGGAGTGAGCCTCTGGTTGCTGAGAGCACCCACTGGCCAGCCCTGGTACTGCAGCCCACAAGGTAGGTGAGTCCCACCACCACTGGCAAGTCCATTCCTGACAGTACCCCCCCCCCTCAAGGAGCGGCCTCAGGACGCTCCAAACAGTCTGTAATGGCCCAAATGTTCCACCACCTGGGTCCGGCAACTGGCTGGACATCCCACTGCCGGAATCAAGCGATTGGCTGGGTCTCCTGCTGATAGGCCTATCTTTTTGTAGGAGACTGCAGGAAGGCAGATTGCTGGACACAGGATTTCCAGAAGCAGGCTGGGTATCAGGAGCTGGTACGCCAGGCTGGGCAGCAGGCAGAGGCACGTCAGGCTGGCAGCAGGCAGAGGCACGTCAGGCTGGGCAGCAGGCAGAGGCACGTCAGGCTGGGCAGCAGGCAGAGGCACGTCAGGCTGGGCAGCAGGCAGAGGCACGTCAGGCTGGGCAGCAGGCAGAGGCACGTCAGGCTGGGCAGCAGGCAGAGGCACGTCAGGCTGGGCAGCAGGCAGAGGCACGTCAGACGGGACAGCAGGCAGAGGCACGTCAGACGGGACAGCAGGCAGAGGCACGTCAGGCAGGACAGCAGGCAGAGGCACGTCAGGCAGGACAGCAGGCAGAGGCACGTCAGGTGGGGCAGCAGGCAGAGGCATGTCAGGCTGGGCAGCAGGCAGAGGCACGTCAGGCGGGACAGCAGGCAGAGGCACGTCAGGCGGGACAGCAGGCAGAGGCACGTCAGGCGGGACAGCAGGCAGAGGCACGTCAGGCGGGACAGCAGGCAGAGGCACGTCAGGCTGGGCAACAGGCAGAGGCACGTCAGGCTGGGCAGCAGGCAGAGGCATGTCAGGCTGGGCAGCAGGCAAGGCAGCGGGCACAGGGCCATCAGGCGGAGCAGCGGGCACCGGGCCATCAGGCGAAGCAGCAGGCAAGGCAGCAGGCACTGGGCCATCAGGCGGAGCAGCGGGCACCGGTCCATCAGGCGGAGCAGCAGGCAAGGCAGCGGGCACCGGGCCATCAGGCGGAGCAGCGGGCACCGGGCCATCAGGCGGAGCAGCGGGCACCGAGTCATCTGGCAGAACCGTGGGCACCAAGTCATCTGGCAGAACCGCGGGCACTGGGTCACCAAGCTCGACAGCGGGCACCGAGTCATCTGGCAGGACAGCGGGCACCGAGTCGTGTGGCAGAACCGCGGGCACTGGGTAACCAAGCTCGACAGCGGGCACCGAGTCATCTGGCATGCCAGCGGGCACCGAGTCATCTGGCACAACAGCGGGCACCGAGTCATCTGGCACGACAGCGGGCACTGGGTCACCAAGCTCGACAGTGGGCACCGAGCCATCTGGCATGAGAGCGGGCACCAAGCCATCTAGCAGAACCGCGGGCACTGGGTCACCAAGCTCGAAAGCGGGTACTGAGTCATCTGGCACAACAGCGGGCACCGAGTCATCTGGCACGACAGCGGGCACTGGGTCACCAAGCTCGACAGCGGGCACCGAGCCATCTGGCACGACGGCGGGCACCAAGCCATCTAGCAGAACTGCGGGCACTGGGTCACCAAGCTCGAAAGCGGGTACCGAGTCATCTGGCACGACAGCGGGCACCGAGTCATCTGGCACGACAGTGGTCACCGAGCCATCTGACACAACAGCGGGCACAGAGCTATCTGGCACGACAACGGGCACCAAGTCATCTGGCACGACAGCGGGTACCGAGTCATCTGGCAGAACCACGGGCACCGGGTCACCAAGCTCGACAGTGGGCACCGAGTCATCTGGCACGACAGCGGGTACCGAGTCATCTGGCACGACAGCGGGTACTGAGTCATCCAGCAAGACAGCGGGCACCGAGTCATCTGGCAAGACCGTGAGCACCGAGTCATCTGGCAAGACCGTGGGCTCCGAGTCATCTGGCAAGACAGCGGGCACCGAGTCATCTGGCACGACAGCAGGCTCCGGGTCAACTGACACGACAGCGGGCACCGAGTCAACTGGCAGGACAGCGAGCTCCGAGTCATCTGGCAAGACAGCGGGCACCGAGTCATCTGGCAAGACAGCGGGCACTGAGTCACCAGGCACGACAGCGGGCTCCGAGTCAACTGGCATGACAGCGGGCACCAAGTCATCTGGCAAGACAGCAGGTACCGAGTCATCTGGCACGACAGCGGGTACCTAGTCATCTGGCACAACAGCGGGCACCGAGTCACCAGGCACGACAGCGGGTTCCGAGTCAACTGGCATGACAGCAGGCACCGAGTCATCTGGCAAGACAGCGGGTAACGAGTCATCTGGCACGTCAGCGGGTACCGAGTCATCTGGCAAGACAGCGGGCACCGAATCATCCGGCAAGACAGCGGGCACCGAGTCATCTGGCAAGACCGTGGGCACCGAGTCATCTGGCAAGACCGTGGGCACCAAGTCATCTGGCACGACAGCGGGCTCCGGGTCAACTGACACGACAGCGGGCTCCGAGTCAACTGGCAGGACAGCGGGCTCCGAGTCATCTGGCAAGACAGCGGGCACCGAGTCACCAGGCACGACAGCGGGCTCCGAGTCACCTGGCATGACAGCGGGCACCGAGTCATCAGGCATCGGGTCATCTGGCTCGACAGTGGGCACCGGGTCATCTGGCTCGACAGCGGGCATCGCGTCATCTGGCATCAGGTCATCTGGCTTGACAGCGGGTACCGGGTCATCTGGTTCGACAGCGGGCACCGGGTCATCAGGCATTGGATCGTCTGGCTTGACAGAGGGCATCGGGTCATCTGGCATTAGGTCATCTGGCTCGACAGCGAGTACCGGGTCATCTGGTTTGACAGCGGGCACCAGGTCATCTAGCTCGACAGCGGGCACCGGGTCACCAGGCACGACAGCGGGCACCGGGTCATCAAGCATTGGGTCATCTGGCTCGACAGTGGGCACCGGGTCATCAGGCACGACAGCGGGCACCGGGTCATCTGGCTCGACAGTGGGCACCGAGTCATCTGGCATAATAGGACCATCAGGCTGGGTAGACACATCAAGCTGGGTAGGGTACACTGGGTCATCGGGCATCAGAGTATCAGGCTGAACCACAGAAGGCGGGTTCTCAGACGGCAGGCTGACCGGTTTGGATACTGGCATGATGGTATTGGTTGGAAAGAATTTTTGCTTTTTCCTGGTTTTAGTTACTGGAGCGCAGGAAGTAAGCGCAGGTTTGTAAGTGGATAGAGCAGCTGTAGGCAGAGAAGAGCTGAGGGATGGAACAAAGGAGGGATCAGTTGCTACAGAGGACTTCTTTACAGGGTTAAAGATAGGATAGGTGCAGCGAGTGGGAGCAGGGGACTGACAAGTGGTAAGTAGTAGGGTATACTGGGCTGTCACTGGGGGTGCTGTCAGGGATGCAGGAAGAGTGCCCTGAGCAGAGGAATGACGTTGCAAGCTGACTGAGGCTGGGTGCAACAAGTCTGACCATGTCTGCAGTATGGGTTGAACAAAGCTCAGCTTACATAAAGCCTGTCTGGTCAAAGACTGCACTGAATTTATACAATCTCTTAGCACCTGTTGTGAACATGCAGAATAACGCTCCAAGAAGTAATCCACATCATCCTCCAATAACCACACCAGGGATTTTAACTGGTCGGCACTAAATGGCGGCAAAAATTCATCCTTGCATTCGGGGGTACCAGATGAAGCCAACTCTGCACAAACCTGAATCAATGGTTGCACCTCAGAGAACTCTGTGCCCTGATCTACTAGGCAATGAGTGATCCTTATGCTTTCTAGTAGTTGATCCCGGGTATACTCCTTCAGAGTCTGATAAGCATAATCTCTGTCATCAAAGACTAGCAGAGACAAATACACCACCTCATCAAGATGCATCCTTCCCAGCAACAATAAGCCAAGATGGCTTCCCTGTGCAGCCACTTCTGGTCAGGAATGGCCTTGGTGTTCTGTTAGGGATCCGGGTATGACCAGAAATGTGTGGACTGACACAGGGAAACACAGGCTCCAGGTATAGTATAAACAATACAATTTATTAAAGACTAAACAATACATAAACGCAGTTCAAGACTAAACATAAACACAGTGCAACCAAACCTCCAACAGATAACAATAAGAACAATACTAAACGTAGTCGGGCAGGCCGGGTTGGTAGCAAACGGGCAGGCAAGGTACAAGGAGCAGGCGGAAGCGTAGTCAGGAATAGCCGAAGTCAGAACAGGCAGAGTTCATGCAGAGTCAGGATTAAAGCAGAATCAGGATCAGGCAGGAAGCAGACAGGATGCAGGTACAGGGGCTCATGGGAAACATACACCAAGGCCCTGATCACAGGCCTGGCCATTCCTTAAATACACCTGCTGTAATTAGCCTCAGGTGATGGCTCATTGCAGGAGTGAGTCTCTGGTTGCTGAGAGCACCCGCTGGCCAGCCCTGGTACTGCAGCCCACAAGGCAGGTGAGTCCCACCACCACTGGAAAGTCCATTTCTGACAGCCCTGTACAGTCTGACCATGAAGGGGTTACTGTGTTAAGTTCTGTGTACAGAGAAGAGGGAGAGCTCATCCCATTCCTCCTCCAGGCTCTTTCCTCCTCTTTGCTGTTATCTGTACTTTTGCCAGCAAAAGTGAAAGCTGTGTAAGCCGTCTGCCCATGTCCTACCAACCTATGACATCATCGGTTGCTGCCGGCAAAAGTACAGATAACAACTTAGAGGAAAAGAGAGCCCGGAGGAAGAATGGGATAAGGTCCCCATCCTCTCTGTACACAGAAATTAATACAGTAATCCTTTCATGGTCAGACTGTACACAGGGCTTTGTGTAATTTTGCTGGCAAAGAGAGGGTATTTGGGGGGGGTGATTTAGGAAGGGGGGTTTGTGGCTAGCAGGGGGAGTTTGTGTTGAAAGGGGGATTCATGTTAGGAGGAGGGATTTGTACTAGGAGGGGAGATTTTGGAGGGGGTTGGGCCTGTGCTACCAGGGGGGATGGGGGATTTACAACCTGGTGAAGACTTAACTCTGCCTTACAAACTACATTTTAGGACTTTTTCATACCAGGTGCAGTGCAGTAAAATGCATGAAATCATGAGTTTTCCCACACCACACAAAAATATCTTGCCTTTTGCAGTTGCACACGAATGCCATTAATTCTTAATGCCACCCTACGCATCCACCAATTGCATGTTTGCTTGCGCCCACTTAAACGCATGGTACCACAGTACCACGTATTTTGATGGGGCTCAATTTAAAAATCATTCCAGCACCTTTTTTGTGTGTTTTTAGAGCATAGAGCAGCCTAATAAAAAACAGAACACACAAAACAGAGCTTACATATTATTGTATAGAACAGTATAGCCATCTTCCAACAAAAAGTATCTGCATCTCACTTATATCACAAATCCATAAAAAAATTTCTGGTTCCTTTTAGTCCACTGCACCATAACCAGTTTTGGTTATACTTTATTTCCAAAAGTATTGGAACGCCTGCCTTTACACGCACATGAACTTTAACTACTTGCCAACCGCAGATAGCCAAATGATGGCTACACTGCGGCCAGCCAGGTCTGGGAGGGCGACATATGATGTCCTCCCAGAACACACTCTCCTGCGCACCCCCAGGGTGCGCACCCGGCAATCTCCGTGATCGCTGTGTCCTACGGACACAGCTGATCACGTGATGTGGTAAAAGGCCAACCACAGTGGCCTTTTACCACGTGATCAGCCGTGTCCAATGACACGCTGATCACCGGGAAATGCAATTGCCGGTTCTTGGCTGCCCTTTCCTCACGCTGTCAGAGCGTGTGGAAAGTACTGCCGAGAACCGGCAGTTGTCAGAGCAGAGATCGGCACCGATCATCAGGGTACTGATGATCAGTGCCCTGATGATCAGTGCCCAGCAGTGCCACCCACCAGTTCTGCCCACCTGTGCCCAGCAGTGTGCCCACCTGTGCCCAGCAGTGCACCCACCTGTGTCCAGCAGTGAGCCCACTTGTGCTCAGCAGTGCACCCTCCTGTGCCCAGCAGTGCACCCTCCTGTGCCACCCAGCAGTGCCACACACCTGTGCCCAGAAGTGCCACCTACCTGTGCCCAGCAGTGCCACCCACCTGTGCCCACCCACCTGTGCCCACCAGTGCCACCCACATGTGTCCACCAGTGCCACCTACCGGTGCCCATCAGTGCAGCCCAGCAGTGCTGCCAGGCAGTGCCCAGCAGTTGTGCCAGTCAGTGCCCAGCAGTTGCGCCAGTCAATGCCTAGCAGTACCGGCAGTCAATGCCCAGCAGTGATGCCAGACAGTGCCACCTATCAGTGCCGCCTATCCGTGACACCTCATTAGTGCTGCCTATCAGTGCCGCCTATCCATGCCACCTCAGTGCTGCCTATCAGTGCTGCCTATCAGTGCCCATCAGTGCTGCCTATCAGTGCCCATCAGTGCCACCTATTAGTGCCCATCAGTGCTGCCTCATCAACGCACATCAGTGAAGGAGAAAAATTACCTGTTTGAAAAATTTTATAATAGAAACAAAGAAACTTTTTTTTTTTAAAAATGTTTTGCATTTTTTTGTTTATAGCGCAAAAAGTAAAGTGCCCAGTGGCGATTAAATACCACCAAAAGAAAGCTCTATTTGTGAGAAAGAATTATAAAAATTTCATATGGGTACAATCTTGCATGACAGCGCAATTGTCAATCAAAGTGCGACAGTGCTGAAAGCTGAAAATTGGCCTGGTAAAGAAGGGGGTATAAGTACCCGGTAGGCAAGTGGTTAATGGCATCCCAGTCTTAGTCCGTAGGGTTCAATATTGAGTTGGCCCACCCTTTGCTGCTATAAGAGCTGCAACTCTTATGGGAAGGCTGTCCACAAGGTTTAGGAGTGTGTCTATGGCAGGGCTCTTGGAATTAAAATTTACAGAAGTCCGGTCAGCAAAATTTCCTTCCAGCAGAGGTCCGAATCTTGTTAGCGATATAACACAACATAGTCCCACAGTACATTATGATCTTTAGCATACCTTTCACACTGTAGTCCCATCTACATCACAGTCCCCTCTTTAAAGAAGTCCTACAGTGTCCTCTTTTCCCTTCACATAACTTCCCCCTTTACATCACGGCGCCCCTTAACAAAACACAACATCTTCTAACACAACACAGCACCTCTAACACAACACAGCACCCCTTAACAAAACACAACATCTTCTAACACAACACAGCACCTCTAACGCAACACAGTACCCCTTAACACAACACAGTGCCCCTTAACACAACACAGCACCCAATAACACAACACAGCGCCCCTAACACAACACAGCAAATATATAGCAAAGACAGTGTCTCTTTGCTGAACAGGGATGTCTCTTTGCTGGATGGGGATGTCCCTTCTTGGACTGGGCTGTCTTTTTGCTGGATTGGGATGTCTCTTTGCTGGACCCAACTGGGCAAAGAGACAGCACAGTCCAGCAAAGAGACATTGCTGTTCAGCAAAGAGACAGCCCGTCCAGCAAAGAGACAGCTCATCCAGTAAAGAGACAGCCTGTCCAGCAAAGAGACAGCCCATCCAGCAAAAAGACAGCTCCTCCAGCAATGATACAGCCCCTCCAGCAAAGAGACAGCCCCTCCAGCAGAGACAGCCCCTCTAGCAAAGACAGCCCCTCCAGCAAAGAGACAGCCCCTCCAACAAAGAGACAACCTGTCCAGCAAAGAGACAGCTCGTTCAGCAAAGACACAGACCCTCCAGCAAAGAGACAGACATTCAGCAAAGAGACAGCTCATCAAACAAAGACAGCCTGTCCAGCAGAGACAACCCTATCCACCGCCGCTACAGAGCTGTCACAGTCTGCTGGCGGGTGAAGAAGAGAAGCCACCATTGTCCCTTCAGTGCATCAGCTGACCAAGAAGGTGTCTCTGTGTCAGTGGCACTTCCTGCTCCTCCTGTTGGCCCTGCTTCAGGCATAGCTGCCCAGCAGGAGGTGAGCGGCGGCCGCAGTCTGTATTAGCCCTGTCCAGACCGCAGTCTCTGCTTACCTCCTGCTGTGTGGCCAGTCATCTTAAGCCCAGCGGCCCGGTGTGCCCTATGGCCAGTCTGGGCCTGGGCCTGAGGGAGGGCACCTGGCGGTGGCATGGCTGCAGTCCGGATGGGACTGTCCCTCAGTCTGGTTCCAGACCACGGTCCACCATTTAGTAACCACTGGTCTATGAGAATATTTGACCATTCATCCAGAAGTGCATTTGTGACATCAGGCACTGATGTCAGATGAGAAGGCCTGGCTCACAGTCTCTGCTCTAATTCATCGAGTTGAAGTCAGGACTCTGTGCAGGCCAGTCAAGTTCCGCCAAAACTCACTCATCCATGTCTTTATGGACCTTGCTTTGTGCACTAGTGTGCAGTCATGTTGGAACAGGTAGGGGCCATCCCCAAACTGTTTCCACAAAGCTGGGAGCATGAAATTGCCCAAAATGTCTTGATATGCTGACGCCTTAAGAGTTCCCTTCACTGGAACTAAGGGGCCAAGCCCAACCCCTGAAAAACAATCCCACACCATAACCCCCCCCCCCTCCACCAAACTTTACACAATGCAGTCAGTCAAGTACCGTTCTCCTGGCAACCTCCAAAGCCAGACAGAGAAACGTGATTCATCACTTCAGAGAACACGTCTCCACTGCTCTAGAGTCCAGTGGCAGCATGCTTTACACCACTGCATCTGACACTTTGCATTGCGCTTGGTGATGTAAGGCTTGAATGCAGCTGCACAGCCATGAAAACCCATTCCATGAGGCTCTCTATGCACTGTTGTTTTGCTAATCTGAAGGCCACATGAAGTTTGGAGGAATTTACCTAATGATTCTGCAGACAGTTGATGACTGCACACTGTGCGCTTCAGCATGCGCTGACCCCACGCTGTCATTTCATGAGGCCTACCTCTTCTTGGCTGAGTAGCTGTTCCAAGTTGCTTCCACTTTGTTACAATACCACTAACAATTGACCATGGAATATTTAGTAGGAAGGAAATTTCATGGATGGACTTATTGCACAGGTGGCAACCTATCACAGTACCATGCTTGAAATCACTGAGCTCCTGAGAGCAACCCATTCTTTCACAAATGTTTGTAGAAGCAGTCTGCATGCCTAGGTACTTGATGTTATACACCTGTGGCCATGAAGGTGATTGGAACTCCTGAATCCAAGGGTGATCCCAATACTTTTGGAAATATAGTTTATGTGTCGAGTGAGATCAGACCTAAATTTCATAAATTCGATAACAGGTAGATATATGAAAATATAGGAGTTCCCTGAAATATCTTCAGAGAAGCCTTTTCTGCCTCTACATACATTTTTGTGCATGTAACTATTATGTTAGTGCTGTTATGGTGAGCACATGGCTTTGTTGATACACAAAGCTACAAGGTTTTGCTCATCAAAAAAGTCATGTTATACAGCAACGGGGTCTGGCATGATTATATTGATCAACAAAGTTATACCAAGTACAAAGTATGTGGACTTATTCCATTTCAATTCCAATTATTTCATAGAAAGGTACCTCATCTCAATTGTATATCAATGACAAAAACACATACTACAGTGCCCAATTTTCTAGTTACATTATATCACAATATGTATACACATTTAACAGTGCACCTCTCACCACGTCACAAATATCTATCCTGTTTGTATATAACTATTATGAAGTAACAAATATATATATCCATAATACTGATTCAAGATGTAACAGTGGCGATGAGAGGTTCAATGAGTAGCAACTCTACTTGTTTCGCTGAAGTAGCATTCATATTCTTCAGCAGTATAGGATAGGTGATTGTTTAAAAACAGATACAAAATATGTTTATTTGATCCATACAAGTGTGTATACCTGTTCCAGGGCACATTACATGGTTTTACCTACAAAACCACATTAGCGAAGTTATATGGGTGCACTCTAAGGGTGGCTTTGGCATGTTTTTCACCAATGTTCAATCACCTGGAGATATCCTGCATATAACCCATGGCCTATAAATACAAGTCCTGTGTCCTGTACTGTATGATTCTAATAATAGAATTAATGTATTCATCAGCCATCAAATATCTCCACAGAGCATGTGTTTGACAAAATGTTTAAACTAGGAATGATTTTGTGTATTCATTGTTACACTGTAAAAAATAAAATTATCTTACAAAAGAGTCGGAGCCTGAACCATCCCAATTGTCTGACATATCTGTTAAGAAAAAATATATATTTTATTTTTATATATGCATTATTGATATTATATACATGCATTACTTGTCAATTTCTTTTCTCCTTGAAATATTACTTAAAGTGATTGTAAAGGCTTTTTTCATTAAAATAAAAAATATGTTATACTTACCTGCTACTGTAAGTGCAAATGCACTACACAGAGCGGTTCCTTAGCTCCTCTTCTGGAGTCCCTCACCAGTGCTCTCCGTGCCTTCTTCTTCCGCGTGCCCCTCAGTAAGCCAGCTGCTGCTTGTGTCTGTTGTGAGACCAGAAAGAGGAGCGGTGTTGCAGACGGGACAGAGATGGATTGGGAGAGGATACAGGTAAATGTTTAGGGACAGGGAGGTGGTGGGCAGGTAGTGGAGCATTTCTTACCTTAATGCAGGGAATGCATTGAGATAAAAAAAAAAACATGCAGAATTTAGAACCACTTTAAGAAGAAATTCAAATAATATCTAAATCCAAGAACAAACATATACACTGCTCAAACAAATTAAAGGAATGGTTTTACAGGTGGAGGCCACTGACATTTTTTTCCCTACTCATCTTCTCTGACTGTTTTTCACTAGTTTTGCATTTGGCTAGGGCCAGTGTCACTACTGGTAACATGAGGTGATACCTGGACCCTACAGAGGTTGCACAGGCAGTTCAACTCCTTCAGGATGGCACATCAATATGTGCCATTGCCAGAAGGTTTTCTGTGTCTCCCAGCACAGTCTCAAGAGTATGGAGGAGATTCCAGGAGACAGGCAGTTACTCTAGGAGAGCTGGACAGGGTCGTAGAAGCTCCTTAACCCATCAGCAGGACCGGTATCTGCTCCTTTGTGCAAAGGGGAACGGAATGAGCACTGCCAGAGCCCTACAAAATTATCGCCAGCAGGCTACTGGTGTGAATGTCTCTGACCAAACAATCAGAGACAGACTTAATGAGGGTGGCCTGAGGGCCCAACATCCTCTAGTGGGCCCTGTGATCACTGCCTGGCACCACAGAGCTCAATTGGCATTTGCCACTTAACACCAGAATTGGCAGGTCTGCCACTGGTGCCCTGTGCTTTTCACAGGTGAGAGCAGGTTCACTCTGAGCACATGTGACAGACATGAAAGGGTCTGGAGAAGCCTTGGAGAATGTTATGCTGCCAGCAACATTGTTCAGCATGACTGTTTTGGTGGTGGGTCAGTGATGGTCTGGGGATGCATATCCATGGAGAGATGCACAGACCTCTACAGGCTAGACAGTGGCAATCTGACTGCCATTAGGTATCGGGATGAAATCCTTAGACCCATTGTCAGACCCTACGCTGGTGCAGTGGGTCCTGGGTTCCTTCTGGTGCAAGGCAATAGCCGGGTTCATGTAGCGACAGTATGCAGGCAGTTCCTGGAGGATGAAGGAATTGATACCATAGAACGCTTGCCTTACCTAAATCCAATAGAACAACTCTAGGATATCATGTTCCGGTCCATCCAACACCGCCAGGTTGCACCTCGGACGATCCAGGAGCTCAGTGATGCCCTGGTCCAGATCTGGGAGGAAATACCCCAGGACACCATCCATCATCTCATTAGCAGCATGCCCCAACATTGTCAGGCATGTATACAGACACATGGGGGCCATACAAACTACTGAGTACCATTTCGAATTGCTGCAATGAAATTTCAGCAAAATGGACTAACCTGCTGCATCATTTTTTCACTTTGATTTTCGGGAGTATCTTTGAATTTAGTCCTCTGTAGGTATATCATTTTTATTTCCATCAGATGACGGAGCATCCTTACATTCCTAATTACCCAGTCCATATCAGTATAGATATCCATCATGATATTTTTCCCCTTTGAAATCTGATGTACTTTCAAAGTGTTCCTTTAATTTTTTTGAGCAGTGTATTATTACAACTTACAAATCCTTAGATGTATTGATGGCTCCTAATTTTGACAACAGAACACTTACCCTTTTTTTATCTCCATAACATAGGGAGGAGGTGTTCTATATTCCTCAAAAGGTAAACTATGCAGAGCTAAAAACACTGCTTAAGATTTCATTGCAGCAGATGCGATGCACAGGGAGTTACAAGCTCGCTGGATTTCTGTCAGAACCATGAGATTTTTTTTCCTGCAATGTTTCTAACCACTACACTACTACCGTACATTTTTTAATAGAAGCTTGTGTATGAACCAGATCTGAGAAGCTCTGTATCATGTGATCGCTGTGATGACCAATCTCAGCAATCACAAATGTAAACACACTACTGTTTACATTGTTGATCCCTTCCTTTTTTCCTACCATGGAAAAGTAGAGGAAATAGCGATTTATGAATTGGGAATAATTAAATGCATCAGCAGCTGCTGTTGATCCATGTATTCATTTTCACTGAATATGGGATCTTTTTTTTAACACTTTCACCCTTTTTTAACCCCTTCTCTTATCCTGAACATATGTTCATTACCCCTTCATCCTTGTGTCACTATGTATGACCTATATTATGCTGTCTCTACAGCACCATTACCAAGCCCCATGTTTTAAGCTCCTCAATACCAGCATGTAATTTCCAAAAATGGGGTGTCTACTTTCTGAAAAGTGGTCACTTTGGGGGTTTTCATATTGTGCTGGCAAATGTATTTAATATGTTTTATCATGGAAATTAAGGTAAAGGATTTTTGTTTACTTTTGGTCTTTTTTATGTTTGAAAAAAACCCCTGCAGTTATCAAATACCACCAAAAGAATGCTCTATCTCAAAAAGTGATATAAAATTAATTTGGGTACAGCAGTCAATGAGCACTGAAAAATGATTCTAGAAATGAAGTAGTGTTACAGGCCGGTATTCAAGTGGTTAAAGTAGTTGTAAAGCTATTTTTTTCTAAAATAATAAACATGTTATACTTACATGTGATACAAAAGAAACGTATGGACTGCCACCCTAATCCCACATTAGTCAGCAGCTGCAACCACTTACGTGTTTTCTCCACCTAAATAAATATTAAGTTATAACTGGTGTTGGGCTGCTGCTGTGTGCACAAATCAAATACAAAAACTGGTATCAACTCCTCAAAGAAATTACTTAAAACTGTGTCTGTGAAAATCACAAATAAACAATAAAATAAAAATAAAAAATATAATTCATATGCATAAGTGCCCATAAAAATTCCCAGTATCTTAACTCTGCTTCACGTTACTCTTCATAGTTCATGCATGTACAGTGCATCCAGAAAGTATTCACAGCGCTTAAATTTTGCCACATTTTGGTATGTTACAGCCTTATTCCAAAATAGATTAAATTCATCTTTTTCCTCAACATTCTACAAACAATACCCCATAACGACAATGTGAAAGAAGTTCATTTTGAAATCTTTGCAATTTAACCAAAATAAAAAACGAAAAAAAACACATGTACATAAATATTCACAGCCTTTGCTCAATACTTTGTTGAAGTACCTTTAGCACCAATTACAGCCTCAAGTCATTTTGAGTATGATGCTACAAGCTTGGCACACCTATTTTTGGGCAATTTCTCCCATTCTTCTTTGCAGTACCTCTCAAGCTCCATCAGGTTGGATGGGAAGCGTTGGTGCACAGCCATTTTCAGATCTCTCCAGAGATATTAAATCGGGTTCAAGTCTGGGCTCTGGCTGGGCCACTCCAGGACATTCATAGAGTTGGCCCATAGCCACTCCTTTGTTATGTGGGCTGTTGGCTTAGGGTCATTGTCCTGTTTAAAGATGGACCGTCACCCCAGACTTAGGTCCAGAACAGGTTTTCATCAAGGATGTCTCTGTACATTGCTGCATTCAACTTTCCTTCGATCCAGTCTCCCAGTTCCTGCCGCTGAAAAACATCCCCACAGCATGATGCTGCCACCACCATGCTTCACTGTAGAGATGGTATTGGCCAGACATGACACTTGGTATTCAGGCCAAATAATTCATTCTTTGTTTCATCAGACCAGAGAGTTTTGTTTCTCATGGTCTGAGAGTCCCTTAGGTGCCTTTTGGCAAACTCCAAGTCCAGGCGGGCTGCTATTTGCCTTTTACTGAGGAGTTGCTTCCATCTGTCCACTCTACCTGATTGGTGGAGTGCTGCAGAGATGGTTGTTCTTCTGGAAGGTTCTCCTCTCTCCACAGAGAAATGCTGGAGATCTTTCAGAGTGACCCTCAGGTGCTTTGTTAGCTAAGGCCCTTCTCCCTCGATCACTCATTTTGGCTCTAGGAAGATTTCTGGTGGTTCTAAACTTCTTCCATTTATCGATGATGGAGGCCACTGTGCTCAATGGGACTTTCAATGCTGCAGAAATGTTTCTTTACCCTTCCCCAGATCTATGCCTTGATACAATCCTGTCTCAGAGGTCTAAGGACGAATTCCTTGGACTTCGTGGCTTGGTTTGTGCTCTGACATGCACTGTTAACTGTGGGACCTTATATAGACAAGTTTATGCCTTTCCTAATCATGTCCAATCAACTGAATTTCCCACAGGTGGACTCCAATCAAGTTGTGGAAACATCTCAAGGATGATAAGTGGAAACAGGATGCACAGATCTCAATTTTGAGAGTCATGGCAAAGGCTGTGAATACTTTTGTACATGTGTTTTTTTTTCGTTTTTTTTTAAATAAATTTCAAAGATTTCAAAACAAACTTCTTTCATGTTGTCATTATGGGTATTGTTGTAGAATGTTGAGGAAAAAAATTAATTTAATCCATTTTGGAATAATGCTGTAACATAGCAAAATGTGGCAAAAGTTAAGCTCTGTGAATACTTTCTGGATGCACTGTATGATAGAAAAAGTGCCTCTACCAATTCAAAATCAAGTAACTGATCCCCCAAACCCAGTGCTGCAAAGGATAAATTCTTCACACTCTGTGAAAACACCCACCATGTTACTACGGATGTGTTCAACCTAAATTCTTTGACCTATAAGCAAATGTAGGTAAAAAAATTGTTGACCCTTGTGCCTTGAATGAGCAAAACAACCAGGGGCCTCTTAATGCATGTATTGCACACTGATTCTTGTTTTGGAAAAGAAAAGGCGCTGTCCCTAATCAGGAGTTAATATGTAATTCCTCCACTCCACAGGTCCACAAGATGTTTCACTAGCCCACTTCAATTCTGAGGGTTACTGTGCCTTTACATTTCTAGTGCACCTCAACTTCCCTCTGCAAAGTTAACTCTGAGCCGACATAGATGCCACCATAGTGTAGTAATCCCAACCACAGTATCACTAGCTACTAGGTGATGCTGAGACTGGAAGAGTGGCGGGAGAGCTGTCAGATCCTGAGTGTGAGCCTTACATACAATGTGGTTTCAAGCATCCAAATAAAGTGTATATACCGCTCAGATGAAACACATAACTATCGTTCCGTGTGGGTGCCCAGCTCGGCTCGCCACGGTACAAACTGAACAAAAGAGTAAGTGGCTGCACAGCACCACAGAACTAAAGCAAAACAAATTCTTTAATATCTTCACAGTCAGACAAGCAATACAGACAGTATAGTACAAATTGTTGACACATTTCACACTCAAATAGCATGCTTATTTGTAATAGAAATGCGGTTTTAACCTATTTTAAACGTAGAGCATTTTGTAATAAATTTACTGGTGATTTAAATGACTACACTATGGTGGCATCTATGTCAGCAGAGGGACGTTGCAGTGCAGTCAAGACCTATATTTGACTTATATTTGCTTATGGGTCAAAGAATTAAGGTAAGAGCACATCGATAGTAATGTGGTGGGTGTTTTCACAGATTGTGAAGAATTTACCCTTTGCAGCACTGGGATTGCGGGATCAGTTCCTTGATTGAAATCGGTAGAGACACTGTTTCTATCATTCGTGCATTGACTATGAAGAGTGATGTGTAGCAGAGTGAAGACACTGGGAAATTTTATGGACACTTATGCATGTGAATGATATTTTTATTTTATATTTATGCCTGGAGGTTGCATGTTCTCTCTGCGTGGGTTTCCTCTGGGTACGGTGGCTTCCTCCTACACTCCAAAGACATACTGGTAGGTTAATTGTCTCCTGTCTAAATTGGCCCTAGTATTTGTGAAGTATGTGAGTTAGAGACTTTAGATTGTCAACTCCTTGAGGGTTAGGGACTGATGTGAATGTACAATATAAGTATAAATTGACGGCACTATATATGTACCTGTAATAAATAAATAATTTTTTGTTTATTTGTGATTTTCACAGACACTGTTTTGAGTAATTGCTGTGAGGTTTTGATACCAGTTTTTGTATTTCATTTGTGCACACAGCAACAGTGCAGTACCAGTTATAACTTATTCATATGTTGAATTTACATGCTGTCTCCAATGGTATTGCACAGAACATCCACAAATGTCTTCTTCTGGGGTCCCCTACTGCTCTAGGCTCCTTCTCTTCTAGGTACGCCATGATAGAAAGTCACTTCCTATGGGTGCACATCTGCAGGATCACTCCTGAGCCAGGCTGTGTGCATCTATAGCCACACACAGCGTGGCTCAGTCCCACCCCCTGCTCCCTCCTCACAGGATTTGATTGACAGCAGCAGGAACCAATGGCTCCCATTTTTCTCACTGTCCTGTCCTGGGAGGAGAGAGAGTACGGAGAGAGACACTGTTCTCGGGCAGAGTGCTGTAATGAGAAAGGACTCAGGTAATTATTTAGGGAGGTGGGGGAGGGGAGGGGGGGTAGGATATAACCAGTGGGACAATTTTTACCTTATTGCAGGGAATGCTGTAAGGTAACAAATGACTTATCTTTAGAACCACTTTAAAGAGACAAAACATGGGGAAATGTTACACTTTAAGGAACTTCAAGTTTAACTTCAACTTGAGCAGAATGCCCCACAAATCTTGGGCTTAGGGTACCAGGGGCCCCACAAGAACAGGGGGATCGATCTGGAGGCTGAAATATTGAAAAATAAAGCAAGCCATACATGGATTGAAATTCAGCTGGTTCAGCAGGAAATGGACAAATTTCAATCCGTGTATGAGCAGGCTGGTTGTACACAAGTTGACCTATTGATTGACTTGTGTACAACCAACCTGTTGGCAAATTTTCTCTCAATTAGCACTGCTGGCTATAGACAGCAGTACTAATCAGTGTATTCTGATGGAGTGGAAATCTCCCCAGAATACAACTGCTCAGCAGGAGGATAAATGTGTAGATGAGAGAATGAAGTAATTTTCTTTTATTCAACCCACTTGTTGAACAAAAAAAATGACTCATGTATGGACAGCCTAACAAAGTGCCTGTGATTCAGCATTGTTGTTACCGTAACACATTTTAAGACAGGTCAAGTTTACTTCTCATATAACATATATTTAAAAATAAAAGACAACAGGCCAGAATGTGAACATGTTTCCATAGATAGCAGGTTACATATTTCCATAGACAAACAATCTACCTTTTCTAACCGGTACTTCCACCAATGCCTTATTCCAAACCTAAGTAAGGGTGATGTCTGCTCATTCTGCCCTGTCCCTCCCCACATGTGCAGCCTCCTGGGATACATGTCACATGTCTCAGGTGGATACAGAACTAGTCTTCTTACTGTCCATGCCTTACACATGCACAATAAGAGCTGGCTGTAAGTCATAAAGAAGTCACAGTCTGCTCCCAAATCCAATATGGTGGTGTAGGATCCAAACTGCCTTTGGCTTTGGGTTGCAGGAAGGCAGCACTGGAATATGCAGCATTCACTGAGATGACATACTGGAAATTTTATGTAGTTTTATCTATTTGCTGTATTCTAATACATATACAAAAATATTAATATTAAAGTGCTACACTGTAAATTGATCTGAGTTTTGATTAGAACCTTTTTTTTTTTTTTAAAGAATCACGTCCATTTTGCAATGCCAGTCTCTTAAAAATGAATGGACTGCCTTAACACAGCAATTCACGATAAAGCATTGCATTAACACACATTTATCAACTTTATGAATAATGTGAATAGGCCAGTGTACAATTTTTTTACCAGTTGTTCTGCAAATTGGATGTTGATTTAACATACTTTTTTTAAAGCAATGGAAAATGTACTTACTTGTATCATAACCTGTTGAAGAGTGGTAAGGTGCATGTCCTCCTGAATAAAGTTTCTGGATTTCTGTTCTGTAGTAAGATTTAAAAAAAGTATTTTGGTAGAGAGCTAACCATTTGGAATATATTATCTTCTTTTGAATGTAAATAATCTTTTTTCTCTCTTACATTCCATTAACAGTACTTCTGTTGCCTATACATGGGCTCAAACAATTCATGGCTGACTTTGAGGTGACCCCAGGCCTACTGGTGATTGCTATTGTGCATCCTAGGTTTGCACTAAGGCCTCCTTCTAGTTGGACATTCTGGCCCTGATTTACTAATGTGCATAGACACATTTCTGTGGAATAAAGTCCAGTTTCATTAGCGTCTGTCTACTTTTAGACGGCAAAGACATTTACAAAAGAAAGTCTAACAAGTAGACTCGAAAGCGAATTTACTAACTAGGCACAATACAGGAATAAGTCTAAAAAAGCAGACGTCCTAGAAGCACGTCTAACAAAATAAAAAATCACTGCCGAAACATGTTCACATTGAAATTTGCTTTCCCAAATATCTGGACTTCACTTTAAACAATATATTACATTTCAAAAAAGTTTTCAATGGGTAAAAAATAGTTTTTTAAGGGAATTCATGACAGTCAAGAACTAAACGCTTTTCCAAGGTTGCAGGTATGCAAATGAGCATGTGCAAAACACAATTTAGTTGTCTGCCGTGGGCGCTTTCTTTTTAGACGCTGTTTAATAGTAAATCTCTGTGTGGAGTCCTCTGCAAGACGGCAATCGATCGTGTCTACTGTGTTTAACAAACAGCACTATTTGTAGCTAGGCATATCTTTATGTATTCTAATTTGATTTCCTTAGTTCTATTGATTCTGTTTTTGTTTCTTATCCTTTATCATTATTTCTGTAATGGTTTTACATATTTCTAAGATCTAGATAAAATATATTTTGACAGCTGAATCTAAAAATAAAGGTCGGCAATTAAAAAAAGAACAAAAAAAGGCATGGGGTCCCCCCTCCCATCCATACCAAGCCCTTCGGGTCTGGTATGGATCTTTGGGGAATCCCCATGCCAAAATTAAAAAAAAAATGGCATGGGGCGCCCCCCCCAAATCCATACCAGACACTTATCCGAGAATGCTGCCCAGCAGGTCAGGAAAGGGGGAGATGAGCGAGCGCCCCCCCCCCCCCCCGAACCATATCAGGCCACATATTTAAGAACTGTCAACCCAGCTCAGAGCAGAGGGCTGGTAGCCACCGTTGGGAATGGAACCTTTTTTTGTTTTTTTTTGGGGGGGTTGGCAGCGGCATACATCGTGATTGACGTTGGATCTACTTTGGAAGACATTCTTTTAGATTCTTCTTTTAATAAAGGACTTGTCAAAGACCATGTCCTGTCTTTTTTTACACACTTTTTGTGAATGAGTAGCGGTACCATGTACCCCATACTCATTCACATGGGGGGGCTGGGATCTGGGGGCCCCCTTGTTAAAGGGGGCTTCCAGATTCCGATAAGCCCCCCTCCCGCAGACCCCCACAACCACTGGCCAGGGTTGTGAGGAAGAGGCCAACATGGGGACAAGGTGCTTTGGGGGGAGCCCCCCTGCCCCAAAGCACCCCAAAATGTTGAGGGCATGTGACCTGATATGGTTCAGGAGGGAGGGCGCTCACTTTTCCCCCCCTTTCCTGACCTGCCGGGCTGCATGCTCGGATAAGGGTCTGGTATGGATTTGGGGGGGACCTCATGACATTTTTTTTTATTTTGGCATGGGGCTTCCCCTCAAGATCCATACCAGACCTGAAGGGCTTGATATGGATGGGAGGGGGGACCCCACGCCTTTTTTTATTTATTATGGTGCTGGTTTTTCAATGAAATTATCGCTTTTTTTTCTTCACTATAGCTCAGAAATTCAGCTGTCACTTTCCCCCAGCTAAAATAGAAAGTTTTCGTTGAGTTTATTTCCCTAAAGGAAACAATGTTTACTTTTAGTTTCTTAAAAGAAACAAAGTTTCCTGTAACTTCACAGTGCAGGGAGGAAAAAGTATGTGAACCTTTGGACTTAATAACTGGTTGACCCTCCTTTGGCAGCAATAACCTCAACCAAACGTTTCCTGTAGTTGCAGATCAGACCTGCACAACGATCTGGAGTAGTTTTGGATCACTCCTCTTCACAAAACTGTTTCAGTGTAGCAATATTCTTGGGATGTCTGGTGTGAATCGCTATCTTAAGGTCATGCCACAGCATTTCAATCGGGCTGAGGTCAGGACTCTGACTGGGCCACTCCAGAAGGCTGTTGAGACTTATACCACGGTCACATCAAGCCCAAATTTTAAAGCATGTGACTTACAGTGAAGTCGCATGATTTCAAAGTCGGGGGACATGCTGATTTCACCAAAAGTAGTGTATTCACTACTTTATAAATCGTTGCGGCTCCGACCAAGTTTGAACCACACCAATATGAACGCTCTAATAGCGGTCACATCGAGTGCGACTTGGCATTCAATTTGCATGACATTCAACTTGCAAATCATAATGCAAATTGCACCCTATTGTCTATTAGAGCAGTCACATGGGTGCGTTTCCGACACTGATTTTTAAAGCAGTACATGTATTACTTTTGTGGCAATTTGCATAGACCTCTGTGTCAGATGTCTTGCAAATCACAAGGAAATCAGCAACTTCACTGTAAGTCACACGATATCCAAATTGGCTTTGATGTGACCAGGGAGTAAGGTCTTTTTATGTTTGATTTCATAAGTGTTTTTTAGATTTATAGGAAATCCCGCATACTAGCAAAAGTGAATTGACATTTTCAGTATTGCATGCGAGATGTGGTCATATGCCTTAACTCATGCGGTAATCTGGAGTTAATTGTGCCCATAGTGCCCATAGTGCCAATAAATGTTGCCATGAGGTTCCCCCTGTTCAATTTTCTGTTGTATGCTGCACAGGTACACTTTACTGTTGCTTTCTTTCTGACTCTAATTTGTGGGGCCTGTATACCAAGGGTCAACGCAGGGGAGAAGAGGATTGGTGCTGGATAATCAGGTGCAATCACTTTCTCTGACCAAATAAATGACAGTGGTGGGTGTGGCCTTCATTGGGGGTTAGAGGAGGCGCTAGAGCAGCTGTCATACCGGAAATACGTCATCACGTTTGCAGAAGGACATTTGCACACACCCGGAAGTGGTAGTGGGGAGTCTTAGTGGATGGGAGTATAGTTAGGAGAGTTTAGTGGTAATATGCAAATCTATATTTTGGCTTTGTGAATTGTTCTTTTGTGGAATTCCAGACCACTTCTGGACATGGCAAGATTGCTGTTCTTGACCGAGGAGATGATCCTCATTTGCAGGGGAAACAAAACCAATAATTGTATTTTCAGTTGAAAACATGTCCGATTCCTAGACATATTGACGTACATAGCAGAGGTTCAAGGTATTCCATAGAAAAAGTTATTGTTCTTCCTAACTATACAGGTGACACAGACACAAACATACACCCAGGGCCACTGTTAGATATCACGGGGCCCCATACAGCCTACCTGACAGCCCCCCGCCACCAGAGAAAATATCCAAATTATATTTATGGTGAAAATACACTAAAAACATTATTAATGGACATAATCCCAACCAAATTCCTGTTAAATCTAAATGATAAAACTGTACTGAGTTCATAAATAAAGCTGTGTGTGTACTTGAGGTATTGGGGCTCATTCATATGGGTGCTGTGGCCTCTAGAGTTTGAATCAGTGGTTTGTTTTTGTGGCTGTCGCCGTTTGCAGGCAACCTATGTTACACTATGGAAATGCCGCAGGTCCTAATTTGACAAGCATATGGGTGCAGGTGTACAGCCCTGAACACAGACAGTGAGCATTCAGGGCCACTTCCCCACGCCTGCACACCTGTCAGATTAAAACCTGTATTCATACAGCTGCTGTGTGCCCATAGTGTAACAGGTGGCTCCAGCCACATGAACAACCCACTCATTCATGCTGTACAGGCCAGAGGACCTGTGTGAATGTGGCATTTTTTACTTTTTTTTCCTCAGCTCATTAATTTCAGTGGGCTGCCTAACCTGTGGGAACATGCAAAAATACTGCAGGCATATCATTTTAAAAGTGTGTTGCACCTAACTGCACAGTAGTGTGGTGCCATGCGTTTTGGTGGCTGTGAATGCATCTGTGTTTACTAGACGTGTAGAGGTGCAATTACGTTTTCATCATGGTACCTGCGCACACCTGCAAAGGACATTGCATTTCTTTGCTGTGGAGGAAAATGCTTGCTCTTGCATGCATTTCTGTACCACAAATGGTGTGAACAAGTCCTAAGGGTCAGTTCACACTATAGAAACACAGTCTAGATGTGTTTCAGATGTGTTTATGCATGTACTTTTTTGATGCATATTTAGAGTGTTCCAGTGCATTTTGGATGCATTTTTGACGTGTTCCACTGCATTTTCTTATGCATTCCAGTTAATTTTTTCCCCTCTCTCTTTCTTCAATTTAATTAGGGACATGTGCTTTTTACTGCATTCCAGGGCATTTTACCGTGTTCCAGTACAGTTCTATGCATAAACAATGCAGCCTGTTCGACTTTTTTGGCAGAACCTGCAACGCACTGGAACTGCAAGCACTGATGTGAACTATGACATTGACAACCATATAACCTTCTTTTTGTGCGTTTTGGATGCAGAAAAAGCAACTGAAACACATGTAGTGTGAACTGGCCCTAAAGGTTATTATAGATAAAGGAACGGGACTGACCAGGAATTGTGAATTCAATCAGACTAGTGGTGAGATACAATTAGGAATCTTATAATAATGCTAGATCCGAGCTGTAGGTGATAGGAAATGAGACACATCAAGAAGATCAGTAAATAAGTAGTTAAATAAAAAGAGTGAATACATAGATTTTCAGATGGAACAGGTGATGGGGGGGGGTCAAGTTGCAAGTTGTATAAGGAGAGAGGTTTAAGAGAAGAGAAACAAAGTTGCAATGAAATATAAACAGAAGGAAAATTGAAAGTTTCAAACTTGTCAGAAGCAGGAGCGGACTGACAACTCATGGGGCCCCCGGGCAATAGGGGATCATAGGGGCCCCTGTGTCCTTGCCCAAACTCAAAAAAGCCTGTGAACAAAAGGTACCAGGGGCATCTCATGGGGCCCCCTACTGACCCCGGGCCCTCTGGCAGTGCCTGAGTTTCCAAATAGTCAGTCTGCCCCTGGTCGGAAGAACAGGACGCAGGTAAGATTCACTCCCTTTCCACTTTCTAGTCAGTAGCCAAAATCCTAATTAATTGATCAAAATTCCTGGCACTGACAGAACCCTGGAAATTGACCTCCATATTTTGTCCATTCACAATAGTCTGTAATGTCAAGGAGCTTACAATCTAAGGCCAGAAACTCAAACATATACTAGGCCCAATTAACCTAACAGCATGTCTTTGTAATGTTGGCAGAAACACACCCATACAGGGAAAGTATGCAAACTCCAGACAGGTGTAGCCATGACTGGGATTAGAACCCATGACCCAAGTGCTGTAAATTCTGAGTACTAACCACTAAGCCACTGTAGCAAACAGAGTTTGAGCTGGAATGTAGAATAGTTACATGATTAACCACTTCCAGACACTTTTACCCCCTTCCTGTCCAGGCCAATTTTCAGCTTTCAGTCCTATCACACTTTGAATGACAATTGCGCGGTCATGCAACACTGTACCCATATGAATTTTTTAGCATTTTTTTGAGACAGATAAAGCTTTATTTTGGTGGTATTTATTCACCGCTGGGATTTTTATTTTTTTGCTATGCAAATTAAAAAGTCCAAAAATTTTGAAAAAAAGTGTTTTTCTTATAAGATTTTGCAAATAAATAGTATTTCATCATAAATCTTGGGCAAAATTTATTCTGTTCTATTTTTTGTAAAAAAAAATAACCCAAATTAGTTTATAAGCAAAAATTATCATTTTTAAACATTTTTTAATTATTTTTTTATATTATTTTTTATTTAATTTTTTTTAATGTACAGTCACCCTAGCAGTACTATATCACCATGGTGACACTTTACTACTTGTGGGGTGTGAAGAAGATTTTTTTTTTTTTACACTGATTGCTTTTACACCCATAAAGTATGTAAAAGCAATAATTTCTCCTTCTCCCTAGCTGCATTCTTGCAGCCATTGAGAACTACTGAGTGAGCTGTGTTTGGTCACAGCTTGTCACATGGTACAAGGCTGTTGTGAATAGCCTTGTACCATGTGACCTCTGTGATCATTCACAGATTTCACACATAGTAAGCAATGATGTCACAAGTGACATCTTGCTTACTATTCTGCATGTGATCACTGATTGGCCAATCAGTGATCACATGATCGGGACCTCGTACAGAGGTCCCGTCCGACGATCGGTGTTCCACTGGGGTTTATTTACTAAACCTGGTTGACTCAGAATCTTGTCCACTTCTGCATAAAAACCAATCAGCTTCCAGGTTTTATTGCTGAAGCTTAACTGAACATGCTGAGGTTAGAAGCTGATTGGCTACCATGCACAGGTGCCCAAGATTCTGAGTCAACCAGGTTTAGTAAATAAACCCCACTGTGTCCAGAGGACACAGCGGGCACTGGATCGCGGTGCTGCGCATTCCCGGCCACCCGACCCTGCACTGCCACCGTCCGACCGTTTATATACAATGGCCAAACGGGAGGTGGTTAAGGAGAATGAAGATGTATCATTATATTGGCACATAAAAATGCTAACGGGACAAAGCCCGTGCTTGTGCGCCACCTAGCGACCATATCCAGCATTGCTCCTAGAAATGAGTCTAAACGGACTGTGTATTTACTAAGGGGATTGTGCCTAGAAAGTAGACTCTTTTCCAATCAGCTTGTTAGACTCTTTTCTGAAGACTGACAGGTCTTAAGTGATATAATTGAGTCTGCCTGAATGTTCAGCATCTGCTGGTAGACTCAATTCTTAGTAAATCAGGGCCTCTATGTCCACCTGTATAAGTTGTCAAACCACATGAACTATTTCATCATGGTTCAATGTCCCTCAGAGGAACACCCCACCCTACCAAAGAATAATTTCAGTTACTCTTTCATAAGTCTCTTTCAGTGCTTCAGGTACTTGTGTGCTTTTTCTTTCTTTCATTAACCATTGTTCATGATACCCGGAGGAAAAAAAGATGATGCAGGTACCCTAGTAAACTCTGAGCAGTGGCATACTACTAGGGTTGCCACCTCATTCCTTTAAACCCAAACACATATTAATTACACAGGTTCTGGGCTGATTAAGGTGGTAATTAAACTCACTTAGTGTCTTATATGTGTTAAATTAGCCTCAGAACCTGTGTATTTTACATGTGTTTGGGTTTAAAGGGATGAGGTGGCAACCCTACATACTACATTAGCTATACCTGTCAAAAAATGCTTTGAACTATCTTTTATTACTGCATTTGTGCATTTTAAGGGTTTATCCCTGCATTTATGCTGTGGATACGTGGGATGAAGGAACACATGCAAGTGAGCCTGAGTTTGTGATAGATCACTTGGTTTGAGAAAGATGCTCATACATGATAACTGGTCCTCGTTCATTTTTACTACCATAATTACATTTGTTGTGACAGTGGCAGACATTCCTACTAGAGATGAGCGAATCGAACATGGCGAAGTGGAATTCGTTTCGAATATCAGGAAAAATTCGATTCGCGCCGAATCCGAAAATTAGCAAACTTCGGATACACGAATCAAATTTTCCCAAAAATGGCGGCGACATGTGTGGCGACGGAGCGGGGATCTCTGGGAAGGCGCGCAGACAAGGCGCGCTGACCCATAATGCATTCATTCATGACATGTGATCGCATTAGCCAATCAGCAGCCAGCACTGTGTAATGGTGGAGCTATAAATTGCGGCCATCTTACAATTCTCCATTAGCCTCCGGTCATTCAAGAGAGACAGACCTGTCTGTATTAGGGACAGAGTTAGGGCCAGAGAGACTTTAGGGCCACAGAATCGTTACTTAGGGACACAGAATCGTTACTCAGGGACACAGAATTGTTACTCAGGGACACAGAATTGTTACTCAGGGACAGACACAGAATTGTTACTCAGGGACACAGAATTGTTACTGAGGGACACAGAATCGTTACTGAAGGACACAGAATTGTTACTCAGGGACACAGAATTGTTACTCAGGGACACAGAATTGTTACTCAGGGACAGACACAGAATTGTTACTCAGGGACACAGAATTGTTACTCAGGGACAGACACAGAATTGTTACTCAGGGACACAGAATTGTTACTCAGGGACACAGAATTGTTACTCAGGGACACAGAATCGTTACTGAGGGACACAGAATCGTTACTGAGGGACACAGAATTGTTACTCAGGGACACAGAATTGTTACTCAGGGACAGACACAAAATTGTTACTGAGGGACAGACACAGAATTGTTACTCAGGGACAGACACAGAATTGTTACTCAGGGACACAGAATTGTTACTCAGGGACACAGAATCGTTACTGAGGGACACAGAATCGTTACTCAGGGACACAGAATTGTTACTCAGGGACACAGAATCGTTACTCAGGGACACAGAATCGTTACTCAGGGACACAGAATCGTTACTCAGGGACACAGAATTGTTACTCAGGGACACAGAATTGTTACTGAGGGACACAGAATCGTTACTCAGGGACACAGAATCGTTACTCAGGGACACAGAATCGTTACTCAGGGACACAGAATCGTTGAATTAAAGAGTATGTCAGACAACACGCAGAGGAGTGGCAGAGGAGGCAATGTTTCAGGAGCGAGCAGACGTGGCAGCAGAGGAAGGGGTCGAGGCAGCACTAGTCGCAGCCAGAGGCCAGTGCTCCCGGTGTCATCCAGCGGTCGTGTCTCCACCGACAACCCTGCCGTCATCGATTGGTTGGCTCGGTCGTCTTCCTCTTCCCAGGTCACCTCTGACACCTACAGCCAACGGTCGGTGGGTACGTCAGACACAACCGTTAGTTGGCATGGCCCGGGAGCAAGCCCACTGAAATCACGTGTCCTCTACCTGCCCCTGTCCTTTGGTGTTCCCTCACCAAGCGAAGTATCGCATGCTGTGGGCTCAGCCCCACTGTACAGTGAGGAAGAGCTAACAGAGGGCGGTCAGGAACGGGGGGAGACATCCGCCTCTTCAGCAGCCAGGCGAAGAAGTACTGGCGAGGAGAGTGGCTCGGTAGCCGGTCTAGAGACAGGTCTGTCTCCTGACCCACACGCAGCCGAGGGGGCTAGTAGTGAGGCGGAGACCCTAATTGATGATGATGAGGCTGATCGCACTTGGCAGCCTCGTCGTCATCTGCCAGGCCCGTAATCTGCCATGGGCCCCCGTACCGACTCCTCATGCTGCTGCCAGGCACGTAATCTGTCATGGGCCCCTGTACCGCCTCCTCATGCTGCTGCCAGGTCCAGAGTGTGTCATGGGTCCCTGTACGGCCTCCCATTGCTGCTGTCTCCATCGCCACACTCTGCCATGTGCCACTTTCAGGTCTCCTCACACTGCTGGTGGGTTCCATTTTGTCATAGGGTGCTGGCAGATTACGGGCCTCCCATTGCTGCTGCCAGGCCCGTAATCTGTCATGGGCCCCTGTACCGCCTCCTCATGCTACTGCCAGGTCCAGAGTGTGTCATGGGTCCCTGTACGGCCTCCCATTGCTGCTGTCTCCATCGCCACACTCTGCCATGTGCCACTTTCAGGTCTCCTCACACTGCTGGTGGGTTCCATTTTGTCATAGGGTGCTGGCAGATTACGGGCCTCCCATTGCTGCTGCCAGGCCCGTAATCTGCCATGGGCCCCCGTACCGACTCCTCATGCTGCTGCCAGGCCCGTAATCTGTCATGGGCCCCTGTACCGCCTCCTCATGCTGCTGCCAGGTCCAGAGTGTGTCATGGGTCCCTGTACGGCCTCCCATTGCTGCTGTCTCCATCGCCACACTCTGTCATGTGCCACTTTCAGGTCTCCTCACACTGCTGGTGGGTTCCATTTTGTCATAGGGTGCTGTATGGCCTCCCATTGCTGCTGCCAGGCCCGTAATCTGCCATGGGCCCCCGTACCGACTCCTCATGCTGTGACGTTGCAACAAGGTGGAATTCAACCCTACATATGTTAGACCGCCTTTACGAACAGTGAAAGGCCATCACCGATTTCCTGATGTTACAAGCGGATAAAGGTACTCCCCTGTGTAACTTAGATGTCAGCCATTGGCAGCTCATGCGTGACACCTGCCACTTGCTCAGGCCCTTTGAGGAGGCCACGCTATTCGTGAGTCGGCAGGACTATGGGATGAACGACGTCATTCCTCTGTTGCACGTCCTGGAACAAATGCTGTTAACAATGGCTGGTCAGGGTGCGGTAGATGTGGCGCACAGATCTCAACGCCACATGACCCCTGTGGGGGCAGGACAGGAAGAAGAGGAGGAGGTAGAGGAGGACATTGGTGCTCAGGAATTATTGAGTGAAATGGGTGGTTTTTCCACTCAGCGGACAGGAGTGGAGGAGCAGGAGCATCTGGTAGAGGAGGAGGAGGAGACAGAGGACCCAGACGCACCGTGGCAGTATGCTGTGGAAATGGAGGCAGGGAGTCCCTCGCATTCCTTGGCACAAATGGCCCATAGCATGCTCGGTTGCTTGCGTAGCGACAGCCGAATAATAACCATCAGACAGAGGGATGACTTTTGGCTGTCCACCTTGTTGGACCCTCGCTACCGTTCAAAAATGGTGGCCTTTTTCACACCTGCTGAGAGGGAGGCCAAAATAAAGTACTATAAAAACCACCTATGTAGTCAGTTGGTCTCTGCCTTTCTGCGCCAACGTCCATCCTCAGACACTGTGGGCCCTGTGAGCTCGCGTTCCGCTGCCATGGCAGCAGGGGAGGGGTGGGGTGGTAGGAGCAGTGGCAGCTCCACCAGCAGCGGCTGCCTCAGTCTGCAGTCGATGATGAGTAACTTTCTTCACCAGCGCAGTGAGGAAACTACTAACCAGCCGCAGCAGCAGCAGCATCAGGTGGACCTGGAGCAGGACCTCAAACAACAGGCTTGGGCCTACTTGGACAGCAGCCTGCCAACCGAGGTAGACAATCTCCTTGACTACTGGGCAACGAAACTTGACCTTTGGCCCCAACTAGCTGAATATGCCCTTGAAAGGCTGTCATGCCCGGCCAGTAGCGTGGCATCAGAGCGCGTGTTTAGTGCGGCAGGAGGTATTGTAACTCCGCGGAGGACACGACTGTCCACCCAAAGTGTGGAGAGACTCACGTTTGTGAAAATGAATCAGGCGTGGATTAGTCTGGATTTCAAACCACCAGTTCCTGACACAACTGACTAAATCCGCCATGAATCATGCCCCAAACATGTTAATATTTTTAACATAGGCCTCTGTATGGCCTTCAATTTAAGCTGCTTACGCTTCGCCACTCTGCCATGGGCCCCTGTACCGCCTCCTCTTGCTGCTGCCAGGTCCAGAGTGTGTCATGGGTCCCTGTACGGCCTCCCATTGCTGCTGTCTCCATCGCCACACTCTGCCATGTGCCACTTTCAGGTCTCCTCACACTGCTGGTGGGTTCCATTTTGTCATAGGGTGCTGGCAGATTACGGGCCTCCCATTGCTGCTGCCAGGCCCGTAATCTGCCATGGGCCCCCGTACCGACTCCTCATGCTGCTGCCAGGCCCGTAATCTGTCATGGGCCCCTGTACCGCCTCCTCATGCTGCTGCCAGGTCCAGAGTGTGTCATGGGTCCCTGTACGGCCTCCCATTGCTGCTGTCTCCATCGCCACACTCTGCCATGTGCCACTTTCAGGTCTCCTCACACTGCTGGTGGGTTCCATTTTGTCATAGGGTGCTGGCAGATTACGGGCCTCCCATTGCTGCTGCCAGGCCCGTAATCTGTCATGGGCCCCTGTACCGCCTCCTCATGCTGCTGCCAGGCCCGTAATCTGTCATGGGTCCCTGTACGGCTTCCCATTGCTGCTGTCTCCATCGCCACACTCTGCCATGTGCCACTTTCAGGTCTCCTCACACTGCTGGTGGGTTCCATTTTGTCATAGGGTGCTGGCAGATTACGGGCCTCCCATTGCTGCTGCCAGGCCCGTAATCTGCCATGGGCCCCTGTACCGCCTTCTCATGCTGCTGCCAGGCCCGTAATCTGTCATGGGTCCCTGTACGGCCTCCCATTGCTGCTGTCTCCATCGCCACACTCTGCCATGTGCCACTTTCAGGTCTCCTCACACTGCTGGTGGGTTCCATTTTGTCATAGGGTGCTGGCAGATTACGGGCCTCCCATTGCTGCTGCAAAGCCCGTAATCTGTCATGGGCCCCTGTACCGCCTCCTCATGCTGCTTCCAGGCCCGTAATCTGTCATGGGTCCCTGTACGGCCTCCCATTGCTGCTGTCTCCATCGCCACACTCTGCCATGTGCCACTTTCAGGTCTCCTCACACTGCTGGTGGGTTCCATTTTGTCATAGGGTGCTGGCAGATTACGGGCCTCCCATTGCTGCTGCCAGGCCCGTAATCTGCCATGGGCCCCTGTACCGCCTCCTCATGCTGCTGCCAGGTCCAGAGTGTGTCATGGGTCCCTGTACGGCCTCCCATTGCTGCTGTCTCCATCGCCACACTCTGCCATGTGCCACTTTCAGGTCTCCTCACACTGCTGGTGGGTTCCATTTTGTCATAGGGTGCTGGCAGATTACGGGCCTCCCATTGCTGCTGCCAGGCCCGTAATCTGTCATGGGCCCCTGTACCGCCTCCTCATGCTGCTGCCAGGCCCATAATCTGTCATGGGTCCCTGTACGGCCTCCCATTGCTGCTGTCTCCATCGCCACACTCTGCCATGTGCCACTTTCAGGTCTCCTCACACTGCTGGTGGGTTCCATTTTGTCATAGGGTGCTGGCAGATTACGGGCCTCCCATTGCTGCTGCCAGGCCCGTAATCTGCCATGGGCCCCTGTACCGCCTCCTCATGCTGCTGCCAGGTCCAGAGTGTGTCATAAGTCCCTGTACGGCCTCCCATTGCTGCTGTCTCCATCGCCACACTCTGCCATGTGCCACTTTCAGGTCTCCTCACACTGCTGGTGGGTTCCATTTTGTCATAGGGTGCTGGCAGATTACGGGCCTCCCATTGCTGCTGCCAGGCCCGTAATCTGCCATGGGCCCCTGTACCGCCTCCTCATGCTGCTGCCAGGTCCAGAGTGTGTCATGGGTCCCTGTACGGCCTCCCATTGCTGCTGTCTCCATCGCCACACTCTGCCATGTGCCACTTTCAGGTCTCCTCACACTGCTGGTGGGTTCCATTTTGTCATAGGGTGCTGGCAGATTACGGGCCTCCCATTGCTGCTGCCAGGCCCGTAATCTGTCATGGGCCCCTGTACCGCCTCCTCATGCTGCTGCCAGGCCTGTAATCTGTCATGGGTCCCTGTACGGCCTCCCATTGCTGCTGTCTCCATCGCCACACTCTGCCATGTGCCACTTTCAGGTCTCCTCACACTGCTGGTGGGTTCCATTTTGTCATACGGTGCTGGCAGATTACAGGCCTCCCATTGCTGCTGCCAGGCCCGTAATCTGCCATGGGCCCCTGTACCGCCTCCTCATGCTGCTGCCAGGCCCGTAATCTGTCATGGGTCCCTGTACGGCCTCCCATTGCTGCTGTCTCCATCGCCACACTCTGCCATGTGCCATTTTCAGGTCTCCTCAAACTGCTGGTGGGTTCCATTTTGTCATAGGGTGCTGGCAGATTACGGGCCTCCCATTGCTGCTGCCAGGCCCGTAATCTGCCATGGGCCCCCGTACTGACTCCTCATGCTGCTGCCAGGCCCGTAATCTGCCATGGGCCCCCGTACCGACTCCTCATGCTGCTGCCAGGCCCGTAATCTGTCATGGGCCCCTGTACCGCCTCCTCATGCTGCTGCCAGGTCCAGAGTGTGTCATGGGTCCCTGTACGGCCTCCCATTGCTGCTGTCTCCATCGCCACACTCTGCCATGTGCCACTTTCAGGTCTCCTCACACTGCTGGTGGGTTCCATTTTGTCATAGGGTGCTGGCAGATTACGGGCCTCCCATTGCTGCTGCCAGGCCCGTAATCTGCCATGGGCCCCTGTACCGCCTCCTCATGCTGCTGCCAGGTCCAGAGTGTGTCATGGGTCCCTGTACGGCCTCCCATTGCTGCTGTCTCCATCGCCACACTCTGCCATGTGCCACTTTCAGGTCTCCTCACACTGCTGGTGGGTTCCATTTTGTCATAGGGTGCTGGCAGATTACGGGCCTCCCATTGCTGCTCCCAGGCCCGTAATCTGCCATGGGCCCCTGTACCGCCTCCTCATGCTGCTGCCAGGTCCAGAGTGTGTCATGGGTCCCTGTACGGCCTCCCATTGCTGCTGTCTCCATCGCCACACTCTGCCATGTGCCACTTTCAGGTCTCCTCACACTGCTGGTGGGTTCCATTTTGTCATAGGGTGCTGGTAGATTACGGTGCTCCCATTGCTGCTGCCAGGCCCGTAATCTGTCATGGGCCCCTGTACGGCCTCCCATTGCTGCTGTCTCCATCGCCACACTCTGCCATGTGCCACTTTCAGGTCTCCTCACACTGCTGGTGGGTTCCATTTTGTCATAGGGTGCTGGCAGATTACGGGCCTCCCATTGCTGCTGCCAGGCCCGTAATCTGTCATGGGCCCCTGTACCGCCTCCTCATGCTGCTGCCAGGCCCGTAATCTGTCATGGGTCCCTGTACGGCCTCCCATTGCTGCTGTCTCCATCGCCACACTCTGCCATGTGCCATTTTCAGGTCTCCTCACACTGCTGGTGGGTTCCATTTTGTCATAGGGTGCTGGCAGATTACGGGCCTCCCATTGCTGCTGCCAGGCCTGTAATCTGCCATGGGCCCCTGTACCGCCTCCTCATGCTGCTGCCAGGTCCAGAGTGTGTCATGGGTCCCTGTACGGCCTCCCATTGCTGCTGTCTCCATCGCCACACTCTGCCATGTGCCACTTTCAGGTCTCCTCACACTGCTGGTGGGTTCCATTTTGTCATAGGGTGCTGGCAGATTACGGGCCTCCCATTGCTGCTGCCAGGCCCGTAATCTGCCATGGGCCCCTGTACCGCCTCCTCATGCTGCTGCCAGGTCCAGAATGTGTCATGGGTCCCTGTACGGCCTCCCATTGCTGCTGTCTCCATCGCCACACTCTGCCATGTGCCACTTTCAGGTCTCCTCACACTGCTGGTGGGTTCCATTTTGTCATAGGGTGCTGGCAGATTACGGGCTTCCCATTGCTGCTGCCAGGCCCGTAATCTGTCATGGGCCCCTGTACCGCCTCCTCATGCTGCTGCCAGGCCCGTAATCTGTCATGGGTCCCTGTACGGCCTCCCATTGCTGCTGTCTCCATCGCCACACTCTGCCATGTGCCACTTTCAGGTCTCCTCACACTGCTGGTGGGTTCCATTTTGTCATAGGGTGCTGGCAGATTACAGGCCTCCCATTGCTGCTGCCAGGCCCGTAATCTGCCATGGGCCCCTGTACCGCCTCCTCATGCTGCTGCCAGGCCCGTAATCTGTCATGGGTCCCTGTACGGCCTCCCATTGCTGCTGTCTCCATCGCCACACTCTGCCATGTGCCATTTTCAGGTCTCCTCACACTGCTGGTGGGTTCCATTTTGTCATAGGGTGCTGGCAGATTACGGGCCTCCCATTGCTGCTGCCAGGCCCGTAATCTGCCATGGGCCCCCGTACTGACTCCTCATGCTGCTGCCAGGCCCGTAATCTGCCATGGGCCCCCGTACCGCCTCCTCATGCTGCTGCCAGGCCCGTAATCTGTCATGGGCCCCTGTACCGCCTCCTCATGCTGCTGCCAGGTCCAGAGTGTGTCATGGGTCCCTGTACAGCCTCCCATTGCTGCTGTCTCCATCGCCACACTCTGCCATGTGCCACTTTCAGGTCTCCTCACACTGCTGGTGGGTTCCATTTTGTCATAGGGTACTGGCAGATTACGGGCCTCCCATTGCTGCTGCCAGGCCCGTAATCTGCCATGGGCCCCTGTACCGCCTCCTCATGCTGCTGCCAGGTCCAGAATGTGTCATGGGTCCCTGTACGGCCTCCCATTGCTGCTGTCTCCATCGCCACACTCTGCCATGTGCCACTTTCAGGTCTCCTCACACTGCTGGTGGGTTCCATTTTGTCAAAGGGTGCTGGCAGATTACGGGCCTCCCATTGCTGCTGCCAGGCCCGTAATCTGTCATGGGCCCCTGTACCGCCTCCTCATGCTGCTGCCAGGCCCGTAATCTGTCATGGGTCCCTGTACGGCCTCCCATTGCTGCTGCCAGGCCCGTAATCTGCCATGGGCCCCCGTACCGACTCCTCATGCTTCTGCCAGGCCCGTAATCTGTCATGGGCCCCTGTACCGCCTCCTCATGCTGCTGCCAAGTCCAGAGTGTGTCATGGGTCCCTGTACGGCCTCCCATTGCTGCTGTCTCCATCGCCACACTCTGCCATGTGCCACTTTCAGGTCTCCTCACACTGCTGGTGGGTTCCATTTTGTCATAGGGTGCTGGCAGATTACGGGCCTCCCATTGCTGCTGCCAGGCCCGTAATCTGCCATGGGCCCCCGTACCGACTCCTCATGCTGTGACGTTGCAACAAGGTGGAATTCAACCCTACATATGTTAGACCGCCTTTACGAACAGCGAAAGGCCATCACCGATTTCCTGATGTTACAAGCGGATAAAGGTACTCCCCTGTGTAACTTAGATGTCAGCCATTGGCAGCTCATGCATGACACCTGCCGCTTGCTCAGGCCCTTTGAGGAGGCCACGCTATTCGTGAGTCGGCAGGACTATGGGATGAACGACGTCATTCCTCTGTTGCACGTCCTGGAACAAATGCTGTTAACAATGGCTGGTCAGGGTGCGGTAGACGTGGCGCACAGATCTCAACGCCACATGACCCCTGTGGGGGCAGGACAGGAAGAAGAGGAGGAGGTAGAGGAGGACATTGGTGCTCAGGAATTATTGAGTGAAATGGGTGGTTTTTCCACTCAGCGGACAGGAGTGGAGGAGCAGGAGCATCTGGTAGAGGAGGAGGAGGAGACAGAGGACCCAGACGCACCGTGGCAGTATGCTGTGGAAATGGAGGCAGGGAGTCCCTCGCATTCCTTGGCACAAATGGCCCATAGCATGCTCGGTTGCTTGCGTAGCGACAGCCGAATAATAACCATCAGACAGAGGGATGACTTTTGGCTGTCCACCTTGTTGGACCCTCGCTACCGTTCAAAAATGGTGGCCTTTTTCACACCTGCTGAGAGGGCGGCCAAAATAAAGTACTATAAAAACCACCTATGTAGTCAGTTGGTCTCTGCCTTTCTGCGCCAACGTCCATCCTCAGACACTGTGGGCCCTGTGAGCTCGCGTTCCGCTGCCATGGCAGCAGGGGAGGGGTGGGGTGGTAGGAGCAGTGGCAGCTCCACCAGCAGCGGCTGCCTCAGTCTGCAGTCGATGATGAGTAACTTTCTTCACCAGCGCAGTGGGGAAACTACTAACCAGCCGCAGCAGCAGCAGCATCAGGTGGACCTGGAGCAGGACCTCAAACAACAGGCTCGGGCCTACTTGGACAGCACCCTGCCAACCGAGGTAGACAATCCCCTTGACTACTGGGCAACGAAACTTGACCTTTGGCCCCAACTAGCTGAATTTGCCCTTGAAAGGCTGTCATGCCCGGCCAGTAGCGTGGCATCGGAGCGCGTGTTTAGTGCGGCAGGAGGTATTGTAACTCCGCGGAGGACACGACTGTCCACCCAAAGTGTGGAGAGACTCACGTTTGTGAAAATGAATCAGGCGTGGATTAGTCTGGATTTCAAACCACCAGTTCCTGACACAACTGACTAAATACGCCATGAATCATGCCCCAAACATGTTATTATTTTTAACATAGGCCTCTGTATGGCCTTCAATTTAAGCTGCTTACGCTTCGCCACTCTGCTATGGGCCCCTGTACCGCCTCCTCTTGCTGCTGCCAGGTCCAGAGTGTGTCATGGGTCCCTGTACGGCCTCCCATTGCTGCTGTCTCCATCGCCACACTCTGCCATGTGCCACTTTCAGGTCTCTTCACACTGCTGGTGGGTTCCATTTTGTCATAGGGTGCTGTATGGCCTCCCATTGCTGCTGCCAGGCCCGTAATCTGCCATGGGCCCCCGTACCGACTCCTCATGCTGCTGCCAGGCCCGTAATCTGTCATGGGCCCCTGTACCGCCTCCTCATGCTGCTGCCAGGTCCAGAGTGTGTCATGGGTCCCTGTACGGCCTCCCATTGCTGCTGTCTCCATCGCCACACTCTGCCATGTGCCACTTTCAGGTCTCCTCACACTGCTGGTGGGTTCCATTTTGTCATAGGGTGCTGGCAGATTACGGGCCTCCCATTGCTGCTGCCAGGCCCGTAATCTGCCATGGGCCCCCGTACCGACTCCTCATGCTGCTGCCAGGCCCGTAATCTGTCATGGGCCCCTGTACCCCCTCCTCATGCTGCTGCCAGGTCCAGAGTGTGTCATGGGTCCCTGTACGGCCTCCCATTGCTGCTGCCAGGCCCGTAATCAGCCATGGGCCCCCGTACCGACTCCTCATGCTGCTGCCAGGCCCGTAATCTGTCATGGGCCCCTGTACCGCCTCATCATGCTGCTGCCAGGTCCAGTGTGTGTCATGGGTCCCTGTACGGCCTCCCATTGCTGCTGCCAGGCCCGTAATCTGCCATGGGCCCCCGTACCGACTCCTCATGCTGCTGCCAGGCCCGTAATCTGTCATGGGCCCCTGTACCGCCTCCTCATGCTGCTGCCAGGTCCAGAGTGTGTCATGGGTCCCTGTACGGCCTCCCATTGCTGCTGTCTCCATCGCCACACTCTGCCATCTGCCACTTTCAGGTCTCCTCACACTGCTGGTGGGTTCCATTTTGTCATAGGGTGCTGGCAGATTACGGGCCTCCCATTGCTGCTGCCAGGCCCGTAATCTGCCATGGGCCCCCGTACCGACTCCTCATGCTGCTGCCAGGCCCGTAATCTGTCATGGGTCCCTGTACGGCCTCCCATTGCTGCTGTCTCCATCGCCACACTCTGCCATGTGCCACTTTCAGGTCTCCTCACACTGCTGGTGGGTTCCATTTTGTCATAGGGTGCTGGCAGATTACGGGCCTCCCATTGCTGCTGCCAGGCCCGTAATCTGCCATGGGCCCCCGTACCGACTCCTCATGCTGCTGCCAGGCCCGTAATCTGTCATGGGTCCCTGTACGGCCTCCCATTGCTGCTGTCTCCATCGCCACACTCTACCATGTGCCACTTTCAGGTCTCCTCACACTGCTGGTGGGTTCCATTTTGTCATAGGGTGCTGGCAGATTACGGGCCTCCCATTGCTGCTGCCAGGCCCGTAATCTGCCATGGGCCCCTGTACCGCCTCCTCATGCTGCTGCCAGGCCCGTAATCTCTCATGGGTCCCTGTACGGCCTCCCATTGCTGCTGTCTCCATCGCCACACTCTACCATGTGCCACTTTCAGGTCTCCTCACACTGCTGGTGGGTTCCCTTTTGTCATAGGGTGCTGGCAGATTACGGGCCTCCCATTGCTGCTGCCAGGCCCGTAATCTGTCATGGGCCCCTGTACCGCCTCCTCATGCTGCTGCCAGGCCCGTAATCTGTCATGGGTCCCTGTACGGCCTCCCATTGCTGCTGTCTCCATCGCCACACTCTGCCATGTGCCACTTTCAGGTCTCCTCACACTGCTGGTGGGTTCCATTTTGTCATAGGGTGCTGGCAGATTACGGGCCTCCCATTGCTGCTGCCAGGCCCGTAATCTGTCATGGTCCCCTGTACCGCCTCCTCATGCTGCTGCCAGGCCCGTAATCTGTCATGGGTCCCTGTACGGCCTCCCATTGCTGCTGTCTCCATCGCCACACTCTGCCATGTGCCATTTTCAGGTCTCCTCACACTGCTGGTGGGTTCCATTTTGTCATAGGGTGCTGGCAGATCACGGGCCTCCCATTGCTGCTGCCAGGCCCGTAATCTGCCATGGGCCCCCGTACCGACTCCTCATGCTGCTGCCAGGCCCGTAATCTGCCATGGGCCCCCGTACCGACTCCTCATGCTGCTGCCAGGCCCGTAATCTGTCATGGGCCCCTGTACCGCCTCCTCATGCTGCTGCCAGGTCCAGAGTGTGTCATGGGTCCCTGTATGGCCTCCCATTGCTGCTGTCTCCATCGCCACACTCTGCCATGTGCCACTTTCAGGTCTCCTCACACTGCTGGTGGGTTCCATTTTGTCATAGGGTGCTGGCAGATTACGGGCCTCCCATTGCTGCTGCCAGGCCCGTAATCTGCCATGGGCCCCCGTACCGACTCCTCATGCTGCTGCCAGGCCCGTAATCTGTCATGGGCCCCTGTACCGCCTCCTCATGCTGCTGCCAAGTCCAGAGTGTGTCATGGGTCCCTGTACGGCCTCCCATTGCTGCTGTCTCCATCGCCACACTCTGCCATGTGCCACTTTCAGGTCTCCTCACACTGCTGGTGGGTTCCATTTTGTCATAGGGTGCTGGCAGATTACGGGCCTCCCATTGCTGCTGCCAGGCCCGTAATCTGCCATGGGCCCCCGTACCGACTCCTCATGCTGTGACGTTGCAACAAGGTGGAATTCAACCCTACATATGTTAGACCGCCTTTACGAACAGCGAAAGGCCATCACCGATTTCCTGATGTTACAAGCGGATAAAGGTACTCCCCTGTGTAACTTAGATGTCAGCCATTGGCAGCTCATGCGTGACACCTGCCTCTTGCTCAGGCCCTTTGAGGAGGCCACGCTATTCGTGAGTCGGCAGGACTATGGGATGAACGACGTCATTCCTCTGTTGCAAGTCCTGGAACAAATGCTGTTAACAATGGCTGGTCAGGGTGCGGTAGACGTGGCGCACAGATCTCAACGCCACATGACCCCTGTGGGGGCAGGACAGGAAGAAGAGGAGGAGGTAGAAGAGGACATTGGTGCTCAGGAATTATTGAGTGAAATTGGTGGTTTTTCCACTCAGCGGACAGGAGTGGAGGAGCAGGAGCATCTGGTAGAGGAGGAGGAGGAGACAGAGGACCCAGACGCACCGTGGCAGTATGCTGTGGAGATGGAGGCAGGGAGTCCCTCGCATTCCTTGGCACAAATGGCCCATAGCATGCTCGGTTGCTTGCGTAGCGACAGCCGAATAATAACAATCAGACAGAGGGATGACTTTTGGCTGTCCACCTTGTTGGACCCTCGCTACCGTTCAAAAATGGTGGCCTTTTTCACACCTGCTGAGAGGGAGGCCAAAATAAAGTACTATAAAAACCACCTATGTAGTCAGTTGGTCTCTGCCTTTCTGCGCCAACGTCCATCCTCAGACACTGTGGGCCCTGTGCGCTCGCGTTCCGCTGCCATGGCAGCAGGGGAGGGGTGGGGTGGTAGGAGCAGTGGCAGCTCCACCAGCAGCGGCTGCCTCAGTCTGCAGTCGATGATGAGTAGCTTTCTTCACCAGCGCAGTGAGGAAACTACTAACCAGCCGCAGCAGCAGCAGCATCAGGTGGACCTGGAGCAGGACCTCAAACAACAGGCTTGGGCCTACTTGGACAGCACCCTGCCAACCGAGGTAGACAATCCCCTTGACTACTGGGCAACGAAACTTGACCTTTGGCCCCAACTAGCTGAATTTGCCCTTGAAAGGCTGTCATGCCCGGCCAGTAGCGTGGCATCGGAGCGCGTGTTTAGTGCTGCAGGAGGTATTGTAACTCCGCGGAGGACACGACTGTCCACCCAAAGTGTGGAGAGACTCACGTTTGTGAAAATGAATCAGGCGTGGATTAGTCTGGATTTCAAACCACCAGTTCCTGACACAACTGACTAAATCCACCATGAATCATGCCCCAAACATGTTATTATTTTTAACATAGGCCTCTGTATGGCCTTCAATTTAAGCTGCTTACGCTTCGCCACTCTGCCATGGGTCCCTGTACCGCCTCCTCTTGCTGCTGCCAGGTCCAGAGTGTGTCATGGGTCCCTGTACGGCCTCCCATTGCTGCTGTCTCCATCGCCACACTCTGCCATGTGCCACTTTCAGGTCTCCTCACACTGCTGGTGGGTTCCATTTTGTCATAGGGTGCTGTATGGCCTCCCATTGCTGCTGCCAGGCCCGTAATCTGCCATGGGCCCCCGTACCGACTCCTCATGCTGCTGCCAGGCCCGTAATCTGTCATGGGCCCCTGTACCGCCTCCTCATGCTGCTGCCAGGTCCAGAGTGTGTCATGGGTCCCTGTACGGCCTCCCATTGCTGCTGTCTCCATCGCCACACTCTGCCATGTGCCACTTTCAGGTCTCCTCACACTGCTGGTGGGTTCCATTTTGTCATAGGGTGCTGGCAGATTACGGGCCTCCCATTGCTGCTGCCAGGCCCGTAATCTGCCATGGGCCCCCGTACCGACTCCTCATGCTGCTGCCAGGCCCGTAATCTGTCATGGGCCCCTGTACCGCCTCCTCGTGCTGCTGCCAGGTCCAGAGTGTGTCATGGGTCCCTGTACGGCCTCCCATTGCTGCTGTCTCCATCGCCACACTCTGCCATGTGCCACTTTCAGGTCTCCTCACACTGCTGGTGGGTTCCATTTTGTCATAGGGTGCTGGCAGATTACGGGCCTCCTATTGCTGCTGCCAGGCCCGTAATCTGCCATGGGCCCCCGTACCGACTCCTCATGCTGCTGCCAGGCACGTAATCTGTCATGGGCCCCTGTACCGCCTCCTCATGCTGCTGCCAGGTCCAGAGTGTGTCATGGGTCCCTGTACGGCCTCCCATTGCTGCTGTCTCCATCGCCACACTCTGCCATGTGCCACTTTCAGGTCTCCTCACACTGCTGGTGGGTTCCATTTTGTCATAGGGTGCTGGCAGATTACGGGCCTCCTATTGCTGCTGCCAGGCCCGTAATCTGCCATGGGCCCCCGTACCGACTCCTCATGCTGCTGCCAGGCCCGTAATCTGTCATGGGCCCCTGTACCGCCTCCTCATGCTGCTGCCAGGTCTAGAGTGTGTCATGGGTCCCTGTACGGCCTCCCATTGCTGCTGTCTCCATCGCCACACTCTGCCATGTGCCACTTTCAGGTCTCCTCACACTGCTGGTGGGTTCCATTTTTTCATAGGGTGCTGTATGCCCTCCCATTGCTGCTGCCTCCACCGTCACACTGTGGCTCCACACTCTGGTTTTGGCCCCGTGACTGCCCAAATGAGTGAAGTGTGCGGTGATTCTAAGATCGACGGCACTCATCTGCATGTCATACTGACTGACAGTATTATTTCTCTTCCCCAGCAGACTCCAAGGGCATTTAAATTAAAGGTACAGTGTTCTGCACTAATATAAAGGCTCTCTGAAGCCTAGAAACACCCTTTTTATAAGTTAAATTCGCAGCGAATATATTCGACTCGAATCAAATTTATTCCGCGAATTCGCCGAATCAGCCGAATCGAATTTTTGAATACTTCGCTCATCTCTAATTCCTACCATCCCTATTATTATCCCTGACCCATGAACCAACTTCCCCGCTACCTGCCGCAACCAATCAACTGGATTTATTGCAGAAATATAACCCTTTATATACTGTAAAAACCTCAGAAAACAAGAGTATGTGTTGGCACTGGGAAGACTGGTGAGGGAATTTAAATGCTTCTGTTAAGTAGAAAATTGCAGAAAACCTGCCTTTAGAGCTGCAGAAAGCATTGCATACCAAAAGACCACCTGAGAAAAGGAAAACAGAATGTTGGCTTGCTCACAAAATAAACCTAAAATCAACTTGTCAGAATATAACAATGGGAGCTGCCATTGCAAACTTAGTTTCAAAGGTGCAGGCTCTGGTCCCACCATCCTTGCTTCACCACTTAGTTATGCTCTAGGACAGGGGTATCAAACTGGCGGCTTTCCAGCTGTTGTGAAACTACAAGTCCCATCATGCCTCTGCCTTTGGGAGTCATGCTTGTACCTGTCAAGCTTGCAATGCCTCATGGGACAACATCTGGAGGGCCTCCAGTTTGACACCTGTGCTCTAGGAGATAACTACCTACCCCTGTTGCTTTCATCTCCATATCTCAACCCTCCTCTATATTGACCCCAGCTAGCACCTGACAGGAAGGGTCCTCGCTCCTATCCAGGCTGTTGATGTTTCACAGTGTTGCCAAATGATTCCTTAGATCCAAATTCTGAGCTTCCAAACAACTTTCTCACATCTTGTACAGTAGTATTCATTTCCAAATGGTTGTTCAAGGAACATATACACTTATATACGTACCTCCTGAAAATGCCTGGTGCTTCTAAGTCACTGAATTTGACAAGTACTCAAATTAGGCATTCAGGCTTCACTATAATTTTCACTTGAAGGTATTGAATGGCAGGTAGCCAGCAATTTTAAAAAGTGGACAGTAATGCCAGTATAGGTCAGAATCTCAGCTAAATTAAATCATATCTCCTGTGACAGGTTTGTCCAGCTTTGTGTCTCAAGAGTTTGGACAGGGACTTCACTTCAGAAACTGCATTAAGTTGCATCAGAAATCGCATCAGTGTGAGCCATTGTTTTCAATGGTGCCTGTTCACATCAATGCAACTCTGGCCATTGCAATTTTGAAAAAGGTTCCTGTGCTACTATGATGAGATTTCAGTGCAATTTGGCTCCATAGAATATTCTAACCACAGCCAAAGTCGCATCAAAGTCTCTCTACATAACAGCACTGAAAACCACATAGAAATCACATCACAGTAGTGTGAACTGAGTCTTAACTGACAAGCAAATTTACAAGGAAAACTCTTTATTAATCCTTAGTTAACCTCATTCTGCCCTAATTTACCACACACACAGTAACACTACAATAGCACTATTTTAACAAAGTAGAAAAAGGTGAGGGTTTTTTTTTAAGTCTTTTACAATAACATCTGCCTAAGGTTAGGTTCACATCTGTGCTTGTTTTTCCCGCTGCAGGTCTGCACTTGTTGCCACAGCCGCAATACCCGCACAGGAAAACGTGCTGGATGTGTGCAGGTGCCATTAATCCTAATGGCACACCACGCACACTAGAAATCACTCTCACGCTGGAAACTGCACTGCACTTGTGGCAGCCTGTGTGGGCTGAGATTTCTAGGATGCTGCAGGGACCTTTTCCCTGCATTTCAGGAGGCACAGCAGCCCATTCAAATCAATGGACTGCCGTGTCATCGCAAAATGTGGCTCGCAGAGCCACATATGTGTGATTGCTCAGAATTTCTTTTTCAGAATATACACACACACATATATATATTTGTAGCACCCTCCTAGATAGGTGCTAGGTTTAGATAGTTAGCTTTAGCTTGTGTTTTGATAGGTAAATTTAGTTTTCATACTGTAGTCAGTGTGGTTAAGATTGTTGATAAGTGAAAGCATAACGTGCACATTGTAATCAGTGATGCCTTGTTCTGCTAGTCAGGTCTGCTCAGTGTGATCAATTACTGCCAGGCTGATAGCTCCCTCTGCATCCAGAAAGCTTGAGAAGCTTCTGGATTATAGGTGTGGAGCTATGCAGATGGCATCATGAACATTGAGACTCTGGTCTATCCCAGAGTGGCAAATCTGATGGTATGCTAGGTAACTATATATATTCAGTGAGCACACTGGACTCTTGGTCTATTCCTATATAGAACTGGTCCAGCCTGGAGGGGACTGCTGTCATGTGGCCTCAGGTGGGTGACCTGAGGACCTGAGTGCTGAGACTCGGGTCCTACTAAAGCTGACTGAGGGAACATATACTGGAGATCTGGTAACGCAGAAGAAGGCATCCAGCTGTTATTGGGCCTTGTGAGTACAGACACCCCTAAAGGATCTTAGAAACTGTGGGCTGCTTTAACCCCTCTGGTGCTAAAGAGTCAGCTAAGAAGATACTGACTGGTGTCCTGAAGAGCTCCGTGTATACATCCTCCTGGTTAATGGGGACACTGCTCTTGGGCTATAAACTTCTACTACTAATATTTCTACATTAAAGCTGAAGTCCACTGTTTATTGCAAGCAAGGACTTAAACATAGCTTGTCCCGAAGAATACTCAAGTCCTAAAGTGTACAAGTGTACTTGTTTTTGAAGTATCCCACTCACTTCCCTCAACCTTATCCATGTTCTCCAAACTATATATAAATATAGTTAGCTTAAATAATGACGAAATTAGCGCTGAATGAACAGGTTCTTTGCAGAAGTGAAAAAAAGAGCTCTGGTCTAGTGAGAGGTGAAATGATTAAAAAATGCATACACTTTTGCCAGTATTTATAAGCATCAAAACGTGCTACAGAGCATACCTTATTGGAAATAATCCTTTCTTTTCCTCTTTTTTGTTTATATCCTGTTGAATTTTGATTAACATTCTAAAAAGAAAACAAAAAATACTCGTGTTAACGCTGTACTTGTATACATTAGAAGCGTATGTCATTACAAATAGTAACTTCGACATTTCCCTCATCCACAAAGTTTTGTCATAGATTATGATATGTGTGTGTATGTATATATATATATATATCATATACACAGACAATTAATATAATTGGTTTATCAAAATATCGCGATTATCTGTTAGCATGAGCTGCTACTGTCAGGGATCGGTGTCCCTGCCACGATGCGCCGGGCGGCGCATGCGCAGGATACCGATGCGTCCTAACCAGCAAGCAGCGGGACCTGGGCAATCGCGATGGCCACGCATGCACACTCGCGATCGCGGACGCGCACCTGGCACCAATGACAGCGCAGGGCAGGCTATTTAAACGGGACTAGAGGTATGGCAAATTGCCGTTTGGTCTTTTGTGCTCTGTTCCTGATACCTGATCCTGTGTTACTTCGTTGCTGACCTCTGCATTGTACCTGACCCTGCTGATTGTATCCTGCTTAACCCTTGGCTTGCCTGACCATCCTTCTGCCTGACCCTCTGTACCGCGCTGTCTGCTAGTTACTGAACCCGGCTTGTGACCCCAACCATTCTCTGCCTTCTCCTCCGGTACCTCGCTGCCCGCACGTTGCTGACCTGGCCTGCCCGACTACGCTTCCAGCCACCCAGACGATCCATCCATCCATCCTGCAGGGATTGTTCCTGGTTACCAGGTCTGCCAGCCTCTTCACATCAGACTCCTTACCCCGCACTCCTCTGACCGTGCTCTCTACCATTGTCGGACGTACTCAGGGGTCACGACCTGGTCTCAGTCTGCTCCAAGTCCTTCCACACCATCAGGGGCCCTCGTGAATAAGCAGATTGGGACTTAGACCCCACGCCCTGAGGAACTCCGTACTGTGGACCGATAGAGACGCTGCCAGGCGGATCGTGACAGCTACCGCATAATTTACCCTCAGTACCTCACCCAAAGGATTTTACATATTTAAATACACTGATATAGATGTGGGGTAAGGCTGATCTGCTTCTTCCACAGTTGTGGTTGTCTATAATACCATGTCAACGACATACAAATTACACATTAGTATGATCAAAGGTAATCACATAATATTTACAACATTTTGGTCAGTAAGGAAATCATTTACATAAAAGCTAAGCTATACCTCATATAAATGCAAATCACAGTCCTAACTCTTGCCTACAAGAGGACATCAGAGGAATTAATATGAGGTATTCAACATCAGCAGGACAAGGGTATGTCTTTCAAAACAACTAGGAAATTTATTTTTACCAGATAGGAGCATATACTGGAGAAGCATCTCAATAACGTGAATATCTAGCTAATAACAAATAAATGTCAATTGCAGTTACAATTAGGATTTCAACTGGACATCATATAAACTCCCATTTACTTTCAGATGACCTCTTGTTTACTTCTTGCCTTTTGGCTAAGATCAAGTGTAGTGTCTGTTCTTATCAGTGTCCACTAGGGGTGCTACACTGCTGTTCTGCCCTTTTGGTAGGAATGGCTGGCTATACTGTATCTCTGCTGGTATAATAAGGAGCATTCCCACTAGGTGAGGAATTCGAATTAGGAAGCACCACGTAAGGTGTGGGTTGGTAGTACACCCTTAGTGTGGAGGGTTCCGAGGGACCCAGTACCTCCTGAATTGAATACAGCTGCCTGATCTTGTCATGGGCTGGATAAGCAGAGAGCCTGTGGTGTCAGTGCCCCCTAAAAGTTGATCATGCCAAGGGTTCTCTTAGTATCACATGAGCCTGGGAAAGCCACAATGAGAACAAGCACATGGCCATGTCACCTGTTGCTTTCTCTTGGGCTAGGCCTTTTGGCTAAGTTCAAGGCAATTTTTGTTACCAGGCTGCAAAACCTAGCAAATGCACCTGCACTGGCACTTATTTAAATGATTTTTGCTCTCAACCTGTTAGTCACTTTGCACTTTTCTCTGTGTTTCTTTTCACTTGGATGGAGGGTGTGGGTCCTCGGGCCTACCCTGAATTTTAAGAGGAGGATGTGTGGTGCTTACGTTTCTCCCAAACCCCCCCCAAACCAGGGGGTCACTCTTTGGGAGAGCCCCTCACCCAATACTCTGTGGTTGGCTTCAGCTGAGAGGGATCCACCAGGCCTTTCAGTTAGGTGAAACAAGAGTGTGCCTTACCCCTGTCAGCAGCCTTGTACCCCATGGGTCAGGGTAAGGTGCTACTTCTTTGGGAGGTGGACTAGAGACTCACCCTTAAGTGCACCTTTTTATTTGTGTTTTTCACATGCACTTTTTTATTCACTTAAAGGTGAATAAAAAAGTGCATCAGCAACTGTTCTTATTTACACACAAATTTGGTGTTGTCTTTTAAGAGGTCTGAAAAATGTCATATAACATAATAAATACTGTATGTATTTCAGCTATAAGAAGGGCAAAAATCCTTTATATTAGTTGGTATTATTGTGTGTTGTTATCCTTAGTTACCTGTTTATCCTGATAAAAGTCTAATTGTGATTTTCAGATTAAATTTATTGTTACTGACAATCAACATAAAAGTTCATCATATTACCTGTCCAGATAACAAATATGTCATCAGACATATCGGAATGGCACCATCCAAATGATTGAATGTTCTTACCCGCCCAAGTACAGGTTTGCATATGACAGCCTATCCCGATCACCACTCCCTGCATCTCTAATCACAAGAGTGGATAATACATGCACCACATGTTTCATTAGATTCAATTAAATAATCACCTGCCCCTTCACTAACACTAGGCACGATATCCACCACTACAGGGAACACAAGTGAGTAGTCAGTTATATAACTTAGGTACTATACCCAAGGCCCGTTTTTTTTTTTTAGAGTACACACAGACTAACAATTCATACAAGAAAATAGGAAGTCTAGACCAATTTCTGATCCCCCAAAAAACTTACAGGAGAAAAATACTTAGCTGCTTCTCGGGGAATCAGGAAGGAATTTGTTTCCCTGCAAGAACAAATTGAACCATGCTTTGCTGGGTTTTTTTGCCTCTGGATCAACTGTGGGTATAGGATTACAACTTTTTTTTTTAATGGTTGAATTGGATGGACTTTTGTTTTTTTTTTCAGTCAGACTAACTATGAAACTATATACCTGTAATAAATGTATCATCCTATATCCTTTCCCTGACTGAAATCGAAGTTGTAGATCTTTAAATTTTTCTTTTACTCAGGACTAATAGATAAATTTGAGACTGAACTCCGGGCACAAAACTACCATTTAAATATATACACCCCAATCGCAAGATAGGATATAAATTCACTTTGTGTGCAGCAAATACTTTTAGAAATCAGGATATTACCTTAAAGAAGTCACAGTGACATCATCACTGTGCTGTACATAGCTTTTGTAGAGAGCATGGTGAAGAATATAAAAAATGTATCTTCCTAACTGACAATAGACTCTCTAGGGAACACAAATGTCAATGTTGACCCGTGATTACAAATTATATGCCTTGAATTGTCCGTGATGGGTTGTGAGACCTGTTTAGATTTGTAAATCAGAACTTTCTAAACCATGGTAAAGCAGGGGTAGGCAACTCCCGGCACTAGTGTCAGAGGTGGCACATGACAACATCAAGGACGGCACACAAGGAGAGTCCTGGTAGATCCACCTCCCAAACAATAAAGCTGACCAGTGGGTGCCCACCCACTTTTATTTCAGTTGGTGTCTGTTCCTGTGTTGCTCTCTCTACACTGAAGCTGTGTCGTGTCAGGTTCCCAGACTACTTGTTATCACTTTGAAAGGGTAAATATATTCAGTACTTTTCCTCCTCTGTGATACAGCTCATGGCCAGGCTCTTAATGTTGGTGTACCTGCCCTCCCTCTGAACATTTCTCCCCCTCAGCATCTATACACCTGGCTCAGCTTGGATGGGATATAGACAGAGAGGTTTATTTTCAAATGTTTATTAACCCCTTCCACAGCTATCTTTTATGAGTAACTCAGTGCAAAGAGGAATTGAAATTGGAGTGAGAAGGGTTTTAAAGGCTTTACTGTCATAACAGCAATTGGGTACTACTGATTTAAGCTACATTTGCATGGGCATTTAGCCACAGTGAGAATGGCAGCTGCAGTAATCCGCTGATTCCTGCTGCTGGTTTTGACACCTGTAAACTGCTAGCTGCAGCCTCCAAGCCCATACAGTACACTACAGGTTACTGGGTTCTGCAGCTATTTGTGACTGTTCACACAGTCAGTGATTACACACAATGATGGCTGATGAACACACACTTTGTGTGAATTCAACAGCTATCACCACAGGTAATCACCTGTTGTGTGAACAGCCATAAATAGCTATGGAAGTCGGAAACTTGTTATAAAAGTTTACTGTACAGGCTCAGTGACTGCAGCTAGCAGTTTACAGGTGTCAAAACCAGAAGCAGGAATCAGCAGATTCCTGCTGCTGCCATTCACCGTGGTGTCCCAATAGAAGGAACTACTACTTTAAAACAAGGTTTGTTAACTACTATAGAACTTCTATTGGGAACTACAGTTTCAGAACAGATATTGGTAAGTACCACCTTAGAAAAAGGAAAAGGAATTAGGAATGGCAAGAATTGGGGCTCAATTCTCCTGCATGGTCCAAGCAGTCCTGTCTTGACTGGAGCATTGGCTGGTGTTCATTTCTGGAGCATCTATATGGAAAAGGCTTAGTCTATTCATGCCAGAATTTGCAGGAATTGGGGCTGATTTGAGGCCTGAAGGAGCAGAAATTGGGACTGATCTGAGGCCTGAAGGAGCAGAAATTGTGTCTGATCTGGGGTGTGAAAGTGCAGGAATTGGGGTGGGCTGTGGTGTGAATGTGCAGCAATTGGGGTGATATGAGCTGTAAGGGTGCAGGAATTGGAGATCATCAGATCTGTAAAGGTGCAGGTATTTGGGTGATCTGAGGTGTGAAAATGCTGGAATTGGGACTAATCTGAAGCCTGAAGGAACAGGAATTGGGGCTGATCTGAGTTGTACACATGCAGGAATTGGGGTGAACAGAGGTCCGGAGGTGCACAAACTGGGTAATTTGAGGTGTGAAGGTGCAGAAATTGGGACTAATCTGATGTGTGAAGGTGATCTGGAATTAGGGTAATCTGAAGTGTAAAGGTGCAGGGACTGGGGTGATCTGAGGTGTAAAGGTGCAGGGACTGAAGTGATCTGAGGTGTGAACGTGCACAAATTGGGACTGATGTGAAGCTTGTAGGTGTGGGAATTGGGGCTGAAGTGAGGTCTAGAGGTGTAGGAATTGGGGTGATCTGAGGTTTGGAGGTACAGGAATTTTGGTGATCTGAGGCTATGAGGTGCAGGACTTTGGATGATCTGAAGCTTGGAGTTGCAGGAATTGGGTTGATCTGAGGCTTGGAGGTGCAGGAATTGGGGTTGATCTGAGGTCTGGAGATACAGGAATTGGGGCTGATCTGAGGTCTAGAGATGTAGGAATTGGGGTGATCTGAGGTATAAAGGTGAAAAAATTGTGATCAGAGTTCTGGGGGTTCAGGAGTTGGGACTTATATGAGGCCTGAAGGCACAGGAATTGTCGCTGGGGACTGAGATGTGAAATTGCAGGAATAGGGGTGAGCTGAGGTGTGGAAGTGCAGAAATTGGGGCTGATCTGAGGCCCGGAGGTGCACAAATTGGGGCTGATCTGAGGTATGAAGTTGTATTATTTGGACCGATCTGACGTGTGAAAGTACAGGAATTGGGGTGATCTGGGGTGTAAAAGTACAGACATTGTGGTGAGCTGAGATGTGAAGGTGCAGGACCTGGGGTGATTTGAGGCCTGGAGGTACAGGAATTGTGGTGATTTGAGAGAACTTTATTAGGGTGACCACTATCACCTCACACTTCATTTCCAACTGTATACTTGGCAGAAGTCCTTGGTTGGAATATTAATTTCAACCTTACCATACTTGCCTCACAGCACATATGTTCTGGAAAAAGGGTAAGTTACCATTTACCATCCTTGAAAGCTCATTTACCATCCTTGAAAGTTTGTAAAGTTGACATTTTTTAATATAACTGGCAATCTCAATTTCTTCTAAAACATTTTTTGGCCCACTATGCTCAAAAGGTTGCCTACTCCTGCTTTAGAGGCTCCAGAAACAAAAAAGATTAAATGCACATTTTTTTTTACCTGCAAATAAAGTGCATTTATTATTTTTTGTTAAAAGGTGAATGTATCCTTTATTTATTACAATGGGATGTCCAAAAGCAGTCCAACTGGTGGGTGGGCTACACAGCAAACACCAACAGGCCCTCATTTAGGCAGAAGTAGAATTTCACAAAATTGTGAATGTAAGACAGGTGGTAGTCTTGCAAACAGAGAAAGAGATGTCAGATGTTGAAAAGTCAATGATGTTCTAACAGATCTAGACGCATGTTCCTGACCAGGAATCAGGAAGCATGAAGAGAGAATCCGATTGCCTTAGGGAAAAATAAATTTTCACAGTGCGCATGTCAGGGAGCGAGGAGCCAGACACACAAGGAGATGCAATTAAAGGTAGATTTATTTACACAGAAACAAGGCAAGAGTCTATGCAAGTCCGACAGCAACAGCGGATGACTTGGTAGGACAGAAGTTCTCCTGCCGAGGTCGTCTTCCAGGATAATCAAGTCGAGAACCAGCGGGAATCGTAGCCAAAGCCGGGGTCAGAAGCCAGGAAGAATGGTCGCCAGAACTGGGGTCAGAAGCCAGGAAGAATGGTCGCCAGAGCCGGAGTCAGAAGCCAGGAAGAATGGTCGCCAAAGCCGGGGTCAGAAGCCAGGAGGAGTCTTAGCCAAAGCCGAGTCGGTATCCAGGAGAGCAGTTAACTAAACAGGAGCTTGCTGCTGTGCAACAGACAGGACACGAATGCAATGGACAGCTGCAAACAGCAGACTTAAATGTGATAAGCCGCCACCTCCTGGGAGGAGCCGCAAAGGGATAAAAGCATAAAGGATCCCACAATGCTTTTCAGACCTAAGATGGATGCCAGCACATGGAGCAGCACAAGCCCTGAGGAAAGGTAGGACCTTGATAGTACCTCCTCCTCAAGGGCCCCTCAGCGGCTCAACATAAGGCTTCTGGGAAAAGCGGGAGTGAAAAGCTTTGAGGAGGGCAGGAGCATGAACATCCACGGAAGGAACCCAGGAACGCTCCTCGGGACCATAACCACGCCAATAGACCAGGAACTGCAGCTGACCGCAGACCAACCAAGAGTCCAGGATGCGGCTCACCTCATACTCCTCATGACTGTCAACCCAGATAGGATGGGGCCGAGGCAGTGTGGCAGTAAAGCGATTGCAGACCAGAGGCTTCAACAGGGATACGTGGAAGACATTGGAGATACGCATCCCAGGAGGAAGAGCAAGGGCATAGGCAACCGGGTTCACCCTGTGGAGGATGCGGAAAGGACCAACAAAACGGGGAGCCAGTTTCGGTGCGGGCACCCAAAGATTGAGGTTACGAGTGAACAACCACACCCGATCTCCGATCTGGTATGAAGGAGCGGGCAACCGTCTACGATCAGCCTGGAGCTTTTGGCGCTGTGCTGAGTCCTTCAAGGACCTCTGGATCTGCCCCCATGAAGAACGCAGGGCAGCAAGATGGTTCTTCAAAGCCGGAATGTCCTGTGGCGAGAACAACTCAGGCAATACAGCGGGTTGGAACCCATAGTTACCCATGAAGATAGACATCCCAGAGGAGGAGTTGACAGCCGAGTTCCTCGCAAACTCTGCCCATGGCAGGAGATCGACCCAATTGTCTTGATGGTCTGAGATATAGCAGCGAAGGAATTGTTCCAGGGCCTGGTTGGAACGCTCCACAGCCCCATTGGACTGCGGGTGGTAGGCCGAAGAGAAGGAGAGCTTGATACCCAACTGGGAGCAGAAGGCACGCCAGAACCTGGACACAAACTGGCTCCCACGGTCCGAGACAATCACCTTAGGCAACCCATGCAAGCGAAAGATCTCCCTGGCAAAAACCGTGGCCAGTTCTTGCGCAGTCGGCAATTTCTTGAACGGAACACAATGGCACATCTTGGAGAAACGATCAATGACCATAAGAATGACCATATGGCCTTGAGACGCAGGGAGGTCCACAATGAAATCCATGCCCAGGTGTGACAAGGGACGCTCTCCATTGGGAATGGGTTGCAGAAGACCAAATGGAAGATGCCGAGGGGATTTATTTTGGGCACAGACAGAACATGCCGCTACATATGAGGCGATGTCGGAACAGAGAGATGGCCACCAGAATAGATGAGAAACGGCCCAGGACAAATGGTTCCTCCCCAGATGACCGTAAGTCTTGGAATTATGGTAGGTACGCAGCAGGCGGGTGCGCAATCCCTCAGGTACGAAACATCTACCAGCCGGTCTCTCAGAGGGAGCATCAGTTTGAGCCGCCAAAATCTGTTCCCCAAGGGGAGAAGTCAGGCTGGTACAAATGGCAGCCAGGATCTGATCCGGAGGTATGACCGAGGTCGGCTCAGAGTCCTCCCTGGACAGCTCAGAGTATTGCCGCGACAAGGCATCAGCCCTGACATTCTTGGAGCCAGGCAAATAGGAGACCACATAGTTAAAACGCGACAAGAACAGAGCCCATCTGGCCTGATGGGGCGTCAACCTCTTAGCCTCCGAGAGATACGTCAGGTTCTTGTGGTCAGTGAGAATGAGAACTGGAACCGCAGAACCCTCGAGCAGGTGCCTCCATTCCTTGAGAGCCTGAATAATGGCCAACAACTCCCTGTCTCCAATCTGGTAGTTGCATTCTGCGGAGGAAAGCTTCCTGGAGTAGAACCCCCAGGGAAGTAGGGGTCCATCGGGCAACCGACGCTGAGACAGGAGGGCGCCTACTCCCGTCTCAGATGCATCAACCTCGTGGACAAAGGGCAACCCAGGATTGGGACGAGACAGTATCGGAGCCGAAGCAAAGGCGGATTTCAGAGCTTCGAAAGCTAAGATGGCCTCGGATGACCACTCGTGGGGATTACTGCCCTTCTTCGTCAGATCTGAGAGAGGCTTGGCCAGCGTGGAGAAGTTCCTAATAAACTTTCGATAATAGTTGGCGAATCCCAAAATGCACTGAATGGACCGAAGACCACTGGGACAAGGCCACTGCAGAACCGCCGAAACCTTCTGAGGGTCCATGGAGAATCCCACAGCGGAAATGATGTAGCCCAAAAAGGCAACCTGGGATCGGTGAAATTCACACTTCTCAAGCTTACAGAAAAGCTCGTTCTCACGTAACCTTTGAAGCACCTGCTTGACATCCTGGATATGAGACTCCATAGACGCAGAGTAAACCAGGATGTCGTTCAAGTAAACCACCACGCACTGCTGCAACAAGTCATGAAAGGCATCATTAATGAACTCCTGAAAGACCGCGTGCGCTTTACACAACCCGAAGGGCATAACCAGGGATTCATAGTGGCCGGTTCTGGTGTTGAATGCAGTCTTCCACTCGTCGCCCTCCTTGATCCGTATAAGGTTGTACGCAGCCCTAAGGTCGAGTTTAGTAAAGACCGTTGTTCCCTTGAGGTGGTCGAACAACTCGGTAATTAATGGAATTGGGTAAGCATTCTTAATCGTGATTCGATTGAGACCCCTATAATCAATGCAAGGCCTCAATTCACCGCCCTTCTTTTTTCACGAAGAAAAAGCCAGCTCCTGCTGGGGAAGTAGACTTGTGAATGTGCCCCCGGGAAAGCGCATCCGCAACGTACTCCTCCATGACCTGATTCTCCGCAACCGAAAGAGGATACACCCTGCCACGAGGAGGAGTGGCACCGGGTTGCAAGGCTATGGCACAATCATATGGACGATGAGGAGGCAGAGCACCGGCGTTCACCTTGTCAAACACGTCCAGGTACTCCCCATAGTCAGTGGGCAACACAGAGTCCGAGGAGGCACATAACACCTTAACAGGTCCACGGATGCAACCGGCCCCACACTGTGGAGACCACAAGAGAATCTCGGCCGATCGCCAATCAAAGGTCGGATTGTGCTTCTGAAGCCAGGAATATCCCAAAACCACGGAGTAGTGCGGAGAAGAAATTACTTGGAAACAGGCCAACTCCCTGTGAACAGCCCCAATAGCTACTTCAACTGGCAGGGTCTCATGGGTAACCTGCGGCGGTTGCAGGGGCCTACCATCTATCGCCTTGAGAACCAATGGCGTAACTCGAGCCTGCAGAGGAATGGAGTACTGAGCAAGAAACAAACTGTCCATAAACAACCCGCCAGCACCAGAGTCTACCAACGCCTGGGCCGTCACCGAGCCTTCACTCAAGAGAGGACAACGGTGATTAGCGGTTTATCTTTGCGGGACACCGGGGACGAGGAAACTCCACCCAAGATCTGCCCACGACAGGATCTCAGGTGCGAGCGTTTCCCGGTCGGACCAGACAGGACTGCCGAAAATGGCCACCGAGACCACAGTACAGGCAGCGACCCTTCCAACGCCAAGAGGCCCGCTCCCCCTCGGAAAGGTAAGCAAACCCCAGCTGCATGGGCTCACCGCCAGACAAACCATCCCCAGGAGGCGTGGGAGGAGAGGGAGGAATGGGTGGGACAGAAAACGTAGGCACCAATCGGTTAGGAGGCCTCCGCAGATGCTCCTTAATTGAAGGCCTCTCCCTGAGCCTGGTGTCAATCAGGATTAGGAAGGAAATGAGTGCTTTGAGCTCCACAGGCAGTTCTTTGGCTGCAATCTCATCCTTCAATGCATCTGAGAGACCATGAGAGAAAGCAGCCACCAGAGCCTCATTGTTCCAACCCACCTCTGCCACCAGGGTACGAAATTCTATGGCGTACTCAGCAATGGTCCGTGAACCCTGATGCATGGACATGAGCAGCTAGGCAGCACAGATGGAGTGAGCAGGCACATCGAATACCCTATGGAAGGAGGCAACAAACCCGGCAAACTCGTGAATCACAGGGTTATCGTTCTCCCATAAGGGATTTGCCCAGGCCAAAGCCTTGTCCGAGAGCATCGAGATTAGGAAGCCCACCTTTGACCTCTCGGTAGGAAAAGCGTGGGGCATCAACTCAAAATATATGCCCACCTGGTTAAGGAAACCCCGACACTGACTAGGCTCACCCCCAAAGCACTGTGGAAGGGGGGCTGAACCAGTCATACCTCTGGGCACCGCAGGTGCAGCAGCAGATGCAGAGGTAGGCGCAACAACCGGAGCAGCAGCGGAAGCGACCACAGGAGTGACAACCAGCCTAATTGCACCAGGAGCAAGGTGCACTGTGCGTGCAAGCAGCGTCTGCCACGCCTGAGTGAACTGATCCAACAAGAGATCCCGCTGATCAAGTCTGGCAACCAACATAGGGAGCGAGGGCGTACCTGCACCGTCAGGATTCATGGCATTCGTGTGGTGTCAGGGAGCGAGGAGCCAGACACACAAGGAGGTGCAATTAAAGGTAGGTCTATTTACACAGAAACAGGCAAGAGTCTATGCAAGTCCGACAGCAACAGCGGATGATTTGGTAGGACAGAAGTTCTCCTGCTGAGGTCGTCTTCCAGGATAATCAAGTCGAGAACCAGCGGGAATCGTAGCCAAAGCCGGGGGTCAGAAGCCAGGAAGAATGGTCGCCAGAGGGCTGAAAGCATAAAGGATCCCACAATGCTTTGCAGACCTAAGATGGATGCCAGCACATGGAGCAGCACAAGCCCTGAGGAAAGGTAGGACCTTGATAGCGCACCACGTTAAGACAATGTTTCAGAGCAGGACACAGAGGAACAAAAAAAAGGAGTGAGGCCTTAGGTCTCAAAATTCTGTCCTTGTGCAACACTAAGTAAGGCTTCTTACAAGATAAGGCCGCTATTTCAGAGACTCCTTGCAGAGGTTATAGCAACAAGAATGGCCACCTTAAAGGTAAGGTCAGACAAGGAAATATCCCTAGTATAGCTTCTGCAGAGCTGAAGAAAAACAGATTGAAGTTCATAGGGAACATAGAAAGGCACATAAGAGTAGAGATGTAAGCTATATCCTAAACAAAGGAGTCATGTAGAGGCCAAAGGTCTCTGAAACAGATTTGACTAGGACAAAATTTGTCCTTTGACTGTACTCAAAGGCAGAATACTCTTCACCAAGTACTTTCTAGGATTAACGCTGTAGACAAAATAAACATTCCAGGTGCAAAGGTAGACTTTGTAAGAAGTTGACTTCCCATCAAGGGGGTAAAAATTACTGATTCCAAAAGACCCCTGGCCATCAGAACTGTGGCTTCAACAGGAATGCCTTTAAGGCCAGCAGCTGAAAAGCAGGATGAAACATTGGCAATTGGGACAGAAAGTCTCGACAATCCTGAAAGCCCACAGAGCATCTGCCAGGAGACTGAGTATGCCTAAATTCCATGTCCTTCTGGGAAAATGTACTGGAATTCCATGTTTCTTAATCCTGTGAAGTAGACATGAGAGAATCTGAAGAGGCGGAAAGTTGTAGGTCAGCCTGGAGAAAAAACAGATGTCCCACTAAGTACTTTCTAGGATTTAAGCTCCAAGACTCACGCCAAGCAAAATAGGTCTTCAAGGTATGATGGTAGATTTTATAAGAAGTTGTCTTTCTAGAGAGGTAGGGTTGACTGAATCCAAAAGGCCCCTGTTATTTAGGACGGTGGCTTCAACAGCAATGCTGTTAAAGCCAGGAACCAAGAAGTAGGATAGAATGCTGTTCCTTGGGACAGGAGGTCTGGATGATGCCAATAAGCCCCACAGAGTGTCTGCCAGCAGTCAGAGTATGTTTGAGTACAACATCCTCTTGGGACAATTCAGTGGAATGAAGATCACTGGAATGCCCTCCATCTCGATCTAGTAGTTGAGAAGGTATGTGAAGGGGCAGAAAGGTGTAGATCAAACTGAACTGATCCCATAACATCACTAGTGTATTCACTGGGAAGGCCTAAGGGTCCAGTTTGTTGTCGAATGTAGACACCAGCAGATCTAAACCAGCATCCTTCACCTGGAAAAGAGCTTGAAAAACCCCTGGATGGAGAGCCCATTCCCCTAGATCCTTATGCTAATGAAAGAGAAAGTCCACCTGCCGATTTTGCCATGTCTGGAATGTGGATGGCAGACAAGACAGGAAAGTGCTGCCCAAGAGAGGAACAAGTCTTCTTCTCTTTGAGTGGACACTAAGACTGTACAGTGCTTGTGGTGCAAAGTCACTGAATACACTTTTGACATATCAATCATATTTCTCTTTGAGTGGGGCAACATCTGATACCTCTGTGATGATTTAGTGTATGTAGAAACAGCCATGGCACAGGCCAACTGGATTCTCACTGGGTGTCCTTGCATTGATGGTACAACCGAATCACCCATAATGTTGATAAGAGAGGGAGCTTCCTCCAATAACCAAGTCCCCCGTATCAATAGGGCCTCCAGGACTGCTCCACATCACAAGCTGGCATCAGTTGTGAGAACTTTCCAAAACTGTAGAGAAAGGGGCTTTCCTAATTCCAGTCTTGGGTTGGAAACCCACCACACTAGAGAGAATCCGGCTTTGGAGGTCAAATTAACTCAAGACGTAACCTCCTGCACTCAGGTGTGGTGCTTAGGGGTAGAATAGACTCCCATTCTAGCTACTCTTGTAAGTACGGCACACACAAGATCTTGCTGCCCTGTTAATGTGACTGTGGATATCCTTTCATAAGCTACGAAACAATACAAAAGAGGGAGCACTAACCTAGTGCATTACCATAAATTAATTTTTAATAAAATGTATAAAAGCAAGTGGGTACTCACAAACACATGTTGTGTATGAGCATATCAGAAGATACAAATGAGACCACCTCTGAGTCCACCATACAGGGTTAATCACATGGGAAGACCTCTAAACATCCATAGTTGGCTGATGCAATCCATACCGAAAGTGTTGGGTGAAATGCAAATACACCCACACTTCCAGTATACAGTTTTACAGTTTGGCGTGCGCTCCAGAGTGCTGCCTCCATTTTGGAATGCCAACACACCATCGAACTACTCCTTGAGACGCAGCAGTATGTTTGGAGCGTTTCCTCCTATATACATACATCTATATCCTTATTTCCACTCTCCTTTGGACACATTTTTTTCTATGTGGATGCTATTAATAAGGAATGAACATCATAGGTTCCTCTTTTCATACACCCAGTAAAGGTATGATACATTCACCATATTGCATATTATATTTTATGTTGGGACACTGTTCTCAGCATGGGATGCTCTAGCTCTGGAATATTACCAATGATAAGGTAATCATGTGATCTGGTGTTATATTCTCCATGCCCTTGTTCCCCTCCCTTAGGGTATGGCTAACAATATGGTATGGTATATAAGTAGGTGATTGATTATACATGAGTATTGCTCTGAGCTCTGAAGAAGAGGTCCTGACCCTTGAAACAAGTCAGCCAACTGACATTTAGAGCTCTTCCCATGTCATTAATTCTCTATGGTGGACTTGGAGGTGGTCTCATTTACATCTTTTGATATGCTTGTGTACAATATGTGTTTGTCAGTACCCACTTGCTTTTATACATTGTAATAAAAGTTATTTGGAGATCAGATGCATGGAACAGTCTAAAGACTGAGTGTTTGTTTCAAGTTGTCAGTCCAAAATGATTGGGCCTATATTTTGTCCCAGTCCGGGCCTGGTCCGTGTTGGCTAAGGACAGGAAGGACTAATCCTTTAACTTAATCAAAAAAGGTCTTGAGAACGCCCTTTGGGTGGGGCAAAACGCATTGACGTATTTCCGGCTGCCTGTCCCGGCGTCTGGCGTCATTTCCGGTGAGTGGAACACACGCCGAGCAGTGCGTTCCAAGGGGCCATCTTTGCATAGTGGATGAGTCTGCATCTGAGGTCTGTCATCCTGCTGTATACCTGGCTGTGGGGTCTCTATACAGAAATCGCTTTATATGAAAGAAAGATCGTTTTTATGAAAGAAAGATCATTTTGCTTTAATAAAATGTGGGTTAATATCTGCTAAAATGTGAGTGGACTGGAAAAATTATTTTGAGATTGGAAATCATTACGGTATCACACTATGGTCTTTTCTTCTTCCTGATTTTCTCTGGGGGATTCGGTGAGAGGAGTAACCAGGGGAGGTGTCCATATCCTAAAGGAGGCTATATTTGGAGGTCATATACAAAGTAAAGGGGGTCCAGGAGCCCTTAATATCCCTGAAAGGCGTTTGACTCACCATTATCTGGTGAGTGCGGTTAATGTTGGTTTTGCACTGGTGGATGGTGGAGGTATCACTGGCACGGAAGAATCCAATGAAAATATAACATAATTAATTTTTTCACGGGACTGTTTTTTTTGGATTTTGTCACTGGACTTATTCTTTTTTAAATTATATATATATTTTTTTTAATTATATATATTTTTTTATTTCATTAATATTTTAATTAATATTTTTGTGTCACAGTGTATTTTAAGTTTGTGATATTTAGTAATTATTATTTATGGGTTGGGTGATGTATTTTTATTGTTTTGTGGGTTTTGCGCTGGTATAAGTTGATTTAACTTTAACTTAATCACCCTGGTACTGGACACACGAATCCCCTGAGTATGGAGCAGGGAAGGATCTTTGAGAAGATGGGGGGCCTGGACAGGCCAAAGGAAAAGAAATTGTCAAAGCTGATTGCCCACTGCAAAATGCAGATAGCATTCATGAGGTGGAATGCTGGGAATGTGCAAATAAGAGAGTCTATTGAAAATATTGAAAATCCCCCAGAAGGAAGGATGCAATGAGGACCAAGCATTTTCTATGCAAAACCTTTGAGGCCGTAGGAACAAGTTCAAAGTTTTTATATCTCAAATGGGTCGGTTTGTTCAGTTTGGGAACCATAAAATGATTCAAGTAAAAACCTGAAAGTATTCCTTTGTTGGTACAGGGGTAAGTACCCCTTGAGACAAGGTCTCTAATTTGTAGTCCCTGGAAATGACACTCTGGACCCAAGCCTCTGGAACCAAAAGTCCCCCCAATCTGAGGAGTGAAAGTGTCCCATCACTGTTAAAAGGCCTTGGGACCAGTCTTGGCTGGCTTGGAGAGGCATGACTTCTTACAAATGCATGTTCATCACCTGTTTCACATGTTTCACCTGGTATTGAAAGACTGGCAGGAATGAAAGAAACCATTCTTTACCCTGGGGATCAAATGACCTTCTGTAGAGGTATGAGCCTTTTTCTTCTTGAGGAGGAGAGTACTCTAGCCCCCTGTGATCTCCTTAATGTATTTATCCTAGCAAGGAGTAAAACCGGCATTCTCTTTTAAAAGGTAATCTCTCAAATGATACTCACTTCTTGTATGGTAGTTCAGCTGACCAGCATTTAAGCCAGGAAATCCTGTGCATGTGGATAGAGAGAAGACTAATCCTGGAAATTTGGATAATTATATCAGTCACTTCATGCAAGAGTAGCGTACTGTAAGTCAGTAGATAAAAGGTTCCAACTCACTAGAACAGGCATCAGGGACATGCTCTTAGCCAAGACGCAGGCAGGACCTGCCACAAACAAGAGAGACTTAAGGATGGCCTCTAACCTCTTATTTACTGGGTTTTTGAACAGGGGACAATCCTTTGTGGGGGCCATGAGGATCTTGTTAAGAAAAGAAATGGCAGGATCTACAACAGAAGGCATCCATTTATGAAGGAAATGATCCTCAATAGGACAATATTGGCTGGAATGATTTGGAGTATTAAAAATGTTCTCCAGAATTGGCCAGTCCCCATAGAGACAATAAATAACTCAAGTGCAAATAGGAGAGCAACAAGTACTTAAAAATATCTGTGGGGCAGCTAACTAGGAGACAGCCTAAATTCTCCAAAAGCATGCGTGTGCCTAATGAGAGGTACAACAGGAGCAGAGCAAAGAAGAGGAGCACTAATCAACTTAACATAAACAGGCTGGGCCCTGGCCACTAGCAACCAGTATGTATGCAATAGTAAAAAAAACTCTGATGACAGTGCAAACTGCACAGCAATATTCCTGTACTTGTGACGTCACCTCCTGCCTATACTGACATGTTTCAATTAGATACTGACAATATTTATCAAGGAAGGCTGGTCATGCACACTTGATGTTTTGATAATACTGGTAACGTTAGCTGTGTAAAGTCACGTTAAAAATGTGAGTTTTTCAGCTTTTTTTAGATTTTTGCATTAGCGTTTAGCCGCGATTAGCAGCGTTTTCCTGAGTTTTTCCGCATTTGTGGTTTTTAGCTTTTTTATCCCCCAAAAAATTGGGGGGGGGGGTCAAAAAACATCCAAAAACACAGGTTTGCAGCGTTTTACCCCGTTTTGCTGCGTTTTTCAGTGTTAGAGTGTTTTTACAGCTACAAAAACTCCTCTAGAAACCCACTAGACCTGGAGGTTTTTTCCAGACAAAAAACGTCCCAGCCAAAAAACATTGATTACAGTCTATGTGTGTATGGACACATAGGATAACATGCTGGAGGGTTTACTGGCTGTAGAAAAAAAGTCAAAAGCCAAACACAGCAGCTGTAGAAACGTCAAGTGTGCATGAGGGCTTATATGCTCTCCTCTTCCACTCCATCCACTAATTGACCCTTCACTGCTCAAATGACTGCAGCAGGCAAACAAATCCTCTAGGAAAGCCCCACATAATAATGCATTAATATATCATAATAAAATTTGATAAAAAAGTGGATTGATAGTGATGGAAAAAATGTATTTTTAATATTAATACATACATATATAAATATATATGTAATGAGTCTGGTTAGATAAAGACACATGTCCATCAAAATATTTACAATCCTATACCCACAGTTGATCCAGAGAAAAAAAAACCCCCAGATAATATGCTGTGAGGTAGTACCATGGTTGGGATTCAAATCAACAACCCCAGTGCTGCCAGGCAGAAGTGCTAACCATTTTGCCACTGTGTAATTGCTGCTCCTTGCAGCTATTCTTTCATACAGCAACATGATAGTGAGTTGAAACTAAAGGTTGTTTTTAAAGAGTAACTCCACTTTTATTGAGAAAAAACATTCCCCTCTGGGTGATCTATATGCATTGCAGGGATTTTAACAAACTTTTTTGCAGATTGCTACCTTTTGGCATTCTGAAGAAATAGCTGTTTGTCTGTGTCTATGTGCTCAGCAAATCTGTATGGGGGTATATTTATAATTATCAATCAACTGCTACACTAGCAGGGCTCTAATGAGGAAAATTGCAGGGTCTGCATCTCTTTAGGTGTGATTTCTCTTTGAGTATCTCACCAAAAATTGTATTTTTGTTGCAGGGGATGCTCAAAATCTGATTTGTTTCTTAGTGCAGACTTCTGGAAAAATCAATGAGCTAACTAAGCAAGGAGGAAATTACATTTCAGAGGGGCACTCTGTACACCATCTGTGTACAGAACTCCTCCAGCTTGCCACATTGCATTGCAGTTTACAAAGATTACAAGGTTTCAGATTGAAAAGGAAAGGTAATTTTTAACAACATTCAAATACAATATGACTTGTGTTGCAACTGTATACGTTATATTATTTTTTTTGTTTGCTTTTTCTTTCCCCATAAAAATGGACTTACCCTTCAAGTGGTGGCTTTTAGTAACATACACACACTTTTCACCCAATTTTCAACTCATTTAACACATAAAAGTCAATTTAAGAAAATGGGAGAATCTAGATTAAAAACTTTTATAAATAAACCCTGAAGTCTACCACATAAGCATATGAAGAAACATGAGTAAACTTTCCTCTCAAAAATAGTTGGGGACATTTAGATTATTTTGAGGAGCTCATTCAAAGCATACTGCTAAACCCACAACAGTAAAATCAGTCTGTATATGCAGTAAAGCATGCTTGTTATACTCACTGTGGAACCTAAGGGGTTAATCCTCTGCATTGTGTAAAAACGCTATTTGATTCTTTCTTCTCTGCCCCTCCTCTTGTTGAAATAACCACTTGATACAGACTGAACCCGTGGTCACATGCACATGCTCAATTTGGTGTGTATTGCTAGTGCGGTTGTTTTTTTTTTTCTTGGGAGGGTGCATGTGGTCAGCACAGGGCCAATCAGCACTGTCCAGACAGAGGTCAGGGGTTTCACATCATCCTAGAGTAGAAAGAAAACTCCTCCTACAAGCTTTAACCAGTGCTCTGCTGAAGTCATAAGACTGCTCTAGCTCTGCTGATGAGAAAAGGCATTTAGCAGTTTACTAAAATAATTGCATTTCTATGTTGTGTGTACTCTGGGAGACTGGATATAGTGAATAGCGGGTCCGGGTTATTAAAGTAACACTTTAATAACAAGACACAAAAAGTTTTGTAAACCGTTAATGTTTTTTGGGAAGGAAAATTAATATTTGAAGTACAATAGCAGTATAATGCATACAGGTTCTTCGTAATGTCTGTTATGTGTATGCAACAGAAGGCTGTGATGTAGGCTAGCTGCTCATCCCTCCCTCTGCCGTAACATTATCCTAATTCTATTTATGTGAGGGCACCGTTGAACATCTTACAGTACAATGCCAGAGTTTTTCTTTTAGACCTCATTCACACCATGTGCACAGACGTGAGTTTTTCGGCATTCGTTCTGCAAGGGCACAAAAAATCAATTGTTCTCTATGTGCCCTGTTCACACCACAACACTAAAATCCTGCGCAGATTTCTGTGCAGGAATCTGTAACATGTATAAAACTCACTGAAATGCACATAAAAACTGATGTAAACTCATGTCTCTGAAAGTGAAATCTGGGCATCTGTTTCCATCAGTTTTTAGCACAAATGGTGTGAATAAAGCAGCAAAATTACTTAGTCACCAAAATGAACGCAACCCCTTTCACCCCTTTCACCACTCATAGGTCAGTCTATACCCTCTTCAATTTCCTGCAATCAGTCGGGTGCCAAGGTCCTGGAGTCCACCATCCAAATGATGGTCCGCACATTGAAGATGTTCAACTCCAGCTAAGATTTATTGCAATTGCAGCACACAGCTCACTCCGAACATGTCTCACCCACAGCAGGGCATACATATGTGGCTAGAGGCTACTGAAGGGGACAAATTCTAAGTACTTTCAGAGTGCTTAATTAGACACAGCAATACCCTATTCTAAAATGAACTCTTAGAAGCATTTAAAGATGCATAGGATGTATATATATTATGTCCGTGACACATCTTTAACCATTAGCCGCCCGGCCAATAGCCGTTTGGCGGCTTGAAAAGCGCTGCAGCTTTCCGGGTCCACGCCATTTGGCGTGCTCCCGCACATGCGCCGTTTGCGCTATTGCAGAGCGGCGCAGCAGCGGGATCTGTCACCGCCCGTGCACCTCGGACACGGCCGATGACAGATCCGAGTACCGGCTCCCGTTGCCGGTACCATGTGACCTGCCGCGACCAATCACAGCAGGTCACATGACAGTTGTATACAATGGATGGCTTCATTCATGATGCCATCCATTGTATACTAGTGCCTAGCTGTGAATGGTCACAGCTAATTACATGCACATGTCATGTGATTAGCTGTGACCAAATCACAGCTAAGCACAAAAAAAAAAAAAAAAAAAAAAAAAGCTGAATGAATCGATTTCATTCAGCTAAATGCTTGCTTATAGCAAAGTAATTCTTTGCTATAAGCAAATTGTGTAAAAAAAAAAAAAAAAAAAAAATACTGATCACTTCCCCAAAGTAGTACAATGTTACTATGGTAACATTGTACTATTTTGGTCATAGTAAAATATGAAAAAAAATCTTAAAAAAAATAAAAAAAAAATGTAATAAAAAATTAAATATAATAAAAAAATTAAAAAAAATAAAAAAAAAATATAATTTTTTTTTTTTTCATACTGTCACCAGTCAGTGTCCCTGTTCACCGCCATGCCAGTTATATGATGACGCTGTACTGCACTGGTGACAGTATGTAAAAAAAAAAATAGTGAAAATAATATTTTTCATTTTTTCATTTTCGGAAAAATTATGACAAAAAAATACAACTTCAAAAAACTCGCCATGCCTCTTATGAAGTACGTCCGACTGTCTACTCAGCAAAAAGGGGTCATTTGGGGATATCTGTACTATTCTGACATTCTTGGACCTCAAGAAATTAGATTGGCTGTCAGAACTTCAGGATTGATCAATATTCAGATCTATACCATAGTTTGTGAACTCTATAACTTTCCTACAAACTAAATAATACATCCTAATTTGGGTTATTTTCACCAAAGACATGTAGCAGAATACATCTCGGCCTAAATTTATGAAGAACAATTATTTATTTGTAAACTTTTATAACAGAAACAAAGAAAAATGTGTTTTTTTTTCAAAATTTTTGGTCTTTTTTTGTTAATTTAGCAAAAAATAAAAACCCCAGCGGTGATTAAATACCACCAAAAGAAAGCTCTAGTTGTGTGAAGAAAATGATAAAATTTTAGTTTGGGTACAATGTTGTATGACTGCGCAATTGTCATTCAAAGTGTGAGAGCGCTGAAACCTGAAAAATGGCCTGGGCAGGAAGGTGTAAAATTGCACGGTATTGAAACGGTTAATGACAGAACCCAGCTGCTGTATCAATAAATATCCCCTGATATTTAGAATACAAAATTAAATAAAAATAATACATAGCTAATTTATTATCCATGTACATTATAATGTGCACTCTCTTTTTAAACTAAAGTGCTATATTTAAAAGTGTCCATGCACCTACAACTTCTTAAAAGATTAACATCTTATATACAGTACATACATATAATAATTCTCCAGTGCAATCTTCAATCATATCAAAAGGTGCAAGCTTCAAAAACGTTTCACTGTGCCAACTTCAATCAATCTTGAGTGTCTCCTTTCCCAATTCTCAGAGAACTCACCAAAAACCAAGACCCTCAGGGTCAGTTCACACCATAGAAGATGCAATCCGGATGCGTTTCTGCATGTTTTTGACACCTTCCAATGCATTTTTCATGTGTGTTTGATGCGTTTCCAGGTCCCGTTTTCTCCTGGTGCATTTTTTATGTGTTTTGCTGCGTTCCAGTATAGTTCAGTGCAGAAAAAATGCAGCATGTTCTACTTTTTTTCTGGAACTGGCCATACTAGTGTGAACTATGCCACTGGAAACCATGTAACCTACTACCAATGCGTTTTTTGGTGCAGAAAAACTGCACACTGGACTGCATGGGGTGTGAACTGGCCCTTAAGTGTATGGGTCATACTCTCTTATGTCCAGATCTCAAAAGCCCCATATAGATTATACATAAAATTGGGACAAGATAAGAGGAAACATTGCATAATTTCGTTTATCAAAAACGTTTAAAACAAATAAAACCAATCCACTCACATTTGGCAATGTTATTCCAGCATTAATATTACAGCTTCTGCTGTTTATGAGAACACAGCTCCACCTGCCCTCTGCTAGGTGTGAGCAGCTGTGGGATTACATAACGTGCCTGTAGCCATGCCCTACTAGTTCATCCTCAAACATCATCAGAGGCTGTCAGGCACGGGTGTCCTGCTCCTCCTGTTACAATAAATTTAACCTTTTATATGCATCAGTTGCTACTATAAGCTACTAATTAACTGAACTAGTTTCCCATTATACTGGACCATGTTCCATAAGGAGTTGTTATTCTAGTTGTCTGACACACATATAAAACTATACCCTACCATACTGCAAATCTTAACTCAGCATAGCTGCCAGCATCCTAGCAACATAAGACACCATTGGTTGCTAGTACACAGTGGCCAGCCTGCCTAGCATCTCCAGTTGTGGGGTCCCTCGTATAGTCCATAACAGGCCCTTATCTAGGATAATGTTCTGATATGATGGTATGACTGATGGGAACAGAGGGAAACAAACTGAAGGAAACCAGCAAGGAAATGTCAATTAGCGGCATTTTATATGGTATTTTTTCATGTTTGTATGTCATACAAATGTACCACTTCACAAGCAGGTTTAATGCATTCTCCAGGCAGGTTATGTAAAAAAAATTTATTTTTAATGTTTCACTTTAAGCATTATTAAAAGAGCTGATCCCTGCTGAAATGTATGTAAAACACCTTTTTTTCCCACTGGTACATGTCCTCTCTGGCAGTGCCCAGGTCAATTTCAAGATTCTCTCACTCCCTCTGTACAATATATGACAGCCTACAAACAGTGAAGTTTAACATTTTGAAGGGGTAAATAAGGAAGCAAATGAAAAGTGGATAGGGGTATAGCAAATTAAATAACTGTACCTATCATCCATATAAAGTGGATTCAATGCACTCATGTGATACAAAGCTTCCATTAGTGTCACCTGACCAAAAACTCTGCCTTTGCATTAAAGCAGAAGTAGGCACCTTAACCTCCCTAGCGGTCTGATTATGTCCATATTTCTATGCTCAAAGCAGTACATTTTTTTGCATGGAAATATGTATTTTTTTTATTGTAGGTCTGTAATTTTTAGGAATAACTCACTGAAATCTGTCCGAACAAGAGTCTAGTAAACATCCCGGGTATGTTAAAATTTGAAACACGAAATCATACATTATAATTTAATAAATAATCATAACTTTAATTCAATAATATAATCAAACCAAAAACACTGAAATTTTAAATATAGCGCCAAGTTCGCACATCACTGAGCAAAGTCGCAAAAACGTTTTCAGTGTCTGATGACGAATTTCCCCACAAATCATTATCACTCAATTCTGCAAGTAGTTCTAATTTACTATTGCTGTTCTCTAGCTGGTCTAAAACCGATTTTGACCTAAAGGGACGCTTTTTGGACGCCATGGACGTTTCTCAGTTTCCAGGCAGAAAGAACAGTAAAAATGCAGGCAGGGCACAGGACAAAGCACTAGGGACAAAATGTATGTGAAATGGTTTGATACAGTAATGTTTTACTATGTTATTTTAGTGAATTTAGTAAATGTCACTTTTTGTCACTTTCAAATTTCCCACCGGTTCCGGCCCCCGTACGTCCCAACGTCGCAGGGGACGGAACCCAGAAGACATATGCCGGCATCCACCGGAGGACATTACAGGGGACACTGCAGGAGGGACATCGCGGGAGCGCAGGACAAGGTAAGAGAAGAACAGATCGTGGAGCAGCACGATCGGGGTTACCGCTTGTGGTACTGAAACTTTACCCCGAGCTACACTCGGGAATACCGCCAGGGAGGTTAAAGCTATGGCGCTGGCCGACATCCGGCCCTTTAAGGGTTATAAAAGCCGGGATGCGTAGGCGGGCTTTTTGGGTCATGTGACCGCTGTGATTGGCTGTCACAGTGGTCACATGATTGGAAAGCTCCAGATCTCAAGTGTGCATCGGGAGCTTACCAATCACCACAGGCTACCATGCTGAGAGCATGCAGGGAGCGTGTTCTCAGCACAGTAAGTAATTTTAATAGGACTGCATATATGCAGCCACTCGGCATTCAGGTCCACACATTGAGCAGCCACATACACTCATACTAAGAGGATAAAGAGGTGGAGATCTACCTAAACAACATGGGAGAAATCAAAGATCACCAGGCCCAGTGTCGCTTCCTCACACCTGATTTAAACCTCTAATTGCCATACTACTGTGTCACAATCACTTGCATTGTATGGCAATCATGGGTTTAAATTAGGTGGTGAGGAGGCAACATATCACTTCCTCACCACCTGTCAAACACACTTAGATTGCTGTTCAGAGGAGCAGCAGTGCCTGCTGCACTTGTGAATGAGCCCTTTGTTGCATTCAGCTTCAGCCTTTAGGGCTCATTCACACGTAATGTTGGGGGATGGTTAAACCCTGTGGTTGAGTCGTGGTTTTACCACCCCCAATCCCTACCCCCTTTAGCTGCTGAGGCAGCAGCCAAAGGTGTACACTTGCAGCAGGAATTCAACCCCAGTTGCAGTTGGTGGGTGCTACTGCCGGCCAGTCATGGCCTATTCAAGTAAATGGGGCCACTTTGCAAGCACCTCGCAACTGCATGCTTCTTCAGGGTCCAAAGGGTTAAAGCAGGTGATGAGAAAGCAACATGATGCTGCCTGCTTTAATCCTTTGTTTGCTGTACTACACAAGGTTGCAGGGCACTTGCAGAGCGGCCTCATTCACTTGAATAGGTTATGCTTGGCAGGTGCTATGCCCACCCACCAGGACAGGGTGTATAACTCTTGCTATGGCTGCAACATGTGTACACCCCTAGCCACTGCAGCTAAAGGGGGTGCGGTTGGAGCAGGGTAGTAAAAACATGTCTTAACTATGGGGTTTTACCACCCCTCAAACTGCAAATGTAAATGAACCCTTACTGTTCTGAGCCCCCTATATGGCTGGATGTGCTGCGGTTTACCTGCATTCCGCAAGAAATAATAAAAGTCTATGGCTAAGTGCAGCAAACCCGCAGGAAAGCTGCAGGTACACTGCACTGCACCAGCGTTGTGGGTAAACCGCAGCACATCAGTGTGAAAGCAGCCCTGTACTAATATGCCAAGTGTATTGCTTAACACTGACCTGAAGATCTCTTCTTTCCTGCTGCTGGCATCACTCTGGAGACTGGTGGCCAGGATAAGAGGTGGAGTGCAGTTGGTATCACTCTGCATGAAACAGGAGCCAGCACTACAGAGAAAGCATGAGCTTATGTGGCTCTTGCTCCCTACTATAGCTCCAACTTTACAAGTAGTCCCTCTGCATTTCACTCTGTCTTATGCTCCCAGATGGCGGGCCAGCAAGCCCAGAACGCGATCTACCAGTTACCTGGCCACAATCTACTGGTAGATCATGATCTACAGGTTGCTGACCCCCCCCCAATTAAAGTGTATTTCACCTTTTGCATTCACATTTGAGAAAACCCCACTATATATTTGTTATGTGTTCTGATTCACACAGCAAAACTAAAAAAAAAAAAAACATTTATCTTTTAGATGCTTCTCAGTTGAAGACCTCATGGCAGACTGCAAGTGTTTCTGAACAAGACTGAGTTTCCTCTTTTTCATACAGTGCAGAAGGCCAGCTTCTAAATAGATAACACTTTGTTAGGACAGTGTTCAATTCTAGTTTACAACCTAAGCTAGAATTGAACACTGTCCTAACAAATGTAAAATAGATCTTCCAGCAGAGTACAGACAGTCTTAATTAACCGTTTCAATACCGTGCAATTTTACACCTTCCTGCCCAGGCCATTTTTCAGGTTTCAGCGCTCACACACTTTGAATGACAATTGCGCGGTCATACAACACTGTACCCAAACTAAAATTTTATCATTTTCTTCACACAACTAGAGCTTTCTTTTGGTGGTATTTAATCACCACTGGGGTTTTTATTTTTTGCTGAATTAACAAAAAAAGACCAAAAAATTTGAAAAAAAAACACATTTTTCTTTGTTTCTGTTATAAAAGTTTACAAATAAATAATTGTTCTTCATAAATTTAGGCCGAGATGTATTCTGCTACATGTCTTTGGTGAAAATAACCCAAATTAGGATGTATTTTTTAGTTTTTAGGAAAGTTATAGAGTTCACAAACTATGGTATAGATCTGAAAATTGATCAATCCTGAAGTAATGACGGCCAATCTAATTTCTTGAGGTCCAAGAATGTCAGAATAGTACAGATATCCCCCAAATGACCCCTTTTTGCAGAGTAGACAGTCCGACGTACTTCATAAGAGGCATGGCGAGTTTTTTGAAGTTGTATTCTTTTGTCATAATTTTTCGGAAAATGAAAAAATTAAAAAAATTATTTTCACTATTTTTTTTTTTTACATACTGTCATCATATAACTGGCATGGCGGTGAACAGGGACACTGACTGGTGACAGTATGAAAAAAAAAATATATATTTTTTTTTTAATTTTTTTTTATTTTTTTATTATATTTATTTTTTTATTACTTTTTTTTTATTTTTTTTAAGATTTTTTTTCATATTTTACTATGACCAAAATAGTACAATGTTACCATAGTAACATTGTACTACTTTGGGGAAGTGATCAGTATTTTTTTTTTTTTTTACACAATTTGCTTATAGCAAAGAATTACTTTGCTATAAGCAAGCATTTACCTGAATGAAATCGATTCATTCAGCTTTTTTTTTTTTTTTTTTTTTTTTTTGTGCTTAGCTGTGATTTGGTCACAGCTAATCACATGACATGTGCATGTGATTAGCTGTGACCATTCACAGCTAGGCACTAGTATACAATGGATGGCATCATGAATGAAGCCATCCATTGTATACAACTGTCATGTGACCTGCTGTGATTGGTCACAGCAGGTCACATGGTACCAGCAACGGGAGCTGGTACTCGGATCTGTCATCGGCCGTGTCCGAGGTGCACGGCCGATGACAGATCGCACTGCTGCGCCGCTCTGCACTAGCGCAAACGGCGCATGTGCGGGAGCATGCCAAATGGCGTGCACCCGGAATGCAGATACACATCTGAAGCCGCCGGGCGGCTAATGGTTAACCAACATATTGTAAACACACATACCTAAAATGGTTTAAAAGGTGAAAGGTATTTTACCTTAATGTATTCTCTGCAATATGGTAAAAAAATATTTTAAGAACAGCTCCTCCTGCAGCCCCCCAAATACGCAGCCCCCCAAATACTCCTCTGAGCTCAACTTCAGCCCTGTGCTGTGCATGTGTGCAGCAGCTCTTCTCTCCTCTCCTGGCTCTCACAGGCATGGCTGAGAACCTGGTAGCCATTGGCTCCTCCTGCTGTCAGTCAAAACCAGTGAGCAGAAAGCAGGGGTTGGGGCAGAGCTGGACTGTATGTGTGAATAGATGCAAACAGATAGGCTTAGGAGCAAACCTACACAAGTGACCACCATAAGAAACAGCTTCCTATGGTGGGCACTTGGTGAGGGGAGGAACCAGGAGCACTGGCGTGGGACTGAGTAAATTATTGCAGATTGAAGCATCTCTACCCACCTCCCCTAAAGCTTCAATAACTTGCAGCAAAGGAAGGTGTCGTCCAGGGCATGAGGAGCTTGCAGAAATCTAGAGGGAACACCATCCTAATCCATATGGCAGCACTACCCCACAAGTTACAAACCACTAGCCTTTAACACATCTAATACTGACAGTAGCATTGTGATCTGCAGTCTCTACCTGCAGTGTACTTGCCATGGTAAAAATACTAGCTATTTGATTACCACATGCATGGGGAGACACGTGACTGCACTACATAGCTCAGAGAGTAACACCTCAGTGAGAAGACATGGGTTCTCTTCCTCGTTCCTCACTATCTGAATCTACATTCCTCTGTAGCATTTGCCCGCTGCCTCAGTTAATAACATCTATGGCCTCTAGTGACAGGAAAGAAAGTCTCATAAGGCTCCATGTACACAGAACGTTTGGAAAACACTTCTGAATGATGGAAACTGACTGCTGGAAAACGTAGGTTAAAAAACATCTGTTTAGCCATGTTTGTATACCTCATTTATGCACGTTTATGTGCGTTTGTGTTTAGAAGCGCTTTTTAACCACCTCCTGCCCGCCATATAGTCCAATGACGGGCGCAAGGTGGTTCTCTCGTTCTGATAGGCCGTCTTTTGACGGCCTTCCATTCTCACGGCACATGCGCGACTCAGGGAGCGCACAGCGCGGCAATCGGCGGTACTCTGTGTCCCTAGGACACAGCGGATCACCAATCCACGGAAAGAGCCGAAGATGTCGGCTCGGTCATGTGATCAGCTGTGTCCAATCATAGCTGATCACATGTAAACAGGGAAATGTCGTTTATTGGCATTTCTCTCCTATCGAGCTGTCCCGATGACAGCTCGAAAGGAGAGGAGAGCCGGTAATCGGCATTCCGCGGAGGGGACATGTACACTGATCATCAGGGCACTGATGATCAGTGTGGCCCCAGAAGTGCCACCTGTCAGTGTCCATCAGTGCCAGCTGTCAGTGCCCATCAGTGCCACGTGCCAGTGCCCATCAGTGCCACATCAATGCCACATATCAGTGCCTACCAGTGCACATCAATGCCACATATCAGTGCCCATCTGAGCTGCCCTTCAGTGTCACCCATCAGTGCCAGTCAGTGCCACCTATCAATGCCAATCAGTGCCACCTATCAGTGCTGCCAGTCAGTGCCGCCTATTAGTGCGCATCAGTGCCGCCTATTAGTGCGCATCAGTGCCGCCTATCAGTGCGCATCAGTGTCGCCTATCAGTGCGCATCAGTGCCGCCTCACAGTGCCAGTCAGTGCCGCCTCACAGTGCCAATCAGTGCCGCCTATCAGTGCCATATATCAGTGCTGCCTTTCAGTGCCCATCAGTGATGCCTGTCAATGCCCATCAGTGCCACCTACCAGTGCCTCCTCATCAGTGCCCATCAGTGCCACCTATCAGTGTCCATCAGTGCATCTTATCAGTGCCCATCACTACAACCTCATTAGCGCACATCAGTGAAGGAGAAAAATCACTTATTTACAAAATTTTATAACAAAAACTTAGAAACATTTTATTTTCAAAACTTTCAGTGGTTTTTGGTTTGTTTAAGAAAAAATAAATAACCCAGATGTGATTAAATACCACCAAAATAAAGCTCTATCTGTTACAAAAAAATGATAAAAATTTCATATGGGTACGGTGTTGCATGACCGCGCAATTGTCATTCAAAGTGTGACAGAGCTGAGAGCTGGAAATTGGCCTGGGCAGGAAGGGGGTATAAGTGCCCTGTAGGTAAGTGGTTAAAGATAACATCAGGAGACCTTCCAAAATGCCCAGAATGCACTGAAAAATAGTAAAAAAATAACTATTGCAGACATTTTGGGAGAGAGCAGAAGCAGAGAGAGCAATATGTGTTGAGCTTACCTACAGTGTCCTTTCTGGTTTTATTCACTATGGATCCCATCATGAGCATAATGCAGCACGCTCTACCATTTTTTCCTTCACGCAAAACCTGGAACTGACTGCGCTGGTGTGCTAGGTCCATTTGAATACATGGAAAATGCTTTGCATGCATTTCTGATGATGAAAAAAGGCTCTGGACAGCATTTGGATATGGAACAGTTAAAAAATGCTTCTAAATGCAAATGCTTATAAACGCGGTTAGCCACGTTTACACGCGTTTACAAGCATTTGGCATTTGAAACGCTGATAAAATCTACTTCTGAACGCAAGTTTGGTGCGTTCAAAAAAACTACTGTAAACTGCCTGTAAACGACTATGTGTACATGGACACATAGGGAAACATTAGGGACAGTTCAGAGGCTGCTGAAAAAAATGCAGAAAAGCTCCTGAACGTCAGTTTAGGAGCTGCAGTGTACATGAACCCTAAGACTGTAGCAAAATTTTTACCACCAGTCGCATTCATCAGGCAGTACCACCACCAAATACAACCTATTCAAGGAGCTGAATGGGGCTGTACTGTATGTGTTTGCAATGTGGTGCTTTGGGCTTTTTAAAGGTTAAAATAGGTGGTAAGGAAGTGACCTAGGGACCCTGATTTACTATTGTGCCTAGGCGCATTTCTGTGAGCTAACGTCTACTTTTTAATAGGGACCAGGGGTGGACTGACAAGTCATGGGGCCCCCGGGCAATAGGGGATTATGGGGTCCCTGTGTCCTTGCCCACACCCAAAAAAGCCTATGAAAAAGCTAATGAAAGGTACCTGGGGCATCTCATCGGGCCCCCTACTGACCCCGGGCCCTCGGGCAGTGCCCGAGTGCTCAAATGGTCAGTCCGCCCCTGATAGGGACCGTCTACTTTTAGACGGCAAAGACATTTACTAAAGAAAGCGTCAACAATTAGACGTCAAATCGAATTTACTAACCAGGCACAATCCAGGAATCAGACTTCGAAAAGCAGACTTGCTAAGAAGCACTTCTAAGACCATGAAAAATCACTGCAGAGACATGTTCACATTGAAATTTGCTTTGCCAAATATCAGGACTTCACTTTAAACAATATCTGACATTTCAAAAAAAATTTTAAATGTGTAAAAAATAGTTTTTTAAAAGCAAGTCGTCACATTGAAGAACTAGATGCTTTTCCAGTGTCTATGGCCGGATATAAATGCGCATGTGCAGAACACATTTTAGACGTCTTCCGTGGGCGCTTTCTTTTTAGACGCTGTTCAATAGTAAATCTCTGTGTGGAGTCCTCTGACAGACGGCACTCGATCGCGTCTACTGTGTTTAACAAACAGCACTATTTGCAGCTAGGCATATCCTTATGTATTCTAATTTGATTTCCTTAGTTTTATTGATTCTGTTTTTGTTTCTTATCCTTTATAATTATTTCTGTAATGATTTTACTTATTTCAGAGGTCTAGATAATATATATTTTGACAGCTGAATCTAAAAATAAACGTCTGCAATTAAATAAAAAAAAAAACGACGTGGGGTCCCCCCTCCCATCCATACCAAGCCCTTTGGCTCTGGTATGGATATTAAGGGGTAACTCCATGCCAAAATTAAAAAAAAAAACGGTGTGGGGTGTTGATGGGGACAAGGACCTCTTCCCCACAACCCTGGCTGGTGGTTGTGGGGGTCTGCGGGCGGGGGGCTTATCAGAATCTGGAAGCCCCCTTTAATCCAACGTCAATCACAAAGTATGGTTCAGGACCTTTCCTGACCTGCTGGGCTGCATGCTCAGATAAGGGTCTGGTATGGATTTTGGGGGGACCCCACGCCGTTTTTTTTTTAATTTTGGCGTGGAGTTACCCCTTAATATCCATACCAGACCTGAAGGGCTTGGTATGGATGGGAGGGGGGGACACAGTGTGATGTGTATAACCCATGCGCATTAATACTTTTGTTCTGGTGAGTGTACACCCGTCCCAAGGGTGGATTACCTTTCATGAGCTCATGCACTACTGTTTGTCACGGATAAACCACACGTGCCATTCATAGGCACTAACTGAGTTGGTACTCTCACACGTAGGACATTCCATTATTCATGAATGATTATATGAACTTTTTTTTAGCACCATTTACCAGTTGTGACAGGGGGTCAGGAAGAAATAGGGGATGTGTTCAGGATGGGAGATATATTTGTCCCAGGTTCCTGCTCTACACAGACTATTTCTCCTGTTGTGCTGTGTAGTGAGCCTGTGTGGCTCACTGATGAGTTAATGAGCTCAGGTGTAGTGAGTTAAGGGCTCTGGGCTCTATAAAACTCCCAGGCTGCATAGAGAGAATGCTCCAACCTGGAACCAGTGGGCAGAGCAGGGAGCAGGGAGCAGGGAGCAGGGAGCAGGGAGCAGGGAGCAGGGAGCAGGGAGCAGGGAGCAGGGAGCAGGGAGCAGGGAGCAGGGAGCAGGGAGCAGGGAGCAACCCAACCATCCTGTGGTGAGAAATAATCTGTGCGATCTTGGACTGTGTGAACACCCTGGGGTTTATTTACTAAAGCTGGAGAGTCCAAAATCAGACTCCCTTCTGCATAGGAACCAATCAGCTTCCAGGTTTCATTGCCAAAGCTTCATTGAACAAGCTGAGGTTAGAAGCTGATTGGTTTCTATGCAGAAGGGAGTCTGATTTTGGACTCTCCAGCTTTAGTAAATAAACCCCCCTGTATCTGTGCAGCGGTAGGCTGTATTCAGACAGCTAGATAGGAAACCTGTGTTTGTAGTTAGTAGCTCAGTGTGGCAAGGCTTTATTTTCTGTTTTTATTTATTTTGCTGTTTTTGGATTTATGCACTGTGTGTTCACCAGACTTTGTAAATAAAGCACAACCTTATTCACAAAGTACCTGCTGCCGTGCTGAACCTCTTTCACGGTGTTCTGACCCATCCAGGGGGTCAAGCACAACCCGCTACTGAGCTAATCCCTCACACAGTTTACATCATTATTGCACTTATTTGCACTTTTTGATTTTACATGCGTTTGATTGATCACATGCATTTATAGCGCTGCACTATTACCTTAACATAGAATAGTTACATGATTAAAGAGAAGGAAGATCTATCATTATATTGGGAACTTAGAACTAGACATTCCCAATTATTTGAGATATAAGTGTGAAAATGTTTGACATTTGAAAATAGAATGTATGACATTCATTAGGAAATGCATTTGTTGTCTGATCATTTTGGAGAAACAGCAACCCAAAAAATAAAAAAATAAATAAATAAATATAGGTGTACTTTTTATTTTACATTATAAGTATTCTCATATGCAAACAGAAAACACCAACGGGACAAAGCCTGCGGTTGTGTGCCACCTAGCGAACATATACAGCATTGCATCTAGAAATGTACCAGATGCGATTCTGGATTTACTAACAGGAAAAGAGTCTACAAATTAGACGCTTTTCAAGGAGTTGGCTAGATGCCTTTCTGAAGACTGACTGATTGATTGAATTGAGTCTGCCAGAATGTTCAGTGTCTGCTGGTAGACTCAACTCTTAGTAAATCAGGGCCAGGATGTCAAATGCTGTCTGGTAAGTTAACTCTTTTCAGAGGGGTGGCAAAGACATCTAGAAGTGTAAATGAGCCCTATTTCTTGCAGTAGTTTGTTGAAGACTTCGTCTCTGCTTTAAACAATGTATCTTTTAGTTTAGGTCTACGGTTTGAAAGATACTATTGAAGAATCAACTTCAGTGGAAAGAAACAGATATTAACAAACTTTGTTACGACATATCTTGCAGTGACATTTTCATTTTGTGGTTCATACATCCTTCCTTGTCTGAGAAGAAACAGACTTTCAAACTAAATTCCATTTTGCCCTTAGCATGTGCTGCCAAATGAAAAAAAACTGAATGCCCTAATGTACAATAAAGCCAAATTTTTATTTTTTTTTCATGTTGGGTGAAGCAAACATGCAGGGGTTCTCATTTTTTTTCTGTGTCCCATTTCTCTTTAGGGCTCATTCACATGGAGTGCATTCATGGGACTCCAGTACAGGGCTGTCTTTTACTGACACAGAGATGCACAGCTGTATGCAGTGGTGTACTTAGGTTTTGTGCTGCCCTAGGCAACACAAAAATCGGACGCCCCCCCCCCCCCCCATAGAGAGAGCCTGACACCAACCAACACCACTCCACCCAAGAGAGCCTTCCACTACCACCACCCTCCATACACCAGCCAACCAAACCCCCATCCAACCCCCCAGCGAGAGAGAGAGGAAGACACTCACCTTCACAGCTCCAGACATCCCCTGGAATAAGAGTCAGGCTCTGCATACACCATCAAGGAGCCCACAGCTTCTCTTGGATCCCACCCAGTCCTCATGCCGCGTGTGTCCCTTTTTCTGCCTCTTCTTCCAGGGGAAAGTTCTGCCCCCCTGAAAAGTGCTGCCCTAGGCAAATGCCTTGTTTTCCTTGTAGTAAATACACCCCTGGCTGTATGTGTTATGGAAGAGTATTTTTTCCGGAACAGCATCAACGACCTCTTATTAAATTTTTTTCATTGTTTCTGCAGGATGTGTCATTTACAGAGAGATACAGTTTAAATTGCTGGCAAATGACATTTCATTGACAGATGCACCCCTTCACAGGCAAGATTAAGGCACCCCCAGGCATGTTATTTGAAAGAATCGGGCACTTTTAATGTTTCACTGTAAGCATTTAAAAATTACTACTCCTGGCCAATACATGTGCTCCTGCTATGGAGACTTTGGAAATTTTAGTTAGGTCCACAGTATACAGAGGACCCTTGACATGGGACTGCGGCTTACACATGTATTTGCAAATGTGTGCAAACAAAACCCTCTGTTTTTAATGCAAACTGTTAGGGCTAAATTGGTTGTTTTGCAGGCTGGCTGGTAAGTGTTGCTGGGAAATTCTTTGTTTGCGATGTGCATTGCCCTTTCATGTGCACCTTACTGCTAAGGCTAGTTATCGGCTGGGATGGTTGCCATTTTTTGTGCAGTAGGCCATACATTATGCAATTATACAGTATTTCCTTCAACCATGGTTTGAAATGAAGATTCCCCCATTATCACAGTCAGTGTTGATGGGGGAATCCCTCCCGTTGTGCTATTGTATTCTGAAAGTGGGAGGTTTGCCTGCCATCAGAATATGGATGGAAGAAGCCGTCCCCACAGAGAGTTGAAAATAGCCACTAGCAATAATCACATGTAAAACCTATTGATCAAGTTGGGTACATTCAGCGTGCCCATATATACTTTGAATCTAGGCTGGTCCCTGCTGAACCAGCTGAGATTTGAGCAGTCTATGGCAGGCTTTAGGCTCATGCACATGTGACAGGTTTTATGTAGGATACGATTGCTCAGGGCGGACATGCAAACAACAGTGCGTAATTAGTGGGTGGAGCTCCCTGATTAAACACTGAGCCTTTAAACATTCTGACTAACTATGGCAGTGATCATTTTTTTGTTTGCTCAGCCAGCAGGTTGGACCAAAAAGATGATCCGACTCCCCCATACACACATTCGAGGTGGATGCTGTGCTATTGTATTCTGACTGCAGGGAGCTGGCTTTTGCTGGTGGCACTAACCATTAAGGAAAAAAACGTCAGGCTTTTCAAGTGATAGATTGACTAGTATACAACCAGCCTGGCCATACATGGATTGAAATTTGGCTGGTCCCTGCTGAACTAGCTAAATTTCAATCCATGTTTTGAGGTTTAAGGGTGCATTCACACCTGCTAATGCACTCACACTGCAATCCGATGTGAGAACCCTAGTGGAGGTTACCAAGTGCAAGGCAGCCCCATTGAAAGTAATGGGAAGCTGCTGGATCCCACAGCTAATCATGGCCACTCACATGTAATGCCCCCAACCCATCTGGAATCCCAGTACAAAGTCGAGAAGGGTTGTTATGGAAAAGGGAACAGATTGTGGTCCCTGAGGGAGCTCGAACTCTGGTCTTGGGCTACTGCCATGACCATCCACTGGCGGGGCATTTCGGAATCAGCAAGACTTTGGAACTGACCCAGCGCATGTTTTGGTGGCCAAGTATGGTCAAAGACTGTGAAACATATGTCAAGACCTGCACCATTTGCAACAGGAGCAAACCTACACGGAGTAAAGCCTGAGGGCTACTCCAACCTTTACCGGTACCTGACAGACCATGGAGGATGTTGTCCATGGACTTCATTGTGGAGCTGCCACCTTCGCAAGGCCACACAGCAATATTTGTGGTGGCTGACCGCCTATCTAAAATGGCCCACTTTCTGCCACTCAGAAATATACCATCAGCTTCTGAGACTGCACACCTTTTTATCAAAGAAGTGGTAAGATTGCACGGGGTACCTAGAAATATAGTATCTGATATAGTATCTGATCGTGGAGTTCAGTTCATGTCAAAATTCTGGAGAGCCTTGTGTGAAATGCTGGAAATCAAGTTATCATTTTCCTCGGCATATCATCCACAGACGAATGGGCAGACAGAGCGGACCAATCAGACGTTGGAGCAATACCTCAGGTGTTATACATCCTTCCTCCAAAATGATTGGTTGGCACTCCTACTTCTAGCTGAGTTTGCCTACAATAATGCAAAGCACTCCGCCACGAAACAATCACCATTTTATGCCAATTATGGGTTCCATCCCACTTTCCTTCCGGATTTAATTCCGGAAAACCCAGTACCAGCAGCGTAAGATATTGTAAAAGTCTTTTCCTCTAACAGCAAATTACTACAGGAAGCAGTAACTAAGGCCCAGGAGGATAACAAAAGAGCATTTCATAGGAGGAGAAAGGGAGAATTGGCTATACGCCCGGGAAACCAAGTCTGGTTAGCTACTACCAACTTGAAGATGGCTTGCCCTTCAAAAAAGCTGGCACCTAAATTTATAGGCCCTTTTTCGGTAAAACGGCAAATCAATGAGGTGGCTTTTGAATTAGCTTTGCCTGAGTCCTTTCGAATACATCCAGTATTCCATGTATCCTTGTTGAAACCAGCAATTCCAGATCCCTTCCCAGAACGTAAGTCAAGACCTCCGGTAGCCTTGGACATTAATGGAGAGGAGGAATTTGAAGTGGAGGCAATTTTGGATTGCAGAAGGAGGGGAGGCCAGGTACAATACTTAATTAAATGGAAGGGCTATGGCTTGGAGGAAAATTCGTGGGAACCTGCCCAAAACATCCACACTCCCAGATTAATCCAGCAGTATCACCGTAACCACCCAAAAAGGAGAGGTCAGTTGGGCATTCGGAGGCTGCCCGTAGGGGGGGCAATGTCAGGGACCACCGCGACGCATGAGTCTGCAAATGTGTAGGTGTCCGACAAGACATGCAGGCAGGCGGGCACTAGGACCCAGGCACGCCTGTCACCTATGGCGGCGCTGGGCAGGCACTAGGACTCAGGCGCACCTGTCAGCGCCGGGCGGGCTACTTAAACCAGCCCTGCACAGACACAAGTTGCCTGATGGTCTTCTCCCTGTTCCTGCTCTTCCTGTATGCTGATTTCCTTGTTGCTGACCCTGCCTGGACCTGATACCACTGTCTTCTCCTGCCCTGACCTTTGGCTCGCCCTGACCATCCTCTGCCTGCTCCTTTTGTCTGACCTGTTGTTACCGAACCCGGCTTGTGACCCGATTACTCTTTGTCTACTGATCTGTACCGTCTGCCTCTCCGTTACCTACCCGGCTTGCCTGACCACGTCACACCTCTTCACATCTGGCTCCTACCCGCTACACGCCATTGGTGGTTGCCTTTACCACGGTTGGTGTCACTCAGGGGTCGCGACCTGGTCCTGGTCTGCTTCAAGTCCATCCCCACCATCAGGGGCTCTGGTGAACCAGCAGACCTGGGCTTAGACTCCGCGCCCTGGGGGACTCTGGCCAGTGGGCCACTAGAGGTCGCCATCAGTGTTCGTGACAGGTGTAAAGCTATGCATGTGCTCAGAATAGAACACCTAGCCACTGAGTGCATGCTGAGCCGCCATGATCTTGACAAGAACGGGGAGACTCACTGAGGCAGAGGATCATATTGGTTCAGTGGAGGACACACAACACTTACATGCTTCTCAACTCATCTCTCTGCAATCCCAGGTTACTTCCCTGACTAGCAAGGTGAAAGATGCTGAAAACAGGCAGAGGCACAATGTCAGAGTGGTCAGTCTACCTGATGAAGTGGAGGTTCTAACCCAGCTACCCTTGTGAAATCATTCTATAAGCAGCTATTTAATATGCCTGATATGCCTCCTACCTATGTGGTTGAGCAAGCCCATAGGGTACATATGGGCAATCGGCCTGCTGGAGCCCCTCCTTGTCCATTTTTGATGAGATTCTTACATTTCCGGTATTGGAATATGATTCTTTGCGAGGCCAGGAAGCTACCTAAATTGCCATTTGACAATACCAGAGTGATTCTGTTCCCAGATTTCTCTGTGAAGACCCAAAAAAGGCGCAGATCCTTTAATGATGTCCGCGGGCGCCTAAGAGAGATAAGCAGCTCCTACAGTATGCTCTACCCCAGCAGGCTCCGAGTGTCTCACTGCAGAAGGGTGAAATTCTTTGACACTGCTCTGGAGGCCAGTGCATGGCTTCATACCATTTGAGTGAGTACTGACCTTTTGTACCTGTCATGAGCTTCGCTGGGGCTATTGCCGCAGTGCTGCTGTTACCTGTTATAGTCCCTACCTGGGGGATATGCCTGCATTACTCACACTTTGTTTCCTGTTGGACTCCTGCTCTTTGCTCTAAAAAGAAAGCTGTGCAAAAGTGGAGGGGGGTATTCTTTCTTCTCCCCTGCCCCTGGATACCCATCTATTGAACGTATCCTACGGCCGAAGCTCAGGCTGACTGTCGTCCAGTGTTGGACTATGTGAACTTACCTTGGTAAAGCCACACCTCTTCAGTTGTTTCTCAGGTTTTTGGGTACAAGCTGCGTGGACTTATTGTCTATGGGCCAGTTGTTTGCTCCACAGCAGCAGGGAGTTGTTCTTCCTTTTTTTTTCTCTGCACTTTTAATGTACAGGGACAATTTTCTTGTTCTTTTTCTTGCAATGCGACATATATACTTTATCACGTGCTGCTCTGCTCCTGACTGTATGTCTAGATGGTGCTGCTCACATTTGCCTTATGCACTATATATAATTTTGTACTTTTAGTTAATGTCGATAATATCCCTGAAATTAGTTTCTTGGAATGTCCGTGGTCTGAACGACAAGTTCTGGAGAGCCCCGGTATTCCAATATTTGAAACCTCATAGACCACATGTAGTGTTTTTTCCGGAGACACACTTGGATGGTGGCAGGATACTTGCCTTCTGGCGCCCATGGGTTCAGAGGGCATTCCATGCCACTTACTCCTCCTACTCTAGAGGAGTGTCTATTCTAATTAGCAAGTCCGTGCCCTGTACTATCCATCAGGTGCTCTCTGACCTGGGAGGCCGATATATAGTGGTTGTTGCTGATCTTTTCACCTATAAAATTGTCCTGGTATATGTACCTCTTCCGTTTAATGTGCAAGTACTATATGACCTCATGGGTAGATTGACTCTTGTCATGCACCTTCCACTTATCCTGGCTGGGGATTTTAATGGCATCTTGGATGCTCTAACCCACTGCGGATGCCTTCACAGGACCTGTCTGTGTGGGCAGCCACTTTATCCCTTATGTAACTGTGGCGATGGCAACACCCCAAATTGATTAGTTTTTCATATCTCTCAAAAACACTTAAGTCCTCTTCTAGAATTGGTCTGGCTTTTGCTAATGTTTCCTTACTTTAGATGGTAAGGTCTACTGATTACCTTTCTGGGGGCCTGATCACACTCCGCTTTCGGACGTATTGGGCCTTCCTTCACAGGTTCGGGGAGATGCATGGAGGTTGAGTCTGGGGTGGTTGGATGTGGAGACGGTGTCCTCCCAATTGGCTCCTGTGCTTGATGACTACTGGTTGGATAATCATTCCTCAACAACTCTCCCTGTGATGTGGAACGCTTTTAAAGCTTGTGTATGGGGGCAGTTTATTTCTGCCAATAAAACTGCTAGACAGGATTATAATTCCACCCTGCAGTGGTTACAGGAGGAGGAATGAGCTTGCAAACTTGTACATGCCTCAGATCCTTCCCCAGCCACATTTGAGAAATTACTGGAGGCCAGACAACAATTGGCTCTTCATTTGACTCAACTTACTCAAACATCTTGGTCTAGGAGGGCGGAAGCACTTTTCAAGCAGGGTGATAAAAATGGCAAGCTTCTGGCCACGCTGGTGACAGAGCAGAGGGTCCAGACGAATATCCCTTGTATTAGAACCCCGCGTGGTGAATTAACTACTGATCCTGTAATTATTTTAGACACGTTATTAACTACCATTGTAAATTGCATGCCTCCATTCTGGCGTATGATTGTGAAGCGTTGGAAGGCTTTCTTGAAGACCTGCCTATCCCTACCTTGAAGGCGGAACTCCTGGACAGGGAAATTACAGTGGAAGAAATTGAAATGGCTATCTGTTCCTTCCCACCCCACAAATCACCTGGTCCAGACAGGTTTCCGGCTGAATGGTACAGGCATTATATTGGGCTTTTAGGACCTAGGCTGTACTCTTTGTACCATTACTGTCTAGATAACTCTATCTTACCTACTTCCATGTCTAAGCTCATGTAGTCCTGTTATAAAAATCGGGTAAAGACTCTATGGAATGCTCCTCATACAGGCCAATTGCATTGCTTAATCAGGATCTTAAAATATTGACCAAGATATTAGCTACGAGGCTTTCCCAGGTCATTACTGATTTAGTTGACATAGACCAAACAGGGTTTATTGCTACTAAATCCACAGAAACTAATCTGAGAAGATTATTTACACATCTGCAGATTGACCATGCTAGTCGTGGTACATGGGTGGTTGGTGTCACTGGACATGGAGAAGGCCTTTGACTCTGTGGATTGACACTATATGATCTCTGTTCTTCTCCATATAGGTTTTGGGCCTAAATTCCTCACATGCATTTCTCTGTTATACAGTCACCCCATGGCAGCACTTAAGATCAGTAATGGGATCTCACCTTTTTTTCCTGTGAATAGGGGTACTAAGCAGGGATGTCCACTGTCCCCATTCATTTTTGCACTGATGATGGAGCCTATAGTTATTGCTTTGCGGACATCTCCAGAAGTAAATGCACTGGAAGTGAGTGGTATTCGGGAGTGTACGCTGTTATACGCGGATGATCTCCTACTCTTTTTAAATGACCCCAGGCCCTCACTACAAGCTGTCTTCTGGATTTTTAACACCTTTTAGCACCTATTTAGGTCTTAAAATTAATTGGGTAAAGTCTAGTGTCCTACCCTTAGATAATGCTACTCAAGCTGGCATGGACCCTCAGATTCCTATTCCTTGGGTGTCTAGAATAACTTATCTGGGGACACTTATTTCTGCAAAAGTGACTTTTTTTTTATCTATGCCACAGTAAAGAGGAGGTTGTAGGCTTGGAAACACCTACTGCTTTCACTGATTGGCAGGGTCAATCTGCTTAAAATAAAAATTCTGCCTGTTTTTCTTTATTTCTCACGTGATGCTTCAGTTTGGTCCCTCGCTCCTACTTTAGGAAAATTGAAGGTCTCTTTAGTACATTTATCTGGTCTTCCTCTCATCCCAGGTTGGGGATCTGGGCACTTCAGGAGCCTCTGAGGCAGGGTGGTCTTGCTCTACCCGATTTGGCTTCTGAGAGATAAGGAAGATGCAGCCACTATCCTAGAAGCTGCATTAGTGGGCTCCTATGAGGGGCTACACAATTTGCTCTTTAGATGTTCCCAAGTTTTGGCTCCCATAACTGGATCTATGAAAGTCACCTTGCGTGCATGGGATAGGGTTAACTATCTTATTCAACCAGATGGGATAGAATACTCACCTGCCTCTCCATTGTGGTTCAATCCCTGCCTGCCGCATATGAACACTATTCCTGAACCCACAGTCTGGGCTACTAAAGGGATTAAGCAACTGAAAGATATACTGGGGACAGATAGGCTTCTTACCTTCAATGTACTTAAACTCAGGTTTAACCTCTATAACTGGTATTTTTTTTAGATACCTCCAGATCCAGCATGCTTTTGTAGGGCACTTTGGTGGTACTACCCTAGTTGTCAGGTTTTCACAGCTGGAGCAGTTGCTCAGCTCTGATACTCTTATGAAAACTATCTGAGGTATATAAAGAGCTCTTTGTCACCAGACCTAAGTCTTTAGAGAAACACCTAGCGAAATGGATTTCTGTGGTCCCTGATCTGCAGGGGGATGACTGGGATGATATGTGGGATTATCCCTTCCACAACTTGGTATCGGTCAGAGACCATGTCATCCAATTTAAACTGGTAGATAGAATATACTGCATGCCTGCTAGTCTAGCACGTATACAGTCAGGTCCATAAATATTGGGACATCAACACAATTCTAACATTTTTGGCTCTATACAACACCACAATGGATTTGAAATTAAACGAACAAGATGTGCTTTAACTGCAGACTGTCAGCTTTAATTTGAGGGTATTTACATCCAAATCAGGTGAGCGGTATAGGAATTACAACAGTTTGCATATGTGCCTCCCACTTTTAAAGGACCAAAAGTAATGGGACAATAGGCTTCTCAGCTGTTCCATGGCCAGGTGTGTGTTTTCCCTCATTATCCCAATTACAATGAGCAGATAAAAGGTCCAGAGTTCATTTCAAGTGTGCTATTTGCATTTGGAATCTGTTGCTGTCAACTCTCAAGATGAGATCCAAAGAGCTGTCATTATCAGTGAAGCAAGCCATCATTAGGCTGAAAAAACAAAACAAACCCATCAGAGAGATAGCAAAAACATTAGGCGTGGCCAAAACAACTGTTTGGAACATTCTTAAAAAGAAGGAACGCAGCGGTGAGCTCAGCAACACCAAAAGACCCGGAAGACCACAGAAAACAACTGTGGCGGATGACCGAAGAATTCTTTCCCTGGTGAAGAAAACACCCTTCACAACAGTTGGCCAGATCAAGAACACTCTCCAGGAGGTAGGTGTATGTGTGTCAAAGTCAACAATCAAGAGAAGACTTCACCAGAGTGAATACAGAGGGTTCACCACAAGATGTAAACCATTGGTGAGCCTCAAAAACAGGAAGGCCTGATTAGAGTTTGCCAAACGACATCTAAAAAAGCCTTCACAGTTTTGGAACAACATCCTATGGACAGATGAGACCAAGATCAACTTGTACCAGAGTGATGGGAAGAGAAGAGTATGGAGAAGGAAAGGAACTGCTCATGATCCTAAGCATACCACCTCATCAGTGAAGCATGGTGGTGGTAGTGTCATGGCGTGGGCATGTATGGCTGCCAATGGAACTGGTTTTCTTGTATTTATTGATGATGTGACTGCTGACAAAAGCAGCAGGATGAATTCTGAAGTGTTTCAGGCAATATTATCTGCTCATATTCAGCCAAATGCTTCACAACTCATTGGACGCCGCTTCACAGTGCAGATGGACAATGACCCAAAGCATACTGCAAAAGCAACCAAAGCGTTTTTTTAAGGGAAAGAAGTGGAATGTTATGCAATGGCCAAGTCAATCACCTGACCTGAATCCGATTGAACATGCATTTCACTTGCTGAAGACAAAACGGAAGGGAAAATGCCCCAAGAACAAGCAGGGACTGAAGACCGTTGCAGTAGAGGCCTGGCAGAGCATCACCAGGGATGAAACCCAGCGTCTGGTGATGTCTATGCGTTCCAGACTTCAGGCTGTAATTGACTGCAAAGGATTTGTAACCAAGTATTAAAAAGTGAAAGTTTAATTTATTATTATTATTCTGTCCCATTACTTTTGGTCCCTTAACAAGTGGGAGGCACATATGCAAACTGTTGTAATTCCTACACTGTTCACCTGATTTGAATGTAAATACTAGAGATGAGCGAATCGAACCAGGCGAACCGGAATTCGAGTCGAATTTCAGGAAATATTCGATTCGCGGCGAAACCGAAATTTTGCCTACTTCGGGTGCGCGAATCGAACATTTCCCGATCAGCCGGCAAAAGTGTCCCTGCAGTGAGCTCCGCTATTTCTGACAGTTCTCTGACAGAAGGAACACATGTTTAGCGGTTGAAACATTGTATCTATTAGTTTATATTTAGGATACAGATGTTTCAACCACTGTTCATGTGAAGAAGCTGTGAGAGAACTGTCAGAAATAGAGGAACTCTGCACATACACTTTTTGCCGGCTTGGAATTATTCTTCTTTTCATCCTACTTCTTCTTCTTCTTCTTCATCCTCATCCTCATCCTCTTCTTCTGAGGATGAGGATGAGGATGAAGAAGAAGCAGTAGGATGAAAATAAGAATAATTCCAAGCCGGCAAAAAGTGTATGTGCAGAGTTCCTCTATTCTGCAGATACACTTAGAGGAGCTCTGCACATACACTTTTTGCCTGTTTGGAATTAATCTTATTTTCATCCTACTTCTTCTTCTTCTTCTTCTTCTTCTTCTTCTTTATCCTCATCCTCAGAAGAAGAAGAAGAGGATGAAGAAGAAGAAGAAGAAGAAGAAGAAGAAGTAGGATGAAAATAAGAATAATTGCAAGCCGGCAAAAAGTGTATGTGCAGAGTTCCTCTATTCTGCAGATACACTTAGAGGAGCTCTGCACATACACTTTTTGCCGGCTTGGAATTAATCTTATTTTCATCTTACTTCTTCTTCTTCTTCTTCATCCTCATCCTCATCCTCAGAAGAAGAAGAAGAGGATGAGGATGAGGATGAAGAAGAAGAAGAAGAAGAAGAAGTAGGATGAAAATAAGAATAATTCCAAGCCGGCAAAAAGTGTATGTGCAGAGCTCCTCTAAGTGTATCTGCAGAGCTCCTCTAAGTGTATCTGCAGAATAGAGGAACTCTGCACATACACTTTTTGCCGGAAACCGCTGTATGGAGGGAATGTCCCAGAACTGTCAGAAATAGTCTATTTCTGACAGTTCTGGGACATTCACTCCATACAGCTGTTTCAACCGCTGTATGGAGGGAATGTCATAGAACTGTCAGAAATAGACTATTAATGACAGTACTGGGACTGTCCTTCCATACAGCGGTTGAAACATTGTATCTATTTGTTTCCATAAATGGATCCATTTATGGAAACAAATAGATACAATGTTTCAACCGCTGTATGGAAGGACAGTCCCAGAACTGTCATTAATAGTCTATTTCTGACAGTTCTATGACATTCCCTCCATACAGCGGTTGAAACAGCTGTATGGAGTGAATGTCCCAGAACTGTCAGAAATAGACTATTTCTGACAGTTCTGGGACATTCACTCCATACAGCGGTTGAAACATTGTATCTATTTTTTTCCATAAATGACATTCTGCAGATACACTTAGAGGAGCGCTGCAGATACACTTTTTGCCGGCTTGGAATTATTCTTATTTTCATCCTACTTCTTCTTTTTCTTCTTATGAGGATGAGGATGAAGAAGAAGAAGTAGGATGAAAATAAGATTAATTCCAAGCCGGCAAAAAGTGTATCTGCAGCGCTCCTCTAAGTGTATTTGCAGAATGTCATTTATGGAAAAAAATAGATACAATGTTTCAACCGCTGTATGGAAGGACAGTCCCAGAACTGTCAGAAATAGTCTATTTCTGACAGTTCTGGGACATTCACTCCATACAGCTGTTTCAGAAATAGACTATTAATGACAGTTCTGGGACTGTCCTTCCATACAGCGGTTGAAACATTGTATCTATTTGTTTCCATAAATGGATCCATTTATGGAAACAAATAGATACAATGTTTCAACCGCTGTATGGAAGGACAGTCCCAGAACTGTCATTAATAGTCTATTTCTGACAGTTCTATGACATTCCCTCCATACAGCGGTTGAAACAGCTGTATGGAGTGAATGTCCCAGAACTGTCAGAAATAGACTATTTATGACAGTTCTGGGACTGTCCTTCCATACAGCGGTTGAAACATTGTATGTATTTGTTTCCATAAATGGATCCATTTATGGAAACAAATACATACAATGTTTCAACCGCTGTATGGAAGGACAGTCCCAGAACTGTCATTAATATTCTATTTCTGACAGTTCCATGACATTCCCTCCATACAGCGGTTGAAACAGCTGTATGGAGTGATTGTCCCAGAACTGTCAGAAATAGTCTATTTCTGACAGTTCTGGGACATTCACTCCATACAGCTGTTTCAACCGCTGTATGGAGGGAATGTCATGGAACTGTCAGAAATAGACTATTAATGACAGTTCTGGGACTGTCCTTCCATACAGCGGTTGAAACATTGTATGTATTTGTTTCCATAAATGGATCCATTTATGGAAACAAATACATACAATGTTTCAACCGCTGTATGGAAGGACAGTCCCAGAACTGTCATTAATAGTCTATTTCTGACAGTTCTATGACATTCCCTCCATACAGCGGTTGAAACAGCTGTATGGAGTGAATGTCCCAGAACTGTCAGAAATAGACTATTTCTGACAGTTCTGGGACAATCACTCCATACAGCTGTTTCAACCGCTGTATGGAGGGAATGTCATACAGCGGTTGAAACAGCTGTATGGAGTGAATGTCCCAGAACTGTCAGAAATAGACTATTTCTGACAGTTCTGGGACAATCACTCCATACAGCTGTTTCAACCGCTGTATGGAGGGAATGTCATGGAACTGTCAGAAATAGACTATTAATGACAGTTCTGGGACTGTCCTTCCATACAGCGGTTGAAACATTGTATGTATTTGTTTCCATAAATGGATCCATTTATGGAAACAAATACATACAATGTTTCAACCGCTGTATGGAAGGACAGTCCCAGAACTGTCAGAAATAGTCTATTTCTGACAGTTCTAGGACATTCACTCCATACAGCTGTTTCAACCGCTGTATGGAGGGAATGTCATAGAACTGTCATAGAAATGGATCCATTTATGGAAACAAATAGATACAATGTTTCAACCGCTGTATGGAAGGACAGTCCCAGAACTGTCATTAATAGTCTATTTCTGACAGTTCTATGACATTCCCTCCATACAGCGGTTGAAACAGCTGTATGGAGTGAATGTCCCAGAACTGTCAGAAATAGACTATTTATGACAGTTCTGGGACATTCACTCCATACAGCGGTTGAAACATTGTATCTATTTTTTTCCATAAATGACATTCTGCAGATACACTTAGAGGAGCGCTGCAGATACACTTTTTGCCGGCTTGGAATTATTCTTATTTTCATCCTACTTCTTCTTTTTCTTCTTATGAGGATGAGGATGAAGAAGAAGAAGTAGGATGAAAATAAGATTAATTCCAAGCCGGCAAAAAGTGTATCTGCAGCGCTCCTCTAAGTGTATTTGCAGAATGTCATTTATGGAAAAAAATAGATACAATGTTTCAACCGCTGTATGGAAGGACAGTCCCAGAACTGTCAGAAATAGTCTATTTCTGACAGTTCTGGGACTGTCCTTCCATACAGCGGTTGAAACATTGTATGTATTTGTTTCCATAAATGGATCCATTTATGGAAACAAATACATACAATGTTTCAACCACTGTATGGAAGGACAGTCCCAGAACTGTCATTAATAGTCTATTTCTGACAGTTCTATGACATTCCCTCCATACAGCGGTTGAAACAGCTGTATGGAGTGAATGTCCCAGAACTGTCAGAAATAGACTATTTCTGACAGTTCTGGGACTGTCCTTCCATACAGCGGTTGAAACATTGTATCTATTTTTTTCCATAAATGACATTCTGCAAATACACTTAGAGGAGCGCTGCAGATACACTTTTTGCCGGCTTGGAATTAATCTTATTTTCATCCTACTTCTTCTTCTTCATCCTCATCCTCATAAGAAGAAAAAGAAGAAGTAGGATGAAAATAAGAATAATTCCAAGCCGGCAAAAAGTGTATCTGCAGCGCTCCTCTAAGTGTATCTGCAGAATGTCATTTATGGAAAAAAATAGATACAATGTTTCAACCGCTGTATGGAGTGAATGTCCCAGAACTGTCATAAATAGTCTATTTCTGACAGTTCTGGGACATTCACTCCATACAGCTGTTTCAACCGCTGTATGGAGGGAATGTCATAGAACTGTCAGAAATAGACTATTAATGACAGTTCTGGGACTGTCCTTCCATACAGCGGTTGAAACATTGTATGTATTTGTTTCCATAAATGGATCCATTTATGGAAACAAATACATACAATGTTTCAACCGCTGTATGGAAGGACAGTCCCAGAACTGTCATTAATAGTCTATTTCTGACAGTTCCATGACATTCCCTCCATACAGCGGTTGAAACAGCTGTATGGAGTGAATGTCCCAGAACTGTCAGAAATAGACTATTTCTGACAGTTCTGGGACAATCACTCCATACAGCTGTTTCAACCGCTGTATGGAGGGAATGTCATAGAACTGTCAGAAATAGACTATTAATGACAGTTCTGGGACTGTCCTTCCATACAGCGGTTGAAACATTGTATGTATTTGTTTCCATAAATGGATCCATTTATGGAAACAAATACATACAATGTTTCAACCGCTGTATGGAAGGACAGTCCCAGAACTGTCATTAATAGTCTATTTCTGACAGTTCCATGACATTCCCTCCATACAGCGGTTGAAACAGCTGTATGGAGTGAATGTCCCAGAACTGTCAGAAATAGACTATTTCTGACAGTTCTGGGACAATCACTCCATACAGCTGTTTCAACCGCTGTATGGAGGGAATGTCATGGAACTGTCAGAAATAGACTATTAATGACAGTTCTGGGACTGTCCTTCCATACAGCGGTTGAAACATTGTATGTATTTGTTTCCATAAATGGATCCATTTATGGAAACAAATACATACAATGTTTCAACCGCTGTATGGAAGGACAGTCCCAGAACTGTCATAAATAGTCTATTTCTGACAGTTCTGGGACATTCACTCCATACAGCTGTTTCAACCGCTGTATGGAGGGAATGTCATAGAACTGTCAGAAATAGACTATTAATGACAGTTCTGGGACTGTCCTTCCATACAGCGGTTGAAACATTGTATCTATTTGTTTCCATAAATGGATCCATTTATGGAAACAAATAGATACAATGTTTCAACCGCTGTATGGAAGGACAGTCCCAGAACTGTCATTAATAGTCTATTTCTGAAACAGCTGTATGGAGTGAATGTCCCAGAACTGTCAGAAATAGACTATTTCTGACAGTTCTGGGACTGTCCTTCCATACAGCGGTTGAAACATTGTATCTATTTTTTTCCATAAATGACATTCTGCAAATACACTTAGAGGAGCGCTGCAGATACACTTTTTGCCGGCTTGGAATTAATCTTATTTTCATCCTACTTCTTCTTCTTCATCCTCATCCTCATCCTCATAAGAAGAAAAAGAAGAAGTAGGATGAAAATAAGAATAATTCCAAGCCGGCAAAAAGTGTATCTGCAGCGCTCCTCTAAGTGTATCTGCAGAATGTCATTTATGGAAAAAAATAGATACAATGTTTCAACCGCTGTATGGAGTGAATGTCCCAGAACTGTCATAAATAGTCTATTTCTGACAGTTCTGGGACATTCACTCCATACAGCTGTTTCAACCGCTGTATGGAGGGAATGTCATGGAACTGTCAGAAATAGACTATTAATGACAGTTCTGGGACTCTGACAGTTCCATGACATTCCCTCCATACAGCGGTTGAAACAGCTGTATGGAGTGAATGTCCCAGAACTGTCAGAAATAGACTATTTCTGACAGTTCTGGGACAATCACTCCATACAGCTGTTTCAACCGCTGTATGGAGGGAATGTCATGGAACTGTCAGAAATAGACTATTAATGACAGTTCTGGGACTCTGACAGTTCCATGACATTCCCTCCATACAGCGGTTGAAACAGCTGTATGGAGTGAATGTCCCAGAACTGTCAGAAATAGACAGAAACTGTCACAGAACTGTCCTTCTTCTCATCCTTCTCCTTCTTCTCATCCTTCTTCTCATCCTTCTTCTCATCCTTCTTCTCATCCTTCTCCTTCTTCTTCTCATCCTTCTCCTTCTTCTCATCCTTCTCCTTCTCCTTCTTCTCATCCTTCTCCTTCTCCTTCTTCTCATCCTTCTCCTTCTTCTCATCCTTCTCCTTCTCCTTCTTCTCATCCTTCTCCTTCTCCTTCTTCTCATCCTTCTCCTTCTTCTCATCCTTCTCCTTCTCCTTCTTCTCATCCTTCTCCTTCTCCTTCTTCTCATCCTTCTCCTTCTCCTTCTTCTCATCCTTCTCCTTCTCCATCTTCTCATCCTTCTCCTTCTCCTTCTTCTCATTCTTCTCCTTCTTCTCATCCTTCTCCTTCTCCTTCTTCTCATCCTTCTCCTTCTTCTCATCCTTCTCCTTCTCCTCATCCTTCTCCTTCTCCTTCTTCTCATCCTTCTCCTTCTCCTTCTTCTCATCCTTCTCCTTCTCCTTCTTCTCATCCTTCTCCTTCTCCTTCTTCTCATCCTTCTCCTTCTCCTTCTTCTCATCCTTCTCCTTCTCCTTCTTCTCATCCTTCTCCTTCTCCTTCTCCTTCTCTTTCCTCATCTCCAAGGGCATTTAAATTAAAGGTACAGTGTTCTGCACTAATTTAAAGGCTCTCTGAAGCCTAGAAACCCTTTTTATAAGTCATCTTCGTAGCGAAGAAATTCGCATCGAATCGAATTTCACACTGGAATTCGCCGAATCAGCCGAATCGAATTTTTGAGAAATTCGCTCATCTCTAGTAAATACCCTCAAATTAAAGCTGGCAGTCTGCAGTTAAAGCACATCTTGTTCGTTTCATTTCAAATCCATTGTGGTGGTGTATAGAGCCAAAAATGTTAGAATTGTGTCGATGTCCCAATATTTATGGACCTGACTGTATATGCCTCAGACTCACGGACTGCTGGCATTGTACATCTTCTTCAGTGGACTTTGACCATATTTTTTGGTACTGTCCAGTGATTGAAGACTTTTGGTGTGAGGTGGTCTGGTCTCTGGCCGATCCCACCACATTGCAATTTCCGCAAACTGTACCTGTATGCCTCCTGGGCTGGTGGAGGAGTTAGCACCTCTATGAGCACTGCATGCCCTCCTTTCAGTGACCCTGTTCTATATTTGTAAGGCTATCTTGCTCCATTGGAAAAAACCTGCAGCTCCCACTATCTCCTATTGGATGTTCCTGATTAACAAGATGTTACCACTATATAAGGCGACCTACTTGAGCAGAGGTTCCCCCAAAAAATTTGGTAAGGTCTAGCATTGTTGGGTTTCTGCTTCCTCTACTCTAGCATGAAATATATAGGGAGGATTAAAGATGTTTGCCTGCTACTGTATTTGGTCCTTGGTATCTGTTGAAGAGTGGATCGTGTACATTCATGGTCTAATATTACTTTGCTTGTGGTTCTCTGGGTATGTTACATGTGAAGTCACTACTTTGTAATGTTGGAGTACCCATACTTTGACTTTTGACTTGTTATACTGAAAGCATTGCACTGTTGTTAGGGATGGGGGGTGGCGACAGTTTTGTTGTTTTTATTTTTGTTCTTACTGGCTAAGCCAGTTTAATGTATTTTAATGTGTCTCTGTGTATTATTCTTGTTAAACCTAAAAAGAATGTTTCAAAAAAAATTATGAACAGTTCCAAATACCAGTCAGTATTGGCACAAAACCTTCAGGCTTCTGTTAGAAAGCTTAACATGAAGAGAAACTTCATCTTTCAGCATGACAATGACCCAAAGCATACATCCAAATCAAAAAAGGAATGACTTCACCAGAAGAATATTAAAGTTTGGGAATAGCCCAGCCAGAGCCCAGACCTGAATCTGATCAAAAATCTTGGGGTGATCTGAAGAGGGCTGTGCACAGGAGATGCCCTCGCAATCTGACAGATTTGGAGTGTTTTTGCAAGGAAGAGTGGGCAAATATTGCCAAGTCAAGATGTGCCATGCTGATAGACTCATACCCAAAAATACTGAGTGCTGTAATAAAAATCAAAAGGTGCTTCAACAAAGTATTAGTTTAAGGGAGTGCACACTTATGCAAACATATTATCCTAGTTTTTTTATTTTTACTTTCCTCCACCTAAAAGATTTCAGTTTGTTGTTCAACTGAGTTGTACAGTTTATAGGTTACATTAAAGGTGGAAAAAATTCTGAAATGATTTATCTTTGTCTCATTTTTTTACATCACAGAAACTTGTCATTTTAACAGGGGTGTGTAGACTTTTTATATCTACTGTATGTACAGTACATTGCAAAGATTTTAACAAACTTTGTTGCAGATTCCTACCTTGTGTTATTCTGTTTGTCTGTGTCTATAGCTGTTTGTCTGTGTCCATGTGGAAAGTGAATCTAACGGGAGTGGTTTCATAATTATCAATCCTCTGCTGTACTTGCAGGGTTTGCATCTCTTTAAATGTAATTTCCTATTTGGAAAAACTCACCAAAAATGACATTTGCAGGGGATGCTCAAAATCTGACTTGTTTCTTAGTGCAGACTTCTGTGAAAATCAGTGAGCCAATCACACAAGCAAGAATAGATGTTTCTGGGGGGTGATCTGTACACCATTTGTGTACAGAACACCTAGAGGTAGCTATATTGCAGTGCATTTTACAGAAAATTACAGAACTGCAGACTGAAAAGAAAAGGTAATTTTTATAACATTCAATTATAATATAACTTGTGTCGCAATTGTAAATGCTATATTATTTTTTTTTGTACTTGCTATTTTTTGCATCAGGTTGCATCAAAGACAAACAAATTAACCATGAATACCAAATATTTAAAGGATAAGTTCACCTTTCGTAACATGTTACACCCATATTCAGGGTGTAACATGTTACAATCTGACCAGCCCCTGCACCCCCCTTATTCCCGCTGTGACAGCTAGAGGGTGATCTTCTCCCCCCTCGCTAGCTGTCACAATTTAAAAAAACTGTGGCCATGCGGGGCTCTGCCCGCCTGACTGCGTCATTCATTTACAGCATTCATTAAATGGGAAAACCTTTGCTGCTGCCGGCTTGTGGGTTTTCAATGAAGTACCATGACGCTCCACAGCGCCGTGGTAGTTCATTGAGCTTTCCTGTCAGTAAGTATCTGCTTGTCTGTACAGGATGTATGAGCAAGCAGATATACTGATAGATCAGGGGGAGACCTGCATGGTATGCTGCTGCTGCAATGCTTTAGAGGCTCCATAATTATAATGTCACATTTTTTTACCTGCAAAAAAAGTGCATTTATTATTTTTTGTTAAAAAGGTAAACTTATCCTTTAAAGAAAATAGCAACATACACTATATTGCCAAAAACATGAACTTCAATGGCATCTCAGCCTTCATGTGTAGGGTTGAATATTGAGTTGGCCCACCCTTTGCAGCTAGAATAGCTTCAACTCTTCTGGGAAGGTTGTCCACAAGGATTAGGAGAGTGTCTATGGAAATGTTTGACCATTTTTCTAGAAACGCATTTGTGAGGTTAGGCACTGATGTCGGATGAGAAGGCCTGGCTCTCAGACTCCGCTCTATTCATCCCAAAGTTGTTCTATCGGGTTGAGGTCAGGACTCTGTGCAGGCCAGTCAAGATCCTCCACCCCAAACCCGCTCATCCGTGTCTTTATGGACCTTGCTTTGTGCACTGGTGTGCAGTCATGTTGGAACAGGAAGGGGTCATCCCCAAACTGTTCTCACAAAGTTGGGAGCATGAAATTGTTCAAAATGTCTTTTGCCGAAACCTTAAGAGTTCCCTTCACTGGAACTAAGGGGCCAAGCCCAACCCCTGAAAAACAACCCCACACCATTATCCCCACTCCACCAAACTTTACACTTACCGTTCTCCTGGCAACCACCAAACCTAGACACCTCCATCGGACTACCAGACAGAGAAGCATAATTCATCACTTCAGAGAACACATCTGCACTGCTCTAGAGTCTAGTGGCGGCATGCTTTACACCACTGCATCTGACGCTTTGCATTGCACTTGGTGATGTAAGGCTGGGATGCAGCTGCTCGGCCATGGAAACCCATTCCATGAAGCTCTCTATGCACTATTGTGCTAATCTGAAGACCACATGAATTTTGGGGGTCTTTAGCTATTGACTTTGCAGACAGTTGGCGACTTCTGTGCGCTGACCCTGCTCTGTCATTTTACATGGCCGAGTTGCTGTTGTTCCCAGTTGCTTCCACCACTAACACTTGACCATGGAATGTTTAGTATTAAGTAAATTTCACAGATGGACTTATTGCACAGGTGGCAACCTATCATGGTACCAACGCTTGAATTCACTGAGCTCCTGACAGCGACCCATTCTTTCACAAATATTTGTAGAATTATCCTGCATGCCTAGGTGCTTGATTTTATACACCTGTGGCCATGGAGGTGATTGGAACACCTGAATCCAATAATTTGGAGGGGTGTCCCAATACTTTTGGAAATATAGTGTATCTGATTGTAGCAAAAAAAAAAATATAATCAGCATGCCCTAGTCCATCTTACTGCTTTTGACCCTGCTTCAAGTAATGCTTCTCCAAATAAAAATATTCTTAAGACCCAGTTCATACTAGAGTAATCTGAAGCACATTTCCCAAAGTACTTCAATACTCCATATCAATATTCCTATTATATCCAGGGGTGCCCATTCACACCAGTGAATGTTGTGCTGCTTGTTGCTTGAAGCTCAAAAATATACATGAGCTTTTTTGGGGCAGAGTCTTGATTTTTAGCTCCTATAGCCCTCAATGGGAGCACCTGAAATGCCTGAAAATGCACTTACCATGCATTTTTCACAAAAGTTGTTGCCTCTCCTCCTCCAGTGTACCTCACTTTCCATTGGTTAAAACAAAAATGTTTATGTCTGAAAACACTTGAAGACCACACAAAAACATGCCAAAATTGGTTGAAAACACCCACGCTAAAGTGTGAATGCTGGCTTAAAGTATCTAAACCCAAACACTTAAACTGAACTGAAGTTAGAAGAAAAAATCCTACTAAGTAGAGTTTTGTGGTAGACACTCCGTATGCCGTGTGTGCCGTGTGTGCCAAAAAAAAATGTAGTTTTTTATAGCTTCTTTTATATCCTTTGCCCGTGGCCTTTACACAGTGCAGTGTACTCTCAATGCAATTGTAAGATGCTAAAAAGCTAGTCTGAGTGCTGTGTGCATGTGAAGGCAATTGCATGATCACTGTCCATGCAATGGCCGAAGAATGAAGATGCCAGGTGTGGTAGAAGCATTAAAAAAGATAATAGTGGGGCCTCAGAAGATGGCCACCTGATCCTCCTGCTCCATACCACCTGAACATCCCACACGTCCTTGCGAACTCCCTACCTCTTTGACTGTGTTCCCCTCACCCTCTGGAGCTCTCCATACACTTGTACTCCCAGCGGGGATGCACAGAGGCCAAAAACAGAAGGCCAAGCCACGGCCTCAGCCAAAGCTCTCCATCCCGGCCCGCCTGGCCAAGATGGCCCCAGATCCTCTGGCATCTGATGAAACCATGCGGCTCTCCACAGGTGACCCTGACTCACAGGAGGATAGCCTACAACAGTTTCCCTCAGAACTGGTAAGCCCCGCTGAGCCCTCCTCTGAAGATATGCTGCAGAAATTCCACTCCATATTCAGGGAAGAGATTGCAGCGGCATCACGCAAACTCTCCTCAGACCATGCTAAAGGTCTCTGGGAATTGGGGCATTGCACTAATCAGTTAGAGAGCTGCATGGATCTGGCTACCACTGTTCTTGAGCTGGAAGTGGATAACCATGAGGCTGCTTTAAATCAGGTTCGTGATATATTGGAGGATGCTGAAAATCGAGCCCGGAGAGACAATCTGTGACTACATGTCCTACCGGAAATGATCACTGACCTACAGGGCACAGCTACTGCCTTTTTTTTAGGAATTGGCACCTAAGATCCCATTAGAATGCCTGGAATTGGATCTCATACATCGTGCCCTGGCAACAAGGCGCCCAGATGGTCCCCCACAGCATGTTATCATGAAGTTCCACTATTATCGTACAAAAGAGAGCCTGCTGCAGGCGGCTCATGGTCATCAAAATCTCTCCTTTCAAGGTACCTCGTTCCAATTATTTGCTGATATTTCACCAATCACTTTTGCTAAAAGGAGGACTTTAAAACCATATCTGCAAGCTTTGCGATCTCAGGGCATTAAATACAAATGGGGATTCCCATTTAAGCTCTCCTTCTTCTACCAGCAACGCCAATACCACGCAGCAAACCCGGAGGAGCTTCGCCGTCACTTTCAAGATCTCCAATTTGATCTTCCTCCATCTCAAGAATTATCTTCTTCATCAACTAAGCCTTCCCGATCATCACAACCCCGACAATCTCAGGCTGCACTCAACTCAAATTATCCAAATCCTCTCTTCGAAGCTCCAAGGCTCTACACACCTTGCAAGCTCAACGTTTTACAGAAGTTGCCCGTGTGCCTTTTTTTTCCTATTTTTTTCTAGTGGCCTATTTTTAGGCCCCTTGCCAGGCTGTTTTACCTGTGCTTCAAACTGTTAACGCTACCATGTTGTATTTTTTTTTAACCCTTATCTGTACTTGAGAGTATTAGTATTCTGGCGTCACCTGCTCCGAACTCTATCCTAAGCTCCTGTGTCCTGGAGCATGGTCAATGCACCACATTGGTTTTTCCATGCATTATCTGACAAGCATTTCCAGGCCTTTATCATGGTCTGGTCCTTCTGAGCAGATGTGACCATGACTGATGGTACCATTTGTTTACGTTTTGCTCCTGACTATTGAGCCCATGTTTGTATATTCTTCTGTTTAATATGTACTACTACTTAAATTGCTGCGCTGTTCAGGTGGATACCTGCACCCCCACACCCAGCATTTGGTAACGACAACTGTCCTCTCAAATAGCGAGCCATTTTGTGGGCTTCCCTGCTCACTTTTCGTCACACTTGTGCTTACTATATGTGATATAAGCCGTATTAGGCTTATCCTTGACTTGTTCTTACTTTTCTTTTTCTTCTTTTTCATGCCCTTTCCTTTTTCTTCTTTCTGGTCTCGGAGGGTGACACGCAAGCTATTGGTCCTCCATCCTGGCAATGGCACTTAATTGGTTATTTCTTAAAGTCCAGGGTTTTAATTCTCCACAGAAACAAGTGAAGGTTTTCTGCTATCTTCAGAAACACGGAGTTCATGTAGCTTGTCTACAGGAAATCCATTTTTCAGCTACCTCAAATCCTAAATATTTTGATGCCTGCTACCCTTCTGTATTTCAGGCTAATGGCCCCTTGAAACAGAGGGGAGTGTTGATTGCATTCAACAAATCCCCCCCTTTTATCTGTAAGAAACAACTAGCTGACCAGAGGTCACAATATTGACCTATTATGCTCCTAATGTAAACCCGGGTCCCTTTCTTTCTCACATTTGTTCGCTCTTGGCAACACACCTGGTGGGCACATCCACCTGGCGGATGACTCCAATCTAGTCCTGAACCCCAAGTTGGATAAATACCCAGTTGATGACTCCACTCCGTCAACCTCTGTGGGTTGCATTCATCAACTCCTTAATGACCATGGACTGGTAGATCTTTGGAGGCAACTCCATCCTTTAGCGAAAGACTATACGCATTATTCGCTTCTTCATAACTCTCAGTCTAGGATTGACCATGTCTTTATGCACTGTAATAACCTTCCCATGGTCCTTTCGGCTACCATAATGATCAGATCATGACCCAATTCTAGTTTCTTACAGCTCCTTGCTCTCAAAAAATATGCCCCTTGGGTCATGAATGACTCCCTGATTTCCATTTCAGAGATCCGGATGGTCCTTCTACAAAATTATCAAGAATATTACAAGCTTAATGTGGGGTCAGTTTTCTCTCCAGTAACATTGTGGGAAGCTTATAAGACGGTACTTCGGGGACATAATTTTCAGATAGTGTATAAACGTAAAAAAGAAAATTGTATGCGAGGGTTAATAAACCTGACATGATGCTGGAAAAACGACTTTGTACCTTTGCTCCGAAACATTCCCCGATTACCTTGCGAACAAGACAGTGTCCTTACTAGCAATCCTATTAAGATACTAGAGGATTTCTGGCACCACCTTACATCTCTATACGTTGCACCTACACGAACACATGACCAGGATATGGCCCTCATTCTGGAGGGCTTATCCCTCCAGAGACTTACACCGGCTCATAGGGCACTCATGGATTGGCCAATTTTACGTTACAGAAATTCAGCACTATTCTATAAAAAATTTGTGGACGTTCTTTCTCCCCATTTAGCAGCCGTGTATAATGCTATCCAAGAAGGTGGCATTTTCTCCCCCTCTCATCTGACTGCAAATATTGTTATGATCCCTAAGCCTGACAAAGATCCCCACCATTGGGGAAATTATCATCCAATTTCTTTGATCAAAATAGATCTAAAGCTTCTCACAAAGATTTTGACCAATAGGCTCAATTCCTTTTAGCTAGACTTATTAAGAAAGATCAAGTGGGCTATGTCCCTAAACGCCAAGTGGGAGACACTATCCGACGAGTTTTACAATTGCTTCATATTGTTAAACGTTGCTCTTTGGAAATGATGCTCCTATCATTGGATAGCACTAAAGCCTTTGACACTCTTTCTTGGCCTTATTTGACTAAGGTTCTTCGGCATTATGGCTTTGGCCCGTATTTTCTGCACTAGATAGATGCCTTGTATAGCCACTCTCTCGCTGCTCTTGTTCGTTCTGGCCATTGAACCTTCCCTGAGGTGATTTGGAGCAATCCTGATGTGATGGGAGTGGACGTTGCGGGTTCTTCCCACAAGATCTCTGTTTGCTGACGACATATATTATCATTAACGTCTTCCCACCTTTCTCTACCCAATCTTATGAATACTTTGGATTTTTTTGTTTTGCTCTAATCTCAGGTCTCCATATTAATCCAGGAAAATCAAAAGCTCTTTTGGTGTCCCTTGTGCCACAAACATTACACGCTATCCATCAAACCTTTCCATTCCAATGGCTTGTCTCACAGGCGTATTTAGGTATCTGTCTCTTTCCTACTTATGAAGGCCTATACCAGGCCAACTTCCCCTGTTGTTTAAAGTGTTGTTGGATTTGTTAGCCTCAAGGAACCATCTTCCATTATCCTGGTTCAGCAGAATTAATGCAATCCGAATGACATACCTGCCTAAGTTGTTATACTTTTTCAGAGTTCTTCTGATCCCTATACCCCCCATATTCTTCAGATCCAACAGCAGAAAATTCTTCGTTTTATTTGGGGTTCTTCCCAGCCTCGTCTTAATAAGCGATTAATGTTCACCCGCAAGGCTCAAGTCGGCCTCTCGGTCCCTAATCTTCACGCTTACTATCTTGCAGCCAATCTTGCTTCTATTCCCTCTTTACATGAGACTCATCATTTGCCCCTAGGGGCCACAATCGATATGGTTGACTCTTACCCAACTTCCTTGCCTTCTCCGCCGTGGCTTCCTCCCGTTCACCACCCCTCAGGTATAGGTCCTTCCTTGTTGCACACACTCAGGCTCTGGGACTCAATCAAATATTCCGCTGGATTGATTTCACCTCATTTTCCTCTCCTCCTTTTTTGCTGTCCACTATTTCCTCCTGGATTAGACCGATCATGCCTATTTTCCTGGTGGATGGAACATGGGTTTTTAGAAATCCACTCCCTGCTTGCCCCGACCAGGATTGTTACCTTTGACACGCTTCGCTCATCTCAGATATCTTTACGATCTTTACGGTAACACTTTTGCTACCTTCAAGTTCATCACTTCATTCACAACTTGATTAGACCTCACCAAGCTTCCTATCTCCTATCAGGTTTGAAAGCATTTGCAGGTCACACCCGTGCTGAACAGGTATAATCTCTCCAATATATTCTTATATCGTCTCCTCTAAGAAGCCTCCATTATGTTCTTTTCAACAACATTGGGAACGTGAATTGTCAGTGACCCTGACACCTGAGGGCTGGCAGATGATGCTCCAAACGGCCTCCAGATGCTCCAAAAATATTTCCAAACTGGAAAATGCCTATAAGGTTATGTATTTCTGGTACTACACACCAGCTCAGTTGGCCAAAATCATTCCACAATATCCACCGACCTGATTTAGTGGATGCCCTAAGCTGGGGAGAATGGTCCATATATGGTGGTCTTGCCCTAAGGCGATGAGACTATGGATCCGGCTTTATGCACTCTTACCTACTATATTTAACTCAAACATAAAAAGGAACCCTTGTGAGGTCCTCCTTTTTAAACCCATCGAATCACTTTTCCAGGCAGAACTCGAGTTAACAACGCATTTTTTTAATGCTGCAAAGCTTACAGTAGCGAAAGCTTGGAAAGCTCCTGCTCTCAGTTTTGAAGCAGTAAAACATCGCATGAATGATATCATGGTCAGCGAGAAATTGACATCTATTCTTTCCAATTCTCACGACCGGTTCCTGTGCGTTTGGCAACCCTGGATTTCATATGTATATATATACGTTTTGATCATACATTATTAACATTGTGATTTCTTGAACACGTTACCCCTCGAGACTATTCTTCTTTTTCTTTTCCTTTCCATTTCTCTTGATGACTGTTCTTGGGGTTGTCGTGCCTCTCCTGTTTATGAACTCTACCTACCCTAGCATAATTCTTGTGATGTAACTAGGAAATAATTGGAACTTTCAACCAGGGTATGGATGACCCTTCTTCTTTTACATTATTCTCTCTTTCCCTTTCTTCTCTTTTCTGGTTCTTTTCTAATTTTTTTTGCTGAATCTTCTTTACTACAAAGTATTTATTTGTCTTGGCTTCTCACCGTTATATTGGCTTTATGGTCAAATAAGCACAGTAACTCTGTGAGATGTTATTCTTTTCTTGTATGGTAGGGCTTGTTGCTCTTAGGTTCTACTTCAATTATCTTTAGCTGTTACTGGTTTTTATGCTTGAATTTGAAAAGAAGTCAGAAAACCATTTTTCACATTCGGTTTCGGTCCTTTTCAACCGCCACTTGTATAATGTTGCTTCTAATATTTTGTCATGACTTGCTGCTGTACTTTGTACTACAATATATACATTTTTCTGATGTTTTTGTTATTTGGCTCTGTATCTCTGTATGCCATTTGTCAAAAACTTTTGTTAAAAAAAAAAAGATAGTATTGGTGATGGAACGGTAACAGAGAACACAGTACTATTATCATTGGAAGGTAAACTCAGATGCTGTAGTTTGCCAAAACGTGCAAGTATGCCAAGTACATCCACATTGACCTTCTCTTCCTTCCGTCTCAGTTGTGCTATAAATTAAGCATGTTGTCAAGTTTTAATTCTCTTTTCATATTTCCTGCTTTTAGCTCAAATAAACCTAGTAATCCTAAATGCAAGGTGGCTCATTATGCATTTCCTTTTCTGGAGCTACAACATTTACATAGTTGCAGTGTTGTTATCCTTTACCATACATTTCTGAGTTGTGCTACAAGCAGTTATGCCAATGTACAGTGCACTGGCATGTTTTGCCATTCTCACTTCAGTGCACCAATGGGAACACGCATACATCCACAGCATGATTAAGTATGGGAAAAACGTTTTTTTTTCACAAAAAATAATGTGATTCTATTTTACTTACATTGCACTATAAAACTAAGTATTTTTGTAAATGTTTTGCTCTTCTTTAAGCTTGTAAAATCCCATACTTTTAAAGATCACAAATCATGGATTGGCCACATCAAAAAGGCTAGAGACAAGATTTATTTATTTTTTTTGTTAACTTATGTCCAATGTAGAGTTTTCAATTCTGTCCTCACAGAGCACAAACAGATCTTGTTTTCATTGTATTGAAATTTAATTATAAGTCTAGTGGTCTGAGCACTTCTCTTAAGCTGTGATGAAGTAAAGCAGCCCATAGATTATGTAATATTCTTTCCTTCCACAAAGGGTAGAATCCCTCTTGCAGCACTATTTTGCTGGTGGAGAGCCTTCCCAATGGACACAATGATCACTGTTGATGGCTGTAGCCACCAACAGTGATCGCATGAAACAAAATCCAAAAGGCTAGCTGTACTAAAGAAGATCGATGGATCGAATTCAGCACTACCTGCCTTCCCATAGATGGATTGAATCTTGCTGAACCGGCTGAAATTTGATTAATCTATGGCTGGCTTAACGGAAATATGAAGTGTCTAGAAGTCTGGAATACATGACTTGTGAGAGCTACAGGGATGAAAGCACTGCTCTAATGGCCAAGCTTTAAAGTTACTTTGCAAACATGACCATATTAGTGAATATAGTACATACATTAAATTTGGACCTAGTGTGAGATATATTGTATTTTTCATGTGTAGCCAGGTGCTGGATATAACATTATGCCATTCATGAACATTTACAGATGAGACTATGATTAATCATTTTCCCCCAGTACCTAGTACTGGGACTGCTACATCACTTCCTGTCAGCAGAGTAGATTCAGTTCTTCTGACAGCAGAGGATTTTGGTACCTGTAGTCCTAATATTATTATTATTACAGGTACTTATATAGCGCAGTCAATTTAAGCAGTGATTTACATATTTTTATTTATTTATTTATTTATCAAGTTTATATAGCGCCAAAGGGTTTGCTCAGCGCTGTACAATAGAGGGGGGGACAATACATGAAACAGTACAGCAACTATAAACAGCACACAAGGGGTAAGAGGGCCCTACTCTTTTGAGCTTACAATCTAGGAGGGAGGGGGTAGAGGTACAGGAGGAAATGGCTGTGGGAGATGAAGTGGTAGGAGGAGGGAATGGCAGTGGCTGTTAGGTGAGGGTGGGGTAGGCTTCCCTGAAGAGGTGGGTTTTCAGGGAGCGCCTGAAGGTGAGGAGGGAAGGTGACAATTTGATGGATTGGGGTAGTGAGTTCCAGAGGATGGGGGAGGACCTGGAGAAGTCTTGCAGTCGTGCGTGGGAGGAGGAGACCAGGGAGCAAGATAGAAGGAGGTCCTGTGAAGAGCGAAGGGTACGGGTAGGGTGGTACCTGGGAATCAGGTCGGTGAGGTAGTTAGGGGCCTTATAGGTCAGAGTGAGCAGTTTGAATTTAATGCGTTGGGCAATGGGGAGCCAGTGGAGGGAGAGGCAGAGGGGGGTGGCAGAGGTGGAGCGGCTGGTGAGGTGGATGAGTCTGGCCGCTGAGTTCAGGATGGTCTGAAGCGGGGAGAGTTTGCACTGGGGTAGGCCGGTGAGGAGGGAGTTGCAGTAGTCAAGGCGTGAGATAATCAAGGAGTGTACGAGTAGTTTAGTGGTGTCTGGGGTAAGGAAGGAGCGTATCTTGGCGATGTTCCGGAGGTGGAGCCTGCATGTGTTTGTAAGTGATTTGACATGAGGGTGAAAGGAAAGGTTTGAGTCCAGAATGACGCCAAGGACCTTGGCTTGCTAGGCGGGATTGATGGTGGTGTTGTTGGTAATGATGGAAAGGATGGGGGGGGGCGCGGGAAGGGGGAAAGACGAGAAGCTCGGTTTTGGAGAGGTTGAGCTTGAGGAAATGGAGCGACATCCAATCAGAGATGTCGTTTAGGAGGTGAGTGATGCGGGCGGAGAATGTGGGGGTGAGGTGAGGGGTGGATAGGTAGATTTGAGTATCATCAGCGTAGAGGTGGTAATTGAAGCCGTGGGAGTGTATGAGTTTGCCAAGGGAGGAGGTGTAGATGGAGAAGAGAAGGGGTCCAAGGACAGAGCCCTGGGGGACCCCAACAGAGAGGGGGAGGGAAGGGGAGGTGGCACCGTTGTAGGAAACGCTGAAGGAGCGTTGGGATAGATAGGACGAGAACCAAGAGAGAGCAGTGTCTCTGATGCCAAGGGAGAGTAGTTTATTAAGGAGGAGGGGGTGGTCGACAGTGTCAAAGGCAGCGGAGAGGTCTAGGAGAAGGAGGACAGAGTAGTTGCCTTTGGCTTTGGCGGTTAGTAGATCGTTGGTGATTTTGAGGAGGGCAGTTTCGGTGGAGTGTAGGGGACGGAAGCCGGACTGTAGTGGGTCAAGGAGGTTGCTGTCAGTTAGGTGGGCGCTTAGGCGATCGTAGACCAAGCGCTCAAGGAGCTTGGAAGTGAGTGGCAGTAGGGAAATTGGTCTGAGGTTGTTGAGGTCAGTGGGGTCCAGGGAGGGCTATTGAGTATGGGGGTGATGTGCGCATGTTTTAGGGGGGAGTGGAAGACACCAGTAGAGAGGGAGAGATTGAAGATGTGGGTAAGGGAGTGGATGAGGGAAGAGGGGGGTGACCGGAGGAGCTGAGAGGGGATAGGGTCCAGGGGGCAGGTAGTGAGGCGGGCTTCTGAGAAGACTCTGGTGACTTCCTCAGTGGTAGTAGGGCTGAAGGAATGCAGTGATGGGGGGGTTACGGTAGGCAGGGCCTTGGGTGTGGTGGGGGGCAGTGCCGTTGCGAGGTCAGAGGAGGGGAGAGATGAGGGGGTGATGGAAGGGGGGAGGCTAGACGGGGAGGTAGATTGCAAGTTGACTATGTCCTTGCGGATTGCGTCAATCTTGTTGTGGAGATAAGTGGCAATCTCGTGGGCGGTAAGTGAGGTACTGAGTGGAGGAGGGGGGGGGGAAAGAGCAGGGAGTTGAAGGTGGAGAAGAGTTGGCGAGGGCAGGTGGAGAGGGTGTTGATCAGGTTAACGAAGTAGGCCTGCTTGGCGGCGTGGAGGGAGGAGGTGTAGGTGAGGAAGGCAGATTTTTAGAGGGAGAATGCATGAGGGGACCTGGTTTTGCGCCATAGTCTCTCCAGCGCACGACTGCGACGTTTGAGGCATTTAGTGTGGTCGTTCTGCCATGGTTGGAGCGGTCTGGGTTTGATGTTGCGTGTGGTTAGGGGTGCCAGAGAGTCTAGGGTAGCTGATAGTGAGTCGTTGTACGCGGTGGTGGCTAGGTCAGGACATGACAGTGGAAGGATGCTGTCGTGTAAGCAGTCGGCAGCCGAGTGGAGGGGGGCCGGGTGCAGGTTGCGGAGGTTGCGGCTGGTGATGGTTTGGCGCACTGGGGGGGGGGAGTTAGGGGAAGGGGAGATGGAGAACGTGAGGAGTTGGTGGTCGGAGAGAGGGAAGGGGGTGTTAGTGAAGTGGTTAAGGGTACAGAGGTGGGAGAAGACGAGGTCCAGGGTGTTCCCATTGATGTGGGTGGAGGATTGAGTGTATTGTGTGAGCGCGAAGGAGGAGGTTAGGTGGAGGAGTTGGGAGGTAGCTGGGTTGTTGTCGTTGATGAGGATGTTGAAGTCCCCGAGGATGATGGTCGGTAGCTCAGAGGAGAGGAAGAAGGGAAGCCAGGCGGCGAAGTCATCCAGGAAGTGGGCTATGGATCCGGGGGGCCTGTAGATCACTGCGATCCTTAGGGGGGTGGGTGAGAAGAGCCGGATGCAGTGAGCCTCGAAGGAGGAGAAGGTTAGGGAGGGGGGGTTAGGGAGGACCTGGAAGGTGCTCAGCGGTGATAGGAGCAGGCCGACACCACCACCTTTGTGACCGCTCAGTCTTGGTGAATGGGACCAGACGAGACCTCCATGGGAGAGTGCCGCAGGGGAGGTAGAGTCAGTGGCCTGAACCCAGGTTTCGGTGATGGCTAGGAGGTTGAGGGAGCGGGAGATAAAGAGGTCATGGATGGCAGTTAGTTTGTTGCAGACCGAACGGGCGTTCATAAGTGCAACCGAGAGAGGGGGGATGGGTGCGGGGAGGAGGTGCACAGGTATGAGGTTGAGAGGGTTGCGGCGGCTGGCGGGAGCAGGGGGGTCCCTGGAGGGGGGGTTCCTGGAGGGGGGGTGAGGTGGTGAGGGGCCAGGGTTCGGGGAGATGTCCCCAGCGGATAGGAGAAGGAGAAGGGTGAGGAGGGTGGCATGGGAATGGGAGGTGCAGGAGCGTGTGGGTCTGGTAGTGGTGGCACGTGGGTCGACCGGGGAGTGGAGTACCAGGAGGAGGTGGTGAGTGCCGTAGTGGGGAGAGGGCAGAAGTGAAGGGGCAATGTAGAGCTGTTTTGGGGGGTGGGCGGGTAGAGGGAGGCGATTTTTGGAATGGAGGAGAGGAAAACGAGGAGGAGAAGTGCAGGTGGCATGCTGGGGTGAGTGCAGTGCTGTTCGGGTCAGGGGAGGTGAAGGGATACGGGTCAGGGCGAGGCAATGTGGAGAGTCTGTATCACCATGGAGGAGTCCACTAGAGTCCTTCTGTAGGGGGAGAGTGGGAGTAAAGGGCAGCAGCTGGCTGGCTGCAATCTGTGGGTGCAGTATGCTGGCGTCCGAGGGGTCTTCAGTGGGTCCGGTGGATCGGCGAGTGGAGGGGTCGTAGGGTACGATGTCTGGGGGTGTTGGTAGGCACGGCGTCTGGTGATGCTGGCGGCTCGGTGACTGGAGATTCGCTGGGTGGTCCGGGTCCGGGAGATTCGCTGGGTGACGTCTCGATTCGCTGGGTGGTCCAGGTGTTGGGTGTCCAGAGGTGGTAGCTGGGTGCCCGGTAGCTGGGTGCTGGGTGTCCAGGGGTGGTAGCTGGGTGCCCGGTAGCTGGGTGCCCGGTAGCTGGGTGCTGGGTGTCCAGGGGTGGTAGCTGGGTGCCCAGTAGCTAGGTGCTGGGTGTCCAGGGGTGGTAGCTGGGTGCCTGGTAGCTGGGTGCAGGGTGTCCAGGGGTGGGCCCAGAACCGATGTATGGGCTGGCCAGCGGAGCAGCGATCAGTGGGCCTGAGCTGGTTCCTGGTGGTCAGGGATGGACACAGGGCTAGGGAGGAGGGCCCTGCGGAGGCTGGCAGGTCGGTGGGGATCGGTGGTGGCAGCTTACCCGTTCTGGTGGTGCTGCCGTGCAGGTATCCTGGGGTGGTCCTGGGCTGCTGTCAGCTTGGTGGTCCTTGCAAGGCTGATCTTTGGTGGGGTGGTTGTTGACACCTTGCGTCAGGCTGCTGTGGCCCTGGAGACGGTGGAGAGGGTCAGGGGCCGCCTGGGGAGGACCACCCCGCTGTGTGTCAGAGGGTAATGCTTATATATATATTGTATATTCACATCAGTCCCTACCCCTCAAGGGGCATACAATCTAATTTCCCTAACTTACATTCATACTATAATGTCTTTGAAATGTGTTGATCTTGGACCCTTTGTTTCTTGGGGAATTTTTACAATAAAGCATTGTTGCCAGAAGCACAAGAAATTACACCAGACATTAGACTGCTTAAAGCAGATAAGAAGTGTTTGTGGGATTGAACGTGTTTGTGACATCTAGAAATGTTACATTAGACTGCTTAAATTAGATAACTTGTTTGTGCATTTAAAGATGTTTACTTGTTTGAGAAGTTAGAAATCTTTAAGTTTAAGGGTAGATAAGAAGCTGATTTGAAGCAAAAGTGTGATATTGCTAAATAATGTTGTTTGTTCAGTATAGTGGCTAGGCGTGACTCTGGAATCCTCACCTCTGACTCTGGAACCTTTCTGCTAACTCCTCCAGGAGTGGGCATGGCACCCGCTCAATTCGGGAAAGTTGTCAGAAACAGGGCATATAATGGGGAGCCTGAACATGGTCAGGGGGGAGCCTTCCTATGCGAAAGGGGACACTCTGACGCTGGGACTCTTGCCAAGGCTATATGGGCTCATTGATTGGTCGCGTTTAAGGCTTTTCCGCGACCCCCTGAGCATTATGGTTCCGATGGGGTCTGTTCCTTCCCATCCTCCCATAGCTTTGGTAATATATTAATTCTATGCTGTGACGTTGTCAAAAGATGTGTCTATTTCATGCTGTAATGCTCACATTATTATTGGTGTGTGTTATTATACAGATTGTGATTGATTATAAGATATATCCTCCTGTGTGTCGTGTGATAATAAAAGTGGAGATTTTGACAGTGCAAGAATATTGCAGTTGGATTCTGTTATTTCTTGGCGTGCCGAGTGAATGCTATGATGTGCCAGGGCAGGTGTTCATTTGGTAGTGGGTCTCTCACATGCTTAGAATAATGGTGTAAATGCTGGTTAAATGTACCTGTGTATTGTGTGTGTGTGTGTGTGTGTGTGTGTGTGTGTGTGTGTGTGTGTGTGTGTCTACCTGTGTATTGTGTGTACAGGTGAAACTCGAAAAATTAGAATATTGTGCAAAAGTTAATTTATTTCAGTAATGCAACTTAAAAGGTGAAACTAATATATGAGATAGACTCATTACATGCAAAGCAAGATAGTTCAAGCCGTGATTTGTCATAATTGTGATGATTATGGCTTACAGCTCATGAAAACCCCAAATCCACAATCTCAGAAAATTAGAATATTGTGAAAAGGTGCAATATTCTAGGCACAAAGTGTCCCACTCTAATCAGCTAATTAAGCCATAACACCTGCAAAGGGTTCCTGAGCCTTTAAATGGTCTCTCAGTCTGGTTCCGTAGGAATCACAATCATGGGAAAGACTGCTGACCTGACAGTTGTGCAGAAAACCATTATTGACACCTTCCATAAGGAGGGAAAGCCTCAAAAGGTAACTGCAAAAGAAGTTGGACGTTCCCAAAGTGCTGTATCAAAGCACATTAATAGAAAGTTATGTGGAAGGGAAAAGTGTGGAAGAAAAAGGTGCACAAGCAGCAGGGATGACGGCAGCCTGGAGAGGATTGTCAGGAAAAGGCCTTTCAAAAGTGTTGGGGACTTTCACAAGGAGTGGACTGAGGCTGGAATCAGTGCATCAAGAGCCACCACACACAGATGGATCCTGGACATGGGCTTCAAATGTCATATTCCTCGTCAAGCCGCTCCTGAACAACAAACAACGTCAGAAGCATCTTACCTGGGCTAAAGAAAAACAGACCTGGTCTGTTGCTCAGTGGTCCAAAGTCCTCTTTTCTGATGAGAGCAACTTTTGCATCTCATTTGGAAACCAAGGACCCAGAGTATGGCGGAAGAATGGAGAGGCACACACTGCAAGATGCTTGAAGTCCAGTGTGAAGTTTCCACAGTCCGTGTTGATTTGGGGAGCCATGTCATCTGCTGGTGTTGGTCCACTGTGCTTCATTAAGTCCAGGGTCAACGCAGCCATCTACCAGGAGATTTTGGAGCACTTCATGCTTCCTTCCGCAGATGAACTTTATGTGGGATGCTGACTTCATTTTCCAGCAGGACTTGGCACCTGCCCCCATTACTGTGCTTGATTGGCCAGCAAACTCGCCTGACCTGAACCCCATAGAAAATCTATGGGGCATTTCCAAGAGAAAGATGAGACATGAGACCAAACAATGCAGAAGAGCTGAAGGCCGTTATTGAAGCATCCTGGTCTTCCATAACACCTCAGCAGTGCCACAGGCTGATAGCTTCCATGCCACGCCGCATTGAGGCAGTAATTGCTGCAAAAGGCGCCCAAACCAAGTACTGAGTACATATGCATGCTTATACTTTTCAGAGGTCCGATATTGTTCTATGTACAATCCTTGTTTTATTGATTGCAGATAATATTCTCATTTTCTGAGATTGTGGATTTGCGGTTTTCATGAGCTGTAAGCCATAATCATCACAATTATGACAAATCGTGGCTTCTACTATCTCATATATCAGTTTCACCTTTTAAGTTGCATTACTGAAATAAATGAACTTTTGCACGATATTCTATATTTTCGAGTTTCACCTGTATATGACTTGCTTTTGGTTGTTGTGTCCATCATTGCTTTACACATACATACACATCCTAGGGCAAATTTAGACCAACTAACCTACCAGCATGTCTTTGGAGCATGGGAGGAAACCAGAGTACCCGGAGGAAACTCCCGCAGGCACAGGGAGAACATGCAAACTCCAGGCAGGTGGTGCCGTGTTTGGCATTCGAACCAACAACCCTAATACTGCCAGGCAGAAGTGCTAACCATTTAGTCACTGTACTGCCCAATAGTCCCATATCCAATACATACATTCCTGAATGCTGATGGAACTACAGCTACCAGAGAGAATGAGAACGAGAAGAATGCTGGGAGAGTAGATATATTCTACAGCAAGGGACTGGCTCGCTCTCTTGGTGCAGGATTCAGAGCTGAACACGGGGGGACTACTGATCTCCTCTGGTGTTCAGCTCTGTTCCAACACATCAACTCTCTGCATTGGCACTGTCACTGTCCGGTCTTCACACACACATATCTGCACACTATACTGACAAGCCATCACACGGCATTTCTGCACATCCCTGCAAACAGCCAAGAGCATGTGCAGGAACTCTTGTTCCTAGGAGTCCGTGCTATCCAGGAGATTCGTGAGTGGGTGAATGCCCAACCTCTTTCTGTCATCACTCTAGAGACACAGCATGCAGACACCTTTACACCTCAGTATCAGTGGATCTTTGCTTTGAGCAGTACCACAACTTATCTGTTTAACTTCATTGAATTACCATTATTCACTAATGTTTATGGGCCCTACCATTGCTAACAGAAGACAACGGATACCACCATATCAGGATCATTAAACATCACAGGGTCCAAGTTTCAATCTCTAGTTAAGGAGACCTGTTCTCTTTTAAGGCAATTGTTATTCAAGATAAGATACTTACATCTATTTATGCTGGAGTATACATTTACATAATTCTCTGCATCCACCATCGTGGCACTGGTGGCCTAGGAGAAGCTGATCTGTCAACAAGCCCCCCCCCCCTTACTGCTGGTGTTGCAATTTAATAGTTGAAGCTTACTACTCATGACTTTATAATTTGTTAAACATTGCTAATTGATTATTTCTATTTTACTAGCGTTCTGTTTTTATGCAGTAACAGAGGTTGTATATCTTAAACCCATTATTCCTGTGATCTACTCTTTTGAACAAGTCTAATATAGAGGTGCTACTAACGAATTGCGTCTCTTGCATTAATATCCTATACTGTTGAAATATGTCTGAATCCAGAGATTCTGAGGTATCGGGAGGCTTGCAAGGTCAGGGCAACCACTGGGGGTAAGCATTATCAAGCTGCCCCTTTGGGGGTAGCACTGCACACGCTAAGTGCATGTATACTAGTTAAAATGCAAGTATTTATTAATTCTAGCTAAAATTATATTACTCTCTTAACAATACCTTTATTTGCTTTTATTTCCAGAAGCCAGCACTGTCTTTGTGCATAAAGAATTTATTCATGCAGACTTGTAAGATTTTGGGTGTCAGTTCCTATTAGAATTGACTAGCATTTTTTGCAGTAGCATATTTTATCCATTAAATTGATTGTGTTGCCACTAACAAGGTTATGGTTTCCCTTTATTAAGAAAATGCCAGCTGCCTCACTGAGGAATCAGAACATAGAAAATTAGTTGAACTTCTGTGTTTTCTTATTCTCCCTCCTTTATAAATATGAATTTGAAAGATGCAGTACTATCTGCAAAGACTCCTACACTAAGTAATTCACATAATAATATTGTCTGAGTAATCAAAAAGAACAAAGTTTCACATCTTGTGAAATTTTCCCTTGTGATTTTAAAATATGTAGGTGTATACTTACGGTACTCTTACTTTGGGAAACTTCTGCATGTCATTTTCAGTCATCTCCTGTAGCAAAAATAGAAGAATTATTTATTACATTAAAATGACTATAATATATATATATATATATATATTGCTTTATGTTATCAAAAGATCACTTGATGTTTAAGCAAAAACAAATTAGGCTTCATTCACACAACTGTAAAAATCTAACGTATGGTATTACACGTGTTTTCTAGGAGAAAAGTTCCTGCATAATGATCAGTAAAATATTTGTGTACAGATGTGTTTAAATGCGTGAAGATGTGTAGGTGTACATAAGCTGTTCTTATGATAATTTATTTTTCCCTTTTGTTTACAATTAATGTACATGCATACATAAGTGTATACATGAGTTTATATGCGTAAATGGGAAGGGCACATGTTCTAAAACGCAGATTTTTGGATTTTGTGCTAAGGATCTGAAAACAGCTCAAGTTTATGCACCTAAGTGAGTGGCTCATTTGAGATGCATTTATATCTGTAATAAAAAAAACACTTGTACACATGTATTTTTATAGCAATGTGAATGAAGCCAAAGAGAAATTAAGGCTTACAACAATTAAATGTTTCAAATAAAAGAAACTGCCACAGTAGAAATACTTGCTATGAGAATCAGTCCTCATGTACACTGGATGTTTTTACGGCTGCTGATTTTGGCTTTTGGCATTTTTTTCTACAGCCAGTAAACTGCCCAGCATGTTATCCTATGTGTCCATGTACACAGACTGTAATCAGCATTTTTTGGCAGGGGCATTTTTGGGCTGGAAAAAGAACCCAGAACTAGTGGGTTTCTAGAGTTGTTTAGCTGTAAAAACACTATATCACTGAAAAACGCTGAGAAACACAGCAAACCAGCGTTTTTTTATCAAAAAAGTTTTTTTATTTTGGTTAAAAAAAATGCTAAACACCAATGCAAAAGTCTAAAAACCGCTGAAAAATATGTGACTTTACACAACTAACGTTACCAGCGTTATTAAAACGCCCAGTGTGCATGGAACCTTAAGTGTATCTACACTCTCTGGCCACTTTATTAGGTACACCTGTTCAATTGCTTGGTAACACAAATTGCCAATCAATCACATGACTGGAACCTAATGTATTTAGGCATCTAGACGTGGTGAAGATGACTTACTGAAGTTCAAACTTTGCATGGTTGTTGGTACCAGACGACTGGTCTTAGTATTTAAAAAACTGCTGATCTACTGGGATTTTCATGCAATAAAATCTTTAGGATTTACAAAGAATGGTCCGAAAAAAAGAAAATATCCAGTGAGCGGAAGTTGTGTGGACAAAAATGCTTTGTTGATGTCAGAGGAGAATGGGAAGACTGGTTCAAGATGATAGAAAGGCAACAATAACTCAAATAACTACTCATCACAACCAATGTATGTAGAAGCATGGATCCATCATGCCTTGCATCAACGGTTCATGGATGTACAGCTGACAAATCTGCAGCAGCAGATGCTATCAAGGCAATATGGACCAAAATCTCTGAGGAATATTTCCAACACCTTGTTGAATCTATGCCACAAAGATTTAAGCCAGTTGTGAAGGCAAAAGGGGGTCCAACCTGGTACTAGCAAGGTGTACTGCTCAAAAAAATTAAAGTAACACTTTTTAATCAGAATATAGCATCAAGTCAATTAAACTCCTGGGCTATTGATCTGGTCAGTTAAGTAACAGAGGGGGTTGTCAATCAGTTTTGGCTGCTTTAGTGTTAATGAAATCAACATCACCTGAACTAGATGGGCAACAATGATACAACCCCCAAAACAGGAATGGTTTTACAGGTGGAGGACACTGACATTTTTTTCCCTGCCCAACAGTTCTGACTGTTTTTCACTAGTTTTGCATATGGCTAGGGTCAGTGTCACTACTGGTAGCTTGAGGCGATACCTTGACCCTACAGAGGTTGCACAGCCGGTCCAACTCCTCCAGGATGGCACATCAATACGTGCCATTGCCAGAAGGTTTGCTGTGTCTCCCAGCACAGTCTCAAGAGCAAAGAGGAGATTGCAAGCGACAGGCAGTTACTCTAGGAGAGCTGGACAGTGCTGTAGAAGGTTCTTAACCGGTATTCTTTGTGCAAGTAGGAACAGGATGAGCACTGCCAGAGCTCTACAGAATGACCTCCAGCAGGCTACTGGTGTGAATGTCTCTGACCAAACAAACATACAGACTTCATTAGGGTAGCCTGAGGGCCCAACGTCCTCTAGTGGGCCCTGTGCTCACTGCCCGGCACCAGAATTGGCAGGTCCGCCACTGCCACCCTGTGCTATTCAAAGATAAGTGCAGGTTCACCCTGAGCACATGTGACAAATGTGAAAGGGTCTGGAGAAGCTGTGGAGAAGGTTATGCTCCCTGTAACATTGTTCAGCATGACCGTTTTGGTGGTGGGTCAGTGATGGTCTGGAGAGGCATATCCATGGAAACCAGACCTCTACAGGCTAGACAATGGCACCCTGACTATGATTAGTTATCAGGATGAAATCCTTGGGCCCATTGTCAGACCCTACGCTGGTGCAGTGGGTCCTGGATTCCTTCTGGTACACGACAATGCCTGGCCTCATGTGGCGATAGTATGCAGGCAGTTCCTGGAGGATAAAGTAATTGATACCATTGAATGGCCCCCACGCTCACCTGCCCTAAATCCAATAGAACACTTCTAGGATATCATGTTTCAGTCCATCCAACGCTGCCAGGTTGCACCCCAGACTGTCCAGGAGCTCAGTGATGCCCTGGTCCAGATCTGGGAAGAAATACCCCAGGACACCATTTGTTGTCTCATTAGGAGCATGCCCCAACATTGTCAGGCATGCATACAAGCACATGGGGGCCATACAAACTACTGAGTACCATTTTGAGTTGCTGCAATGAAATTTCAGCAAAATGAACTAGCCTACTACATCATATTTTTTCGGGGTGTCCTATACGTCATATGATTTTCGGGGTGTCTTTGAATCCAGTTCTCTGAAGGTTGATAATTTTAATTTCCATCACACGATGGGAAATCCTTACATTCCTAACACATTACCCAGTCCATATCAGTATAGATATCCAGCATGATATTTTTCCCCGTTGAGATATGATTTGTTTTCAAAGTGTTCCTTTAATTTTTTGAGCAGTATATATGTATATACTACAGTATTCTTTTTTTTTTTTTTACTGATCAACAGACATGGTCTTTATTGTCAACGTGATAACAAATCTCTGCAAAATAATTTAAATACATTACAATTAAAACATACAAAATAACTGATTGTATACACCCCTTTGATATGACACATTGGTGCAGCCAGTTCTTTTCCATTGTCATGTAATTAGTGAAATGGAAATTACCTTTCTATGTTTATAGGTTTCAAGCGACTGTAGTATAAATACACATGTATCTTCTATAAGGTCCTGTTTTCAGTGAGCCAGTGAGTCAATGTCATATTATAGACTGTGCCATGAAGACAAAAGAACACTCCAAGCCACTCCATGGAAAACACAAGACAAGATGGAAAAAACTAAATTCCAAGTCACTAAATATGTCCCTTGAAGTACAATTAAGGTAGTTGTAAAGGCAGACTTTTTTTTTGTATTCTATGCAGTATGGTAAAAAAAAACCTTCTGAATGCATATCCCCCCCCCCCCGAAAACATACTAGAGACCAAATTCGATGCAGCAACACATTGGCTCCCACTGCTGTTAATCAGAGCCAGTGACTCTGAGGGAGCAGGGGGCGGGCCAAGCCCCACTCTTGGCGGGGGGAAGGGGTCCAGAGCTTTGATGAAGGACCCTAGAAAAAGAGGATTTGGGCTGCTCTGTGCAAAACCATTACAAAGAGCAGGTAAGTATAACATGTTTCTAATTTCAAACCAAAGTAAATACCTTTACAATTAAATCAATTATTAAAATGTTATTTAAACCCAAGAAAAAAATCAATACGTGTGCACAAGGTGTCAGTGAACCAAAGTATTTGTTCCCCAATGCCAGAAGTCTGCTAAGCAAAATAGGTGAGTTGGAAGCTTTGGGGCATGAAGAGAACTATGATTTAATTGGTATTGCTGAATCTTGGCTTCATTCTTCACATGACTGGGCCATTAATATTCCTGGCTATGTTCTCTTTTGGAGAGACAGGGTAAAAAGGAAAGGTGGTGATGTCTATCTCTATGTGAGAAGTGATCTCAGAGTGAGTATGAAAGAGGACCTAGTCGATGGAGAGTGTGATGAGGCTGAAGTGGAACTGCACATGGGGTTGCATACTACAAAGGTAATCTTTGGAGTTTGTTATAGGCCTCCCAGTGTTAATGAGGAAGTGGAGACTCAGCTCTTTGCACAGATCAAAAGTGCTGCAAGGGCTGGGACAATGATAATAATGGGGGATTTTAATTGCCTAGAAATTGACTGGAGTAATGGTACTGCAGGAACAGTTAAAGTACAAAAATGCATAAACCTACTACAGGACAATTTTATGGTATAGTTCATAGAGGTCCCTACTAGGAATGATGCTCTGCTGGACCTGGTAATCCAAACCATGGAGAGCTTATTACGAATATCCATATAAAAGAACATCCGGGTAACAGTGACCATAACATGAGTTCTTCAAAAAGACTGTATGGGAACACATTGCAAAATATATTCCCATGGGCAACAAGTTTAAAAGGCTAAAAATCAAACCTATGTGGCTATTGAGAGGGTAGCCAAAGTGGAGATAGAGGCAATGTCCCTATCGGATCATACCCCTGTTGTAATGAAAATAGGATGGAGGAGACGATTGATGGGAGGTATGGGATGGAAGTTGAACGAGGCCCTTCTTATGGATCAGGAAATAGATCAGAAGATTAGGGAAGAGATAGAAAGATTCTTTCAGGAGAATGACACAGGAGAGGTATCGAAGGCTACAGTATGGGAGTCCCATAAAGCCTATATAAGAGGCATTTTGATTGCGTCTGGGGCAAAAAAGAAAAGGGAAAGAAGAGAGAAACTTTTTGATCTTGAACAGTTACATAAGAATAGAATAATAAAAGAGATAAGACAGAAGGTAATAAAAAAAGAAAGAAGAACTTGAAATATTGATGGAAGAGGAAAAGAGAAGAGCATTCAATAAAGTAGCCAGCGAGAGATATAGGTGGGGAGACAGGCCAGGAAAATATTTGATGAGAGCTTTGAGGAAAAAGAAAAACAGGAACTATATAGAAAAAATAAGAAACCCTAAGGGAGAAATAGTTTATTCTACTACAGAGATTGCCAAGGTGTTCAAGGAATATTATAGCAAGCTGTATAATATTACTAGACAGGATTCAGTAAATAAAGATGGGAATGTAAGTAGGAAAAAAAAAAGAGAGGTATATTTAAAAAATGCAAGACTAACAAAGCTAAGCGAAGATCAGTTGAATTCCCTTGAGTTAGAAATTACGCAGGAAGAAATAGAAATAGCATTGAAAGACACTAAGACAGGGAAAAGCCCAGGCCCAGATGGTTACACTGCGAGATACTATAAAAAATGTAGGGAATTATTAATACCTAAATTGAGGGATTATATGAATGCGCTGGGAGGGAACATGGAGATGAGGAGAGAATCGGTACAGGCCCATGTAGTACTTATTCAAAAAGAAGGGAAAGATGCTTCTCAGTGCTCTAGCTATAGACCAATCGCACTCCTGAACATAGACACTAAACTATATGCAAAGGTCTTGGCAAATAGGCTGAAAGATTTAATGCCAGAATGGATTCAGGGAGATCAGGGGGGATTCTTTCCGGGGAGAGAGGGCAGAGATAATGGGTTGAGAACTTTGTTGCTTATCCAGAAAGCCAAGAAGGGGAAAACTCCGGCGGTAGTGCTGTCAATCGATGCTGAAAAGGCGTTTGACAGAGTAGATTGGAACTTTATGATGGATACATTGGAGACCTTAGGATTGGGAGTTAAAATGAGAGAGTGGATAAATGAATTGTATAGAGAACCCTCTGCGGTTATTCTGGTGAATGGAGAGAAGTCGGAACCTATAGGGATGTCAAATGGAACAAGACAGGGATGCCCACTATCCCCATTGCTATATATATTGTCACTGGAACCTTTACTAGCAACTATTAGGAATAATGGGGATATAAAAGGAATAAAAATAGGAGGAACTGAACATAAAGTGGCAGCCTTTGCGGATGACCTGTTGTTCTATGTGGGAAACCCAAGGATAACACTTCCAAATCTAATGAAGAGCCTAAAGGATTATGGAGAATTATCAAATTTGAAAATTAACCCAATAAAAACTGAGATTTTAAATGTGAATCTTCCAAAGAGTGAAAAAGAAAAGTTACAAAAAGAATTCCCATTCACATGGAAAGATAGAGAGAAAAAATATTTAGGGGTTAAACTTACTGCTTCATATATGAATCTGTATAAATAAAATTATATCCCACTTTTAAATGAGATTAAGGAGGAACTAAAGAAATTGGGAGGAGGTAACCCGTCGTGGATAGGACGTATAAACCTGATAAAAATGGTAATAGTGCCTAAAATCTTATATAAATTCCAGATGATCCCAATTAAACTCCCGGAGGTCTTTTTTAAGGTAATTAAGAAGATGTTAACAAGATATATATGGAAAAATAAAAAACCTAGAACATCGTATGAACTGTTGAGTAGAAATGAAGAGAAGGGAGGTTTGGGAGTGCCAGATTTTAAAAGGTACTATAGAGCGGTAGTCCTAGCAAGAATCTATGATTGGACACACAACCCAGAAGGAAAAAGGTGGGTCAAGATCGAAAAGGAATTAAGTGGGGTTAACTTGAGTGAAATAGTATGGGCACCAGCACAATATAGAGGATTAAAAGATACCATGAGTGTTTATACATTAAATGTTTTAAAGGTCTGGGATAAATTGCATAAGTCTATGAAATGGGGTTTTAATTCACAATTATTGCCACTGAGGAACATGGATTATTTTCCTCCAGGTAGGGAGGTGAGCACAGGAAAATGGTTTAAAAAGAAGGATATTCAATTGAGGGACATAATGAAGGGGCAGGAAGTGAGAACACTTGAGGAGTTGAAAAGGGATAAAAGGGAACTTTTCATTAAGATAGATGAGTGGAGATATTATCAATTAAAACACTTTGTTGCAAGCCTTCCAAAACCTGTGAGATTGAAGAAAGATTGGAACTTGTTTGAGAAATTATTGGAATCACGGGGAGATGGGAAAAGGGGCACGGCAAAAGTTTATAAGATTCTTACAGAGTTAGACACACACACGAGGCCAATGTATATAGATAAATGGGAAAGAGAGATGGGAATAGAGATAGATGAGGATAGACAGAGAAAAATATATAGATTAACACACGAGAATGTAAGCATAAGAGAGGTTGAGGTAAATTATAAGTGTTTGATAAGATGGCACATTGCACCGAATATTGAATCTAAGATGAGGGGGGAAAATTCACCGGTGTGTTGGCGGGGGTGTGGAGGGACGGGTACATTGTATCACATTTGGTGGGAGTGCCCAAAGATTCGAGGATTTTGGGAGACAATAACCCACTTAATTGAGATAATTTCTGGGATAAGGATAGGAATGGACCCAGAGCTCTGTTTGTTACATTCAAGTTCAGAATTATCAGTGAACAAATATAAAGAATCAGGAATATGGTACTATCTGAATGCGGCAAAGGGTCTTATACCTAAGTTTTGGCATAGGTTAGATGTGCCCAAAGAAGAAGATTGGATAGAAAGAGTCAACCAGTTATGTAGGATGGAGAAATTGTATCACACGCAGGAAGACAAGATGCTACTATATCTCAGTAGGTGGGGAAAATGGGAAGATTTTATGTCTAGGAGAAACGTTTGAAACAGTAAAGAGAGACATGTGAAAATACCCCTTACTTTAGGAAAAAGGGAAAGAAGAAGGAGGGAGAAAAAGAAAAGAAAGGAAGGAAGAGGGGAAGGAGAGGGAAGAAAGAAAGAAAAGAAAGAGAAAAGAAAAGAAATGTAGAAATGCAGAGTGGGTGGTTTTATATTTTTTGGGGTTGGGTGGTGGGGATATTAGTTTTGAGATGGGTAAGGGAGTAAAGATTGAAAGAGATACATTTGAAGGTTTTGTATGTATATGAGAATAATGAAAGAAAATGTAATTTTTTTCACGGAAAATTAATAAATATTTAAATAAAAAAACAAAAAAAAGCTAAAAATCAAACCTATGTGGCTTACGGACAAAGTTAAAAAAGTTATAGATAATAAGAAAAAAGCTTTTATTAAATATAAAAATATATTCTGTTACAAAGAATATAACAGAATATGAAAAAAGGAAATCAAGGCCACAAAATTTTAAATGAACGTCAGATTGCAAAAGATAGCAGGACAAACCCCCAAAAAATTCTTCAAATATATATTAATAGTAAAAAGATCAGGTCCAAGCATGTAGTCCCTTTACAAAATAATCTAGAGTGGGGACAAAGAGAAGGCAAATTTATTAAATACATTCTTCAGGTCTGTGTATACAAAGGAGCATGGGGGAGCTCTTGTCCACAAAGGACATGGCATTGACACAGCTCCAGATGATCCACATTGGCTCACAATTGATATGATCCAGAAATATTTAGACAGAATAAAGGGGAATAAAACACCTGGACTGGATGGCATACACTCACAGGTACTTAAAGAATTGAGCTCTTTCATTTCAAAGCCATTGTTTATTATTTTTAGGGACTCTTTAATGACAGGCATAGTACCACTGCATTAGCGTAAGGCCAATGTGGTGCCAATATTTAACAAGGGGTCAAAATCTTTACCAAGTAATTATAGACCCGTTAGTTTAACTTCTATAGTTGAGAAGATACTGAAGAGTTTAATAAAAGACCACATAGATGATTTCTTGCTGGAAAAAAATATTTTAAGCAATGGACAGCATGGATTCATGAAAGACAGAAGTTGTCAAACAAATCTGATTTCTTTTTATGAGGAGGTGAGCAAAACCTTGGACAGAGGGGTGGCGGTGGACGTGGTATACTTGGGTTTTGCAGAAGTGTTTGACACAGTTTTCCACACACAGCTAATGTGTAAGGTAAAGTCTACAGGCTTGGAAAAATCTGTGTGTAAATGGATAGAAAACTGGCTAAAGATTGTATTCAGAGAGTAGTGGTTAATGATTCATACTCTGAATGGTCTAGGGTTGTCAATGGTGTACCACAAGGTTCAGTGTTGGGACCCTTACTTTTTGATATATTTATAAACAATATAGGGTCTGGGATTAAAAATACTACTTTTGTCTTTGCAGATGACACCAAGCTGTGCAGTGGATTAATGTCCTTACAGGATGTCTCCAACTTCCAACCTCAATGCACTCTTTAACCTCCCTAGCAGTCTGATTATGTCACAATTTCTGTGCTCAAAGCGGTACACTGTTTTCAATGGAAATATGTTGTTTTTTTACTGTAGGCTTGTAATTCTTAGGAATAACTCACTGAAATCTGTCCGAACAAGAGTCTAGTAAACATCTCGGGTACGATAAAATTTGAAACACAAAATCATAAATTATAATATAATAAATAATCATAAAAAATAATATAATAATAAATTGAATTCAATAATGTAATCAAACCAAAAACACTGAAATTTGAAATAGAGCGCCAAGTTCACACATCACTGAGCTTAGTCGCAAAATCGTTTTCAGTGTCTGATGACGAATTTCCCCACAAATCATTATCACTCAATTCTGCAAGTAGTTCTAATTTACTTTCGCTGTTCTCTAGCTGGTCTAAAACCGATTTTGATCTAAAGGGACGCTTTTTGGATGCCATGGACATTTCTCAGTTTCCAGGCAAAAAAACGGTAAAAATGCAGGCAGGGCACAGGACAAAGCACTAGGGACAAAATGTACTGTATGTGAAATGGTTTGATACAGCAATGTAATACTATCAAATTTTAGTGTATTGAGTGAATGTCAGATTTTTACATTTTTTAAATTCCCGCCGGTTCTGTCCCCCGTATGTCCAGATGTTTGCAGGGAACGGAAACCGGAAGACGGATACCAGCATCGGCCAGAGGACATGGCCGGGGACACTGCAGGGGGGGCATCGCAGCACCGCAGGACAAGGTAGGTGCTCGAGTGATCCCAGAGCAATGCTGCAGTGTAATCCCACATGTAGCTCGGGGTTACCGCTTCTGGTACTGAAAGTTAATCCCGAGCTACACTCAGGAATACCACCAGGGGGGTTAATTGGGCCGCTATGTGGCAAATGAAGTTTAATGTTGATAAATGTAAGGTTATGCACTTGGGGACTAAGAATATGCATGCATCATACATACTAGGGGGAGTACAACTGGGGGAATCAATGGTGGAGAAGGATCTGGGAGTTCTGGTAGATCACAAGCTTAATAATGGCATGCAATGCCAAGATGAGGTTTCTAAAGTGAGCAAAATCATCTCTTGTATTAAAAGAGGTATAGACTGCAGAAAGAGAGAGATATCATTTTACCCCTGTACAAATCATTAGTAACACCTCATCTGGAATATGCAGTTCAATTTTGGGCATCAATTCACAAAAAGAACATTGGGGAACTGGAGAAAGTACAGAGAAGGGCAATCAAACTGATAAGAGGCATGGAGGAGCTCAGCTATGAGGAAAGATTACTCTTGAGAACAGGAGATTAAAGGGGGATATGATCAACATGTATAAATACATCAGTGGTTCATATAGTGAACTCAGTGTAGAGCTATTCACCCTGAGGTCATCACAGAGGACAAGGGGGCACTCCTTACATCTGAAGGAAAAGAAATTTAATCTCCAAACACGGAAAGGTTTCTTCATAGTAAGATCTCTGAAAATGTGGAATAGACTCCCTCAAGAGTTGGTTCTGGCCAGCTCAGTGGATTGCTTTAAAAAAGGCCTGGATTCTTTCTTGGATACACAGAATATAACTGGTTACTAACATTTGTAGGCATAGTTGATCCAGGGACTTTCAGGGGATCAGGAAGGAATTTTTTTCCTCTGCAGGAGCAAATTGGATCATGTTTTGCTGGGTTTTTTGCCTTCCTCTGGATCTGAGTGTAGGATCATAACTTTTTTTTTTTTTTTATGTTTCAACTGGATGGACTTTTGTCTTTTTTCGGCCAGAATAACTATGTAAAATTGAATCTTACCAGTTATTAGATGTGGTGGCTGCATTAGTTTTTATTCTACATGCTTCTTTATTTTTCACCTGGGGATCCTAATAATAACATACTTTCTGTCCTAGGGTGACCATTCACTCACCATACTCTACCTATGGGAAATGGCATTGTCACCCTCATAGAAAGTGAGTTACAGCTTACAGAGGGTGTTCAATTTCAGAGAGAACTTGGAATAATGCTAAATGATAATAGCCTGCAGAGGCAGAGAACATAGAAATGTATCAACACACAGGATTTCTGGAAGGATTAACAGAGATTACACAACAGATACAACCAAATGGTACACATCACAGACCAAAAGGGAGCAAACAAAAGAAGTTAATTGTTGGGGTTCACTTTAAGAAAAGAACCCTTATGCAAACAAGAACTGCTGAATAAGTGTTTTACCAATCATACCTTTTTGGGGAAAGTAGCTAAAAGAAAGCCACTGTCAAGAAAAACTCAAAGGACATCTCCCGTATAGTTTGCCGAAATGCATATGGGTGCATCAAAAAGTATTAGAAAAAAAGATTCTATGATCTGATGAGACAAAAATTGAGCAGTTAAACCAACAGACTAAACCATGTGTTTGGAGTAATCCAAACACTGCAGATCATAATAAACACTGTACCCAGTGGTGGTTACAGTATCATGCTGACGGGTTGTTTCTGTGCCGCTGAATCATGGGTTTGTGGAGAAAGAATAAATGCAAGCAAAAAAACAAACAGGATCATCTTGTAGAAAGACTTGATGCAGTCTGCAGAAGTTATATCCAAAGCCCAAACTGTACTGTAGACTTGTTATTATTTGTTATGAGAGCAAATGTCCCTGTTGAAATATTTCCCCTCTATTCTTAGTCTGGTGGTAACTGAAAATTTTGGGCTTAAGCTGGCCATACAAGGCTCAATTTCTTTTGTTCAGCCAGTGAGCTGAACAAAAAAAAAACTTACCAAATCCCTCATCCGCAAAATCAAGGTGGATGAGGGCATCTTCCTGCTGCACTATTGTATTCTGACATTGGGACTCCTCTGCTATCAGAACACACAGATCAGTGCTACGGCCAATTGACTGCATGCACTGATTGAAGCAAATTTTTCTAATAAGCCAGTTTATGAGAAGTCAATCAATAGACTGACTTCTCATGAATGGGAACTGACATAGATGGATCGAAATTCAGCTGGTCCCTGCTGAACCGGTCGAATTTCTATCCATCTATGGCCAGCTTTACCCTCATTTTCATTCCTGGTGACATTCGTGACAGGACAGTTAGAGAGAGAGAATCCCCTTAACAGGGACACCAACAGCAATAAATCCCGAGTCCTGACTTACACTGATGCGGTGCGGAATTTGCAGTGCTTTCAGTGCGAATTCCGCACCGCATCAGAATCGCTCCCCGTTCATGAGAACAACACCCCAAAAGCGGTCTGCAAAACGTGGTGCGATGTGCAGTATCAGATTGCATAGGTGTGAATATCCATTCTAGTGTGGACCCAAAAAAGGGTCCTGCACCTTTTTGGTGCGGGTGTGGTATGATTGGAGCCATACATTTTGTATGGCTCCAATTGCACCGCACACAAATGCGGTGCAGTTCCTGTGCAAACCACATGCAATATACTGCACTGCATATATGTGAACCCAGTCCCACAGAGTTCAAAATCCACTCTAATCAAATCTAAAAGTAAAATTTTGCCTTTGGTTTTAGTTTAAACCTTGGGAAAAGTCTTCCAGCAAGACAATGATCCCCAGCCAAACCTTCACAATAAAGCCTGTTTCACACAGGCTTCAGCTAGTATAAAAACAGTGTGAACAGCAGGCTTTAATGAAACTTTCAGTAAGATTTTGCCAAGCTTTCTACAAGCTTTGGGTGGCTTTCTCTAAGGCTTTAAAGCATCCCTTAGCTCCTGTTTGGGAATGCTATACACAGATCTTAACCGGAGGGCTGATTGTAATTTTTTTTAATTCTTTATATTTTTTTCAACATATATGGGAACAAAGCAGGTCAAATAGGCATCAGGAAAATACATGTTTTGGGCAACAAACATATTACATATACAATCATAAGATCAACTGTATTTTCGTTGAATATTATGGAGCCCAGGTTCACATCAATGCAGTGTGGGAAACGCTGTGAATCCTGTGTGTTTCCCGCACTGCATTGCAATCGCATCGCGTTCATGTGATCTGGTATGAGTGTCAATGATAAATTAATGACACCCCGAAACAGATTGCAAAACACGATGTGATTGCCAGAAATCGCATCACATGGGTGAGAATACCCATGCAGTGTGATTCATGTGCAGGTATAAAAAAGGGTCCTGAACCTTGGTGCGGATGCAATGCACTCTGAGCCATACAAAATGTATGGCTCAAATTGCACCACACAGACATTTGCAAGTAATTTGCACAGGAATGCAATGCGATTCCTGTGAAAATGACATGTGGTGCCCTGCACCGCATAGTGTGAACCCGCGCTTAATGACAACTGACTGTCTTTTTGAACAAGCTGCTAGTTGGCTTTGGCAAGCTGTCAAGGAGCTTCAAGTTGTGCTAACGCCTGCTTGCAGCTTGTTTAAGTCTAGGTTTACACTTATGTGGTTTTCAGTGTGTTTTTTGGTTTGCAGAAACACAATACAGCTATATAACATGGTTCAAGTCTGAGAGTTTTGAGCCAGTGCAGTTTTTGTAAAGGTTCAGGGACATTTTTCCCTCAGCAGATTGCATTTTTGGTTCAATAGACTTCAGTGTAACTGCATCAAAAATGTATGCAAAATGCAAGTGCATGTGTTTTTGGTGTGTTTTCTGCATGACAGCAAACATCTCCTCCAAGTAACATTAAACACATACCAAAAAAAAGCAAAACTCAAAAAGAATGCATTAAAACATGTAAAAAAAAATGTGAAAAAATTAAAAACGCTGCAGAAAATGCATCAACCGCAACCTGCATAAGTGTGAATCTAGCTTAAATTAGTAATCGGTGCTTCCATTCCATTTCATTGTAAAGACTTGCTGTGCACACTGCTCTTATACAAGCTGAAGTTCATGTAAAACAGACCCATCGGCTATGGTAATTTTTTCGTTCATTTAATAAAAAATTGTGTTCCATTTCCTTTAAGAACTCAGCACACCAGGCTGGTATCACCATACATTAAGGCTTGGTTCCCATATGTGCGGGTGGTGCCGATGCGGATCCGCACGAAAATCCGTGCAGCCGCACCACCCGCACAGAGCAATGCGGACCCGTTACTTGTGCCATTACTTGTAATGACACACCGCCCGCACTGGAAAACGCAATCGTACTGGGAACCGTGGTTCCCGTGCGGGCTGCGTTTTTAGGAGAAGTGAAGGGACTTCTTCCCTGATTGTCACACAGCATGGGAGTCCATTCAAATGAATGGGCTCTCGTGCCCGCGCAAAACATATCTCGCATGGCCACATATACTATGTGAACCAGGGCTTACAAGCTATACAACAAAGAATTGCGTGGTCATGCAACGCTGCACCCAAATGAAATTTACGTCCTTTTTTTCCCACAAATAGAGCTTTCTTTCCGTGGTATTTGATCGTGTGTGAGTTTAAATTTTTTGTCCTACAAAAAAAAAAGACTGACAATTTTGAGAAAAAAAACAATATTTTTTACTTTTTGCTATTAAACATGTCCAGTAAAAAAATTATAAAAATCAAGTTCCCTCATAAATTTAGGCCAAAATGTATGTCTTGCTAAAAAAAATGGTAAATTAATTGGTTTACATGAAAGTTATAGCGTTTACAAATTTTTTTAGCCTTTTTTTTTTTTACTAGTAATGGCGGCAATCAGCGACTTATAACGGGACTGCGGCGGGCAATCTGACACTGGGGGGAACTGACTTGGTGTCACTGACATCCCCAGTGACACCAATACAGTGATCAGTGCTAATAAAAAGCACTGCTCACTATAGTAATGGCACTGGGCATGAAGGGGTTAACATCTGGGGAGATCAAAGGGTTAACTGTGTGCTGTTTTTAACAATGTTCTGTGTTTGTGCTTCACTGCAATCACACTGCTTTGCATGGCTGTGCTGTGCACAAGCATGCAAAGCAGTGTGCCAGAGCTGAGAGGGAGGAGAACTGTTTTGTTTACTAACAGTTCTCCCCCCTGTCGGAGATGTTTGGCAATCACTGGGCACCAGCGAATAATCACCGGCTGGGACCCGATGATTGACAGCTGCTGCCACGATCGGCAACGCGCGCCCCCTACCTGGAAATGCAAAATCACGTATATATACGTGATTTTGCGCACAGCTGCAGCCCTGTAGCAGTATTTCTGCTATGGGGCAGAGCTGAAGTAGTTAAAGAAGAAGTACAGTAAAGCTTGTTTGACTATACTTCTCCTGTGGATCACAGGAGTGCAGTTCGTTCTGCACTCCTGTGACCCATTTTCAGTTGACAGCGGGCTGCTGATGTCACTCAGCTGGTCCAGGCTGGAGAAATATCCAAACTTTGAAGCCGGGATCCGCCCAGATGTCTGAAACAACAGCTGGCTTAGCCTTTCAGCGATCCACTGAGACAGCCACTCCCTCCCTTTCCACAGTCCCAGGCTCCAGTAAGCATGGGGTGGGGGCAGAACAGTGATTGACAATCAGAGCAGCAGGGAGAACTGAGCAATCAGTCTTTGATCATTCAGTTCCTAAACTTAGAGCCATTGGGGGATAAATTCTGCATCTCAATAAGTCTGCATCCACCTAGGTAAGTATGATTTCTAAAAAAAACAACTAAATTTCTCTTTTAGGAGTGTCATGGAAATTTTGTATTGTTGGTCGAACTTTAAATGTGTCATATATTCGTGTTATTCATATGTCTCTCGTGTGGCTTAATTAAAGCTCTGAAGGCTGCAATTGGGCCATGCGCATGTACAATGTATGTATTACAGTACTCAGCTCGGTAATGGATGAGATGGCAGATCTGCGCTTATAGACCGGCGTGTATACCACCACGGCATTCGATGCGAATGCCGCTGGCAGTAGACCGCGGGCCTGTATCCACATATCAGCAGCATAGTACCACATGGACTCCGTGCCGCAAGGCGCCAAACGGTACGAACTCCGCGTGTAGGCTTATGCATATCTTACAACCCATTACCGACCTGAACTGTATCTTGGATGGATGTGTTTTAATAAAGATCGTATCGGGCCCATCCAGGTACAGACTGATGTTCCTAGGGGATGCTTGTACAGAGAATGGACATACTGCTAGGAGCTGGGAAATATGCTCTCCATAGAGGGCTCATGGGGGGGAAGGGGAGGAAGTCTGCTGACCTCAGAAGGCTCATGGGGGAGGACCAGTGATAGATAATAGGAAAGACTATGCTCCAATCGGAATGTACATCCTGTGTATAGGCACTCCCCATGCATTGTTCGGTGGGAGGGAATTGACTTTATTCATGTGGGGGGCATGTGTGTGCTTGTAATAAAACCGAGGGCTGAGTCTGAAGCCGGCTTTATGTGAATTGCAACACTAGCCTTAGAGCGTCGTGTGATGATTCTAGGGTAACAGAGCTCCATCCCCCACATTTCAACAGAAGCTAACCCATTTGGATGGGCAGGAATCGTGTAGTTTAGCTGCAGTCGTGGTAAGCGAGATTCGCACAGCTTTATGGGGGATTTCTGCGCATCCAACTGCGAGTACTCACGGTAAGGAGAAATTCGTTAAAGCGAATTTCCAAGACAGTTTGGCGAGCCTGGTGGATACTAACGCGTATTCTGGGATAGCTAACCGAGCACGAGGGGGGAATGAGCCATCATGAACTAGCAAAAAGTATGCCGGCACATTTCAGGTCTCTCTGCCATTAAGAGGATCGCTTTTTGCGCGTTCGTGTGGCTGATTTCGCTCTCTGTTAGCTAACAAGAATTACCGCTTAGCAAGGACCTAGTTTTGTCCTAAAATCTTGATTTGTGGGTGAAAGACAAGGGTTTGTCTCTGCGGAGAGCAGCAGAGGGGTGGGTTTGGTTGGCTGGATTTGGTCAAGTTTAAAAATCTTCCAACCAAAAATTAAACGGGTATATGTTTTAGTGGTAAAAGTTGTTGCATAGTGTTAGGTAAGTATTTGTGGGTTGTAGGTACTGTGGTGATTGCTTTACCCCCCTCCACGTGAGGTAATTATTACAGTGCTGAAAGGTTTAGGTTAATTGATAACTGTTGTAAGATCTTTGTGTGTATGTAGTCTGTGCAGTGTTTTGTGGTACTACTGCTCCCAGCAGTTACATGTGCATGTTAGTGTGATATGTTGGTGCTTTATGTCTGTTCTGTGATTGTACCAAATTGTGTTGTATGTGTGCTGTATATTGTTGTGTAATTGTCCAGTGTATGTTCTGTCCAAAAGTCTGTTTTATGTAAGAGGTTAGAGGCAATTTATGAGGCTAGTGTTCCCATGTGCTTCCCCTGTTGGTGGCCATTTTGTTGACTACCATGTGCTTTACCTGTTGGTGGCCATTTTGTTGACTACCACATGTGTTACCTGTTGGTGGCCATTTTGTTGACTACCATGTGCTTTACCTGTTGGTGGCCATTTTGTTGACTACCACATGTGTTCCCTGTTGGTGGCCATTTTGTTGACTACCACATGTGCAGTAATCTCTATGCAATGTGCATGAAGTTTCCTATATGCATTTGACCCATTTTGTGTTTTTAATCCAAATTTTTACAGTTTAAGTTGTTTGCTTTTAGCTTTAAATTTGCGTATTGCCGGCCAATTTAAAGTGTGTTAAGCGAGTTTTCCCCTCACGTGTTCCACATTTAGTGAGCGCGGCGAAGTCTGGGTTTTTGCACATAGATTTCTTGTATAGTGATTACGTTTTTCTTGTGTTTTTCCTGTTAAAAGTAGTTCCTTATTGTAAAACGGGTTTGTTTTAAGCTGCTGCGTTGCGTGTTTCACGTCCAGCAGACTTTTTGTGTAAACGGTTTTAGGTGGTTGCAGCGAAGATTGCGTGTGTAATGTGGATCGTTTAGTGGTGCTGGTATGAGTGATTTTTGCGTCAGCAACGGGTTATTCTTGGAGCAGTTTTTCGGTTCACCTCCGTGTAATTGTTTTACTGCGAAATGTCCCGTGTTTTTCATAAGGATACACTTTGTCCTTTTTAACGGTTTTTCAGGTTGAAAAGGGGTTTTCCTGTGTGTATTAGGAAAGTTTTTTCTTTACACAAATTTCCTAAAGGTCAGTTAGCAGGTTTCCGGACAACCAGTGACCCCTAAGTAACACCCAAGAACCCTCTTTTTGTTTTGACTTGTGTTAGCTACTGTGTGCAGGGAGAGAAAAGCCACTTTCACTTTCATCATTGTGCGGTGTGGCCTGCCAAACACAGTGGGTGATGAGAACCACATAAATTACGCTGTGCGAGTGGGCGGTCCAGGGAAGTGTAACGCTTAGCCTGGTTACCACAAACACTGCGGGTGGTCAGGATCACATAAATTGCGCTGTGGGAGTGAGAGGTGTGCTCTCAGTCTGACCGCCACTTGATGCGCTTCGGGTGATCGATAAGAATCACATAAATTACGCTGTGCTGGGAAAGTGGTGGAATCAGGCCTCTCGGTAGGATCCCACCGAGTGCTCCAGGGGGTAAACAGGTACCCGGACGCGGGATATATACCAGTGACTAGTCACGATGGGCAGTAGTCAGTCCATGAAGAGAGAGGGGGAACCAGCCCTCTTCAGGGTAAGAACAGCTGCACAACTGATGAAGGTGAGTTTGGGGGGGAAGTCTACAGAACCCCTCAAAAGGTGGAATAAATGGTCGAAGGGTACCAGATGGGAAATTCCCCGGGAAGGTACATTTGATGCATGGAGGTGGGAAAAATTCATCTCTGAATTTGAACCACGGATGCAGGCGTCAGAACTAGAGATCACACAGCTATGGCTTCACAGGTCAATCCGATTAGGGAAGCAGGGCATACATAAACTGGTGTCTGTCCGGAAGAACCAGGTGATGTATACCTGGCCTCCAGAGGGAATAAAACAGAAGGATCCAGTGTCAGAGGTGGAGGAAGCTCTTTCAGCGCTGACTCTACTAAGGCAGGCAGGATCAGGGTCTGCTGGGGTTCCCGAACAACCAACAGTGGCTGAGATAAGTATAACTGCACCTGTCTCTTCTGCTAGTGACGTCACTCTTGACGTACCTTCCGTGTCTTCTGTATCTATGCCTCAGCCTCTACCTCTACCTCTCCCTTTTCCCTGCTTCACCCCAGCTCCTTCTGTTTCCAACTATGAAGCCTTCTCAACAACCGATTTGCAGACTATCTGTGAATCAAGGGGAATAGACACCCGGTTAAGAAACAGGGCGGATTGCATCAAAGCGCTATGAACCACTGATCAGACCCCTGCCCCCCAGCTATACCCTGATCTGAGGGACCTCAAACCTGAAGGTGCAGTAGGCGAGGTGGTTAATCTAAGCCCACCGATGAAGCTGGGCCAGCCCTTGCACTCTTCCCGGACCGAGGCCTATCCAGTCAGGGTGCAGCAATTTGAAGGTCCTCCTAATGCACAGGGGGGAACGGACTTTAGGGGAACGGGTAGTTTGGCATGTCCCCTTCACCCCGGCAGAGATCCGCACTATTCTGGCTGAGCTCCCGGACTATCGAGTCAATCCGAGAGGATTTGCTCGAATGTTTGGACAAAACCAGTTCAGCTATGGTATGAGTGGGTCAGATTGTGCACAGATCCTGCGGGCGAAGATGGGCATGGAAGTAGCCAGTACAGTGATTGCAGGGTGCTCTATAACCACTCATGAGGAGATGACTTCAGGGGGCAAAGAGTTCTGTACACAGCTAAAGGCAAAGCTTCCAGAAATGTATGGTGCTACCTCTACTACGGACATGATGAAGCTCACCCAGGGTCCTAATGAGGAAAGTGCCTGCTTCTGGCACCGTCTCAAACAGACGGCACTGGATGCGGATCTGGAAGTTGGACCTGATGCTCCAACTGAAGGGGTAAAGGTGACCGCGACGCACATTCTGTTGCGGGCCAAATTTTTGGAAGGCATCGATACTAAAATTCGGGAAAGGCTGGTTCTGGCCCGACCCGAATATAATGAGATGTCTATCCCTGCTATCCTTTCCACTCTTGCGGCAATAGAGAGGGAAATGGATAGAAGAAAACAGGACAAGGCCAAAGTTCTTATGTCCCAGACCCCACACGAAAAACCAAGGGATCTGGGTCACAGGAAGGATAGGCCCCCACCCAGGTGCTTCCAGTGCCACCAAACAGGGCACATGAGGAGGAGCTGTCCCCAATTACCTAAAGGTCGGTGGCAGTTCATTCCTGATGAGTCCTCCGCCCCTGTGACCACCATGGTAAGTAACTCCTATGAATTCTCATAGGAAGTTGACAAATCGGTGTCGGCCCAGATCCATCTTTTTCTAGAGGAATTAAAATATCCCCTCCCTTGCCTCACCGACACCAGTGCAGCAAGAACGGTCTTGCAAAAACAGGACATCCAAGGCAAGGTACCCCTCTCAGGGTAAAGCCCTCCTAACCCCTACTAACCTCACTATCAAACGATGCACTATTCTTAACCCAGCTTCTCTTCTTCCTGTGTTGGAAGATGAGAAGGGGGGGGGGAGGACAGCAATGACAGTGCTGAATTTTGCAACACGACTAACAATACTAACACCTCTTCTGCTAACATGTCTTATTTGTCCACTACTAACCTCTCTTACAAAGGACACGACTGCATTTCTTTGGTGGAACTGGAGTCAGCGGCGACACACCCCATATCACCCCGAGAGTAGCGGTAAGGTTGAACGTCTTAACGGAATCCTTAAAAACAGGATCTCCAACATCATGGCCGATACCCAAAAACCTTGGCTGAGTGTCTCCCCATTGCCCCCTATTCCATCCGGAATGCCCCTCGGCAACCACATGGGCTGTCACCCTACGAGGTGTTGTTTGGGGGACCTCCCAAAACAGGGTTGTACTTTCCTCAACAGTTGTCGTCTTTGCATTCACAGCTTACAGGTTACGTGCAATCTCTGCAACGGGAGCTGCAGAGGATACACCATCGGGTTCGCAAATCGCTCCCCGATCCAAATGCAATAACAGGTGTTCTTTCTATTGAGCCAGGTGATTGGGTCGTCCTAAAGAAACATCAAAGAACCGGACTTGAGCCACGGTTCACCGGACCATACCAAGTCCAGCTGACGACACCTACCTCACTCAAGCTCGAGGGACGAGACAACTGGGTGCACGCAAGCCACTGCAAGAAGCTTTTCAGCTACACCAGAGAATGAGGGGTGTCATTTTCCTTTTTCTTTTTGTTTGTATGTCTTACATGTGTGTGAACGGAGGAAAAGACGGCAGATACCCCAACCTTTTATGTGTAAAATGCATCTGCGTTTAGCCAGAACCACCAACAAAACCAACTGTTGGGTATGCTCTAAGCCCCCACCCAGTCATCACATGTCCGCAATGGCCGCTGTTCATGCCCTATATGACATCCGCGTCGGCATGAAAAAGCAAGGGACCCCTGGTCAGCCCCCATGTAGACATTTGTCGGTAGAACTTAATGACACATTTTTAGCAGGTAACATCAGTTTTAGCACCAATATTAGCTCTAGCTCCTGTAGGGCCCTCGTCAGTCCATTATGGGTAACTGGACAGCTAGGCAGCCCTCAGGTGTGCTTTAACATCAGCTTTGGCACAGGTAACAAGTTTGTTGGGACTACCACCTGTGAGGGAGGTATAACTGTCAATATGACTAACCAGACTTCCCTTCTGAGTAACCACACTGACCGATCAGACCACGTGTGTTGGAAGGACGGATATGATGTGCAGACTGAGGGAGCAATCCCCCAGTCTGTACAACTGTTGCTCAGTGCCAGAGGCCGAACGAGGAACTCCTCCTGCTCTGCTCTGACAGGTCCATACTATTTTCTGTGTGATTCGGCAGCCTATAGAACATTTCCCCAGAACGCGAAAGGTTCGTGTGCCCTCATAAAGCTAGTCCCAGCATCCTATGTAGTGATGGATCATGAAGAGTTGATGGTCCACAAGAAGGTAAGGATGGCAGGGAGAGTTCGCAGGGAGCTGTTCTCTGAGCGCGACCAGGCATGGGCTTGGTTCCCCTCATGGACAGGTTGGGGAATAGAACTTATGAAGCGCCTGAACAATTTTTCTGTCATCGTGGATAGTATGTTTAACGAGACCGTAGAGGCTGTCAGAGAAATTGCCCAAGAACAACGGCAGATGGGAATTTTAGTGCTTCAGGAGAAGATGGCCCTTGATTATCTTTTAGCCGCCAAAGGGGGGTTCTGTGAGTTCATCGGAGAGGATTGTTGTACTTGGATAGAAGACACCGATGACAAGGTCCAGGCCCATATGGACAAAGTTAGTGAACTACAGGGAAAAGCTAGAGCTATAGCTAGTGAGGGTTGGAATCCGTTCAAGGGTTTGGGAGGATTGGGAGATTTCTTGTTCTCCATCGGATCTTGGTTGAAGGAAGTGGAAGTGTATGTCCTGATGCTTCTCTTTTTCCTCTGCCTCTTATATGCCACGGTGAGATGTTCCTGTTGCCTCATCGACCGTGTAAGCCAAGCTCGGGCAGACGACCACATCTCCATGCCCGCTCCCGGGATTCCACTCCAACCACTGATCGGAGGAAGACCTCACCAACCAACCACCTTCTCTACAGATTACGTCCTGGCTTCCCTCTAATTTATCTCCCTGAAGACCACATTCTCCAAGACCTCCAAGCAAGCTTCAAGCCTCATCATGGTTTGTGTCTGCGATTTGGAAAACTGTCTGGGTCGAGACCAGCCTTGTGTGGCCCCGTCTGCAGGGGCAATTTGAGAATCTGCTGCTGGATCTCCCCAGACCACCGTGGGATCACAAGCCTTATTCATACCACAAGTCTGTTTGTGGTTTTTGCAAGAGCCTTCCTGTAGTGAAGGTTCCAACGCTCTTGAGGATCATCGCTTCAATCAAGCCTGTTTGCGTCGAGTCTGCGTCGGGTCTTGTTGTTTCAGGTACCCCGTGGAGCTTTATTCTCAGGGACAACTACAGGAACTCTTTGAGGTTTTGAGACTACACCCATCAAGCTGAAGAAGATCAAGAAGGGACACGAGGAGAATATGATAAAACAGGAGGGAATGTCATGGAAATTTTGTATTGTTGGTCGAACTTTAAATGTGTCATATATTCGTGTTATTCATAGGTCTCTCGTGTGGCTTAATTAAAGCTCTGAAGGCTGCAATTGGGCCATGCGCATGTACAATGTATGTATTACAGTACTCAGCTCGGTAATGGATGAGATGGCAGATCTGCGCTTATAGACCGGCGTGTATACCACCACGGCATTCGATGCGAATGCCGCTGGCAGTAGACCGCGGGCCTGTATCCACATATCAGCAGCATAGTACCACATGGACTCCGTGCCGCAAGGCGCCAAACGGTACGAACTCCGCGTGTAGGCTTATGCATATCTTACAACCCATTACCGACCTGAACTGTATCTTGGATGGATGTGTTTTAATAAAGATCGTATCGAGCCCATCCAGGTACAGACTGATGTTCCTAGGGGATGCTTGTACAGAGAATGGACATACTGCTAGGAGCTGGGAAATATGCTCTCCATAGAGGGCTCATGGGGGGGAAGGGGAGGAAGTCTGCTGACCTCAGAAGGCTCATGGGGGAGGACCAGTGATAGATAATAGGAAAGACTATGCTTCAATCGGAATGTACATCCTGTGTATAGGCACTCCCCATGCATTGTTCGGTGGGAGGGGATTGACTTTATTCATGTGGGGGGCATGTGTGTGCTTGTAATAAAACCGAGGGCTGAGTCTGAAGCCGGCTTTATGTGAATTGCAACACTAGCCTTAGAGTGTCGTGTGATGATTCTAGGGTAACGGAGCTCCATCCCCCACATTTCAACAGAAGCTAACCCATTTGGATGGGCAGGAATCGTGTAGTTTAGCTGCAGTCGTGGTAAGCGAGATTCGCACAGCTTTATGGGGGATTTCTGCGCATCCAACTGCGAGTACTCACGGTAAGGAGAAATTTGTTAAAGCGAATTTCCAAGACAGGAGAAAAGGCTGTCCTGTGCACCCACTGACATGAGTCTGACTATGAGGATGGGCCAAGTGTATGTATACATTAAGGTGTTGATTTACTAAAACTAGAGAATGCAAAATCTGTTCGTCCCAAGTGGATGCTACCCAGGGTACCACTTCCAGCGAGCATGGCACCAACCAGACCTGCTACACCCAATTCTGATGAATCTGAACCCTTGCAAATAGGGTTGCTACGAACCTCTCTTACCTCGGAGGAACGTCAAAGCCGCTGACAGGGCAACCTATGCCTCTATTGCGGAGAATGTACAGAACTGCCCTGCAAATCTAGGCAAGTCTCTGACCATTCTGCCTGGTAAACTACCAACTCTCAACCCTGCTCACCTTACCATTTCCATCTCATTCCAGCTTTTGGGAAGAAACCTGCCCGTACCCGCTATCATTGATTCTGGGGCCTGCAGTTGCTTTATCAACGCAACCTTCGCTCAGCAACACCAGATACACCTAAAAGCCAAGACTCAGAGATTGACTGTATATCTGCCCGATGGATCTAACATTAAGTCTGGGGCAGTCACACAGGAAACGATCCCACTTCCTGTGGTAATATCTCCTTCTGGCCACAAGGAACTACTATACCTGGATGTTATTGCATCACTACTGTTTCCAGTCATCTTGGGGATCCCATGGCTGCAGTCCCACAACCCCAGTGTAAACTGGGTATCTGGTGAAGTGGACTTTCAATCGGCCTACTGCCATGAGCACTGCTTACCCCAAGGTCCTGCTCAATCCGGGACCCTGTTATACATGGAAAATGATACCGAAGTAAGCCAAATGGTTCCGGCAGCATACCATAATTTTCTGTACGTCTTCAGAAACGTGGTGCAGACAGCCTCACAGGCCCTACGACTGCCCGATCGAACTTCTACCTGGAGCTGAGATTCCCTTTCGGTCGGATCTTTCCACTGTCAGAGCGGGAGCTGCAGGCATTAAAAGATTACATTGAAGATAATCTCAAAAAGGGGTTCATCCGCCCCTCCATCTCACCAGCAGGTGCAGGGATCTTCTTTGTGGAAAAAAAAGATCACTCCTTCCGTCCATGTGTGGACTACCGCAAATTAAATAACATCACGGTGAAGAACAGATATCCACTGCCGCTAGTCCCAGAACTATTCCAGAGGCTCAGGTCTGTGACAATATTTACAAAACTAGATTTAAGAGGGGCATACGATCTCGTAAGGATCAGAGAAGGAGATGAGTGGAAGACAGCCTTCCTTACCAGGTTTGGGCACTACGTGTACTTAGTTATTCCCTTCAGACTGTGAAATGCCCCTGCAACTTTCCAGCACTTAGTGAATGACACTTTCAGGGACTTCTTAGACATCTTCGTGATTGTATATCTTGACAACATCCTGATCTTTTCTGCATCCATCGAGCTTCACCGGGGTCATGTGCAGAAGGTCCTGGGTCGCCTCCGACTACACGGACTTTACGCAAAACCAGAAAAGTGTGAGTTTGAACGCCAGAGCATTCAATTCTTAGGATTGATTATATCCACTGAGAGCTTCAAGATGGTTTCCCAGAAAGTCTCCGCCATCCTGGAATGGCCTGCACCATCTGATAAAAAGGGAGTACAGCGCTTGATAGGCTTCACCAACGTTTACAGGAGGTTCATGAAGGGGTTCTCTGCCATCATCACTCCTATTAATCAATTGACCAAGCAAGGAATCCAAATCTGTTGGCCCAAAACGCTTTTGACGCATTAAAGGGAAGTTTTACCTCAGCACCCATATTAAGCCATCCAGATCCAGCACTACCCTTTGTGGTAGAAGTAGATGCCTCGGAAAGTGCTGTTGGGGATGTCCTATCGCAGTGGCAAAGTCTGAAACTCCTGCTTCATCCTGTTGCTTTCTTTTCCCGGAAGCTATCCCCGGCGGACAAAAACTACGATGTAGGGCCATCAAATCAGCCTTGGAGGAATGGAGATACCTTTTTACAGGGAGCAGCACATCCCATTCTGATCTACACCGATCACAAAAATCTGGAGTACCTGAAGACTGTGAAACGTCTAAAACCCCGATAAGCCAGGTGGGCACTCTTCTTTTCCAGATTCAGCTTCCCCATTACCTATAGACCAGGCTCTAAGAATATCAAACCCGATGCCCTGTCTAGGATGTTTGATGACCCGAAGGATCCTCCTACCCCTGATACAGTGCTCTCAACAGACGACTTCTGCCTTTTTCAACCAGATCTTTTTTTGCAGATCCAGCAGGCATCTTTTGGGGCTCCATCCCCTCCAGGAATAACTCTGTCCCCTAGAGAAGGGTTACTATGGTCAGGGAACAGAATCTTTGCACCGGAAACTACCCGACTGGCAATTTTAGGGCTTTTTCATGACCATCTGCTGGCAGGACATTTCGGGGTCCACAAGACTTTAGACCTAGTGCAGCACCTGTTCTAGTGGCCTGAGAGGGAGAAGGACTGCAAGGCTTACGTAAATTCCTGTCCCACCTGTATACGGAACAAGGGTAACAGAAGCGAGACCTGGGGATTATTAATGCCTCTACCAGTTCCTGACCATCCATGGAGAATGATATCGATGAACTTCGTTGTAGAACTGCCACCATCAGAAGGATGTTCGGCTATTTTTGTTATAGTGGATCGGTTTTCTAAAATGGCCCACTTTATTGCCATGAAGGGAGTACCGGCTGCAGCAGAAATGGCCCAAATCTTTATAAGAGAGGTGGTGAGGCTTCATGGTGTCCCAGGGAACATTGTCTAGGATCGAGGGGTGCAATTTACCTCGAAGTTCTGAAAAGCGCTTTGCGAGAAGTTGAAAGTTGGACTCTCTCTCTCTTCTGCTTATCACCCTCAGACCAATGACCAAACAGAAAGAACCAACCAGAACTTGGAGCAGTACATTCGTTGTTTTACGTCTTTTACCCAAGATGACTGGGTATCACTTTTACCCTTGGCTGAATTTGCATATAATAATTCAAAACACCCAGCCACAAAACACTCTCTCTTCTTCTCTAACTATGGATTTCACCCTGCATTCATATCCAATCTAGTGCCTGAATCAGCAATCCCAGCAGTCCAAGATACCTTTGAATTCCTTCAACAAAACAACAAGATGCTACAGGAGACAATCTTAAAGGCTCAGTTAGAAAATAAGAAATTCTTTGACAGAAAAAGAAAAGGGGACATGGTCCTGGAACCTGGCGAAGAGGTATGGTTGTCAACAGCCAATCTAAGGTTAACCTGTCCCTCAAAGAGGTTAGACCCCAAATTCGTGGGACCTTTTCCAGTAAAAAGGAGAATTAATGATGTAGCATGCGAGCTCACACTACCAGAATCACTAAAAGTCCATCCCGTATTCCACATATCGTTGCTCAAGACTGCAGTCTCTAACCCCTTTCCAGGTCGGGAATTGGGGCCACCTGAACCAGTGATTATCGAGGGCAAAGAGGAATATGAGGTAGAAACTAATGTGGACTGTAGGAAAAGGAGGAACCAACTCCAATATTTAATTAAATGGAAAGGTAATGGACCTGAAGACAATTCATGGGAACCGGAGTCTAACATCCACGCTAAAGATTTAATGGTGGCATTCAAGCGCAGGCATCCAGAGAAGATGGCCCAGTTGGGCATCCGGAGGCTGCCCTTAGGGAGGGGGCACTGTCAGGGATCCCTCTGTGCAGCCGTGTGACGGCTCCCCTTGGGCTACGGCGGTGTGGGCGCGTATGTGCAGAAGCGTGCGAGTCTGTGCATGCGCAGTAGCGTACACGTCACCACAAGGCAGGCTATTTAAACCCGCAATACAGTGTAATCAATGCCTTCTGGTCTATAACGTTCTGCACTCCATAACCTGATTCTGTTGCCTGTATCCTGATCTGACCTGACTAAGAAAGAACTCCGCCTGCTCCGACCCTATCTTATCCCTGACTATCCGCTTGCCTGCTCCCTTGTACTTGATTTGATCGTTTGATCCTGACCCGGCTTGTCTGACTCTACTGCACCTGCTTACCTGTATCTGCACCTAGCCTGCATCCTGGTCACCGCCATACTTACCTACTGCTGCACCCACGGTCCTGCACCCGACCTGCATCCTGGTCACAGCCATACCTGCCTGCTGCCTCATCCTTGCTTCTGTGTCCATTCCCAGTCTGCATCCTGATTGCCGCCATACCTGCCTGCTGCTGCACCTACATTCCTGCATCCTTATCTGGCCTGCATCCAGATCTCCTGGGTCTTCATCTACCTGCCACCAGCTCCATACCTACTTGGTACTCGTGCCACTCCTGGCTCTGCATCCTCTGTTCCCACTATCAGGGGCGCCGAGCGGGAGTAGTAAGAGGACGCCTCCTCTCCACGTCAAGCTCCCCAACCAGGTACGTGACATCCACCTTCCGTTTGAGGATGCCCCACAGATGCTCAATAGGGTTTAGGTCTGGAGACATGCTTGGCCAGTCCATCACTTTTACCCTCAGCTTCTTTAGCAAGGCAGTGGTTGTCTTGGAGGTGTGTTTGGGAGAGGGGATCATGCTCGGCTTCAGTATGTCACAGTACATGTTGGCATTCATGGTTCCCTCAATGAACTGTAGCTCCCCAGTGCTGGCAGCACTCATGCAGCCCCAGATCATGACACTCCCACCACCATGCTGGACTGTAGGCAAGACACACTTGTTTTTGTACTCCTCACCTGGTTGCCGCCACACACGCTTGACACCATCTGAACCAAATCAGTTTATCTTGGTCTCATCAGACCACAGGACATGGTTCCAGTAATCCATATCCTTAGTCTGCTTGTCTTCAGCAAACTGTTTGTGGGCTTTCTTGTGCATAATATTTAGAAGAGGTATCACGTACCTGGTGATGGAGGCCAATGGGTAGAGGGCTTCCCTTGCGGCTAAGTTCCAGACTCTCCTGGATATGGGACAGCAGGAGTCGGGCCCAAAGTAGCACAGGTCACCTGTAGGAGTGCTGGTCAGAGGTACACCCAAGAGCACAGCTGATGCACTGGAATGGAGTCTGCAAACAGGTGGCGCCTGTGAGAGGTATCCAAGCCTTCAGGGAAACAGAGGACCACAGAATAGTTGGTTCAAAGCCAAGGTCAAGTGCCAGGTGGAGATTGGAGCAGACATAATCAGTAGAGTAGCCGGGGTCATACACAGAGGAGCAGGAGAGAATATCCATTAGCCAATCCAGGGTCAGGTCAGGAGTCAGGTAGCGAAGACAGGTCCAAGAGCAAGCCGGGTCAGTAACAGGAAATCACTATAGCAAGGAACACAGACAATGGTACTGGGGAGCCAGAGATCAACCAGCAACTTGAGGGAGTGATGAGCCTCCTTATACAGGCTGTCTGTCGCCAAACTGAGCCAATGCGTGTGCAACTATGCGTCAGTGCGCATGCTTGCTCCGGCTCGCGTCCGTGCCCCAATGCGCATGGATCTTCGCCAACGTGCACTTCTGCGGCCATGCATGGTACTGGCAGGAGTGCCAGGTCTCCTAGAACTTCTGCTGTGGACAGAACCCTGACAAGAGGCTTCCTTCTGGGATGACAGCCATGCAGACCAATTTGATGCAGTGTGCGGCATATGGTCTGAGCACTGACAGGCTGACCCCCCCACCCCTTCAACCTCTGCAACAATGCTGGCAGCACTCATACGTCTATTTCCCAAAGACAACCTCTGTATATGACGCTGAGCACGTGCACTCAACTTCTTTGGTCGACCATGGCGAGGCCTGTTCTAAGTGGAACCTGTCCTGTTAAACCACTGTATGGTGTTGGCTACCGTGTTGCAGCTAGGTTTCAGGTCTTGGCAATCTCCTTTAGCCTAGACCATCTTTATGTAGGGCAACAATTCTTTTTTTCAGATCTTCAGAAAGTTCTTTGCCATGAGGTGCTATGTTGAACTTCCAGTGACCAGTATGAGAGAGTGAGAGTGATAACATCAAATTTAACTTACGTGCTCCACATTCAGACCTGAGACCTTGTAACAATAATGAGTCACATGACGCAGGGGAGGGAAAATGGCTAATTGGGTCCAATTTGGACATTTTCACTTAGGGGTGTACTCACTTTTGTTTTGCCAGTGGTTTAAACATTAATGGCTGTGTGTTGAGTTATTTTGAGGGGAAAGCAAATTTACACTGTTATACAAGCTGTACACTCACTACTTTATATTGTAGCAAAGTGTCATTTGTTCAGTGTTGTTACATGAAAATATAGAATAAAATATTTACACAAATGTGAGGGGTGTACTCACTTCTGTGAGATACTGTAGATATCCTTTAAGCTGCAGCTAAAAGTGAAAGATGCGTCTGCAGCTCAAAATTACAAGCGATTCTTCCTGGATTGTAGCCCTATTGTGCACAGTGAGTGCCCTCGCCCTGGGGGGCACATGTGCATTGCACACATTAGGGACACACCAGTGCTTAGGTTACAGTACCTTTCAATGGTCAATGGAAAATAGATACAGCTTTTGAAGTGATTTTCAGTTCCACTGTGTGATTTCTGCCCAAACCTATACCTGCTGAACATGTAGCCACAATATTACATTTTCTGCAAGTAAAACTGCTATTGTGGATAAATCAATTCAGTAAAAATAGAACATATCACCATTTATAAGATATTTGGTATCAATTAAACTCCTTATGTTATATAAGGTGTGATAGAGCATGGCAAACGTGGCACAGTCTACAAACTAACCAGGGACTTTTGAGGCAGAGCTCCTTTTCTGGGCTTGCACCACCCATTCTTAGTTATGGAAGGGATAAATACTATACGTGAGACCCATTTGCCCTGTGTTGGTTGGAAGGAAGCAGCTTAGAAACTGAAACGTAGAACTGAAGTTGTCAGAAAACCTGCAGGTTTTTTCTACAGGAATGACTGGGCTATACAATTAGCATAAGCAGCTCAGGAAATGTAAACACACAGAGCATTTAGCTGCGGTTCCAGGACAGATGTCCAAGCCGGGACGCAGTTATAGAATACAGAGACACTCTTGAACATTAGTAATAAAAATTATTAGAGAGCGTACCAAATATATGCTTATATAATAAGAAATTCCATGTTAATCCAGTGGGATGATTCTTAAAGTGTATTCAAACCATTTAAAAAATATTTATACAGAATATTTTTAGCTGCTTGGGAAAGAAGTTGTTTGCTACCAGTGATTTTGCTGACAGTGGAAGCAGAAGTTCATTTTTTTTAAGCTCTGTTGCCTCAGAGAGCGAATTCAAGCAACTGCAAGTGCCAACACACTACCAGCATCTTTCCTTCCTTTGAACCGCCCAATTTTCTTTCTGACAGTGGTGCTTTCAGAGAGAGGCTTGGACATTTAGACACATGTGTGCAATGTGTTGTGGAGCATGTAAAGTCAAACGAAGGCTGAAAAGTGTTGTGCACAAGCATGTGCTCAATCAGCTTTTCAACGTAATCCTATACAAGACAGGAAACATTTATTCTCAGGTAAATGGCAGTTGCCCCTTGCTTACTAACACCCATAGTACTGCTTGCTGTGCCGTTTTATTTATGAGCCTTTAGTTTTACTTTAAATCAAACTGTACATGAAAATGCAATGTCCGCTTAACTTTTAGACCCCCAACCCAACATGTAAAATTTCACAAATACAAAAAAATAGAAAAATAAATAATATATATGTTTTCCTTACACCTCTGCTTCCACCACAAACACCTAGGTGAGAATAATACATATACATGTTGACACTCTTGTGTAATGTTAGAGCATCTTCTCATAGGTTTCGGGATCCTCAGCTTTCCCAAGATCTCATCGTAAACCTAGTGATGTTCCTCTTAGAGGTACAGTGAGCAAAAGATGGGGTGTAAAGTTTTTTTCTCTTTTATATTTGAATTTTTTTTCTATTTAACTATGTATACATTTGGCATCTAAAAGGTAAGCAGACCTAGCATTTTCTATGGTTTATACTCAGTGGTCTTGTATCACTGCAGTCTCCGTTGGAAACGTTTCCCCTTAGCTACTGAGCACAAATTAATTTTGTAGCTGCCTTTTCCCTTATATGCTTATCTTTCAAATGGTCATTAACCTCCCTAGTGGTATGATTATGTCAGTATTTCTGTGCTGAAAGCGGTTCATTGTTTTCAATGGAAATATGTTGTTTTTTTATTGTAGGCCTGTAATTCTTAGGAATAACTCACTGAAATCTGTTTAAACAAGAGTCTAGTAGACATCCTTGGTGCAATAAAGTTTAATACATTAAATCATAAATTATAATATAATAAAAAATAATAATATAATAATAAATTAAATAATGTAATCAAATCAAACACACGGAACTCTGTCCAAACAATATTATATAGACACTGCATATTCTAGAAAACATCACAGGTGTGGTATATTTTGATACATGGGACTGCGCAAAGTCCGACATCGCAATCAGGACAGTGGAACCTCATTTTCTTGCAGATTTTGTTTCCATTCTCATCTCACAGAGAGCAACATACCACGCACATCCGTGTAGGTGCTGCCTTTTTTGCGTTGGTGGGATGTGGTCCATAAAGTGACGTCCAGTCAGGAATTCTGGGTTGACAACTCCGACAGCACTTTGTCCGGATCTACCCACAGACACTGATGGTGTTTGATGTTTGAGGAAAATGGATTCCGCAACTTACCAGATAAAGTCCTCATGAAGCAAAGGCTTGTCACTGTTTTTGCGGAACAGAATGTAGGCATTCCACAAGCACTGTTCCAGAAGATGCCGGGAAATGTTTTTGCAATATTTCCTCTGCTGCTTTCTCATTGCTGGATAGAAAGTCATAGCTTGGTCAGCTCTGTCGACACCTCCCATGGTGCTATTGTAGTCAATAACAACCTGAATGGAATGTTTTTCCCACTTTTTGATTGTACCATCACTGTGGAGGCATTGTGAATGGTACTCATTAGGCACACATCCTTCTTGTCCTGCCATCTCAGTGCCATCATTTTGCTTTTCTGCCAAGCAACTATTTCTCCAGGCTTCAGTTTGGTTTTTCCAAATATTTATGGTAGGTTGTGCCGGTTAGCCCGAACGGTTCCATAGGCATCCGTTTTGTGCTGCAGAAGAACCTCGTAAAGTTCTGGAGAGGTGTAGAAATTGTCCGTTGTTACACAGTAGCCTTGGTTTAGCAGAGGTTTAGCAGGACGGATGATGTTGCCATTCCATATTTGCTGTACTTGGGATAAAATTTTGTTCCTTTGCCGATGTACAGTTGCAAGAAAAAGTATGTGAACCTCTTGGGATTACGTGGAGTTTTGCATGAATTGGGCATAAAATGTGCTTTGAACATCATCTAAGTCACAACAATAGAAGAACACAGTCTGCTGAACATAATACTACACAAACATTAGATGTTGCTATGGTTTTATTGCACATAACATGTAAACATTCACAGTGCAGGGAGGAAAAAGTATGTGAGGCCCTAGCTTAATGACTTCTCCCAGAGCTAATTGGAGCCAGGAGTGAGCCAACCTTGACTCCAATCAGTGTGATGATATTGGATGTGTTGCTGACAGCTGTCCTGCCCTTAAAAAACACACACCTGTTTTGAGTTTACTGGTTTTAAGAAGCATTGTCTGATGTTATCCATGCCTCGCAGAAAAGAGCTCTCAAAAGACCTACGATCAAGAATTGTTGACTTGCGTGAAGCTGGAAAGGGTTACAAAAGTATCTCCAAAAGCCTTGATGTTCATGTGCCCACAGTAAGACAGACTGTCTACAAATGGAGAAAGTTTAGCACTGTTGCTACTTTCCCTAGGTCGTCCTGTAAAAATGACTGCAAGAGCACAGCGCAGAATGCTGCATGAGGTAAAGAAGAATCCCAGAGTGTCAGCTAAAGACCTACAGAAATCTCTGGCACATGCTAACATTTTTGTTGACACATCTACAATAAGGAAAACATGAAACAAGAATGGAGTACATGGGAGGACACCACGGAGGAAGCCATTGCTGTCCAAAAAGAATATTGCAGCACGTTTGAAGTTTGCAAAAGAGCACCTGGATGTTCCACAGCACTACTGGCAAAATATACTGTGGACAGATGAAACCAAGATTGAGTTGTTTGGGAAGAACACACAACACTATGTGTGGAGAAAATAAGACACAGTACACCAACATCAAAATCTCATCCCCACTGTAAAACATGGCGGAGGGAGCATCATGGTTTGGGGCTGCTTTGCTGCCTCAAGGCCTAGATGGATTGTTGTCATTGATGGGAAAATGAATTGCAGAGTTTATCAAGACATTTTGCAGGAAAATGTATGACCATCTGTCCGCCAACTGAAGCTCCGCAGAGGATGGGTGATGCAACAGGACAATGACCCAAAGCATACAAGTAATTCAACAAAACAATGGCTGCAACAGCACAAAATACGCCTTCTGGAGTGGCCCAGTCAGAGTCCTGACCTCAATCCGATGGAAATGCTGTGGCATGACCTTAAGAGAGCGATTCACACCAGACATCCCAAGAATATTGCTACCCTGAAACAGTTTTGTGAAGAGGAGTGGTCCAAAATTACTCCAGATCGTTGTGCAGATCTGATCTGCAACTACAGGAAACATTTGGTTGAGGTTATTGCTGCCAAAGGAGGGTCAACCAGTTATTAAGTCCAAAGGTTCACATACTTTTTCCTCCCTGCACTGTGAATGTTTACATGTTATGTGCAATTAAACCATGGCAACAGCTAATGTTTGTGTAGTATTATGTTCAGCAGACTGTGTTCTTCTATTGTTGTGACTTAGATGATGTTCAGAGCACATTTTATGCCCAATTCATGCAAAACTCCACGTAATCCCAAGGGGTTCACATACTTTTTCTTGCAACTGTATATAATTGTGTTCCATATGTAGCCGTTACAGGATTCGCACAGCAGGTAGGATTTGACACTAAATCGTGCTCTCTTGGATGCGATATATTGTATCCAGCTGAGCCTTCCTTTGTAGGCCATTAGACTTTTGTTTATACTAATGTATCTCTCTGGCACATAGCTCTGCTGGAAATTTCTGACAATTATTTGGGAGACTTCCCAAATCTTTTTTAGCTTGGGAGCCGGATGAGTTGTTTCATCAAAATCCTCATTGTTTGCGAAGTGCAAAAATGTAATAAGTGAAAAGCTGTACTCCGACATGACTGTGCCAAAGAATGGCGTGGCAAGCATTTTGTTGGTGGTCCAGTACAACTTCTGCAGTGGTTTCCCCACCACTCCTTGTAGAATAATTAGGCTGAGAAACAGCCAAATGTCCTCTTTGGCTACAGGTTCCCACTTTATGCTTCGTGAAAACCTGCTGTGTGGAGCAGCTAGTTGTTGCGCTGCGTACCTATTTGTCTCCGTCACGATTATTTCAATAACCTCATCGGTCAGAAACAATTCTAAGTACGCCAAGGGGTTGTCACCTTCAACGTGGACTTTCATACCAGGTGCACCGGTAAATGGAAATCTTAGTGACACTGGCGTACCGCAATCAATAGTGCACCACGTTTGCAGATCATTCACGTCAATCTCAGATTTGCCGCTGTATTCACTGTTGGTATCTGAAGACAAATCTCCACATGAGTCGCTATCGCTCAATACAAGTAGCTCCTCACTGTCGCTGTTTGCTAGCTCATCATAAACCGCTTTGGCGCTAGCAAGACGCTTTTTGGAAGCCATGAGTGCAAAACTGTTTTTAGTTACAGAAACTGAAAAATTGCACTAAGGATATATCTAAAGTAATGTTACAATGTATGCACTAGAGTAACACTTTATTTTGACACAGGTCTATTTTTAAAACTTCCGCCTCCCGCAAGCCCCGCCCCCTGACGGCACAGCGCGGCAGTCTCACGCTGATCACACTGATCAGAGTGAGATAGCCAGGAAGGAGAGTGGGGACGGTAGGAGGGGATGGCTGCATGTGGCTCAGGACCCGGGACACGGATCACAGGACCAGGTATGTATTTTGCAGTGACCCCGAGTCTGGCTCGGGGTTACCACTTTTGACAGCTACATTTAACCCTGAGCCAGACTCGGGAAAACCGCTAGGGAGGTTAAGGAACGTAAACTATTTAATGGAATGATCATATACAGTGAATTATATAGGCCAAAGAAATACATAGCCACATTGTCAGCAAAAATCATTATAATTATCCAATGTCTCACATTACTAGACCATTTCTGTCATTTGTGCATCAGATTTTAGAAATCAGATTTGTGGTTACTGAGCAGGTTACTCTTAAAGGATAAGTTCACCTTTGGGAACAGGTTACATATTCCACCCGTTTTTAACATGTTACAAAAGGTGAACTTATCTTTTAATTTCAGATAGCCCCAAAAGCTCCAGGTAGAGACTGTTCTTAACCTCCTTGGCGGTTTTCCCGAGTGTAGCTCGGGGTAGAATTTCTATACCAAGAATGGTAACCCCGAGCTACACTCGGGCTTACCATGCAGCGTTCTCTGGGGGTCCCTGCAGCACTTACCTTGTCCTTCGCTCCCACGATGGGTCCTCTGCAGCGTCCCCGTCCATCTCCTCCGGCGGATGCCGGCATCTGGCTTCCGTGTTCCGGTCCCCGTGACGTCGGAACGTTCGGACGGCGGAACCGGCGGGAAATTTGAAATTTTTAAAAAATGACATTTTTGCTGTCATTGCTTTTTCACTGCATTTCACATACATTTTGTCCCCACTGCTTTGTCCTGTGCCCTGCCTGCATTTTGACTGTTCTTTCTGCCTGGAAACTTAGAAAGGTCCATGGCGGCCAAAAAGCATCCCTTTACGTCGAAAGCGGTTTTAGAACAGCGATAGTAAATCAGAACCACTTGCAGAATTGAGTGATAATGATTTGTGGGGAAATTCGTCATCAGACACTGAAAACGATTTTGCGACTTTGCTCAGCGATGTGCGAATTTGCCTCTGTATTTCAAATTTCAGTGTTTTTGGTTTGATTATATTATTGAATTAAATTTATTATTATTATATTATTATTTTTTATGATTATTTATTAAATTATAATTTATGATTTCGTGTTTCAAGTTTTATCATATCCGGAATGTTTAATAGACTCTTTTTCGGATAGATTTCAGTGAGTTATTCCTAAAAATTACAGCCTACAATTAAAAACTACATATTTCCATGCAAAAAAATGGCACCGCTTTCAGCACAAAATTCCTGACATGATCATACCGCCAGGGAGGTTAAAGGAGACTTTTCACATAAAACTAAATGACCATTATTATGCTCCACCACCCCCACTTACAAAATCACTTGGTAAAAAAATGAAAAACAGATACTTATCTGGCTTTTAAGTTTCATTATAATATTTCGTCACCTAGTGATTTTGAAAAAGGTGTGGACTACCATATAGTTGCTACTTTTTTTTGTGAAGAGTCCACTTTAATACTTTGAGGTCCAGAGCAACTTACACATTTCAGCTGTGGGCATATTCATTCAGCAATATATTTGTTGTTGCTTGTGTTACATACAGTAAGGCCTCTTTCACACGGGCGTTCCGTATGTTCATTTTTCATCTGTCCATTTACAGATGAAAAATGGACCCCCATGTATTTCTATGGACTTGCGGATGTAAACGGATGAACATCTTTTTACATCCGTTAATGTCCGCATCCATTAACATCTGTTTTTTTGAATGGAAGAAAACCCCATTTTTCTTCCACAAAAAAACCCAGAACGGATGAAAAACGGATATCAACGGATTGTATGCAGTCCGGCAGGTCAGGAAAGGGGAGGGGACGCTTGAGTGCACCCCCAAACCATACCAGGCCACATGCCCTCAACATGGAGGGGATGAGTTTTTAGTCATCAACTGTCAGCGGGGTTCCCCACTGACATCTGAATGTAGAAAAAAAAAATTGCCCAATTAAAAAATAATTTTAAAAAATGGTGTGGGGTCCCCCCCTCCATCCATACCAAGCCCTTCAGATCTGGTTTGGATTTTGAGGGGAACTCCCACGCCAAAATAAAAAAAAATGGTGTAGGGTCCCCCGCAAGATCCATACCAGACCCTTATCTGAGCATGCAGCCTGGCAGGTCAGGAAGGGGGGCGAGCGCGAGTGCCCCCCCTCCTGAACCATACCAGGCAACATGCCCTCAACATGGGGGGGTGCTTTGGGGTGGGGTGTCCCTTCCCCAAAGCACCTTGTCCCCATGCTGAAGGGGACAAGGGCCTCTTCCCCACACCCTGGCAGGTGGTTGTGGGAGTCTGCGGGCAGGTGCCTTATCGGAATCTGGAAGCCCCCTTTAGCATTCACAAAAAAGTGTAGTGTGAAAAAAGACAGGAGACATTTTTTGACAAGCCTTTTATTAAAAGAAGGAAAATTAAAAGAATGTCCCACGCAGTAGATCCAACATCAATCACGATGCCTACTGCCGCCACCGCCACCTGAAAAAAAACAAAAAAAAACAAAGGCTCTGCACCCGCCGCTGGCTCCCGCCTTGTGACTGTTCCAAAGGCTTGACAGTTCTTAAATATGTAAGGGGCGGGGCCATCATGTATGTGCCCCGCCCCCATGTTACATCATTGACCCAGCATGCCCCGGTTGATGATGTCACAGGGGGCGGGTCACACGGGTGATGTTACCAGGTGGTCCCGCCCCTAACATATTTAAGAACTGTCAAGCCATCGGAGCAGTCACATGGTGGGAGCCAGCGTCGGGTGCAGAGCCTTTTTTTTTTTCTGTTTTGTGGGTGGCGGCGGGCATCGTGATTGACGTTGGATCTACTTCAGGGGACATTCTTTTATTTTTCTTCTTTTAATAAAGGACTTGTCAAAGAATGTCTCCTGTATTTTTTCACACTACACTTTTTTTTGTGAATGGATAGCTGTACCATGTACCCCATACTCATTCACATAGGGAGGGGCTGGGATCTGGGGGCCCCCTTGCTAAAGGGGGCTTCCAGATTCCGATAAGCCCCCTGCCCGCAGACCCCCACAACCCCCGGCCAGGGTTGTGGGGAAGAGGCCCTTGTCCCCTTCAACATGGGGAAAAGGTGCTTTGGAGGGAGGAGCCCCCACCCCAAAGCACCCCCCCATGTTGAGGGCCTGTGGCCTGGTGTGGTTCAGGAGGGGGAGCGATTGCGCTCACTCGCCCCCCCCTTTCCTGACCTGCCAGGCTGCATGATCGGATAAGGGTCTGGTATAGATCTTGGGGGGGACCTCACACCATTATATTTTAAAATTTGGCATGGGAGTTCCCCTCATAATCCAAACCAGATTCGAAGGGCTTGGTATGGCTGGAGGGGAGGACCCCACGACATTTTTAAAATTATTTTTTAATTGCCGGCAATTTTTTTTTATTCTACATTCAGCTGTCAGTGGGGAACCCCGCTGACAGCTGATGATTAAAAACGGATGAAAAAATGGATGTAAACGGATGAAAAAACGGATGTAAACTCATCCGTCTTTTTTTTTTTAAAAAACGTGACTTAACTGAAGAAAAAAAAACAGAATGCCCGTGTGAAAGGAAGCCAAGTCTTTTTTTCTGGGGGATAAACCTAGCTTTTTCTTGTTATAATGTCCTACACAGGGGCGGACTGACCATTTGGAAACTCGGGTACTGCCCGAGGGCCCAGGGTCAGTAGGGGACCCCATGAGATGCCCCTGGTACCTTTTTCATAGGCCTTTTTGAGTTTGGGCAAGGACACAGGGGCCCCATGATCCCCTATTGCCCGGGGGCCCCATGAGTTGTCAGTCCGCCCCTGGTCCTACATGAGTAATTCAATATTCCATATATTTGAAAAGATGTAAATAAGTAATGGATTTTTTCCTGGGAAATTTTTTAAATAATCATTATTACACCAGCGCAATGATCATCCAAAAGTCTGTGTGCAATAAAAGATCTCCATATGCTCTCACCAGATTACATGCAGTGGAGTGGACAGAAGAGGCAGAAAAGAGGTTTATTATTTGTATGCAATGCTTTGTTACTGGATGAATCTGGTGAGAGCATAAGGAGATCTTTTATGGACTTTTAGATGATTATTGCGCTGGTTCAATATAGACTAATTGGTCTGCCCAGAGGGGCAGTAATATTCTCAACTGCAGGATTTTTTTGTTGGACTTTTGGCACTAGTGACAAAAAGAATATATTTTTAAATTAACACATCTTACAATTTTTGCAGTTTAAAGCGCTAACCAAATTGCCAGTATGATTCTGACATAAAATACGGTGCACAGTAATTTAAGTTAATTAGGTGTAAGCAAGTTTTTAATAAAGGGTTACAGTTTATTAAAAAAGCTAAATTTGCTTTCAACTTTATGGTCTCTTCAACAACTCCCATGCTAAAATAAATAAATAAATATTACACAGAAAAAGGGCCCCATTCATAACTGCAGGACACACTAATGCACATTTTTTCACACTTTTTTTGCGCATTTGTCATGTAACATCATAGGGCAGCCCATTCACTTGGTAGCACCTGCTTTTTGAAAGTGAGCCTTGTGCATATGCTAGCCAAATTTGGTGGTGAAATAATGGCACCACAATGCACATTCCTGGAACACACAGGTATGAATAAGGCATATGTTAATTAGCAGCAACTCCCTTGGTTCACATTTATGCAGATTTCAGTACGTTTTCCAATTTGTAGAAATGCACTACGGTCCATTTAACATGATTTCCTATGGATCTACTTCACATCTGTGCATTTTGAGCCAGATTTTTTAAATGGTCAAGGACTTTTTTTTCCTGCAGAAGATTGCGTTTTGCATGTAGTAGACTTCAATGGAAGTCTATTGGTAAGTTTCCTGCATGACAACAGACACCTCTCCCTAGCAACATTAAACATATCCCAAAAATGCATTAAAAACATGTCAAAAACACATGTGAAAAAAAATGCAAATTGCACCAGGAAAATGCATCAACCTGTATAAGTGTGAACCTAGCCTAAAAAAAACCCCAACATACTCAGCAATTACCTTACATTTTAAGAAATCCTGACAAGACACTGCTGGGTTACCAATGTTTAGCACTGAAATAGCTGCTAAGAGCAGCTGACACATAGACCACGACTGCGCTCCTGTTTATTGTATTGGTATCACAGGGACAATATGAGGAGAAATCCTCACAATTGTGTCAGAGACAGAAATATAAATTTTAAACAGAAATGTTAACTATTCCTAATTATATACAAAGTTAAAACAATAAATGAAGATTAGACTTTACTATTTGAACAGCACTTTGTATGCAGACCCCTATTATGCATTCAGTGATGTTATAGTGGGATAGACGATGTACCTAACCACCATGTGCTGGTTAGTGTCACCTGGGAACTCAGTGGACTTAAAGTGGCATCATCCTGACATGGCCATCTTGGGCCTTCCATAGGGATGAATGCTAACATAAGAAAAATACTGTAGGTAATAGACAGAAAGGAGCCTACTACTGAGTGGGTCTATTGAAACCAATACTATGCATGCACAAATAGCCACAATTCGGAATTTACTAATGGTCACAAAACTTAGCAAACGTCTAAATGAGTTCACCTCCTAGAACCAGCTGAACAGCAGAGAAAAATCTTTTCCTGACAGACTCCATGGCAGCATACATATGGGTTAGTCCTGCCCTCTCCTCTCCTATAGGACCCCACTCCCATAAATCTTTGCTCCTTGCTAGAGGCTGTGTTTCTTTTTTTGTCCTCCTCCTATGGACCTAGTACGTGCAAGTCTTACCTTGTTCCCATATACAGATGGCAGCATTCGCGACCAAGGCCTGGCAAGCCTCTCCCGAAGATGTGAGATGACGCACCGCTTGTCAGTTCTAGGGGTCCCTAGATAATGGTGGGGTATTGGATGCGGCGGATGGATGTTGGCGGAGTTGTGCAGATGCATCCCTTCATTTCCAGCATTCCCCAGCTAATGGCGGGGTGGAAATGGATGAGCAGGAGACAGTGCCTGGAAGAGTGGGGTCTGCCAATGGTGGGTGAGCAGCAACCTGCTACAAGCGGGTGGCCATGTAGCACCTAAATGGACAAGGCAGTCTCCAAGGCAGGCGATCGTGGGAGTGCCACGATCGGTAAGCGGTGGTCTCCCTTGTGGCAGTGATCCCTCGTTTCTGTTTCCTTTCCACTTCTTTCTCTTCCTTTTTTTTCCTTGGTGCTAGTGCTCAGCCTCTCATGGCACCTGGAGTGTAGTGCTGTGCTCCAGGCCACCGCTTACTAGTCCGTGATCTTCCCAGTGTACAGCGCATCATGCATGCGCAGTATGGCAAGATTGAGGCACTCGCGCATGAACGAGGGTGTCACAGGGAGATGCCGGGGTTCTTTTTGGTCCAGAAAAGAAACGGGGCTTGCAGGCTGGTCATAGATCTTACCCATCTAAGCTCCTTTATCAGGAAGTCAAAATTCAAGATGGAGACTCTGTTCACAGTTCAACAAGCAATTCAACCAGGTAACTGGCTTCTGTCTATAGATCTGAAGGATGCCTACTTTCATGTGCCCATTGTAAAAGATTTTCAGAGGTTCCTCCGGTTTGCTGTGAACCAAATGGCATCTTCAGTTCAAATGTCTTTGTCTTTCTCAACGCTTTCAACATTGCCACATGTGTTTTCAAAAGTCTTGGTGGTGGTTGTGGCCCTGATCAGAACCAGAGGCATTCGCCTGCACCATTACCTAGATGACCTGTTTCTACTATTCCAGGGCAGAGAACAGCTGCTACAGCACAGAGCCCATGTCATCTCGACCCTTCTCGAGTTCAGGTGGTTGTTGAACATGGAGAAGAGCCAGTTGGAGCCCACACAGTCTCTGATATTCCTCGGGGCTCATTTCGACACAGTCAGCGCCACCATCTCCCTTTCCTTGGAGAAGATTTCGGTGATCTGGAGCCGAATACTACCTGCCCTGTCCTCCTCACTTCAGGCCCTCCAACTCCTGAAAATCATTGGCACCATGGTGTCCGCAGCACCGATGATGAAATGGGCATAGTACAGAATGGCTTTCTTCAACAGTGGAACCCGGGCAAGGAAGGCTCTCCTTCCGTCCCTGAAGGAGAGCCTTCCTTGATGGCTACAATGGAAGAATCTGCTCAATTGACACTTGATTGCCCCCATCTCCTAGGTCACAATCACAATGGATGCCAGCAACTCCAGATGGGGTGCTCTATGCCAGTCAGAGATGGCTCAGGGCAGATGTAATTTTCCCTCCCACAGGTTGGGGTCAAATGTCCTGGAATTGCAAGCGGAGTTCTGTGCAGTGGAGGTAGTGGCTGTAATTCTGTACTGGCCAAGCAGACCTTGGTTTCCCTTACTGGCACAGCTCAGCTTTCGGGATCCGGTTCCTCTCCCTCTCAAGTCAGACCTCTCACTTCAAGTCAGGGGGCCATTCTTCACTTTTGCCCAGCTCGGCTTCATCTAATGGTCTGGTGCTTGAGAGGGGAGGCTGGAGGCCTTAGGCTGTCTGGTTGAGGTAATTTCTACCCTGATAAATGCCAGGAGACCAAGTACCAACAGGGTCTATGGAAGAATCTGGTCTAAGTTTGTGGCCATGTGCGGATCCTATAGTAATCCGAGGCCCTGAAAACTGGAATTTGTAGCTGTAATTTTTAACAACTTCAAAAGAGCCTGTTATCTTAATTAAAACACAACAGATGCCAGAGCTTAGGCCTGGATGCCAGCTAATTAGTCTTGGTAGGATGTCTGTTTCCATGAACCATGGAAAACACTTTCCTCTGACCTATCGTAAAACAATAATAACTTAGTCAAGCAGTCACACATGACCTGTAAAGCCATTATGGCTCTAGGAATGCAGAGCGTGCCATATAACGTCTATTCCACATGTAACCATTCCACATAGAATTCAACAGGAACTGGGCACATTAATATTAGGTATATATTTGAATAGGGAATATCATACCAAACAAATCAAGGTCATATATAACTGTGTTAGCACATAGGAAAGGGGAGAAAGCAGGCTCTTCCCTCCTGGTTGACAAAGGTACGCTGTGTTTGGTCAGTTGTTCTCAGGCGACACCCCTTTGATATCATAGAAAAAAGACTGACCGGATCTAGTAAATGAGCTCTCATTTAACATCAACCAAGGAACATCTTAGCAGACTTGAGAGCCAAGGCAACATTTTTGCTTGCACAAGTGTACTTTGCCGAAATCAAGGACTTTGCAAGTATTCTGCCTTCTTAACGCCTTTCTCTTATTTCTCCATTGCATTATTTTTCTGTTTATGTCTTTTGTAACAACCCTTTCTGTAAATATTTTAATTTCACCATATTGACATTTTTAGTAATAAACCCTGTTTTGAAAAGTGTTGTAACTGTCTCTAAAGCTTTTAATGCAAACTAAAGAATTCCTGTCTCTTGAAGAGTGTTACTGTACATATTAATCCTCTGAATATACTTGTCTGTGTTGACAGTGTGTGTTACAGACGTTTATTGTTCACATTTGTTGTTCTTGCTAACATTGTGAAGGGTTGATAGACCCAAAGCTATCTGGTGGCAGTTGGGAGTTTGAAGGGTTAATTGCGTAATGAACTAAACTCCGTGACTATCGCTCTCAGGCTGCTGGCATATAGATTATGGTTCCACAAGCTGGAAAATGTTTGTGCAGAGTGCACCTGAGAGTGGCATTGTTAAGCAAGTGACCCCGCAGTGTGAGATTGGCCGGTCCTTTGTCATGAGTTGGTTAGAAGGGCAGGGTTCGGGCACCACGTTCGTCAGTTACATCAGCAAAAAGAGTCTCTGAAATCAGGAACCTTGACTGCAAAGAACCATTTTTTACATTCTTCCCTGATCGAGTGGTCTTCATCCCTATTTTAGGTTCTAATCCTAAAGTGACCTTGGTCTTCCACGAAAACCAGGAGATTGTCCTGCCAACATTTAGAGCCTCTGGAGTCAATAACGTTTACCCCCTGGACGTGGTGAGACCTTAAAGCTGCACTTGCAGGTCACAACATCCTTCCATAGGTTGGACCGTCTATTCATCCATTTCCAAGAGTAAAGGAGACCGGGCTTCTCCCAGGTCAGTCGCAGCCTGGATTGTCCTTGCCATCTAAATGGACTATAGAGCTATGGGTTTGGTGCCTCTGGAGACGGTGATGGTACACTCAACCAGAAGTATGGCTACGTCCTGGGTGGCTTCCCGGCAAAAGTGTTTGAGTAACTGCCCACCCATGTGTGTATGGCTAGTTAATTCTCATACATATGCTGTCATGGACCATCATTTTCCTTTCCTGATGGACACCATGGCAGCAGGTGTACCCTCCCAATGCCATGCGTAGGCTAGTTATGGAACACAGCCTCTAGTAAGGAGCAAAGATTTATGGGAGTGGGGTCCTATAGGAGAGAAGAGGATGGGACTAACCCATACATATGCTGCCATGGACTCGTTCAGGAAAGGAAAATTGTGGTAAGTATTTGATAGGAAATTTTCAATTTTAATGACATGATTTCAAGCAGTTTATACTTCCTATACATGTGTTGAACATTTTAAAGAATAACTGCTTTAAAAGAATTCTAAATGTGTCTGTATAAAGTGATATATTAAAAAAAAAACCAAACGGCATTAACTTCACCTAGCTGAAACATCTCAGTAGTGACACGGCTGAGCATGCCCTGATTAGAAATCCTTAGAAGTGCCATTATTCTGTTGTTTTTTGCAAAGTGCTATAGTAAATGCCTTTGCTGTCAAGTCTTGAAATGTCGTTTGGACAGAGTGAACTCGTTTTTGCAAAAGCTTGATTAATAAAAAGGCTAACATTTCTATATATATATTTACCGGTATACATCGATACTTGTAACTACAGAAACAGCAACATTTTATTTAGCTTTTTTTTTGGGGGGGGGGGGGTTGCTCCTTATACAATATTTATAGTCTCTCGTTTTTTAAATAATGTTAGTTTTAATTATTTTTGTACTTCTATGTGCATTGAACATGCCCAGGGACTTAAACTTTTGAGATATATTAACTAAACGGTAGAAAAACTGCACTTGGTGCTCAGCATCTAACCACACACAATATCAGTGCTGAAGCAAAATTAAAAGGAATACAAATGTTGAGCTGTGTTACTAAATTTGATGTGCTGGTCATATGTATCCAAATACAAAGGATCATAATATTATCCCAAAAATGTGATGTGTCCCAACATCATAAATATACATAAAAATTATTTTAAAACATTCAGAGGGTGACACCACTAGTTCACAGTGACACTCCAATAAAGAAAAAAATATCAATTCACAAATCAATAAACATAGATCCTGATGGAAGTCCACCACCTGTATGTAAATGTCCAAATAAAGTAGGTAGTTATGTGTAGGAGGGTTCCACCATCATTGCTAATCTTCCCATATGTTTTCATTCATGAATGACAATAAGCGGCCTTGTGAATTCCACACCAACACCAATGGCAGCCTCCTACCAAGCAATAATACCCCTCTCTCTTTCTCTCTGTCTTTCTGTCATCCCCCTCTCTCTCTCATCCCCCCCTCTCTCTCATCCCCTCTTTCTCCTCCCCCTTCTCTCTTTCATCCCCCTCCCTCTAACAATACAACCTATGTTATATAAAGGACTGCAGTAGTCACGTTTGCTTGGCCTCAGAAGTGGCCAGATTATTTTATGTCAGCCCTTGGCAGAGGGTTTGTGCATTTTGTGCACATCCACTCTCTCCTCATTGGCTCACTGGCAGTGATTGACAGCAGCAGGAGCCAATGGCTTCTTCTGCTGTGTGAGCCAATGAGGAAAGAGACTCGAGAGAGCTGCAGCTCTCATACACATTGCTGGATAGTGATGGGGCTCAGGTAAGTAAAAGGAGGGGCTGAGGGGGGAGTTACACACAGTAGATTTTTATCTTAATGCATAGAATGCATTAACTGGTTGCCGACAGTGTTTTTACTGCGGCAGGGTGGCACCTCTGCGCACAACCTGCAAAACAGGTAGGGGGCGCGCGCCCACCCTATCCGTCCCACCGATCGCGGCAGCGGGTGTCCATCACCGGGTCCCGGTGATTACTGGCAATCACTGACAGAGAGCATGGCTGCAGTGTTTACACTGCAGCTCTGCTATCTGTCAGTTCAGAGCACGCTGAACCTGAGAAGAGTTTATCTCTCAAGATCAGCATGTTCCCATGAAGCACACACCCCCGCCCCTAGTAAAACACTCCCCTCACACAGTTAACCCTTTCCCTCAATAATAAACTTAACCCCTTCCTCTGCAGTGCCATTAGTACAGTGTCAGTGTTTTTTTTTTGCACTGATCACTGTATTGGTGTCACTGGGGATGTCAGTGACCCAAAGGCAGTTCCCCCCAGTGTCAAAATGTCCACCGCAGTCCCGCCATAGGTCGCTGATCACTGTCATAAATTGCTGATCACCTCCATAAGTCACTGATCACCGCCATTATTAGTATAATAATAAAAAAAATCGCAGAATCTTTCCCGCCATTTGTAGACGCTGTAACTTTCACGTAAACCAAATAATTTACATGTATTGGGATTTTTTTTTTAGCAAAGACATGTCGCAGAATACATTTTGGCAGAAATTTATGACTAAATTTGATTTTTGCATTTTTTTACTGGACATGTTTTATAGCAAAAAGTCCAAAATATTGTTTTTTTTTCTCAAAATTGTCAGCCTTTTTTTTTTATAGCGCAAAAAATAAAAAACACACAGGCGATCAAATACCACCGTAAGAAAGCTTAATTTGTGGGAAAAAAAGGATGTAAATTGAATTTGGGTGCAGTGTTGCATGACCGCGCAATTGTCAGTTAAAATAACCCAGCGACGTAACACAAACTGCTTTTGTAACCGCTTCCTGACCGCCCTATAGCAGAAATACTGCTACAGGGCGGCATGGGTGCGCAAAGTCACACATATATTTATATATATATATATATATACAGGGCTTTCTTTCTGCCGGGAACGCGGCGGTACTGCGTTCCGCCACCTTTTTCTTCTTGTCCCCGCTCACCGACTGCCTCTGCAGAGCTGACAAGCTATGCAGAGCAGCGAAAGTGACAGGTGCCGGACGCGGCTTGTTTATGTCATGCTTGCGCGTGCCCGGCACCTGTCACTGCCGCTGCTCACAGCCGGTGAGCGGGGACATGCACGCTTCACCCCCCCCCCTCTACCGCCAGCGTGTAAACATCGGGGGCGCGCGGCCACCCCCATAGGAAAGGTGTATCTTAGTACACCCGGCGGTGCGCGCTGACGTCATCACGCCCTCTGCTCGTCGATCCTACCATAGCGCGGATCGTCAGCATCAGGTAAGGAGCGGCGATACAATTTTTCTCGCTTTTCTTGCTAATGTGGGGGGGGGCAGTGTTACTCGCTATTCTTACTAATGTGGGGGGGGGGGCGGTGTTAATTCCATACATTTACTTTTATAGCCCCTCCCAAATTTTACTTGCATTCCTGTTCTCTAAAGGGGTGGTCCTAGGGTTTGATGGGGGCGTGGCCAGGTTTGGGTGGGGGAGTTCCACCACCTTTCCTCTGAGAAAAAAAGCCCTGTATATATATATATATATATATATATACACTTGATTCAGGCTCCCGTGGTTTTCACGCCCCTCCCAGATAGCATCAGATTGCCCGTCAGTACACCAGTCATCACATTTAACTCCTTGATTGCCTGGAGCATGCTCATTCACAATAAACCTCCATTGCTAGTATAGTATCTGAACGGGTCAATATCTTTGATCAGATCAGCACTATACCAGCATTCACATTAGTATAGTGTCCCCAAAAACGCAGCGTTAGCGGGATCAGCCCCAGCACCTGCCAGCTACTGCGTTTAGCCCCTACGCTTACCCCCCCCCTCCTTCCCCAGCAAGTGCAGTGTCAGTAGGTCACTGTCACTTGATACATTTCACACAAAACCGCAGTGTTCTCAGAATCAGGCATGATCTCTGTTAGCACTCTCATATGCAGCAGAGTCCCAGTACTAGTGCCGCTCTACCTTTTGGTGAACTGGCAAGTACCAGCAGTCTAGTACATCTTGGTCTTTCACATACCTCCTTGATTTTTGGAGCTGTTTTTCACGGAATATCTGTATGCAATGGTTGTGGATCAAAGCAATTTTTAGGCACAACAATTTATCGCCGCCAACCCAAATTCAAACCTTGCCAGACCATTCGCATGGAAACTCATTACGGTTTTCGAATTTACATTTTTTTTGGGCCTAACCCTCAACATGGGCATTACTAAAAGAAATGAATTGCGGTTGTATTGGTCCGCAGACCCGATTCATCATATGCTCGTGTTCTCTGCTGCCATGGCCAGGCATAGATATGAGAGTATAATGTGTTTTATGTATTTCAATGACAATACACTCTGTCATCCTCGGGGGTAACCCTGAATTTGACCGGCTCCACAAAATTCAGCCCCTCGCAAATCACCTTAACCAAAAATTTGCAGATTTGCAGAAAAACATCTGCGTTGATGAGTCCCTCATTCATTTTTCTGGCCGCCTTGCATTCAAACAATTTCTCCCCTGCAAGCATGCCAGACATGGGGTCAAGATGTAGAAGACCTGTGAGAGGGCAACAGGCTATACTTACAAGTTTTGGATTTACGAGGGAAAAGATAGTCACATGGAGCCCCCTAGATGCCCAGACTACATGGGGAGCAGTGGCAAGTTAGTTTGGGACTTGGTGTCATCCTTTTTCCATATGGGATACCACTTATATGTGGACAAGTATTATTCAAGCATGCCACTATTTAGACATTTGTACAATCTTGGAACTGGCGCTTTTGGCAAAGTGTGACCTAATGTGTGCCTACCATTAGAAGTGGGTGGATGCAGGGTGGTATATTCTAATGGTGGGCATACCACACACTTTTTCTGGCAGAGATTTCTTCTAATTTTTTCATTCAGTCCACAGGCTGCATACAAAAAGAAAAGAACATAGTATATATACCCAACAAGGACCAGCGACGTACTGGTACATCACTGGACTTTGAATGGTTATACCAGGATGATGCCTAAAGCTGCAGGCATCATCCTGGTATCGTTTTTTTCAGCCGGCAATCAGCTTTCATGTAAAAGCAATCCTTTTACAAGCAGTGGGAGATGATGCCGACCCTCCCCCGCTGCCTTCCACGGCCTTCTCGGGCAGTCTTGTACCATTGGGGGAACCTGAGAATGCAGCTAGTCTTTCTTCCAGCTGACCATAGAGCTGATTGGAGACCAGAATGGTGGCAACCATCTTTATAGCCTAAGAATTTGGAAGCTACAAGCATTTCATCACTTCAGTTTCGCAGGATATAAACAGCTCCATTCGTAAATTGGGGCATCATCTGATCACACCGATTTTGGTTTGATTAGATAATGTAAGGGCAGAGGAAATATCTAGAGCCTGATAGACCTCAGATTTCTCAAAAAAGAATATATGACAATGCCCATTGAAGTTATAGGGGATATTTGCATTCCCTGTTATAGCATTAAAAGTGATCAAAAAAAAAATGAAAGGTACAATGTAAAAATACTTTTAAAAAATCAAAATAAAAAATCGCCCCTCACATGCACGCACACCTGTGTGCACAAGCCTTGACCTTGTGTCGGTATGTAAACAGCGGTTGCACCATGCATGTGAGGTATTGCTGTGAACGTCAGATAATGGGCAGTAATTCTAACAATAGACCTCCTCTGTAAATCTAAAATGGTAGCTTTTAAAGGCTATTAAAGTGTTGCCTATGGATATTAAAAATGTTTGCAGTTTGTCGCCATTGTACGGGGCATGTGCAGTTTTAAAGCATGTCATGTTTGGTATCTATTTACTCGGCATACCATTATCTTTTATACTGTACCACATAATTGGCCAATATATTGGATTTTTGTGCATTAAAAGTAAAAAAAGTGTTTTCTTTTTAAATTTGCTTTTCGCTGCGCGAGTACTATGTGCCATCAAAAATTGTAGTACCCATCATTTTATTCACTAGGGTGTCTGCTTTAAAAAAAATAATGTTTGGGGGTTTAAATTAATTTCCTAGCAAAAAATACAGATTTTTTTCATGAGAACAAAAAGTGTCAGAAAAGGCTTGGTCTTCAGGTGGTAAGAAGAGTGAGTGATGTGTGGCATAAACTTCTAATGCTGGGCATAGAATGCCCCCACCCCCCAAAATGACCCCTTTTTGGAAAGTAGACATCCCAAACTATTTGCTGAGAGGCATGTTGAATCAATAGAATTAATTTTTTTACCACAAGTTTTTGGAAAATGACAAAAAAAAAATGTTTTTTTACACAAAATTGTCACTTAAATGATTTACTGCTCACACATGCCATGGGTATATGTGGAATTACTCCCCAAAATACATTCTGCTACTTCTCCCGAGTATGGGGGTACCACATGTGAGAGACGTTTTGGCAGTCTAGCCAAGTACAGGACCCCAAAATCCAATAAACACCTTCAGGCTTTTAAAGGGCTTTTATTTCCTCATTACACTTCCAGACTACCTATAACAGTTTCAGAGGCCCTGAAATGCAGGGATAGCACCTAACCCCCCCCCAAATGTCCCCTTTTTGGAAAGTAGACACCCCAAGGAATTTGATAAGAAGCACGGTAAGTATTTTGCAGATCTCATTTGTTGCCACAAGTTTTTGGAAAATGAAGAAAAAAACCAAACATATTTTTTCTATTCTTTTATATTTAAAAACCTCGTAAGAAAAAATGAGATCTGCAAAATACTCACCATGCCTCTTTTTAAATTCCTTGGGGTGTCTACTTTCCAGGAAGGGGTCATTTCGGGGGTTTGGTGCTATCCTCACATGTCAGGGCCTTCAAAACTGTGATAGGTAGTCAGAAAGTGTAATGAGGAAGTTATGCACCTTCAGGCTTTCAAAGTGGTCATTGGATTTCAGGCTCCTGTATGTGGCTAGGCTCCCAAAAAGTCTCACACACGTGGTATCCCCATACTCGGTAGAAGTAGCTGAATGTATTTTGGGGTGTAATTCCACATATATCCATGGCTTGTGCGAGAAATAAATCATTTAAATGAAAAAATGAAAATCATTTAAAAAAAATGTTTTTGTAATTTTCCAGAAACTTGTGGAAAAAAAATAAATCTTCCATGGACTCATTATGCCTCTCAGCAGATAGCTTAGGGTGTCTACTTTCCGAAAAAAGGGGGTTTGTACTATCCTGGTATTTTAGCACCTTAAGAAATGTGATGGGCAGTCAGAAAGTAAAAGCTGTGTAAATTCCATTACCTATACCATAGTTTTTAGTTGCTATACCTTTCACGCAATGCAATCAATATACACTTATTGGGATTTTTTTAACCAAAAACATGTAGCAGAATACATTTTGGCCTAAATATATGAATGCATTTTAGTTTTTTTGGATATTTTCTATGACAAAAATTAGAAAATATAGTTTTTTTAAAAAAAAATTTTCAAAACTTTTTTTGTTTATAGCGCCAAAAAATAAAAAGCACACACGTGATCAAATATGACCGAAAGAAAGCTCTATTTGTGTGAAAAAAAGGACATAAATTTCATTTATGTACCATATTGCATGACCGTGCAATTGTCAGTTAAACTAGCGCAGCACTGTACAGCAAACAAATTGCGTAAATTGCAGTATCTATACCATAGTTTGTAGGCACTATAACTTTCACACAAAGCAATCAATATACACTTATTTGGATTTTTTTTCCCAAAAACATGTAGCAGAATACATTTTGGCCTAAATTTATTACTAAATTTGAGTTTGCTATATATTTTTTAGAGCCAAAAGTAAAAAAAATTGTTTTTCTTCAAAATGTGGTCTTTTTTGTTTATAGCTCGAAAAATAAAAAGCGCACAGGTGATCAAATACCACTGAAATAAGCCAAATTAGTTTATAACCAAAAATTATCATTTTTAAAAAAAAATTCATATTTTTATTTTATTTTTTTATATTATTATATGTTTTGTTTTTTTTTACATACTGTCACCCTAGCAGTACAGTGTCATGGTGACATGGTGACACTGTACTACTTGTGGGGGGGGTGATGATTTTTTTTTACAGTGATTGCTTTTACACCCATAAAGGATGTAACAGCAATCATTTCTCCTTCTCTCTGTCTGCATTCTTACAGCCACTGAGAAATACTGGGTGAGCTGTGATTGGTCACAGCTTGTCACATGGTACAAGGCTGTTGTGAATAGCCTTGTACCATGTGACCTCTGGGATCATTCACATCCTTGACAAAAACATTTTTTTTTCACACAAAGTTGTCATTTAAATGATATATTTCTCACACAAGCCATGGGTATATGTGGAATTACACCCCAAAATACATTCTTCTACTTCTACCGAGTATGGGAATACCACATGTGAGATTTTTTGAGAGCCTAGCCACATACAGGAGCCTGAAATCCAATGACTACTTTAAAAGTCTGAAGGTGCGTAACTTCCTCATTTCACTTCCTCACTACCTATCACAGTTTCCCCCCAAATTACTTTATTTCTGGAAAGTAAACACCCCAAGGAATTTAAAAAGAGGCATGGTGAGTATTTTGCAGTTCTAATTTTTTCTAGCAAGGTTTTGAAATATAAAAAAAGAAAAGAAAAATATGTTTTTTGTTTTTTTCTTCATTTTCCAAAAACTTGTGACAACAAATGAGATCTGCAAAATGCTCACCATGCTCCTTATCAAATTCCTTGGGATGTCTATTTTCCAAAAAGGGGTCATTTGGTGAGTTAGGTGCTATCCTGGCATTTCAGGGCCTCCGAAACTGTGATAGGTAGTCAGGAAGTGTAATGAGGAAATAAAGCCCTTTAAAAGCCTGAAGGTGCTTATTGGATTTTGGGGTCCTGCACTTGGCTAGACTGCCAAAAAGTCCCTCACATGTGGTACCCCCATACTCAGGAGAAGTAGCAGAATGTACTCTTCTAACCACCTGAAGATCAAGACACTTTGCACAGAGCAGCCCTGATCTTATTCTTTTTTTACTTTTAATGCACAAAAACACAATATATTGACCAATTATTTGGTAAAATATAAAAGATGATGGTATGCCGAGTAAATAGATACCAAACATGACATGCTTTAAAACTGCGCATGCCCCATGCAATGGCGACAAACTGCATACGTTTTTAATATCCATAGGCAACATTTTAAAAGCTTTTACAAGCTACCATTTTAGATTTACAGAGGAGGTCTAGTATTTGTATTACTGCCCTTGATCTGACGTTCACGGTGATACCTCACATGCATGGTGCAACCGCTGTTTACATACCGACACAGGGGGGTGAGGGGGCTTTTATTTAGATTTTTTAAATGATTTTTACACTGACATTTTTATTTTTTGTATTTTTTGATCACTTTTAATGCTATCACAAGGAATGCAAATATCCCCTAAAACTTCAATGGACATTGTCATATATTCTTTTTTGAGAAATCTGAGGTCTATCGGACTCTAGATATCTCCTCTGTCCTTACATTATCTAATCTCACCAAGTTCGGTGTGATCAGATGCTTTTCCAATTTACGAATGGCGCTTTTATATCCTGCAAAACAGAAGAGATGAAATGCTCATAGCTTCAGATTTCTTAGGCTATAAAGATGGTTGCCACCATTCTGGTCTCCAATCAGCTGTATGGTCAGCTGGAAGAAACACCAGCTGCATTCTCAGGTGCCCCCAATGGTACAAGACTGCCCGAGAAGGCCGTGGAAGGCAGCGGGGGAGGGCATCATCTCCTGCTGCTTGTAAAGGCAATCCTGCAGCTAATTAGCCACTTGGATTGCTTTTTCGCTGGCTGAAAAAAATGATACCAGAATGATCCCTGCAGCTTTAGGCATCATCCTGGTATAACCATTCAAAGCCCAGTGATGTACGTACGTCATTGGTCCTTGTTGGGTATATACATGCTATGTTCTTTTTTTTTTTTGTATGCAGCCTATGAGCTGAATGAAAAACAGAGAAGAAATCTCTGCCAGAAAAAGTGTGTGGTATACCCATTAGAATATACCGCCCTGCATCCACCCACTTCTAATTGTGGGCACACATTAGGTCGCAAGGTGCCACATGCGTCAGTTCCAAGATTGTACAAATGTCTAAATAGTGGCACGCTTCAATAAAAATTGTCCACGTATAAGTGATACCCCATATGGAGAAAGGATGACGCCAAGTCCCAAACTATCTTGCCACTACTCCCCATGAAGTTTGGGTGTCCGGGGGGCTCCACGTGACTATTTTTTCCCTCATAAATCAAAAAAACGTATAAGTATAGCCTGTTGCCCTCTCACAGGTCTTATACATCTTGACCCCATATCTGGCACGCTTGCTGGGGAGAAATTGTTTAAATCCAAGGTGGCTAGAAAAATTAATGAGGGACTCATCAACGCAGATGTTTTGCTGGGTAGTATAGACATCTGCAAATTTTTGGTTAAGGTGATTTATGAGGGGCTGAATTTTGTGGAGCCGGTCAAATTCAAGGTCACCTCGGGGACGACAGAGTATATTGTCATTGAAATGCATAAAACACATTATACTCTCATATCTATGCCTGGCCATGGCAGCAGAGAACATGGGCATATGATGAATCGGGTCTGTGGACCAATACAACTGCAATTTATTTTTTTTTTAGTAATGCCCATGTTGAGGGTTAGGCCCAAAAAAATTTAAATTCGGAAACCGTAATGGGTTTCCATGTGAATGGTCTGGCAAGGTTTGAATTTGGGTTGGCAGCGATAAAATGGTGTGCATATAAATTGCTTTAATCTACAATCAATGCATACAGATCTACCATGAAAAACAGCTCCAAAAAATCAAGGGGAGTAGTTAAATTTGCTGTTTCCAGCTGAATTCCGGGTTGGGCAGTGGATGGCGGAATTACGGGTGCTGCTGAATTTGTGGGCTGCCAATCGGAATTTGCAAGCACATCCGGAAGGATACTATGGGCTCTACGGGCCTGTGTGCGAATTCTTGGTGGTTGCAGGACAGTACTTGTGCTCGCCACCGCACCAGCTTGTACTGCACTTATGGGACTCGCCACGTCACCAAGTGATACTGCAGTGCTGGTATGTGAAAGACCAGGATGTAGTAGGCCGCTGGTGCTCGCCAGTTCACCAAAAGGTAACGCGGCACTAGTACTGGCACTCTGCTGCATATAGAAGTCATCAAAATTTACCGACAAGTGCTAGCAGAGTTCAAGCCTGATTCTGCGAACACTCCAGTTTTGTGTGCAATGTATCAAGTGACAGTGACCTACTGACACTGCACTTGCTGGGGGAGGAGGGGGGTAAGCGTAGGGGCTAAACGCAGGTGCTGGCAGGTGCCGGGGCTGATCCCGCTAACGCTGCATTTTTGGGGACACTATACTAATGTAAACGTTGGTATAGTGCTGATCTGATCAAAGATATTGATCCGTTCAGACACTATACTAGCACCAGAGTTTTTTTTGTGTATGAGCGTGTTCCTGGCAATCAAGGGGTAAAATGTGATTATTGGTGTACTGACGGGCAATCTGATGCTATCTGGGAGGGGCATGAAAACCACGGGAGCGCGAATCACGTGTATATATATATATATATATATATATATATATATATATATATGTGTGTGATTTTGTGCACCCGTGCCGCCCTGTAGCAGTATGTCTGCTATAGGGCGGTCAGGAAGTGGTTTGTGTTACGGCTCTGCTTTATTTTACCTGACAATTGCGTGGTCATGCAATGCTGCACCCAAATTAAATTTACATCTTGCTGGTTGGCAAGTGGTTAAAAGATAAGTACACAAATGCTTTGAACTTGGAAACAAAATGGAGGAATTTAAGATTTTATCTTTATGGGAGTATCTGAAACCTAACTGCACAGTTTATGTTTATCACTGCACAAGGTAGAGAGACTCACAATCTCCAAGCACAACTCCACCTGTAGGTGATAGCCCATCTCGTTTGCTGCATAGATGAGAACAAAGGACGTCCAATCGGCTGCGCTCCAAACAATCCACTTTATTGAACCAAGATAAAACCAATACAGACAGTGGAAATACAGTGGGGGACTTGCAGGTAAACACGTTTCACGCTAAAGACAGCGCTTATTTATTACCACAATTGCAGTTTACATGACTGGGCTGGGGATATCCAAGGGTGAACACTTTTTTTTGGAAGGATGGGGTGGGTAGAAAAGATGGAGGGGTATGCCTATATGTCAAGAGTGATCTGAAAATGAATGTGATTATATTAATAAAGAGAATAGTAACAATGCAGAGTCTTTATGTGGGAGAAACAGGTAGCAAGTAATTGCAGACCCCTATAATGGAATGTTTTCACAGACCAAAATGGCTAAGAAGCATGGCAATGATATTATTGTGGGGAACTTTAGATATCCGGATATTGATTGCACAGAACTCGGTAAATTAAGAATTTTTGTAAACGGTCTAAGTTTGTCCGTGCTGTGGCCCAAAATTCTCTCATGGGGAAAATACTTTTCATCTTGTTCTTAAATGACTGGCAATAAAAGAATAAATAGGTGTATGTTTAATAAGCAGAGATAATTTATCTCATTTCAGTTCTCAGGGAAAAATAGGCTCATCTGTCCCCCTGTTTATGAAGCAGAGAACATTTTTTCTCAAAAGGAGAAGAGAAGTTTTTCCTCTGAGAACAGCTGAGATCTGTGTAGAAGGGGGAGGGCTGCACCTGCATGTGATCTCAAGAGATATCGTGTGATTACAGATCACATGAGTTTAAGTCCTCATGCACACTTGACATTTTTACAGCTGCTGTTTTTGGATTTTGACGTTTTTTTCTACAGCCAGTAAAACCCCCCAGCATGTTATCCTATGTGTCCATGCACACATAGACTAATCAATGTTTTTTTGGATGGAAAAAAAACAGGACTAGTGGGTTTCTAGAGGAGCTTTTTAGCTGTAAAAATGCTTGAACGTGGAAAAACGCTGTAAAACGCTGCAAACCGGAGTTTTTGGATATTTTTACCCCAAAAAATATTTAGATTTTTTTTTATACGCATTTTGGCAAATAGCACATCTGCTAGCCACCTTTGGGTGCCATGAACCAATAATGGCACTGCAAACATGGCATGCATTTTGCATGTGTTTCCAGAACGCAGGTAAAAATGAGCCAAAATACATGTTAAAAAAAGCACCAAAATGCACATAATTTTTTTTTAAATGTGTGTTAAATAAAGCAGCAAAATATTTGTTTAAAAAACTGCACCACAATGTGCATTAAAAAGGCCCAAAAAGCAAAATTGAACCTTTTTGGGCATGGAGTGTTGTGTGTTTTTTCAATATGCATTTTGGCGCATTGATAGTGTATTTGTCAAATGACAAAATGTGTGGCAAAATGCATTTTTGCTAACACCATTTGGGGTGGCATTAACAATGAATGGCACCCAAAAGCCCACTGCGTATTTGAACACAATTTTAGCACAATTTGGAATCATGGCAAGAATTGTGCAATTCTGCATTGCTTAGTTGTGCGTGGGTCCTAAATGACAATACATTATAACTATACTGTATACATAAACATATACAGTTATAGTCTATATCAATGTTTAAACCCACTGGTGCTGATATTAGGAAGAAAGAAGCCTTCTTCCTCACATCACAGTAGTTTCTCAACCATATTTTCCAGCTCTGGGCTGGAGAATCTAGGATGGAGATATTTTACAGAGATGGCCAGTGACATCTTCAGATCTCACCTTCATAAACTGGCTACCTCTATAAAAGTGAATGACAGAAGGGTGTGTCCTGTGATAAGAAGTGAAAAAAATGTTTTCCGCTCCTCTCCTCAGCTTCATAAACTGTCATATCTGAGTGATCAGCTGTGATCATCAGGATCTTGGCTTTTCTCGCTTTCATAAACGGACACCTAAGGAGAGCAGCAACTGGTTAAAAAGATCTGTGGGGCAGCCAGCTAGAAAACAGAACAAGTCAAACACTATAAACAATCCTTTCAGCAACTCACACACAATTCCTTAATGCAAGGATAAACCTAAAAGGAATGAATAACATGTATGTAATGCCCCCCAGGTTAGGTAGATCTTTTTTGTTAGATAGAGTAGCAGCCTGGGGGTGAGTCGGTCTGGGGCTGAGTCACCCTGGAGTGAAACAGGAGTTCACCTCAGGACAGACTGGGAGGCTCTAACAGGTCAGGGCTTCTGGAGCCCTCCCACCTCTGCAGAAACATGAGAGCTTTCTGGAGGAGGGGTGGAATAGGGGAGGAAGCCAGGATCTTCATGTTTGAGGTACAATGGCCAATCCACTGGCAGGAAGCTGGGCACTGTGACCAGGGCAACCCTCAAATGTGGCAGAGCCTGGGGGGAGGTGTGCAGTGTCGGGTGGAAGATGGATTGAGGCAGGCTGGAGTATGGAGCCTGGGAGGGGAGCCCCTCTACAGACAGGTCACTGGAAAAGAGGATCCCCACTGCCTCAAAGTCTCCCAGGAGGACAGCCTGTTTAGCAGGGAAGGAGCCAGCCCAGCGTAAGACCTGAAGGCAGCCACCAACCAGTACTTTTAAACCCCCTGGGCCAGATAAGAGGAAAGAGCAGTCAGGTGCAAGACCCAACTAGCTTCTCATCTGGGACTGTTTTAAATTAACAGCTCCTGGGCCCCCTTGTCCAGGAAATGCCCTCAGTGCAACTGGGTGAATCATTTGGGGTCTGAGGAGTTACACTAGGAAAAGTCTTTGGAGCTCTTCAAGGAAAGAGATTGTTGCTGTCCATATTTTTGAGGGCTGATATATTTTTCTAAAGGGAACCCTGAAAGTAATTCCAATTGCTTTCACAATTGTAAACGTTTATTTTCCCAATAAAGGAAAAGCTTTTTTTATGCTTGGCAAGTTGAATGATTTCAAACAGGGTATGCTTATCTTAGGAGGGGACTTCAACCCACCCCTGGAGCCTCTAACTGACACTTTAAACAGACACTTGTTTCTGTCTTGCCGAGCTCTCAAATCTATCAACACCAATTTAGGAAACCTTACCCTGGTAGATACCTGGCGCATATTAAGCCCCACTGGGAGGGACTACACATACTACTCTCACTTGTATTCAAATTATACCAAATATAATGTTTGTGCCCAATTTTACTCAAACTGACTCCCACATGGGAGTAGACGTTCGATCAGTCTTCTGCAGGTATCAACTTTTGTCTAAAAGGCAAAATCTACATAAGACTTTAGGCTAGGTTTACACTGCTTACACAGTAAAATGCAGTGCTCTACCACGTGGGCAGCTGTCAATGTAAGCTCCAACAGATCTCCAGCAGAGAGCAGTGAGATGAGTGTTCCACAGTGCATTACACTGCCATTATTTATTTATTTATTATTTTATTTTAACTTTATTTGAAGTGTCTTGATGTATAGTGTGAAAGAGCCCTTAACAGCAGGCAAGTGATTCATAGGTAATATCAAACACCATAGCAGTATGTGACAGTGCGAGGCTCTGCGACGGTATGAGTTGGCTAAATTGGTAACGAGATGACACAGGTTTCTCAAAGGTTCAGTTTGAGAAGCTCCAGGATGTGTATTACTCGTATAAGAGGAGAAACCTCTATTTTTTAAATTTTCTCCTAATTCGGTAGTCCTGGATAGGGATGTGGAGCTTGAGCCCGGGTTCACACTATGCTGGACAATGCATGTAATTCACACAGGAATCGCACAACATTCCTGTGCAAATTACATGCAAATGTCTGTGTGGTGCGATTTGATCCATTTTGTATGGCTCAAAACACATTGCATCCGCATCAAAAAGGTGCAGGACCCGTTTTTAAATCCGCACCTGAATCGCATAGCATGGGTATTCTTACCCATGTGATGCGATCTCTGGCAACCACATAGTTTGCGATCTGTTTCAGGGTTTCAATAATTTGTCATTGACACCTGCACCAGATCACATGAATGTGATGCGATTGCAATGTGCAACGCACAGGATTCACAGCTTTTCCTGCACCACATTTGTGTGAACGGAACTTTCAGTCCTGTGTCTGGACTTTGCTAGATGATGGCAGCCTGGGTGAGTACACAGGCTTGAAGGATCAATATAAGCCTGATCATAGCTACTGCATCTGCAGTTGCTGCTATTTAACAACACAACCAGCAGGGGTGTATCACGAAATCAGTGATCTCGTGTGCAAAATCAAGCTCTGTGTAGCGCAAAGTGAACGTGGTATAAATTGTGCTAAATATGGGGTGTGGCTTAAAGGGGGTGTGGTTAAATAGAGTCTGAGATGTCTTACATAGTGCAGAATGTGGTAATGTTAAATAGGAAATGTACAGTGCAGAACGAGGGGGCAAAGATGCCAGTCCTATCAAATGTATATCATCCTTTACCTTCATATAGCTCACTTATATACCATCCTAGTCATCCATATACCTTTCTTATATACCATTCTGTACATCCATATACTTCTCTTACCAGGAGTGTTTTATGAAGTCAGTAGGCCTGTGTGCAAGATCATAGGCTGGGCCCCATTGCTTGATACAAAAAAAAAACAAAAAACAATGCAGTGTGCTCAGTGCACCATAGTAAAGAGTAGGCATGGTTTTCAATGTGTCAGGAGTGTTGCTAGGATTGTAAAACACCTACAGCACCATTGGGAACATGAAGTAGAAGAGTAATGTGGTGCGCACAGCTTGTCATGGTGAACTGTGGGTGTCTCCACATTTTGTCAACAGTGGGGGAGGCTTAAGGGAAGTGTTTAAATGAAACAAGGTCAGCCTGTCCCCCAGTATAATCCCCCCAGGTCAGTCTGTCCCATGATAAAATCTCCCCCAGGTCAGTCTGTCCCTCAGTATAATCTCTACCAGGTCAGTCTGTCTCCCACTATGATCTCTCCCAGATCAATCTGTCCCCAAGTATGATCACCTTCAGGTCAGTCTGTCCCCTAGTATAATTCCTTCCAGGCCAGTCTGCTCCCCAGTACAATATCCCCAAGTCAGACTGACCTAGGGGGATTGTACTGGGGGAACACTCTGACCCCCAGTACAATCCTGGCAATAGTTGATATTTTTAGGCATCAGGTGTCCTTATTTCAGTCCCCCTTTACATCAGGTGTCCCTAGTAGAGTTCTCCATTGCATCTGGTTTCCCCAGGCACTGAGACTGAGGACAGTTCTCTGTTGCAGCACCAGCTCTTTTCCACCTCATGCAGGCTGGAGGTAGGCGAAAGCCAAATCTTCCCTCCAGCTGCAGCTATTGGCCGCTGCTCCTTCTGACAGGAATGACACTGCAGTCACTCCTAAGTAAGGAGCGGGATGAGCGTCCAACTAGGCAGCGCCCCTTCCCCTCAACACAGTGCCTCCCCCATTCCTGGCCCTGCTTGCAGCACCTGAAGCCAGGGGGAGGGGAGAGGAGAAGAAGTTGGTAGGTGCAGGGGAACCACAGAAGAACTGTGCGGTGGAAGGAGAGTGAAAGGAACAGCCCATCATGCACTAATAGTGTATCATCTATTGTGTGGTCTGTGGCAGAGCACAGTGGTCCCCCCTTCTCTCAGGGCTCGTGTGCACCGCACACTACAACAGTGAACTGTCCTCAGTTCAGCCTGAGTACAATGGATGATAAGCCACTAACAACCAGTGTTTGAGAATAGAAATGTGCTCTAGCCAGGTGAGGTGACAAGACTTCATGTTGGAGAGATTCCCTTACCCACAGGACTGGTAGAGCTGGGGGGGGGGGGCAGCAGTGGGTAGGCAGAGGACCGAGAGAGTCAGGAAAGCAAAGAGTCCAGGATGGGGATCTGTAAGTCTCAAATGGGAGAGCCTGGCATGCTTAGAGACCCTATCCAGAGGCCAAGGTGCTGTGAGTAATGGCTGAGTGAGCCTGAGTGTGGATTCACACATGTAGGGTGAGAATTGAAGCTCCATTTTCACAGTGAGCTGACAAAGTAGTTGATCATCAGTTCAGGACAGGTTTAGAACGTGTTTAGGACAGGAATTTTGATACAGATGCAAATTCTGTGACTGAGCAGACTGTGCTGGAAACCTGTTCACAACTGATGACGTGCAATTTAGAAACTGTTCCCATGGAAGTCAATGAGACTGTAATCCGCACCAGAACCAGATTGTATTGTTCAGAAATCGGGCAGGACTCTTTTTGAATTCGCTCTGTCAGTGCACAGCATATATATGAAGAGGCACAATAGAAACTAATCTTATATCACATGTCATGAAAATTGGATGTGGTTCAAAACACCCCCAAACCGTATATACGTGAACTGGCCCTGTTCTGCTGTGTGAAACTGAAACCCTTGTGTAGACCAATATGTGGACTTTCTTATCTTTTTAACAAAAGTGGGCTGCCCGTGCCTTTAAACCGCAAGTTCAGACTGATGTGGACTCATTTAAAAATGCTCACCACATTGAGTCTAATCACCCCATATTATTTATGACAGGTACTTTTATAGCCATATAAAAACAAGTAATAAGAGTGAGCGCACAAAAAAACGAAAACAGCTGCAAGCATAGAAGGATAAACCCCTTAATCCTCAAATAAAACATTGAATATATATGCAGCGCTATTTTAGTGCTGCATAGATATTCTAGGTACTTATATAGCGTCATCAGTTTATGTAGCACTTTACATATATATTATACATTCGCATCAGTCCCTGCCCTCAAGGAGCTTACATTCTAAGAACCCTAACTCACATTCATACATACACATACTAGAGCCAATTTACCTGCCAGCATGTCTTTGGAGTGTGGGAGAAAACCAGAGTACACAGAGGAAACCCACTCAGGCACAGAGAGGTTGGGATTGGAACTGATGACCCTAGTGCTGGCAGACAGAAGTGCTAACCACTTAGCCACTGTGCTGTCCATATATAGGTTTTATTACATAAATGGGAAAAGGCTGACCATTTCGGCACTTTTGCTGGACAGCTAAAGGAAGTTTAAAATAACAGATTTATTGGCCAGATCAACAGATGAAATTAAGGGAAAGAAAAACCTAAAAAAAAGAACAGTCACCACATAGGTAAGCTACAATATATAAAAGTTTTTTTTTCCTTTAGTACTGAATTAAGTCCACCTGATTCAAAAGTCTGTAGTTTTTTTATAACATTTTTATTTGGCACAAATCTCTTATTCAGTCTGCAACTGTCTAGATTTGTTGCCTTAACAGATACATTTGCTCTTGTTCTCTGAGCAGCACACCAAATTCATAGAACCATAAATTTTTATTAAAAGCTTACCAAAAATCTTCTCCCACTTATTCCTTGTTTTTTAACAATCTTCTCACAGTCCTTTAAGTTACACTGCAATAGAAGAAAAAAAAATTACGAGGTGATCAAAATTCTTGACCTTTTTCCCTATATGTACCACAAATGTATTTATTTATTACATTATTTATATGGTACTGTCAATTTATGAAGCACTTTGCATACTATTCGCATATATCTGTCCTTGTCTCATTTACAAGTCCTATATAAATCTTACATACTAGGGCCAATTTAGACAGAAGCCAATAAACCTACCAGCATGTCTTTGGTGAAACCCAGGAGAACATGCAAAGTTCATGAAGATAGGTATCTGGCTGGGGTTTGAAGCAAGAAGCTCAGTGCTGCAAGGCAGAAATGCAAACTACCAAGCCACTGTGCTACCCAAGAGATTGAAAACTGTTCAATATAAAGTACCTTTTTTGGCAGACACACCCCACAATTTGTTTTTCAACTCAATCATATAATCTTATATATTATATATATCTTTTTATATATGTGTGTCTGTATATATATATATTGTATATATAAAACTGCAACGCATATTACTTTGGTATTGAATACAATGTATTGTACATCAAACAAGTTTATGACATAAATTATTACAATACCAGTCTATGCGTTAGGGGTATGCAAAACTAAAATAAAGCTGTTTTGTAATAGTTTAGATTTTGGTAGTTTTAAAACATAACTCACCATTCTAAAATAATCTACAAGAGCATCCGGACTCCATGTGCTCACTTCCGTGCAAGATGGAACTTTCCGAAAATCCATTTTATGTTTACAAGACAATTCTGTTCATAACAGAAAACAGTCTGACAGTACACAGTTTTGTCAGAGGTCTGAACACCTAAATGAAAACTGAAAACTCCTGATGACCTGGTCGATTGTTATGGCACAGATGTGCCTAATGTTGGCATAAAAAAGTATTTTGTTTGATCCAATAATGCTGCTGTAGGCTGACAAAGCTTCTAAAAAAGTGACAACATCCCCCCTGGTACAAGTGCTTAGTTCTCAGAAAAAGGCTGCTCATTTCCTTTACCACTTCCTCATTTGAAATACCAAGTTACAGCAGCTGAACTATATAAGAGCATTTACTGAGTCTGGTTATAAAACAAATGTATAGTTTTACAAACAAAAAAGGAATTACATTGTTATAATGTCAATATATTTGTTCTATTACACTTAATGGAATCTATTGCTTGGGGGGTGGGAGGCTGCCTTCATAGCTCTGAATTTTGGTGCTATGTTTACAATGGAAACTAAAAAAACTGGTATCTACATCTTTTGTGCGGTTTACAGCTAAGCACAACCCCCACAGTGATGAATGATAATGCATATAAAATACATTCCACTGAAACTGCACCACACGAATAACCAAATGTGTCAAGGAACCCTGAGGGGGACCAATAGACAGTGACAGGGTATATACTATACTATAGAACAGGGGTAGGCAACCATGGACAGGCAGACATTACCTAGAATGGACTCAATAAAAAGTAAGAAAGGTTTCAGGAGCTGGGAATAAAGGAAGAGTTCAGGAGTCAGTTGTAAGTAACAAAGCGTTCATGGGTCAATAGTAAGTAATGCAGAGTTCAGAAGTCACAAATGGGTAATACAGAGGTCAGGGGTCAGTAGCCTTAAAATGAATAAAGTTGACTGAACATTTCAAGTACAACTTTAAAAATACCGAACTTTATCACCAAAACATGAGAGACGACACATATGTATAAAATATAGAACATTTTACTAGTCACATTTAAATTGGATTAAAAAGTGAAAAGAAAAAGAAAAAATGCCCTTAGATAATCCAGTAAACTGGCAGAGAAAAAAAATAGATGCCCTATTTTCAACACCGGAAAGGAAGTACTCAATATAGGACAATTACATGTATATATGAAAATAGAAAAATACATTTTAAACAAAAATAAACATATATATATATATATATATATATATATATATATATACACTCATATCAGTGTAGTAAGTCATGGGGTGTCTATAGGAGCCTTGGGGGTGGACACAGGGGCAGCAGAACCAGAACACCATCAGACAAAGCATGCGGCAGGCAGCGAAAGAATAACAAAATCTGAAATAGCATAATACAGCTATTCAATACAGATAAAGACAGCCATGTCCAATACCTCATATAGACTGGAGGAACTTACTCGCTATGATTGTAAAGCAAATGAGTAAGCTATGGAAAAACAAACACCAGCCTGCTGGTTGGAAGCCAACAATAGATATAAATATATAAATAAATTATATATATATACTGTATAAAAGGGAGAAAATGAGCAAGACACCAGAATGAGGTTCAGAAGATTAAAAAATAGCCATAGATAGCTACAATAAATACAGATGTATACCATTAACAGCAGATTATGATCAAAATATTCAACAGTACTTACACAAGCTGTGTATACACAGACAGATTGAATAAACCAAGTGGCTCCTAAAACAGTAGGGGACACTAATCAGCTCATATAGTAAGGGAACATCCATATGGTAAGATGGAAAAGACATCCAAGCAAGGCCATGAATAAATAACAAAAATATATATAATGGACCATGTGTTACTCAGTTCCTCCAAACACCCTTAATATTAAAAAGACAACCACCACTTAGTTTAAGTGCCTCTCGTAAATATAGGTAATACGGGCCAACATATAGCATTGCCTGAGAATATAAACAAATATAGCCTACACCTTACATACACCCCATGCCAAGGACAAAGGATCATATAGGAGCCTCCACACAGACATACTATTCTGCTAGTTCAAAGCCATATCACCCATCAAGCTGCACAATCCACCAAAGGAAGGATGTGTGCATAACACATGTGCTCACCCATAGACACAAGGACAACTGTCAGTCACCACCAGGATGAAACAAAACAAAAATACATACATAATTTCAAATAAGTATACAAAAAAATACAATCATCATTAACAAAAAAGAAAGCAATATAGGCACAGTATAAAAGCACACATCAGATAAAAAAAAGTCTTGAAAAGTTTATTAGCACGGTAAAGATAGATTCCATATAACCTAGAGGAACGTTTTAAAGCTCAAAGTATCATTTAAGCTGGGTGAGGATGTAGATTTTAAATGATACATCCATCTGCATTCAAGTTGCAGAATAATATCTCCCAATTGCCCCAGCTAGGGTTAGGTGTAAATGTTACTAAACCCACAACAGTAAAATCAGTCTGTATATGTAGTAAAGCATGCTTGTTACACTCACTGTGAAACCTAAGGGGTTAATCCTCTGCATTGTGTAAAAACGCTGTTTGATCCTGACTTCTCTGATCCTCCCCTTCTTCTAGTGTCCCCCTCTTATCTCCTGATAAGACATATCAGGTGGAGTCACTCTGCACAGGCTCAGTTTGGTGTGTATTGCTAGCGAGGTTTTATTTTTCTTGGGAGAGTGCATGTGATCAGCACAGGGTCAATCAGCACTGCCCAGACAGAGATCAGGGTCCTGTATCCTCCTAGAGAAAAATGAAAATTCCTTCTACAAGCTTTAACGAGTGCTTGGATGGACACTGATAGAAGTCGCAAGACTGCTCTAACTGCTACTGAGAAAAGGTATTTAGCAGTTTATAGTTACTAAAATAATTGTACTTCCATGTTCTGTGTATTGTGGGAGACCAGATATAAAGTATGCAGGGTCCTGGGTTTAGTAACACTTTAATGATGCTTGTGTCATTTTTATGAACCAATCCTAAATGTCTCCCAATTGGTGTTGATTGTTTATGGAATTTACCATAATAAACATGATTATTCTACATTGAAATTGGCGTTTTATTTTACCTACGTAAAATGCTCTGCAATCACAGAACATAATGTAAACAATGCCTGTCGTCTGGCAATTCACACGTTGTTTAATCCGATGCTAGTTACCATTGGGCAGGTAAAGGGTTTGGCTGTGAAAGATCCATTAGCACCAATTACAAGCCCCACACTTCCAAGTACCATTAGGTTGCGAATCAAAGGGGATAGTATTGATTTCCCCCACAAAATGGCTTCTCATCACCCTGTCCCTAATGATTTGGCCTGTTTATAGGTAATTTCAGGGGAGTCACTGACCGTGCTATAGCCGAATGATGGCTACAGCTCAGTCATCCAGCTCACGCCCAGGGGCGGACTGACCATTTGGAAACTTGGGCACTGCCCAAGGGCCTGGGGTCAGTAGGGGGCCCCATGAGATACCCCTGGTACCTTTTTCATAGGCTTTTTTGAGTTTGAGCAAGGACACAGGGGCCCCATGATCCCCTATTGCCCAGGGGCCCCATGAGTTGTCAGTCCACCCCTGTTCACGCCCCTAGGCGGTGCACATCTAATCACAGCTGATCACCATGTAAATACACTTGCTGGTTATCAGCAGTACTTTCCTCACGCTGCCACAGCGCAAGGAAAGTACTACTGATAACTGGCAAATGTCAAGGCAGACATCATCATCAGTGCCCTGATTATCAGTGCAGCCCCAAAAGTGCCCAACAGTGCTGCCTATCAGTGCCCGAAGTGCTGTCCTTCAGTGCCCAGCAGTGCCCAGCAGTGCTGCCTGTCTGTGCCCGTCAGTGCAGCCTATCAGTGCTGCCAGTCAGTGCCTATCAATGCTGTCTATCAGTGTCCATCATTGCTGCCTATCAGTGTCCATCACGGCACCTCATTAGTGTCTTCTCATCAGTGCCCACCTGTACCGCCGCATCAGTGCTGCTTATCAGTGCCACCTCATCAGTGCCCATCCGTGCTGCTTATCAGTGCCCATCAGTGTTGGGCAGAGCTACTAGGTTTAGGTCTAGCTACTGTTCCATAATGCACCACACAAGATATACCTGTGCTCAAATCTCAATATCTTCTACATGCATTTATCTATCAGGTGCTAAAGGGGTGTAACCACATATTAACACGAGAAATTCTGAAGGAACCCTCTGCACACTGCAATTTCCAGCAAACGTAAATAAATCTCAATATGCATGTACCATCTATTGGGATTTGATCACAGATGTACGACTGGCCAAAAGGAATTACTTTGACACAGTTGGCCAGCTTAAACATGTATTGTAATATGTGTGATCTAAAAATCCCTTTTTTTTGCAAAGTTTGCTGGAAAGGGTATAGAGCAGTGTGTGGAGGGGTTCCTTCAGAATTTCTGGCAGAATCACCAGATAGTTCACGCAGGAAGTGAAGATAGTTTTTAACAACAAGTACATGGTACAGCAGACACATAATAGTATTATTACTATACAGGATTTATATAGCGCCAACAGTTTACGCAGCACTTTAGGAGGAAATGTTGAGTTAAACAAAGTTAAATGAAATATTCCTAATAAACTATTCTCATGCACCTGGGTTTTTTCTGCTACTCAGAATGGGGATGCTGGCTTTGGAGAGGGATTATACACAATGTACCAGCACCTCAATGAACTACAAGTACGCTGGTACCTCCTCCCTTATGAACTGTGAACGGTATTCTACTTTGTCCCAGTTACCAGTAGGAAGATACGTAAATATAGCAGTCACTACACAGTTAAATGCATAAAGTCACCCAAAAAAACCCTCAAAAAAAGCAACCTTCATAAAGTTTGTTACCACAGATTGTACAATATTTAAAACTAATATTTACTAATATTTCTTAAAAACATAATTAAATGACAGACGGAGGGCACATTCACAGATGGGGTGCAGTTTTCTGTGTGAGTGTGTTTGATGCTGGAGTGTGAAGCTGCAGTTGAACACAGCACCCTAATCATGGCTTCTCTGCTTTTTCACAGGTAAATGCTGCTCTCATCTGCTCTCATCTCCACTTTAAACTGTAACTTCAGCAACGCATAGACTTCTGCTATCTCTGGGTAAATGCTGCTCTCATCTCCACTTTAAACTGTAACTTCAGCAACGCATAGACTTTCTGCAAAACTCAGAACAATTAGTGTATATCTGTTGATCTGTTTGTGGTGATTAACCAATTCAATACCGGGCAATTTTACACCTTCCTGCCCAGGCCAGTTTTCAGGTTTCAGCGCTCTCACACTTTGAATGACAATTGCGCGGTCATACAACATTGTACCCAAACTAAAATTTTATCACTTTCTTCACACAACTAGAGCTTTCTTTTGGTGGTATTTAATCACCGCTTGGGTTTTTATTTTTTGCTAAATTAACAAAAAAAGACAAAAAAATTTTTAAAAAACACACGTTTTTCTTTGTTTCTGTTATAAAAGTTTGCAAATTAATAATTGTTCTTCATAAATTTAGGCCAAGATGTATTCTGATACATGTCTTTGGTGAAAATAACCCATATTAGGATGTATTTTTTAGTTTGTATGAAAGTTATAGAGTTCACAAACTATGGTATAGATCTGAATATTGATCAATCCTGAAGTACTGACAGCCAATCTAATTTCTTGAGGTCCAAGAATGTCAGAATAGTACAGATATCCCCCAAATGACCCCTTTTTGCAAAGTAGACAGTCCGACGTACTTCATAAGAGGAATGGCGAGTTTTTTTAAGTTGTATTTTTTTGTCATTTTTTGTGAATTATTTTCACTATTTTTTTTTACATGATGTCACCAGTGCAGTACAGCGTCATCATAAAACGTGCATGGCGGTGATCAGGGACACTGACTGGTGACAGTATGAAAAAAAATATATATATTTTTTTATTTTTTGATTATTTTTTATAAAATTTTTTTTCTTTTTTTTAAGATTTTTTTTTCATATTTCACTATGACCATAGTAACATTGTACTACTTTGGGGAAGTGATCAGTATTTTTTTTTTTTTATTACACAATTTGATTATAGCAAAGAATTACTTTGCTATAAGCAAGCATTTACCTGAATGACATCGATTCATTCAGGGGTTTTTTTTTTTTTTTTTTTGTGCTTAGCTGTGATTTGGCCACAGCTAATCACATGACATGTGCATGTGATTAGCTGTGACCATTCACAGCTAGACACTAGTATACAATGGATGGCATGAATGAAGCCATCCATTGTATACAACTGTCATGTGACCTGCTGTGATTGCAGGAGCGCAATCTGCGCATGTGCGGGAGGACGCCATATGGCGTCCACCCAGAAAGCTGATGACATTTGCTGGCCGCCATTCGTCCATAGGGCGGGCGGCAAATGGTTAATTCTCACCTCCTCTTGCACTTCTTTTATGACTTTGGCCTGTGTCTGTGGCAGGTCTGTCTTTGAGAAACACTGTCAGCCACCACCTGGCGGTATCTCTAGCTGCCCAAAGCACAGCGTTTCTCAGGGTGTGGAGTCTAAGTTGCAATCTGCTTGTTCACCAGGGCCCCTGATGGTGGGGATGGACTTGGAGCAGACTGAGACCAGGTCGCGACTCCTGAGTACGTCCGGCTATGGTAGAGGGTACCGTCAGAGGTATGCAAGGAATAGAGCCTGATATGAAGAGACTGGCAGGCCTGGCAGCAGGGACTGATCAGTGCGGGATGGATGGATGGAATACCGTGGGGTATGGCGTAGTCAGGCGGACCAGGTCGGTAACATGCGGGCAGCGAGGTACCAGAGGAGCAGACAGAGTATAGTCAGGTCAAGCCAAAGTTCAGCAACGGGAGATCAATCGTAAGGGGCAGGCAGGAGAGTGGTCAGGACAAGCCAGGGATCGAGCAGGAGATAGTCAGCAGGGTCAGGATTAAGCAGATGTCTGCAACAGGAAAGCTTCACAGACAGAATACAGGAACAGATAATCAAGACCAAACGGCAATGTACATACCCCCTAGCTCATTTAAATAGTGGTTACTGAAAAATTCCCAAATTAATCTAGAGGCATGAATGGTTTGGGCTGGTTCCCATGAATTCTCCTCTGGGCCATAACCTTTCCACTTAATGAGAAATTGAGTCTGGCCTCTCCTTTTCCTACAGTCCAGGATCGCTTCAACCTCAAATTCCTCCTCCTCGTTAATATTTATGGCCTTCGGGGGTCTGGACCTACGGTCCAGGAAGGGATCCGATGTTGCGGGTTTTAACAAAGATACATGAAAGACTGGGTGTATCTTAAAGGATTTGGGAAGTGTGAGCTCATACGCCACTTCATTAATTTTCCATTTCACCCTGAATGGACCCATGAATTTTGGTCCCAGTTTTCTTGATGGGCAAGACATCTTTAAATTTGTCGTGGCTAGCCAGACCTGGTCCCCAGGGTGCAGAATGAGTTCGCCTCTCCTTCTCTTGTCAAAGGCCCTTTTATTATCCTCCTGGGCCTTTGCAATTGCTTCTTGTAACACTTTGTTATTCGAAGAAAAAAAATTCAGCATATCCTGTGTAGCCGGCACAGAACTTTCTGGAATTGTGTCGGGCAGAAACGTGGGATGGAACCCGTAATTGGTGAAGAACGGAGACTGTCGGGTAGCAGAGTGATTCACATTGTTGTACGCGAATTCGGCTAAGGGCAGAAGAGTCAGCCAATCATCCTGGAGAAAGGAGGTGTAGCACCGGAGATACTGCTCCAGGGTTTGATTTGTTTGTTCCGTCTGCCGGTTGGTCTGCGGGTGATATGCCGATGACAAGGACAGTTTGATTCCTAGGATCTCACATAGCGCTTTCCAGAATCTCGAAGTGAACTGGACTCCCCTGTCCGAGACAATATCCTTTGGAACCCCATGAAGCCTTACCACTTCCTTCACAAAGATTTGTGCTGTTTCTGGAGCCGAAGGCGTGTTTCTCAGTGGCAGGAAATGGACCATTTTGGACAGGCAGTCCACAACCACAAAAATGGAAGCGTGATCTTGGGAAGGTAGGAGCTCCACGATAAAGTCAATGGAAATCATTTCCCATGGCCTGTTAGGTATTCGTAAGGGTCGTAGCAGACCCCAGGCCTTGCTCCTGGTGGATTTGTTCCTCTGACAGATAGCACAGGTCTTCACATACGCTTCACAATCTTTGGCCATGCTTGGCCACCAGAACGCGCGTTGCAGCAGTTCCAAGGTCTTACGCACTCCAAAGTGGCCTGCCAGTGGGTGATCGTGGCAATAGCCCAGGACCACAGTACGGGTTTCTTCGGGAACCATGATCCGTCCCTCCTTCCATAAAAGTCCTTCCTTGTTCTGCAAAGAAACCCCGGGCGGACTTGGCATTCCCACGGATGCAGCCTGTAGTCTGGACCGTAGCTCGGTCTGAAGGGCAAGGAAATTCCCTGTAGACAGGGTGGTGTCCGGCTTGTGAGTCTCTTCAGGGTCCTCAAACATGCGAGAGAGCGCATCAGGCTTCGTGTTCTTTTATCCCGGCCTGTAGGTAATATGGAACACAAACCGTGAAAAGAAGAGTGCCCATCTGGCCTGGCGTGGCCTCAAGCGCTTAGCCATCCTCAGATATTCCAGGTTGTTGTGATCTGTGAAGATCAAGATCGGGTGTGTGGCTCCTTCCAGCAGGTACCTCCACTCCTCCAATGCTGCCTTGATTGCCAGGAGTTCCCAATCCCCAATATCGTAATTCTTCTCCGCCGACCAGAGTTTTCTGGAGAAAAAGGCCACTGGGTGCATCAGTTCCTTGATGCCCTTCCTTTGGGAAAGCACTGCCCCCACCGCGTTCTCGGACGCGTCCACCTCCAGGATGTAAGGTAACAAGGAATCTGGATGGCTCAAAATAGGGGCTTTGGTAAACAGCCTTTTCAAGGACTCGAATGCCATCTGTGCCTCAGGTGTCCACCTAAAGCGTACCCCCTGTCTGGTGAGTTGGGTAATAGGGGACACGAGACCCAAAAAGTTCTTGATGAACTCCCTATAGAAGTTGGCGAAGACAAAGAATCGCTGCACACCCTTTTTATCAGCGGGTACCGGCCATTCCAGAATGGCAGAGATCTTTTGGGGGTCCATGGCTACTCCCCTAGTAGAGATAATTAAACCCAAGAAGGAAATGCTACGCTGTTCGAAACTGCACTTGTCTGCTTTTGCGTACAGCCCGTGTTGGCGGAGTCGCCCCAACACGCTTTTGATATGACCTCTATGCTCCTCCAGGGATGAGGAGAAAATCAAAATGTCATCTAAGTAGATGACGACAAAGACGTCCAAAAAGTCTCTGAACACATCGTTGCTAAAATGTTGGAATGTGGCTGGGGCATTGCATAGGCTGAAGGGCATTACCAGGTACTCGAATTGCCCGAATCTGGTGCGGAATGCTGTCTTCCACTCATCTCCCTCCCTAATGCGGACTAAATTGTAAGCACCCCCTAAATCCAACTTAGTGAAGACGGACGCTGACCTTAGTCTTTGGAATAACTCCGGTACCAAGGGAAGCGGGTAGCGATTCTTCACTGTAATTTTATTTAACTCCCTGTAATCCACACAGGGCCTTAGGGACTTATCTTTCTTTTCCACGAAGAAAATCCCAGCCCTGGCCGGTGACGTGGAAGTGCGGATGAACCCTTTCTGGAGGTTTTCGTCAATATATTCCCTTAGTACCCCCAGCTCCCACTCAGACAGAGGGAATATTCGCCCAAAAGGGACCTCAGAGCCCGGAAGCAAGTCGATGGGGCAGTCATAGGTCTGGTGTGGGGGAAGGTTGTCTGCTCCTCGCTTACTGAATACATCGAGGTAGCTGTGATAGGCCGGGGGAATGACTTGTGTCAGTTCTGCGTTTGTGTCCATGCACAATAGGGAACGCAACGCTAAGGGAGCCTGAGGACAGAAATACTCCTGACAGTAGGAGGACCTGAACTGAATTGAACCAGTTTTCCAACTAATCTGGGGGTCGTGTCCCCGTAACCAAAGAAGCCCCAGAATAATTGGAAACAGAGGGGATGCGATTGGCATCCAGACGGAGGATCTCCCGATGGTGGCCAGCCACCGTAGCACAGAGAGGTGGGGTCTCCCGGTCTACCACCCCTGACTTAATACGGGACCCATCGGCCAAAAAGATGTTTAACTCACACTCCCTGGTTTGTAGGGGAATCTGCTGCTGTGCTGCAAAATCTAGGTCTACGAAGCAGCTACAAGCTCCGGAATCAACGATTGCCATCACTGACACAGTCCTTCCGGGGAGCTGGAAAGAAATAGGCACTGCTTAAGTAATTAGAATGATTGAGATAGGTGGAAGATGCGGCAGAAAACACAGAGGCAACCTTACTTAGTTTCACTGGGAAGGAACGTACCACATGACCTGTTTCCCCACAATACAGGCAAAGATTGTTCAGCCGACATCTCTGGTGTTCCTCAAAGGTCAATGAAGGACGGATTAATCCCACTTGCATGGGTTCAGGCGTGTCGGCCGTCTCCGAGTACCGATTTCCAGTAAGCGAAGTGGACTGGATAGGGACGCGGGGTAACACCCATGTAGGCCTCTGACCCTGGCCGGACCTTTCCATCCTGCATTCCCGCAACCTGCGGTTGATCTGGATAGCCAGAGCTATTAGGTCCTCCATTGTATCTGGTATGCCCACTCTGGCTAGTTCGTCCTTCAGCGACTCGGACAATCCCATGCGGAACTGGTGGCACAGGGCCGCATCATTCCACTGCGTGTCCCCCATCCAGCATCTGAACTCAGAAGCATACTCTTCCGCTGCCCGGCGACCTTGTCGGAGTGCATGTAAGGCCGATTCGGCCGACGCTGCCCGCTGTGGGTCATCATATAATAACGCCATTGCTTCAAAAAATGTCGATACTAAACTTAGCTGTGGATGATGGGCCTCGAGTAGTCGGTGGGCCCAGGCCTGGGGTTCATCTTGTAGCAAGGATATAACGAACCCCACCTTCATGGATTCAGTAGAGAAGGTCCGCGGCTGCAGGTTAAAGTAGAGCTGGCAGGCATTGCGGAAGGCCCTGAATTTTGCTCGATCCCCATTGAACCGTTCTGGTATTGGCACGCGTGGTTCAGGTGGAGGCATGGAAACTACCACTCCAGCAGGTGATTCTGGGGGACCTCCAGCCGAGGATGAGGGACCCGAATCCTGGGATGCAGAGGCTGGCGTGGTTAGTGTCTGAATTCGCCCCTCCAAATGCGTGTAACCCACCTGCTGTGTTTTCACCGTCTGGGTTAGCGCTGCCAAATGTTGGCATATGTCCTCCAACGGGGATGGTCCTCTTCCAGGCTCCGTCATCTGGCCGTTTGGTACTGTCAGCCACCGCCTGGCGGTATCTCTAGCTGCCCACAGCGCGGTGTTCCTCGGGGCGCGGAGTCTAAGTCCCAATCTGCTTGTTCACCAGAGCCCCTGATGGTGGGGATGGATTTGGAGCAGACTGAGACCAGGTCGCGACCCCTGAGTACGTCCGGCTATGGTAAAGGGTACCGTCAGAGGTATGCGAGGAATAGAGCCTGATATGAAGAGGCTGGCAGGCCTGGCAGCAGGGACTGATCAGTTCGGGATGGATGGATGGAATACCGTGGGGTATGGCGTAGTCAGGCAGACCAGGTCGGTAACGTGCGGGCAGCGAGGTACCAGAGGAGCAGACAGAGAATGGTCAGGTCAAGCCAAAGTTCAGCAACGGGAAATCAATCGTAATGGGCAGGCAGGAGAGTGGTCAGGACGAGCCAGGGATCGAGCAGGAGACAGTCAGCAGGGTCAGGATCAAGCAGAGGTCTGCAACAGGGAAGCTTCACAGACAGAATACAGGAACAGATAATCAAGACCAAACGGCAATGTACATACCACCTAGCTTGTTTAAATAGCGCGCCCTGCGCTGTCATTGGTGCCAGGCATGTGTCCGCGATCGCGAGTGCGCATGTGCGGCCGTTGCCGCCGCCACGGTCGCCCAGGTCCTGCCGCCCGCCGGCTAGTGCACGTCGGTGTTCTGCGCATGCGCCGCCCTGCGTATCGCCGCGAAGCCCAGGGTCCCTGACAAACACACCCCTCCCCCCATTTCATGTGATCCTTATCAGTTCCTAATTGAGACAGAGAAGAGTTGCTCATTTGACCATCTCCGTATAAATTTAGACCAACTCATGGGGGAGATCACAGATGGGGTGCAGTTTTCTGCGTGAGTATGTTTGATGCTGGAGTGTGAAGCTGCAGTTGAATACAGCACCCTAATCATGGCTTCTCTGCTTTTTCACAGGTAAATGCTGCTCTCATCTCCACTTTAAACTGTAACTTCGACAACGCATAGACTTTCTGCAAAACTCAGAACAATTAGTGTATATCTTTTGGTTATTTTGTGGTGATTGATTCTCACCTCCTCTTGCACTTCTTTTATGATTTTGGCCTGTGTCTGGTCTGTCTTTGAGAAACATCCCCCCCCCCCCCAATTCATGTGATCCTGATCAGTTCCTGATTGGGGTGGAGAAGAGTTGCTCATTTGACCATCTCCCTATAAATTTAGACCAGCTCATGGGGGCACAGTCACAGATGGGGTGCAGTTTTCTGAGTGAGTGTGTTTGATGCTGGAGTGTGAAGCTGCAGTAGAACACAGCAGTTTAACTAAAGTAGGATAACTCAAGCAGCAGGAAGATACAACAAAGAACTCTACTGCATGCTGGGTGGACTGCCAACACCCTGAGAAACATCTCCTACAAGTCTGATTGCCACTCAATGTACCTTCTTAATATGCCGCCTCTACTCCGCCTTTTCATATTACTATCCTGTGTTCCCAAAATCTCATCTCATTACCCCTCTGCTCCACCCCAAAGCTTATACATCTCACCCTCACTGCTATCATCTCCCTACTACTGCTCTCATCACTGTGGTGGTTTTAGAGATAATTAATTGTACATAAATTGGGCGGTGTCAGACTCCCGTAAACAATATAATGCAATGCCTCCAGCCGTTAAATACTGCAAATAATTAATAATCCAATAATATGGATACCTTAATAATTTGATAACCACGCTATAATTTTCCTTGAGTTCTTTTCACCAATGTGATTACTTACCATATACACAAATTTTGCCAATTTGATAAATAAATAATCTATTTATGTACAAATATTTATATATATATATATATATTAATACAAACAAAACTACTGGTGATGAGTATTTCCTTACACACAATCAAAGATATATCACAATACCCTCTATGAGATTAAAACACAATATATGTATCTCTCCACAATGTTAAAACAGTTCTTAGAGGGGTTAGTATTAAATGATTAGTGCTCAAGATATAATTTCCAATTCCCACGGCCGAAGGGAATTAGGAAAATATTCCTAACAAAATGCACAGCATAATACTTACTTACATAATACTAATACAGCATAATTAATACAAATATGTTAGTACACAGTATGATATCAGTACCCAAAAAGTTAGAACAATTGTTACTCAATTGTTACTCAATTAATCTCCGTACACCATGCAAATTATATAAATGTCTCTCGTCAGCAGGAGCAAAAATTGGGATCAACAGCAGGAAATTTCTTCTTTGGCAAAAGGCTTCTTCTAAAAATAAGTTCTTTAAAATAGCAGAGCGTTCGTAGAGCAGGGTTTCTGTTTCTATCAAGCTTTTCCAAGTGGTTTTAAAGTTGTTCTCAGCAGAGTTTTCAGCAGCAGGAAGAGTGTTTTTGCAGCAGGAAGAGTGTTATTTTATTTGAGAGTCTCATATATATATATATATATATATATATATATATATATAGTAAATGTCCATTGTCCTATAAGACCTCCCATGGGATTTGACAATTGGATGATCAAAATGCTGTTTATTCTGGAAGTTCTTTATCTGTCCATCGGGGGCAGTCAAGTACCATGAATGAAATGGTGACCTTAACCACTTGAGCTCCTGAGGATTTACCCCCCTTAATGACCAGGCCTCTTTTTGCTACTTGGCGCTGCACTAATTCAACTGATAATTGCACAGTCATGCAATGCTGCACCCAAACTAAATTTACGTCCTTTTTTTCACACAAATAGAGCTTTCTTTCGGTGGTATTTGATCACCTGTGCGCTTTTTATCTTTCACGCTATAAACAAGAAAAGACCAAAAATTTTGTACAAAAACGATATTTTTTACTTTCAGCTATAAATATATAGTAAACTCAAAGTTATTATTATTATTATTATTATTACTACGAGTTTATATAGCGCCAAAGGGTTTGCTCAGCGCTGTACAATAGGGGGGGACAATACATGGCACAGTACAACAAAGACAGACAGCGTACGAGGGGTAAGAGGGCCCTACTCTTACGAGCTTACAATCTAGGAGGGAGGGGGTAAAGGTACAGTAGGAAGTGGCTGGGGGGGATGAAGTGGTAGGAGGAATGAGGGAGGATGGCCGTTAGGTGAGGGTGGGGTAGGCTTCCCTGAAGAGATGGGTTTTGAGGGAGCGCCTGAATGTGAATAGAGAAGGCGACAGTCTGATGGATTGGGGCAGTGAGTTCCAGAGGATGGGGGAGGACCTGGAGAAGTCCTGCAGTCGTGCATGGGAGGAGGAGACCAGGGAGCAGGATAGAAGGAGGTCCTGTGAGGAGCGAAGGGTACGGGTAGGGTGGTACCTGGTGATCAGATTGGTGAGGTAGTCAGGGGCAGTGTTGTGAACGGCTTTGTAGGTCAGGGTAAGGAGTTTAAATTTGATGCGTTGGGCAATCGGGAGCCAGTGGAGGGAGAGGCAGAGGGGGGTGGCAGAGGTGGAGCGGGTGGTAAGGTGGATGAGTCTGGCAGCTGAGTTCAGGATGGTCTGGAGCGGGGAGAGCCTGCACTTGGGTAGGCCAGTGAGGAGGGAGTTGCAGTAGTCAAGGCGTGAGATGATGAGGGAGTGTACTAGAAGTTTGGTGGTGTCTGGGGTGAGGAAGGAGCGGATCTTGGCAATGTTGCGAAGATGGAGCCTGCATGTGTTTGTGAGTGATTTGACATGCGGTTGGAGGGAGAGGTTCGCGTCAAGAATGACGCCAAGGACTTTGGCTTGCGGGGCGGAAGTGATAGTGGAGTTGTTGGTGATGATGGATAGGATGGGGGGGGGGGTGTGGGCAGGGGGAAAGACGAGAAGCTCGGTTTTGGAGAGGTTAATCTTGAGGAAATGTAGCGACATCCAGTCTGAGATGTAATTTAGGAGGTGAGTGATGCGGGCGGAGATAGTGGGGGTGAGGTGAGGGGTGGAGAGGTAGATTTGGGTGTCGTCAGCATAGAGGTGATAGTTGAAGCCGTGAGATTGTATGAGTTTGCCCAGGGAGGAGGTGTAGATGGAGAAGAGAAGGGGTCCAAGGACAGAGCCTTGGGGGACCCCAACAGAGAGGGGGAGGGAGGGGGAGGTGGCACCATTGTAGGTGACACTGAAGGAGCGTCGGGATAGGTAGGATGAGAACCAAGAGAGAGCAGCATCTCCGATGCCAAGGGAGAGTAGTTTATTAAGAAGGAGGGGGTGGTCAACTGTGTCGAAGGCCGCAGAGAGGTCCAGGAGAAGGAGGACAGAGTAGTCGCCCTTGGCTTTGGCGTTGAGTAGGTCGTTAGTGATTTTGAGGAGGGCGGTTTCAGTGGAGTGTAGGGGACGGAAGCCGGACTGTAGAGGGTCAAGGAGGTTATTGTCAGTAAGGTGGGAGCTTAGGCGATCGTAGACTAAGCGTTCAAGGAGCTTGGAGGTGAGTGGCAGCAGGGAGATAGGTCTGAGGTTGTTGGGGTCCGCGGGATCCAGGGAGGGCTTTTTGAGGATGGGGGTGATATGTGCGTGCTTTAGGGGGGAGGGGAATACGCCAGTAGAGAGGGAGAGATTGAAGATGTGGGTGAGGGAGCGGATGAGGGAAGAGGGGGGTGACCGGAGGAGTTGAGAGGGGATAGGGTCCAGGGGGCAGGTAGTGAGGCGGGCTTTTGAGAGGACTTTGGCGACTTCCTCAGTAGTGACAGGGCTGAGGGAGTGCAGTGCGGGGGGGGTTATGGTGGGCGGGGCATTGGGAGAGGAGGGGGGCAGTGCGGTTGTGAGGGCAGAGGAGGGGGGAGATGAAGGGGTGACGGGGGCGAGGAGGCTAGGTGGGGAGGTAGATTGCAAGTTGACGATGTCCTTACGGATAGCGTCAATCTTGTTGTGAAAATGGGTGGCAATTTCGTGGGCGGTGAGAGAGGTACTGAGTGGAGGAGGGGGGGGGGAGAGCAGGGAGTTGAAGGTGGAGAAGAGTCGGCGGGGGCAGGAGAAGAGGGTGTTTATTAGGTTAACAAAGTAGGCCTGCTTGGCGGCGTGGAGGGAGGAGGTGTAGATAAGAAATGCAGATTTGTAGAGGGAGAAAGTATGAGGGGACCTGGTTTTGCGCCACAGTCTCTCCAGTGCGCGACTGCGACGTTTGAGGCGTTTAGTGCTGTCGGTCTGCCAGGGTTGAAGCGGTCTGGGTTTGATGATGCGTGTGGTAAGGGGTGCCAGAGAGTCTAGGGCAGCTGACAGTGAGTCATTGTACAAGGTGGTGGCTATGTCAGGACATGACAGTGAGAGGATGCTGTCGTGTAGGCAGTCGGCGGCAGAGTGGAGGGGGGCCGGGTTCAGGTTGCGGAGGTTGCGGCTGGTGATGGTTTGGCGTTTTTGAGGGGGGGAGTTGGGGGAAGGGGAGATGGAGAAGGTGATGAGGTGGTGGTCGGAGAGAGGGAAGGGGGTGTTCGCGAACTGGTTGAGGGTACAGAGGTGGGAAAAGACGAGGTCCAGGGTGTTCCCTCCGAGGTGGGTGGAGGATTGAGTGTGCTGTGTGAGCGCGAAAGAGGAGGTTAGGTGGAGGAATTGGGAAGTAGCCGGGGTGTTGTCGTTGATGGGGATGTTGAAGTCCCCGAGGATGATGGTGGGGAGCTCAGAGGAGAGGAAGAAGGGAAGCCAGGCGGCGAAGTCATCCAGGAAGCGGGCTATGGGTCCGGGAGGCCTGTAGATCACTGCGATCCTAAGGGGGGTGGGTGAGAAGAGTCGGATGCAGTGCGCCTCAAAGGAGGGGAAGGAAAGAGAGGGTGGGTTAGGGAGGACCTGGAAGGTGCTAAGGGGTGACAGGAGCAAGCCGACACCACCACCTCTGCGATCGCTCAGTCTTGGTGAATGGGTCCAGATGAGACCTCCATGAGTGAGTGCCGCAGGGGAGGTGGAGTCGGTGGCCTGTACCCAAGTTTCGGTGATTGCTAGGAGGTTGAGGGAGCGAGAGATGAAGAGGTCATGGATGGCGGTAAGCTTATTGCAAACCGAACGAGCATTCAGGAGTGCAACCGAGAGAGGGGGGATAGATATGGGGAGGAGGGGTACATGTATGAGGTTGAGGGAGTTAGTTATAAATTTAGGCTAAAATGTATTCTGCTACATGTTTTTGGTAAAAAAAATCCCAATAAGTGTATATTGATTGCTTTGTGTGAAAGTTATACAAACTATGGTATAGATACTGCAATTTACACCATTTTTTTGCTATACAGCGCTGCGCTAGTTTAACGGACAATTGCGTGGTCATGCAATACAGTACATAAATAAAATTTATGTCCTTTTTTTAACACAAATAGAGCTTTCTTTTGGTGGTATTTGATCACCTGTGCACTTTTTATTTTTGGTGCTATAGCCAGAATTTGTTTTTGAAAAAAAATTTTTTTTTGAAAAAAACAATATTTTCTCATTTCGGTCATAAAAAAAATTCAAAAAAACAAAAATTTCATCATAAACTTAGGCCAAAATGTATTCTGCTTCATGTTTTTGATTGAAAAATTCCCAATAAGTGTATATTGATTGCTTTTGTGTGAAAGTTATAGCGTCTACAAAATATAGTATAGATAATGGAATTTACACAGCTTTTACTTTCTGACTGCTCATCACATTTCTTCTTCTACCAGGATAGTACAAACACTCTCAAATGACCCTTTTTCGGAAAGTAGACACCCTATCTACTGAGAGGCATATTGGCCCTGATTTACTGTTGTGCCTGGGCGCATATCCGTGGGCGAACGTCAAATTTTTATGAGCGACAGTCTACTTTTACCCCGCAACAAGATTTACTATTGAGCAGCGTCCATAAGTAGACGCCCAATCGAATTTACTAACGAGACACACGCCCGGAATCAGACTCACAAAGCAGACTTGGTAGGAGGTATGTCTAACACCATGAAAAATCACTGCAGAGACATGATCAATTTGAAATTTGCTTTGCAAATATCAGGACTTCACTTTAAACAATATCTGCCATTTTTTAAAGCAAATCAACACAGTAAAAAACTAGACGCCCGTGCAGTGTCTTTGGCCGATATGAATGCGCATGTGCAGAACACATTTTAGACGTCCTCTCTGGGCACTTGCTTTTTAGCCACTGCACAATAGTAAATCTCAGTGTGGAGTCCTCTGACAGCCGACACTCGGTCGTGTCTACCGTGTTAAACAAACAGCAGTAGGCATATCTTTATGTATTCTAATTTGATTTCCTTAGTTCTAGTGACTCTATTTTTGTTTCTTATCCTTTATAATTATTTCTGTAATGATTTTACTTATTTCGAAGGTCTAGATAATATATATTTGGCAGCTGAATGTAAAAATAAAGGTCCACAATGAAAAAAAAAAAAAAAAACAGCGTGGGTCCCCCCTCTCATCCATACCAAGCCCTTCAGGTCTGGTATGGATATTAAGGGGGAACCCCACTCCGAAATTTAAAAAAAAACAGCATAGGGACCCCCTCAATATCCATACCAGAGCCTTATCCAAGCATGCAGCCGGCAGGTCAGGAAAAGGGGGGGGACGAGCAAGCGCCCCCCCCTCCTGAACCATACCAGGCCACATGCCCTCGACATCGGGGGGTGCTGACATCAATGATGTTACATGGGGCGGGGTTTCTCGGATGATGTCCCCGGCTGGCCCCGCCCCTTACCTATTTAAGAACTGTCACCCTGTCTCTCCACTGAGGCTAACTAGCTGTATGCAGGAGACAGTCTGACAGTTCTGATATAGGTAAGGGGCGGGGACAGCCAGGGACAGCAAGCATGTGACATGGGGCAGGGTCAATCAGATGATGTCCCCGGCTGGCCCCTCCCCTAACCTATTTAAGAACCGTCAGCGATACTTTTTTTCAGAAGGCTGGAAGCCTCCGACGGGACCGAAACTTTTTTTGTTCTTTTTTCGGTTCGCCGCCGCCGTGATTGACGTTGGATCTACTTCGGGGGACATTGTTTTAATAAAGGACTTGTCAAAGACCCTGTACTGTGTTTTTTTACACCACACTTTGTTTTTTTCTGAATGAGTCGCAGGACCATGTACCGCAGACTCATTCACGTAAGGGGGGCGGGATCTGGGGGCCCCCTTGTTAAAGGGGGCTTCCAGATTCTGATAAGAATCTGCAGACCCCCACAACCACCGGCTAGGGTTGTGGGGAAGAGGCCCTTGTCCCCATCGACATGGGGACAAGGTGCTTTGGGGGGGAGCCCCCCTGCCCCAAAACATATGATATGGATATTGAGGGGGTCCCCACGCTGTTTTTTTTTTTAAATTTCGGCGTGGAGTTCCCCCTTAATATCCATACCAGACCTGGAGGGCTTGGTATGGATGAGAGGGGGGACCCCACTCTGTTTTTTTTTATTATAATATTTAATTCACGGAAATAATTTAAAATTCAGCTCTCGGTGGGAAACCCCGATGACAGCTGAAACATTCCTTCTGCCCCTGCAGAGCTCCGCTATTATATTTGACATTAAAAAGTATAGAGACTGCAACATTGTATCTAATTGTATCCATTTCGTATATAGATGGTTTTATTTGGATACATATAGATACAATGTTGCAATCTTTATACTTTTTAATATCAAATATAATAGCAGCTCTCTGCAGGGACAGAAGTAATTACTTCGCTATTATATTTGCCGGCCGTAGACGGGGAGAAAATCAGACAATGTTTTTTTACCGTTGGTGGTAATGTCGGCCCATTGAACAACCGATTTTTTGTTTTGTTTTTTTTTTTTTAAAAAAACGGCCAGTTTTTGCCCCATCTATGGCCTGCATTTTTCTTTTTCTTTTTTTTCTTATTTTTTTTTATTCTTCTTTTTCATTTTCTTCTTCTTTTTCTTCTTTTTCTTGCAGGTCATGGCTCATGCGCAGATTTTTTTATCTGTAAAAAGATCAGCCAATTTGCTGATCATTGCCGCTAAAATCGGCCGATCTGCAAAATCAGCTGATTTTTATCCAAAATTAAAAAAGTGGCAAAATCCCAAAAAATGGCTGACCAATTAATTTTTTTTTCGGACGATTTTAGACCCATCTAAAGCAGGCCATAGATGGGTCTAAAATCGGTAGATTTTTCTGCCGGAAAAAAAATCGAACGGTTTTCAGGCCGCTAGTGGGTTAATTGGTCGGCCGTTTTTCGGGATTTTGGCACTTTTTTATCAGTAAATTTGGGAAAAAAATTCCCAACTTTACTGATAAACAAAATATGCCAAAATCCCGAAAAATGGCCGACCAATTATCCCACTAACGGAAGAGGCCCTTGTCCCCATTAATATGGGGACAAAGTGCTTTGGGGGGGAGCCCCCCCTGCCCCAAAGCACCCCCCCACATTGAGGGCATGTGGCCTGGTATGGTTCAGGAGGGGGGGCGCTCGCTTGTCCCCCCCCTTTCCTGACCTGCCGGGCTGCATGCTCGGATAAGGGTCTGGTGTGGATTTTGGGGGGATCCCCAAGCTGTTTTTTATTTAGTTTCGGCGTGGAGTTACACCTTAATATCCATACCAGACCCAAAGGGCTTGGTGTGGATGGGAGGGGGGACCCCATGCCGTTTTTTATTTATTATGGTGCTGGTTTTTAAATGTAATTTTCCCCTTTTTTTGTTCACTATAGCTCAGAAATTCACCTGTCACTTCCCCCAGCTAAAAGAGAAAGTTTTCTTGGAATTTATATCCCTAAATTAAACAATGTTTACTTTGAGTTTATTAAAAGATACAAAGTTTTCTGTAACTTCGGGGAAAGTGACTTCTAAACTTGTGAACTATAGTGAAGAAAAAAAAAGACTGGCATTTGCATTTGAAAATCAGCGCCGACATACACTTTGTATTGGGAAAAAAATTATTAACAATTGTGTAAACCGAGTCATTATTTTCAATGTATTTTCATTCGTAAACCGAAAATTACGTTAACCTAGGTGTTGGTAAACCGAGGTACGCCTGTATTAGTATTGCAATCCTTTGTATTGGGATACATAGAACCAACATTCATCTGAATTGGCAACATAGCGCAACATTTGTGTCGCATTTGAGGTATCTGGCTAGTTACACTGACCTTGCCCAGGGACCTAGGATTGATTCACACCACAGAAATACAGGCTGGATTAGTATTCAACAGCTCTGTGGATTAGTGGTTAGCACTACTGTCTCACAATGTTAGGGTTGTTGGTTTGAATCCCACCCACAGCAATGAATTTGCATGATCTCCGTGTGACTACCCTAACATACATGTGCTGGTGGCAGCATCTTTGCTTTCTGTTTAAATGATCCCTAGAATGTGAATTAGAATGAGGCCTTGTCTGTTCAAACACCTTTAAAGTTGCACCTTATGTGAATGTCAAACGATGAGATGAGATAAGGGCCTGGACTAATGATTGATTGGATAATGTTGGTTTGCACTCCACCTCCTTTTGGGAAAGTTTATCAAACCATGAGAAGAGTGACCGAAAGAAATGGGTTAAAAAAAATAAATAAAATAATGGCATGGAGTCCCCCCCCCCCCAAATCCATAACAGACCCTTATCTGAGCATGCAGATACCGCATGCCTTCAAAGATTTATTTCCTTTGTTGAATTGCCTGCTTGGTTCACACTAGATGTGATTTAAAATTGTGCTATTTGTTGGCAATTTCACCGTGTTTTCTGTAGATTTACCAATGAGTTATTGCGTTTTCAATTGTGTTTTGCATTGCGATTTCTATTGTAGTCTATATGTGAAATCACTACAAAATGCTGAAAAAGTTAGATGAGAACTGCTTTTGAAATTGTGCTGCAGCAAATCGCTTACGTTAAGACACTCACATCCACATTTATTAGATCAGATATCAGGTATAATTTCAATTCCCAAATCGCACCTGAAATCGTGCACCCTGGATGCGACTTGGCATGCGATTTGCATGGCATGCGACTTGCAAATCGTATGCCAAGTTGCACTCTATTGTCTGCTATTAGTGCAGTCACATGGGTGCGTTTCCGACACTGATTTCTAAAGTAGTACATGTACTACTTTTGTGACGATTTGCATAGATATCTGTGTCAGATGTCTTGCAAATCGTAAGGAAATCAGCATCTTCACTGTACGTCGCACAATTTCTAAATCGGCTTTGATGTGACCGCGGTAAAAGGCCTTTTTATGTTTGATTTCCTGAGTGTTTTTCCGATTTATGGGAAATGCCGCATACTAGCAAGAGTGAATTGACATTTTCAGTATTGCATGCGAGATGTGGTCATGTAACTGCCTTAACTCATGCGATAATCTGGAGTGAATTGTGCTCATAGGGCCAAGAAATATTGCCAATAGGGTTCCCTTTCACATCCCTGTTCAATGTTCTGTTGTATGCTGCACAGGTACACTTCACTGTGGCTTTCTTTCTGACTCTGATTTGTGGGGCCTGTATACCAAGGGTTAATGCAGGTGGGAAGAGAATTAATCAGGTGCAAACACTTTCTCTGACCAAATGAATGACAGTGGTGGGTGTGGCCTACCTTATATAAAGAGATGCAGTTGTGGCTGATTTTTGCCTGGTACAGGCACATTATTTCTGCATGTCCTTGTCTGTGGTGGTTTGGGGAGGAAGAGATATTGTGGTGAATTGCCCACAGGCCACATTCATGCTGTGTTTTGATGTGGGCTGTAAATATTTTGCATGTTCTTCCTTCTAAGGTGTGTTTGTGTGTTATTGTACAATGATTGTGTTTATTATCTTTGCATTGTAATCCTAACACATGTCCATTGCTCTGCTCTTCCAAGTTTGCTTTATTTAGAATGAAATGCAGTTTTCAGACAAACATGGTGAGAAATGTATGTGTGGGGGATTTGGGGAGGTGGGAGGTGTTTTTATTTTGGCACGTATGTATTTTTATATTGATATTTCGATCTGCAGCTTGTTTTGTGAATAAGCCCAAGTGATATTAACTGTTTGTTTCCTGCTGTAACCTGTGAAAGCACAGTTCATTATAAGTATAATCTTTTCGATTGTAAGCTCTTATGAGCAGGACCGTTCTATTTTAGCAACATCAATCCTGTGTTTTTTTTGTTTTTTTCACACCAAGATATTGAATGTAGCTTGTTGTTGCTGTCCAAATAAATGTGGAATGTGTATTTGATCAATAAACATTTGTACTATGTATTTTTTGGGGGGATTATTTCATGTTCTAGTTGAATGTTGCACAGTGGCTAAATGGTTAGCACTTCCACCTGGCAGTACTAGGGTCGTTGGTTTGAATCCCAGCCACGGCACCTCCTGCCTGGAGTTTACATGTTCTCCCTGTGCCTGTGTTTCCTCCGGGTACTCCGGTTTCCTCCCACACTCTAAAGACATGCTGGTAGGTTAATTGGATCCTGTCAAAATTGGCCCTAGTATATGTATGAATGTAAGTTAGGGCCCTTAGTACGCCCCTTGAGGGTTAGGGACTGATGTGAATTTACCACATCTATATGTAAAGCGCTGCGTAAATTGACAGCGCTATATAAGTATCTGAAATGTACTAGCACCACTAACACTTATTTTTACTAGCTATATAATATGCCCAAATCTTCCTTGTTAGAGCGCACATATGCAAGTATGTCCAAAATAACAAACCAAAAGCCCCCTATTGCACCACAAGACCATGTTATGTACCAATGAATAGGTCATGTTCAATGTGCAGCTAGCTATTCTTTTTCTGCAATCCTCTTAACAGTAATAAATTGGGCCCCCAATTTATGTTGACTTTGGGCCTTTACTGGCAAATATATATTTGCCAATGTCATATACACAGTATAGCTGCAAGCATACATTCACCAATGCCAAATCTACAATAGAACTGCAAACATATATTTGCAAATGTCATATACACAATGGAGCTGCATGTAAAATTGCTATGGTGCTATTGGAGGAGGCGCTAGAGCAGCTGTCATACAGGAAATACGTCATGATGTTGGCGGAAGGATGTTTGCACACACCTGGAAGTGGGGAGTGTGAGTGGATGGGAGTGTAGTTAGGAGAGTTTAGTGGTAATTTGCAAGTCTATTTTTTAGTTTTGTGAATTGTTCTTTTGTGGAATTCCAGACCACATCTGGACATGGCGAGATCGCTGTTCTCCACCGAGGAGCTGATCCTCATTTGCTGGGGAAATATTACTAATAATTGTTGTATTTTCATTTGAAAACATGTCCAATTCCTAGATCCATTGAGGTACATAGCAGAGGTTCAAGGTTCTTCCTAACTATACAGGTGGCACAGACACAAGCATACACCCAGGACCACTGTTAGATATCATGGGGCCCCGTACAGCATACCTGACAGCCCCCCACCGCCAGAGAAAATATCCAAATTATATTTATGGTAAAAATACACTAAAAACATTTTTAATGGACATAATCCCAACCATATTCCTGTGAAATCTAAATGATAAAACTGTACTGAGTTCATAAATAAAGCTGTGTGTGTAATTGAGGTTTTGGGGCTCATGGGTGCTGTGGCCTGTATTGTGGGAATCAATGGTTTGTTTTTGTGGCTATGGAATTGCTGCAGGTCATAATTTGACAAGCATATGGGTGCAGGTGTACAGCCCTGAACACAGACAGTGAGCATTCAGGGCCACTTCCCACACCTTCACACCTGTCAGATTAAAACCTGTGTTCATACAGCTGCTGTGTCCCCATAGTGTAACAGGTGGCTTTAGCCACATAAACAACCCACTTATTTATGCTGTACAGGCCAGAGAACCTGTGTGAATGGGGCATTTTTTACTTTTTTTTTCCTCAGCTCGTTAATTTCAATGGCCTGCCTAATGTGTGGGTACATGCAAAAATACTGCAGGCATATTATTTTAAAAGTGTGTTGCACCTAACCGCGCACATCCGCAAAGGGCATTGCATTTCTTTGTTGTGCTGGAAAATGTGTGTTCTTGCATGCGTTTCTGCACCACCAATGGTGTGAACAAGTCTTAAGGGCCAGTTCACACTATAGAAACAGTCTAGATGTGTTCCTGATGCGTTTTTGCATGCCTTTTTGGCATGCATGTTTAGTGTGCTCCAGTACATTTTGGATGCGTTTTGAACACGTTGCATTGCATTTTTGTATCCCTTCCAGTTAGTTTTTTCTACTTTCTTTTTATTCAATTTAATTAGGGACATGTGCGTTTTAGTACATTCAAGGACGTTTCAATGTATTCCAGTACAGTTCTGTGCAGAAACAATGCAGCGTGGTCAACTTTGTTTACAGCACCTGCAATGCACTGAAAATGCAAGCGCTGATGTGAACTATGACATTGACAACCATATAACCTTCTTTCTGTGCGTTTGTGATGCCGAAAAAGCAACTGAAACACATGTAGTGTGAACTGGTCCTAAAGATTATTAGAGGTAACGGAACGGGACTGACCAGGGATTGTGAATTCAATCAGACTAGTGGTGATATACAATCAGCAATCGTATAATAATGTGAGATCTGAGCTGTAGCTGATAGAAAATGAGACACATTCACTTGATCAGTAAATAGTTAAAAAGAGTGGGGCGGTGATCCATAGATTTTCATATGGGACAGGTGATGATGGGGTGGGGGAGGGGGTCAAGTTGTATAAGGAGACAGATTTAAAAGAAGAGAAAAAAGTTACAATGAAATATACACAGCATGAAACTTGCACATTTCCTAATTGGCAGAAGAACAGGACACAGGTAACATTCATCCACTTTCTAGTCATTAGGCAAAATCATAATTGATTGATCAATATTCCTGGCACTGACACAACCCAGAAAATTGATATCTATTTTTTTACCGTTCATAAATGTCAAGGAGCTTATAATCTAAGGGCAGAAACTCAGCCATGTACTAGGTCCAATGAACCTAACTTGCCTTTTGAGTGTTGGCAGAAACACATCCATACAGGGAAAGCATGCGAACTGGGATGCAGCCATGACTGGGATTAGAACCCATGACCCAAGTGCTGTAAGTTCTGAGCTCTAACCACTAAACCACTGTGGGAGACACAGTTTGAGCTACAATGTAGAATAGTTACATTGTTTAAAAATGATAAAGCGAGCGCTGGTCAAATTATATAGACTACTAAAATGGTATTACACAATATAAATATAACCACGAACAGTAGTGCATGAACTCGTGAAAGGTCATCCACCCTTGTGACAGTGTACTACACTATTAAGCACCTTTCTGGCTCCTGTGGCTGAGCTAATTCCTCCCCAGGACCATTTGGGCACCCACCCTGATGGATGGATGGCTGGATCTGGATGACTAACCCATAGCTGTCAGCATACCGCTGCACCCCCAGATGTGTGATGTGTATAACCCATGCGCATTAATACTTTTGTTCTGGTGAGTGTAGACCAGTCCCAAGGGTGGTTTATCTTTCACGAGTTCATGCACTACTGTCCGTCACAGAGAAACCACACGTGCCATTCATAGGCACTCTCTGAGTTGGTACTCTCACACAAAGGACATTACGTTATTCAGGAATGATTATATGAACTTATTTTAGCACCATTTACCATTTTACATCATTATTGCAATTATTTGCACTTTTTGGTTTTTACATGCGTGCATTATTGATCACATGCATTTATAGCGCTGCACTTGACTTTAACATAGAATAGTTACGCGATTAAAGAGAATGAAGATATATCATTATATTGGGAAACTAGAACTAGACATTCCAAATTATTTGAGATATAAGTGTGAAAATGTTTAACATTTGAAAATAGAATGTATGACATTCATTAGTAAATGTATTAGCTGTCTGATCATTTTGGAGAAACAGCAAAAAAAAATAAAATTATAATATAGGTGTACTATTTATGTTACATTCTAAGTATTCTCTTATGCTAACAAGAATACCCCAATGGTACAAAGCCCGCGCTTGTGCACCATCTAGCGAACATATCCGGTATTGCACCTAAAAATGTGTCAGACGCAATTCCACATTTACTAATAGCAAAGTAGACGTTCGTCAATGAGATTGCTAGACACCGCTCAGAAGACTGACAGGTCTTCATTGATTTAATTGAGTCTGCCTGAATGTTCAGAGTCTGCTGGTAGACTCAAGTCTTAGTAAATCAGGACCTTTTTGTTCACATGAAACAAATCAGTATTTTTTGCTAGGAAATTAATTTAAACCCCCAAACATTATATATTTTTTTAAAGCAGACACCCTAGTGAATAAAATGGTGGGTACCACAATTTTTTAAGGCACATATGCAAATTGAAAAAAAAAATACACTTTTTTTACGTTTAATGCACAAAAACACAATATATTGGTCAATTATTTTGTAAAATATAAAAGATAATGGTATGCCAAGTAAATAGATACCAAACATGACATGCTTTAAAACTGTGCATGCCCCGTGCAATGGCAACAATCTGCAAACATTTTTAATATCCATAGGCAACGCTTTAAAAGCTACCATTTTAGATTTACAGAGGAGGTCTAGTGTTAGAATTACTGCCCTTGATCTGACGTTCACGGCAATACCTCACATGTATGGTGCAACCGCTGTTTACATAACGACACAGGGTCAAGGCTTGTGCACACAAGCGCCAGTTCCAAGATTGAACAAATGTCTAAATAGTGGCACACTTGAATAAAAATTGTCCACGTATAAGTGGTACCCTATATGGAAAAAGGATGACACCAAGTCCCAAACTATCTTGTCACTGCTCCCCATGTAGTCTGGGCATCTGGGGGGCTCCACGTGACTATCTTTTCCCTCGTAAATCCGAAACTTATAAGTATAGCCTTTTGTCCTCTCACAGGTCTTCTACATCTTGACCCCATATCTGGCACACTTGCAGGGAAGAAATTGTTTGAATGCAAGGCGGCCAGAAAAATTAATGAGGGACTCATCAACGCAGATGTTTTGCTGGGGAGTATAGACATCTGCAAATTTTTGGTTAAGGTGATTTGCGAGGGGCTGAATGGGTGATGCAACATCACAATGACCCAAAGCATACAAGTAATTCAACAAAACAATGGCTGCAACAGCACAGAATAAGCCTTCTGGAGTGGCCCAGTCAGAGTCCTGACCTCAACCCAATTGAAATGCTGTGGCATGACCTTAAGAGAGCGATTCACACCAGACATCCCAAGAATATTGCTACACTGAAACAGTTTTGTGAAGAGGAGTGGTCCAAAATTACTCCAGATCGTTGTGCAGGTCTGATCTGCAACTACAGGAAATGTTTGGTTGCGGTTATTGCTGCCAAAGGAAGGTCAACCAGTTATTAAGTCCAAAGGTTCACATACTTTTTCCTCCCTGCACTGTGAATGTTTACATGTTATGTGCAATTAAACCATGGCAACATCTAATGTTTGTGTAGTATTATGTTCAGCAGACTGTGTTCTTCCATTGTTGTGACTTAGATGACGTTCAGAGCACATTTTATGCCCAATTCATGCAAAACTCCACGTAATCCCAAGGGGTTCACATACTTTTTCTTGCAACTGTATGTGATTTTGCACACCCATGCTGCCCTGTAGCAGTATTTCTGCTATAGGGTGGTCAGGAAGCGGTTACAGAAGAGGTTTGTGTTACGGCGCTGCGTTACTTTAACTGACAACATGCAACACTGCACCCAAATTACATTTTTGTCCTTTTTTTCCCACAAATTGAGCTTTCTTTCGGTGGTAATTGATCGCCTGTGCGTTTTTTATTTTTTGCGCTATAAAAAAAAAAGTCTGACAATTTTGAGAAAAAAAAACAATATTTTGGACTTTTTGCTATAAAACATGTCCAGTAAAAAAATTTAAAAATAAAATTTCGGCATAAATTTCAGCCAAAATGCATTCTGCGACATGTCTGCTAAAAAAAAAAATAAGTGTAAAATAATTGGTTTACGTGAAAGTTATAGCATTTACAAATGGCGGGAAAGATACTGGGATTTTTAATTTTTATTTATACTAATAATGGCGGCAATCAGCTACTTATGGCGGCGATCAGTGACTTATGGCGGTGATCCGCGACTTATGGCAGGACTGCGGGACTGCGGCAGAAATTCTGACACTGGGGGGGAACTGACTTGGGGTCACTGACTTCCCCAGTGACACCAATACAGTGATCAGTGCAGAAAACAAAATACTGACACTGTACTAATGGCACTGGGGAGGAAGGGGTTAACATTTTTATTCAATCACAGGGTTAACTGTGTGAGGGGAGTGTTTTACTAGGGGGCGGGGGTGTGTACTGCAGGGAGACACGCCGATCCTTTCAGATAAACTCTTCTGTCCTGATCAGCTTGTCAGGAGCTGACGGGGAACTGACAAAGAGCAGAGCTGTGTGTAAACAATGCAGCCCTGCCCTCTGTCAGCGACTGCCGCTAATCGCCAGGAAACGGCCGGTAATGACTGACCGTGACCCGGCGACTGACATCCGCGGCCGCAATTGGTGACACAGGTAGGGCGGTCCTCGCGCGCACCCCCTACCCGTTTTGCAATAGCATGTTTTAAAAGGTGCTTTTGCGCAGCCGTGCCGCCCTGCAAACGTTTTGATGTAGTGACTGGTCTTAAAGTGGTTAATGATGACTCATCTTTCATCTGAATTATGTCTCGATTGCTAAATTATGTGTCCTGTTGAGATATGAAAATGGCTTTTCCCAATATCTCTTTTGAATAAGGTCCATATATATATTAGTTGATTTAGCGGCTCATCTTCCTTATATGAGAGCTGTGTTTTGATGTCTGATCTTTGTCCTGAAAATGGTAGATCTCCATATAATAATTCCATCAATTGTTATGGTATTAAATCAAATCTTGTGCGTTTAATTCTAGTCTAGGTGATATATGTCACCTCTTTCTACATCTCGATGTAGGCACATGTGTTGTTGTGTATTTGTTTTGAAATATATTTTACCCAAAGCACAAACCATCTCATATGTCCTTATGACTTAATGATATTCAGTTGATCCCTTTTTAGTATCCAATTTTATTAAATTGACCTCTGTGTGATAGTATATACCCATGGTTTTAATAATATTTCAGTTGAATGATATGCCAGTCTTTTTTTTCATATTAAATTAAGTCTTTCCTCATGAGCTGAGTGCAAAGTTCATGGAGATATGGCTTAGGAAGTCTCCAGTTAACAAGCCCATTGTCTTTTAACCACCATAAACTTTCAGCTGATTTTCCCTAAGACATCGGATTCACTTCAATTGATGCTGACCTTCTTCTGAATAGGCAATTGTGACATCTTTGATGGTTTGTTTGGCTAGCAAGTACCCTACAAGGTCTTGCAAAGCTGTATGTAAATAAGAAGAGTCCCACAATTATCATTTGCTTGCGGCTCCCAAGGCTGGTTAAAGTCACTTGGATTTTAAACAGGCCATTTACCGTTCAATATTCATTGTTTAGAATGGCTTCCTGGACGGGTCATGTTTAGGTTTCACAAAACTGGCTGACAGATAATTTTCTTTTGGGGAATATTATTTTCTTTAATAATGAGTCCAAAAATCATCACATCACCTCCTGCTGATACTTTACTCACCTGCTGACCCAAACACCAGGACAGGAAGGCATGTGCACTCATACACATCCCACTCCCATCTTACTTTCCTCACCCTCCTAACCTCTGGGGATATCTCCCCAAACCCTGGTCCTCCACTATCTCACCCCACACCAGGCACCCTCTTTCCTCCAGGAATAGGCGCAATCCACTCAATTTAATATCAATCCCTGTGCTCCTAAAAACCACCCTCCATTTTTCATGTGCACTCTGGAACGCCTGCTCTGTCTGTAATAAGCTCACCTCTGTCCATGACCTTTTTGTCTCCCACTCCCTTAACCTACTAGCAATTACAGAAACCTGGCTTCAAGCAGCAGATTCTTCTTCTCCAGCAGCACTTTCCTATGGAGACCTTCTCTGGACCCACTCACCCAGACCCAGTGGTAGGAAAGGAGGTGGGGTTGGTTTGCTTCTATCCCCACTGAGCACCTTTCAAGTCCTCTCTAACCCTCCCTCTCTATCCTTCTCTTCTTTGGAGACTCACTGCATTTGGCTGTTTTCTCCCATTTCTCTGAGGATTGCAGTGATCTATCGGCCTCCTGGACCAGTGTCCCACTTTCTTGATGACTTCTCTGCCTGGCTACCCTACTTTCTCTCCTCTGAACTACCCACTATCATTCTTGGAGATTTCAATATCCCCATTAATGTGAACAACTCGGCTACATCCCAACCCTTCAACCTAACCTCATCTTTTGCCTTAACGCAATGGACACAGTCCTCCCCTCACTCTGATGGGAATACCTTAGACCTTGTTTTCTCCCATCATTGCACTCCCTGCAACCTCACAAACACCCCCTTTCCTCTCTCTGATCATCATCTCATCACCTTCACAGTGTACTCATCTTCAAACACCTATCCCTGCAAGCAGAAAACAATTACCCGCAGAAACCTTCACAACTTGAACCCTGCTCTTTTCCACTCTGCAACTGACCGCCTCTATGACAGAATCTCTCCCCTGTCCTGCCTTGACCTGGCCACTGCTGTCTACAACAGTTTGCTATCATCCACACTAGACTCACTTGCTCCTCTAATAACACAAAGCATCAGGCTCCGACCATTACAACCTTGGCAGACTGACAACACCAGAAATCGTAAACGACATAGTCGTACGCTGGAACGATTGTGGCAGAAAACCAAATCTCACCAAGTTTTCACCCTATATAAATCTACTTTCTTAACAGACAATTCCTCCCTCCATGCTGCCAAACAAGCCTACTTTGTCACTCTCATCAATAGCATGTCATCCAGTCCTCATCGTCTCTTTTCCCCACTCTTAACTCTCTACTTTCCCTACCTCCACCCCCACCCAGTACCTCACTCACTGCTTACGAGGTTGTAAATCATTTCAAAAACAAGATTGATGCAATTCGTAAGGGGCAACTCCACTGCACAGACATCCATCCTACTTAGCATACCTTATACTAAACCTCCCTCAACACTTTCCTCTTTTGACCTTGCTACTACAGAAGAGGTCACTAAGGTTTTCTCAGAAGCCCATCTCACTACCTGCCCCCCGGATCCTGTCCCCTCACAACTACTACGGTCACCCTCTTCTTCCATCCTATGCTCCCTCACTCACATCTTCAATCTCTCTCTCTAATGGTACCTTCCCCTCCCCGCTAAAACATGCACACATCACTCCCATACTTAAAAAGCCCTCCCTGGACCCCACCAGCCTGAACAACTTAAGACCCATCTCCCTGCTCCTGTTTACCTCTAAACTCTTAGAATGTTTAGTCTACAATCGCCTGAGCTCTTACCTCACTGACAACAACCTTCTTGACCCTTTACAGTCTGGCTTTCACTTACTACACTCCACTGAAACTGCCCTACTAAAACTCACTAATGATCTACTAACTGCTAAAACCAATGGCCACTACTCCGTACTCTTACTACTTGACCTCTCCGCGGCTTTTGATACTGTTGACCATCCCCTCCTTCTCAAAAAAACTCCACTCTCTTGGCATCCGAGACTCTGCTCTCTCCTGGTTCTCTTCCTACCTATCGTAGCGCTCCTTTAGCGTTACTTATAACTCTGGCTCCTCCTCCCAACTCCCTCTTTCTGTAGGGTCCCTCAAGGTTCTGTCCTTGGACCCCTACTCTTCTCCATCTACACCTCCTCCCTTGGTCACTTGATAAACTCCCATGACTTTAAGTACCATCTCTATGCTGATGACACACAAATCTATCTTTCTACTCCTCACCTCACTACTTCAGTCTCCTGTCGCATTACTAACCTATTAAGTGACATATCAGCATGGATGTCACTCCACTTCCTCAAACTCAATTTTTCCAAAATGGAGCTCATACTATTCCCTCCAGCCTGTACCCCCTCCCCTGACTTATCCTTTAAGATCAATAACACAGTCCCTCCCCTCATGCCAGGGTGCTAGGTGTAATCCTAGACTCCCATCTGTCCTTTCAGCCCCAAATCCATTTGCTGTCCAAATCTTGTAAACTTCACCTCCGCAACATCTCCAAGATACCGCCGTTCTTAACCTCGGAAACTACTAAGCAACTTATTCACTCCCTTGTTATCTCTCGCCTTGACTATTGTAACTCCCTCCTCATTGGCCTACCTCATCACAGGCTACCCCCTCTTCAGTCTATCATGAATGCTGCTGCCAGACTCATCCACCTTACTAATCATTCCATATCTGCCACCCTTCTCTGCCAATCCCTCCACTGGCTTCCCATTGCCCAACGGATAAAATTCAAAACATTAACAATAACATAAAGCCATTTATAACTCTGCCCCAAATTACATCACCAAATATCACCCAAACCAAACTCTCCGTTCCTCGCATGATCTCCTGCTCTCTAGCTCCCTTGTCTCCTCCTCCCATGCTCCTCTCCAGGACTTCTCCACAGCTTCCCCCATCCTCTGGAACTCTCTACCCCAATTTATCAGACTATCGCCTACTCTGCTCACTTTTAGTGATCTCTGAAAACCTATCTCTTCAGGGAAGCCTATCCTGCCCTCAGCTAATAATGGAATCTTCTACTCCTCCTACCAGTCCATCCCCCACAGTTACTACCTTTTGTACCACTAGCCCCTCCCTCTTATATTGTAAGCTCCAAAGAGCAGGGCCCTCCTAACCCTCTTGTATTGAACTGTATTGTTGCTCTATTCTCTCCCGTTATATTATAAAGCGCTGAGCAAACTGTAGGCGCTATATAAATCCTGTATAATAATAATAAATGGGATTTGTTATCCTGGAATCTTGAATGCTTTATGTTTTATACCTAATATATGCCAATATGGATGGCTGATTGCAGGTCCAGCACAAGTTCCAGTTTCTATGCACCATATGATGTCAGTTTTTACATGCATTGCATAAGCAGCTTCCACTTACATTGGAAACACTTCTGTGTGTATACTGTATGTAAAAAACTGAAGTACTGAGGAAGAAGGGTACACTCCATGTATGCATCCTAAAATAGTACTGAACCTTGAGCGTTTGTTTGCCTAACACATTGAGCACAGTAAAATAAATATTCCTCAGGAAACTATTTCTTCAAATTCTTACCTCAGCACTTGCAGATTACAATTTTCAATGCTGCTTATTCTCTCAGTGCTGATTCTCTGAATGTCTGGTCTTCTTAGGACAAAAAATTAACAGTAGACAGTCTCAAGCCAGCCAGTTATCTTGGAGAATGGACGGATGAGCAGGGGAGTGCCTTGCCATCCTATGCTATGGGGCTGTGTGTTTCTATTGATGCACACAGTGTAGGAAGACACAACTCTAGGCCCTATATGTAAGGGTGGCAGGAGAAAGGAGCCACCCAGAAACTAAAAACTTCCCCCATTACTGTCCCAAGCTCCCCTCTTTACTGTCCTAAGCTCCCCCTTAACCATCCTGAGCCCCTTCCCCCATTACTGTTCTCAATGACCCCATTAATGTCCTTAGATCCCTTCTTAGCCCCTCCCCCCATTCCTGTTCTCACTTACACAGACAGGAAGAAAGATGGGAGGCACAGCATGTTTGGACAGAGGATGGGAGCTGCAAGCTGGTGATTGGTTTTATAACAGCAGGGCTGTGGATAAGGGGGCACCACCAGTCCTGTACAGTGCCCAGACCAGCAGGGGGGCCCAGGCAGCTTGGTGAATCAGATGTGGGAAAGGAGTTTGATCGGCACGATGGGGCAATCACTGGAACCAATCCCTTCTATGGCTCTCTCTTCAGCAGCTGAGGGAGAGGAGAAGAAGCCAGCTTTCAGCAGCTTCAGAAAGAGCCATACAGGAGATTGGTTCCAGTAACTGCCCCCCTTTCCTCCCCCTTTCCTCCCCTGAACCCATAACCTTCCCTATGCACCATACATTTCCCCCTGCTGCCTCCACACCCTGCAGTGCTGCCGGCTTCCCTCCTCTCCTTCCCACCAGCAGGTGCAAGCGACAGGATCCTTCAGGGTGAAGAGTGGGGGAAGGATTCAGTAAATATGTCACAATTACCATCCCCTTCATTTCCTGGATGAACACAATGAGTGATGGGTACTGATCCTACACTGTGTTCGTTCATAACCGAAGCATAGTAAACTGTGGGTTTTTTTTTGGGGGGGGGCTGTCAGGTTGGCTGTATGGGGCCTTGTGGTTTCTAACTGCAGCCCTGCACAACCGCCCTGCATCTCAGCAACCAGTCACCTGTTTGTTAAATTGAGCAGCCCCCGCCCTTCATCCAGAGCTGTCTCGCATCCCACTGTCGGCTCTGTGAGAATGGGACACTGACTCGGTCTGGTTTCAAACTGCAAGCACCATTTAGTGATGCCTGCCTTATTGTATTCATTTGTTCTTTCTGTGGAAGGTATATATTTGACAAACTATATTAACCACTTGCCTACCGGGCACTTATACCCCCTTCTTTACCAGGCCAATTTTCAGCTTTCAGCACTGTCACATTTTGATTGACAATTGCGCGGTCATGCAGGATTGTACCCATATGAAATTTTTATACTTTTTTTCTCACAAATAGAGCTTTCTTTTGGTGGTAGTTAATCGCCGCTGGGCACTTTACTTTTTGCGCTATAACCAAAAAAAGTGCAAAAAATGTGAAAAAAAAAAAGTTTCTTTGTTTCTATTATAAAATTTTTCAAACAGGTAATTTTTCTCCTTCACTGATGTGCGTTGATGAGGCAGCACTGATGGGCACTGATAGCCGGCACTGATAGGCAGCACTAATGAGGTGACACGGATAGGCGGCACTGATAGGCAGCACTAATGAGGTGTCACGGCACTGCTAGGCATTGACTGGAGCAACTGCTGGGCACTGACTAGCACAACCACTGGGCACTGACTGGTGGTACTGACTGGCAGCACTGCTGGGCTGCACTGGTGGGTACAGGTGGGTGGGCACAGGTGGGTGGTATTGCTGGACACAGGTGTGTGGCACTGCTGGGTGGCACAGGTGAGTGCACTGCTGGGCACAGGTAGGTGAACTGCTGGGCACAGGTGGGCGGAACTGGTGGGTGGCACTGCTGGGCACCGATCATCAGTGCCCTGATGACTGGTGCTGATCCCTGCTTTGACAACTGCCGGTTCTCGGCAGTACTTTCCTCATGCTCTGACAGCATGAGGAAAGTGCAGCCGAGAACCAGCAATTGCATTTCCCGGTGATCAGCGTGTCATTGGGCACGGCTGATCACGTGGTAAAAGGCCGCTGTGATTGGCCTTTTACCACATCGCATGATCGGCTGTGTCCGTAGGACACAGCGATCACGGAGATCGCCCGGTTCGCGCCCCCGGGGGCGCACAGGAGAGCGTGTTCTGGGAGGACGTCATATGACACCCTCCCAGAACTGGCCGGCCGCAGTGTAGCCGTCATTCGGCTATCTGCGGTTGGCAAGTAGTTAAGTAGATTGTAAGCTCTGAGGAGCAGGGCCCTCAAATCCCTCTTGTATTGAACTGTATTGTTGCTGTATTGTCTCCAGTTATATTGTAAAGCGCTGAGCAACCTGTTGGCGCTATATAAATCCTGTATAATAATAATAATAAGTAATGTTCATTTTGCTCTAATATATACATGCGTCTTTGTGCATTTGAGCGACTGGATCTTTGTATGTTTTTCAAACACCATGGAAAAACCTATAAACTTAAAGGGTAACTCCATTTTTGATTAAAAAAAATAACAAAAATAAATAATACAACATATACAATTGCTTGACAAGCCATATTGTAATTTAATGTTATTTCCTTTTCAAGCTGCAGCTGCTGTTGTTAATTGTAAAATTCAATGTAATATGGCAACCTGGAGGTAATGCCCCAGGAATGTCATTACCTGCTTGTGTGATTAGCTCTCTGATATTCTCAGAAGTCTGCAATAATATACAACTCAAATTTTAGGCATCCCCTGCAATAGGAAGTCTCCTTGTGATGCTCCGTAAGGGTTAAATACTACTAAAAATATGCAGATACTGCTGCTTTTTACACTGGAACATAGAAAGAACACCAACTGATTATAATAAACCAGATCCTCTCATTCAGAATCAGTATGGTAAAACAAAGAGCTTTTTTCTTCACAAGAGCAAAATGTAGGATTCTGCTACAAACTTTTCAAAAATCAATCCAATGTACATAGATCACCCAGAGGTGATCATTTTATTCTCAACAAAAGTGGAGTTAGTCTTCTTACATCATAAGAGATGCTCATTAGGTGTATAGCTACAGTATATGTAAATTAAGAACTTTTCTGGCTCTATATTAGGTCCAAGGTTAGAGGGTAAGTAATTTGCATTTACTTATCAGAATTCCTTTTGTGCATTTGAAAGAGTTTCTCTTTGGCATTTTTCTGTTTTTAGCAAATCTGTAATGGGCAGTAGTGATTGACTTTAAAGTAATTGAAGTAAGAACAAATTGAACTTTGGGGGCATCCAACCTATAGATCTCAATTGAAAAAAAGAAAATGCATAGTGCAAACATTTTTGCATGATGGTTTCTGAGAAAACCAGGTAGAGCTGACCTGAGTTGGTCTTGGTAGAGGATTGGACAAGAGTAGTATTGGTGAGTCCTGTTTGAGCAGGAAAAATCAATTGAATTGTAAGATGTACTAGAGTGACATCTAGTGCCCACTTTGGAACCAGGCAAGTGTCAACTCCAAGTCTCAGGCTTCAAGATCAAGTTTACCTTTCGTAATATTTTCATATAATGTAAAACTGCAGCACAAGTCATTTTGGGGCTTATATGCTAAATGTGTGCTAACAAGATTTTTTTTCAAATATAAATTTGACCTTTTTTACTCTAGAGTTGACAATAAAACAAACATTCTGATTAACTGTTGTGTTGACAAGAAATGTTGTTGCCAGCATGCTTTTCACACTTTGGATCCTCCGGCGGCCATATATGTTCAGGGACGGTCAGTCCTATCAAATTTTGGTGTTTGTTTTTGGATGCATCCTGTTCATCTACCAATAAATGTTTTACTACATACTACACTATTGGCATTCTTCCGTTTTGACCCCTGTGGGGAGCATTTAATGCTTTAGACGCCCAGCACCAGCCCATTGCTTCCAGAGAGGGAGTCTCCTGTTAACCCTTGTGAGCTGCACCCACATATCCCTTAAGGGGAACTCTGGACACCCCTGGATCATCAACATCTAAAGTCCCAGGACCCATCCACCCTGAGAAGGAGCCCTTGTTTCTACCAACTGGTCCAGATAATTACCTTGATGACTTTAGGATAATATATTTAAACACGCATTACTATTGTGCGACCGGTGAGTGCACATTTCTTCTGCTATCACAAGCACAAGCACCATTTGAAGCTTTGGGGACTTTAAGAGCACTATTTAGTCACCATTACGGATTACTTTGCCCAATGTTATTTTATATTGTTCAGGATTGATACTCATCATATGTTTCTATATCTATACGTATTAATACTCATAAGTACGCTCATATATTATTGCTTATTTATTCCTCCTGTGGTTATATTTTGAATCATCAATTTAGTGCTGCACTATTTTATTTACAGGCTTTATCATATAGTAACCTTTGTTAGAAAGATTCTGATTGTGTTGGGCATCACAAATGTTCTAAATGTGAACTCTAAAGGCTACATTTTGAAGGGTCTAATTGTGCTGGACATTGTGAAACAATCAACTATGCTTGTTTATGTTAAACCCCTGTATTCCTGACACCATGCTATTCCTCCAATACTATTTTTTAAATTTGAGTTCTAAGCGAGAAATAAGGCTTATGGCTGAGATTTCTTAGGTGCCCTGCATGTGCCTCAGGAAACTAGAGGCAATGTGAGGATCTGGCTAAAGACCATTTCAATAAAATGTTTGCACTACCACTGACTATTTAAATGGGTGTGTCCATTCATCTTTTGCTTAAATACAAATTTCTTTATGTGTAGTATTTTGCCTTGCCTTTATCTAGTCTGCTCTAGTCTGCTCTTCTGACAACCAAATGTTCTACTAAAAGCTGTACAGATTATTCTTTTTTGTTTTTTGTTTTTCTGTATTTTTTTGGCAACCTTCTGTTCCATTGCACACTGGTTGCTTCTCTTTTGTGTGGTTGCTCCCATCAATCTTTTTGATCTAGTTCATGTGGTCCAAGCAAAATTTCATGTTGAAAGAACGATTGTTCGATTCTTGAATCATTAGTGTGCCCATAGCAACATTCAGATTTTCATGCTGCCGTTGAAAATGACAGATCGAACATGTTGTAAATTTTTATAAGAACAAAAGATTTTCTGATCGTTTATAGGGTTATTGTTTGAAAAATAAAACTGAAATGCATATGAGCAAAACGAACATTCTCTATCACGAAAGTTCTGTCATATCTTATTTTGATGACCATAGTGTAGTGTGTTTGTGTTTTTCTAGTATTGTGTGTGTGTGTGTTTTTCTAGTATAGGAAATAAAGAATTTCCTGTAGCCAGAGTTGGCTATAGGGGTCAAGCAAATTCAATATTGTCTGTATTGCAGCCTTGTAATAATATCAAGAAATCCAGATAGATGAGACTGGAAGTGTGTGAAGCAAAGTTATTGTATTTATCATAATAAACCCAGATATTGGTATTATTTCAAGGCAATATCCTTAAAAATACATTGCATCACTCCACAGATGAAGGAAAATAAAATTCCAAAACAATTGACTGAACAATCGTATGAAAAATCGAACAACAATTTTGATTTTCATATTAACAATTTTTATTGATTTTCCACAAAGATATATATACATACAAAAAAAAAATCACAGGAGAAAGAAGGAGCACATCGATGGCGAGATCTGCATGGTTACAAACATAATAATGACATATAGTTACACTGAGGAGGCTGTCAACACTAAACATCTGTAGAAAGGCGGGAGGAGGAGAAATTGTCCCATGGGTGCCACACTGCCTTGAACACAGGAATCGAACAGGCGTGTATAGCAGTCAGGTACTCCATCTGTCGCACATCAGCAATAGTTTTAAACAACATTGACATCGAAGGATGTATAGCAGATAGCCAACACATAGGAATGCTTCTTCTGGCCACAGTCAGAATATGTGTGGAGAGTTTCCTGGCCATTCTGGGAAGACCCGGAAAAGGCAGGCTCAGTAAAAAGTGCAGAGGCTCAAAAGGGAGAGATGTCTGCAATAACAATTGTAAAAAAGATTAAACCTCTTTCCAAAAAGGGACAATGGAACCATAAGTCCAAAAAATATGGAAGAGGGAGCCAATGTCCCTCCCACAACGCCAGCAAGCAGAAGAAGCACTCGGATTAAATGCATGGACAACTTCGGGAGTTTTGTACCATAGCATCAAAATTTTATATGTGTTTTCTTTATAAACCACACAAACGGAAGATTTAGACGTGTTGTCCCAGATTTTCTTCCATTGTGTAAGGTCAATGTCACATTGCAAAAGCTGAGACCACTTACGCATATAGTGATGAGTGTCATTAGCGAGGGGAGCAGCATCCATAAGAATTTTATATATATTAGAAACTATGCCCTTTTGATGTGGACCTTGTATACGGAGATGCTCAAAGGGAGTAGGACTCCCAAGAGTCAGCGTGGGGGATATAGTGGAGAAGAAGTGACGTATCTGGAGATATATATAAAAATGGAGGGAGGGCAGATCTTTATTCTGGAAATGTGAGAATGGTTGCAGCTTTCGAGTAACAGGATGCACTAGGTGACGAAGTTGGAAAAGTCTGGCCTTGACCCAAGGGGCCATTCGGGGCACCGCCAGACTATCTGGAAGGTTGGGGTTAAAAAGGATATTAATCAGTGGGGAGCAATCGGAGGCTAGTGCAAACCTGGTTTTACATTTCCGCCATGTACTCATGGAGAATTGCATGAGGCCAAGGAACAGACAATGAATAGGGGAAAGGTCCACCTTCGAAGATGACCATAGGAGAGAACAGGGGTGAGTCGGGGTCAATTGCAAGGATTCTATCTCGGTCCACAGATTAGAAGGGGATAGAGTGGACCAAGATGTAAGGAAGCGGAGATGAGCAGCATAAAAATAGGTCACAATATCCGGTGCACTCAGGCCTCCTCTAGAACGCAAAGAAAGCAGTACACTATGTGCAATTCTATGTCGCTTATTATGCCAGATGAAATGTAGAAAAGATTTCTGCAGGGAGTGTAGCTTTGACATAGGGACAGGTACAGGTAGGGTCGCAAATAAATACAAAAGTTTGGGTAAAACAGTCATCTTTATGACGTTGATACGTCCCAAGAATGATAAGGGTAGAGTATCCCAAGATTTCAGGGAACGGGAAATAGCTATGAATAGGGGGGGGAAGTTGGCGCCATATATTGAACTATAAGAGGAAGTAAGGTTAGTACCCAAATATTTTAGAGAGCAGGTGCACCATCAATACGGAAAAGATTCTTGCAGGGACAAGAGGACAACTGGTGAGATATGGAGTGGGAGTGCTTCAGTCTTGGAAGTGTTAACCTTGTAACCCGAGAGGGCCCTGAACTGTTGTAAAAGTTTATGCAGTGTTGGGAGGGAGATTTGAGGGTTCGAGAGTGTAAGGAGAATATCATCCGCAAAGAGGGACAATTTGTATTCACGACCATGAGACGTTATGCCTTAAATATCAGGATGGGACCGGATTGCAATAGCCAGTGGTTCCGAAGAGAGAATAAACAACAGAGGAGAGAGAGGACATCCCTGACGCATACCATTCAACATCTGGAAAGGGGGCGAGAGAAAGGAGGCCATTCTGACCTGCGAGGAAGAATGAAAATAGAGAGCTTTCAAAGCTGCCACAAAAGGTCCACGGAAGCCAAACTTCTCCGAAACCATAAACATATAAGGTCAGCTGAGACGATTGAATGCTTTTTGGGCATCCAGGCTCAATAGAATGGAGGTAATAGAAGACCGGTTAACCAAGTCAACCAGATTAATAGATCTCTTGGTGTTGTCCGCTGCATGTCTAGCTGGGACAAAGCCTACTTGGTCTCTGTGTATGAGTTTGGAGATGAGTCTAGACAGCCGATTGGCTAGGATCTTAGTAAAAATCTTGTAATCAGAATTCAGCAGAGCAATAGGTGTCAGGAATGGACTTGCCAGTAATGGTGGGACTCACCTGCCTTGTGGGCTGCAGTACCAGGGCTGGCCAGCGGGTGCTCTCAGCAATCAGAGACTCAACCCTGTAGTCAGCCAAACACCTGAAGCTGATTATGCAGGTGTATTTAAGGGATGGCCAGACCTGCAGTCTGTGCCTTGGTGTGTGCTTTTCTATGGGCCCCTGTATCTTGTTACCTGCATTCCTGTTCCTGTTCCTGTTCCTGTCTGACTGATTCGTTGCCGACCCTGCCTGATCCGAACCTCTGCTGACTTCTCCTGTTTGATCCCTGGCTTGTGACCCCGACCATTCTCTGCCTGACCCCCTGTACCTACCTGCCCATTAGTTGCTGTACCCGGCTCGTGACCTGACTACTCTCTGCCTGCTCCTCCTGTTCCTACCTGCCCGATTGTTATTGACCCGGCCTGCCTGATGACGCTTGCATTGTATGTATTGTTATCTGTGGGTGGTTTGGTTTGGTTCGTTTGCACTGTGTTATGTTTTAGTATTGCACTGCGTTTATGTATTGTTAGTGTTAATAAATTATATTGTTTATAACATATCTGAAGCCTGCGTTTCCCTGCGTCAGTTCACATACCTCTGGTCATACCCTGGAGCCCGGACAATAGGACGGTAGTTATCCAGGATAGAATGATCCTTGTCAAGTTTGGGAATTACAGAGATGTATGCGCAGGAGAAATCTGTTTGTGGAGTAATACCTTTAAAAAGGTCGTGATAAAAAGAGAGAAGGTGGGGAGCCAGGGTACCAATGAAAGTCTTATAATAAGAGTAGAGAAGACCATCTGGTCCCAGGGTTTTGCATGAGGGAAGGTGTTTGACTGTTTTAAACAATTCTTCAGGCGAGATGTCAGCGTTAAGAGCCGCAATATCAGAAGACGAAAGCTTAGGCAATAATAGAGGGTCAAAAAACCTATCAAAAGAGAAGAGATCTCTGTAAGAGGAGGGTGTTGGTCTTTGGTCAAACAGTTATAGAAGGATTCATAATATGAGCCAAAAAGAGAAACCATCACATGAGGATCATAAGTAGGGCTTCCATTCGGCTGGACAAGGTGATCCGGCACCGTAGAGGGGGATTGGGCTTTAAGTCTATTAACGAGCATACGATGAGGTTTGTTAGAGAATTCATAGAATTTCTGCCTGACCCAAAGGAGAGATCTCGTGGACCTACATGCATCAAGGGCCTTAATTTGGTCACGAAGAGAAGTTACTCTATACAGCCCGGAAATAGACGGTTTTGGAAGGAGTTTACGTTCAGCCAGAGTTAACTGGCTGACTAGAGCAATCCTGGCAAACTCCGAGGAACTCTTCAGACGAGAGCCCATAGAGATACAAAGGCCACGAAATACCGCCTTATGGGCTTCCCATACGGTTGAGGTAGATGTTACAGAGCCTGCATTAAGTTGAAAGTACATATCAAGTCCTTGAGAGAGCTCTGTACGGAGATGTTCCGTGGATAAAAAGGTCTCATTAAGGCGCCAATGGCCTGTTTTTGGAATAACATTAGGGAATAACATGTTTAGGGTCAAAGAAGCATGGTCAGACCAGGTGATGGGATTAATGTCAGAAGAGACTAGGAGAGGGAGAAGAGGGGCTGTAATGAAAAAGTGACATAGGCGGGGTAACTTCGATGAGGTGTAGAGTAAAAAGTAAATTGTTTGTGGGTAGGGCGTCGGATCCAACAATTTTGATTTTCACTTGACGGATCATTTGTTTTTCTACTTATCTATAACTAAGTCTTTGTGACTCCCTGGTGACCCCTCTAATCTCTGTTCTTTCTGTAATTTTTTATATTAACTGTTTAGTTTTGATCTGACTACTATACTTGTCTGACTTCCCCCTTTGGCATTTGGCCAAATCCTAAAAGAGAAACTGAAATCTGGAAACAGGGAGCGGGCAAAGGACTAGTCACCAGTATTCTCTGTGGGCTCTTGCAGCTGATTTTTCCCTATTACTGAGTCACTGTGCTTTTTCTGCACTGCCCCTGTGTTGAGATGTTCCTCTTAGGTGGGACAGAGCTTTGCTTTCATATCACAGCCTCCAGGAAAGGAGAACAGTAAGCAGCACAGTAATGACAACCACCAAATCTCACTCTAAATCTCCTGAGAAGAGCAATCAGAGGCAACAGTGCCTAAAATCTTACATTGCAGATATACAGCAGCTATGAGTCTGTGGGCACACTCTCATACTAGTAAAGGAAACACTATTTTTAAAGAAATTCCAGACAAAACATTCTTTTCAGACTACTGCTTAGGTACAATTAACATTGTTTGATGTTTCCTGTAACAGCAGATTTTTATTTTTTAGTTTTTACCCCTTTTAAGCCTTATGCACACTTGAGCTCAAAAATGCCTGTCTTAGAGACTTTTGGCATATTTCTTGCCTCTAAATGCCCCTTCATGTTAACCTATGTGTCCTTGCATGCTATAAGTGTTTACAGGACTTTAGAAGCAAAAAAAAAAACATCCCTTGTGTGTTCAGGAGAGGAACGTTTTGGCTGAAGAAATAAGCCTTGATGTGCCTAAACTTGTGTAAACGCATCTAAACGAGCCTAAGCACTAGGTACGTTTGGCACTTGAGCATTTTTTTCTCATTTCAATGGCCAGAATAAATGAATGTTCTGGGCAATTAAATAAACGCCCAAGAACTTGACGCTCCTAAGCGTGTTTAACTAGTTGCCGACCACAGATAGCCGAATGACTGCTACACTGCGGCCGGCCAGTTCTGAGTGGACGTCATATGACGTCCTCCCTGAACGTGCTCTCCTGCGCGCCCCAGGGGGCGCGCACCCGGCGATCTCCGTGATCGCTGTGTCCTACGGACACAGCTGATCACGTGATGTGGTAAAAGGCCAATCACAGCGGCCTTTTACCACGTGATCAGCGGTGTCCAATGACACGCTGATTAGAGGGAAATGCAAGTGCCGGTTCTCGGCTGCACTTTCCTCACGCTGTCAGATCGTGAGGAAAGTACTGCCGATAACCGACAGTTGTCAGAGCGGGGATCGGCACCGATCATCAGGGCACTGATGATCAGTGCCCTGATGATCGGTGCCCAGCAGTGCCACCCGCAAGTTCCGCCCACCTGTGCCCAGCAGTGCGCCCACTAGCTCCGCCCACCTGTGCCCAGCAGATCACCCACCTGTGCCCAGCAGTGCACCCACCTGTGCCCAGCAGTGCACCCACCTGTGCCACTCTGCAGTGTCACACACCTGTGCCCAGAAGTGCCACCTACCTGTGCCCAGCAGTGCCACCCACCTGTGCCCACCCACCTGTGCCCACCAGTGCCACCCACCTGTGCCCACCCACCAGTGCTGCCCACCAGTGCCACCCACCAGTGCAGCCCAGCAGTGCTGCCAGTCAGTGCCACCAGTCAGTGCCCAGGGGTTGTGCCAGTCAGTGCCCCAGTCAGTGCCCAGCAGTGATGCCAGTCAGTGCCATCTATCAGTACCCATCATCAGTGTCACCTATCAGTGCCGCCTATCAGTGCTGCATATTAGTGCCGCCTATCCGTGCCACCTCATTAGTACTGCCTATCAGTGCCCTTTAGTGCTGCCTATCAGTGCCCATCAGTGCCACCTATCAGTGCCCATCAGTGCTGCCTCATCAACGCACATCAGTGAAGGAGAAAAAATACCTGTTTGAAAAATTTTATAATAGAAACAAAGAAACTTTTTTTTTTTTTTCAAATTTTTTGCATTTTTTTATTTATAGCGCAAAAAGTAAAGCGCCCAGTGGCGATTAAATACCACCAAAAGAAAGCTCTATTTGTGAGAAAAAAAATTATCAAAATTTCATATGGGTACAATGTTGCATGACCGCGCAATTGTCAATCAAATTGCGGCAGCGCTGAAAGCTGAAAATTGGCCTGGTAAATAAGGGGGTATAAGTGCCTGGTAGGCAAGTGGTTAACCTCTTACCGTCCACCCATTCTACATAGACAGCGGACAGGAAGCAGAGCAGATGCGGGCTAACGTTCCTGTACGTAATCGATGGCTCCTGCACGGCTCACAGAGCGCGCACCCCAGGGCCCGGTGATTGGTGTGTTGCCCGGACACAGCGGATAACATTACCGCTGTGTTCAGGCGATCATGTGGTGTTTTACCATGTGACTGCTGTAACCAATCATAGCACTCACATAGTAAACAATAAAACTGAAAGTAAAGATTGTTTCTCTCTGCACTCAGTGTGAAAGCAGAGAAAAGCAATGCTACTGTGTGTGAGTGTACAGCAGCCTGTCAGGCTGCTTGTATACTGACACACTGCAGTGCCAGCCACCCAAGTTTAGTTCCCCCTTTTTCCCTGATCACTGCCCCACAATATCAATAATAAATAATGCATGGAGGCCCTGTCACCTGTCCCAGTGCACACAAAACACCCCCATACACCACACCAATGTCCTGATCACCACCACAGCAGTGTCCTGATCACCACCATACCCCAAACCAACACCCTGATCACTGCCATATGCCATACCAGCACCCTGATCACCGCCATACACCCTACCAGCGCCCTGATCACCTCCATACCCCATACCAGCATCCTGATCACCACCATACACCATACCAGTGCCCTGATCACCGCCATACACCATACCAGCACTCTGATCACCGCCATACACCCTACCAGTGCCCTGATCACCGCTATATCCCATACCAGCATCCTGATCACCGCCATGCCCCATACCAGCATCCTGATCACCCCATATGCCATACCAGCATCCTGATCACCGCCATACCCCATACCATCACCCTGATCACCACCATAACCCATACTAGCATCCTGATCACAGCCATACCAGCATCCTGATCACCACCATACCTCATAACAGCATCCTGGCTACTGCCATACCAGCGTCCTGGTCACTGCCATATGCCATACCAGTGTCCAGCATTTTAGGATCACAACTGATCAATTTTCAAATATATATCCCATAGTTTGTAGACTCTATAGCTTTCACATAAACTAAATAATATAACTGTTTTGGCTTATCACCCCCAAAATGTAGCAGAATACATTTTGGCCTAAATTTATGAAGAAACATTATTTATTTGCAAAACTTTATAACAAAAACTAAGGAAAAATATTTCCCGAAATTTTTGGTATATTTTCATTTATATAGCAAAAAATAAAAAAACCCAGTGGTGATCAAATGCCAACAAACAAAAGCTCTGTCTCAAAAAAAAAGGATAAAAATTTCACATGGGTACAGTGCTGCATGACTGAGTAATTGTCACTCAAAGTGTGATAATGCTGAAAGCTGAAACCTGGCCTGGACTGGAAGGGGGTGAAAGTGTCTGGACTTAAAGTTATTAAAAAAAAAAAAAGATGGCATATGCACTTTTTTGAAGTATTGATTTTAGGAGCTTTTAATAAATTATGACTATTCAGAGAGTACTATTGTGGTCCTATTCTATTTTTGCTTGTGATGTTTCTGGGGTGATGAATACTGAGGAGGAAGAAGCAAGAGGAATAGCTGAAGCCACATGTGCCAAAAGCGGTGCAACAAGTGTTTTATGACCTTGATCTGCATTGATGTCCATTGCGCAAAGTGAGTACATATTATCACTGGGTGTTTGCATGCGTCACTGAGCTTGAGAAAAGAGAAAGGAAGCGACAAATCACATGACTGTGGTGGAGGAAATACAGCTTTATTGGATATTGAAGGACCATTATATTGTTTTGAATTAAGGATTGTCACATTATTCAATGGGATTGTGCTGCATCATGGAGGAAGTTATACATTTTGTTGAAGTGTGGTGAAAAACACTAATTGATGTGTAAGCAGCAAACACTTCTGATTTTCTAGTTTTATTTTAATTTTCATGTGTTTATTTTTATGGACTTTTATTATTAACTGCGCAGATTGTTTTAACAATTGAAGCTGCTTTCCTCCTGTCAGGAGTAAAGTGTTTACAAAAGCCCCAGCGTGCATGAAGCCTTAGGGCTCATTTACACTTACTTCAACACACATTAAGGGGCCTACCTCTTCGGCATGCTTTTTTGATGTAATTTTGATGATCCTACAATGCTTCGATGATGCTTCAGTGGTACTTTTTTTAAGCTTTATTGAAGCTTGGCAGATTACTGGTGTGTGTGTGTTGAAATCTTGTACCTGCAATACCTCCAAAACAAAGCGAAGCTAAAGCTGCATAAAAGCCTGTCAAAAGTTGCAGGTGCTGCAAGCGAGTCATAGACTTCTGCGGAGGCTTTGAAGACGCTTTTGAAGCACCACTAAAGTGACATGGGGTATAATTTTTTTTAAGAAAATCAAACACAAGGTGTAAAGAGAAATAAAAATCTTCAAAATATATGAGCGCTGAGTATTATGGTTAAAAGCAGCCAGCATCCAGAGGAAACCTCAAATACCTCCAATATGAAAACCAATAAACAAATATATGATGCGGCGCTAAGAGGGGTCACATGAATTATCGTAGTGAAGTTCTTGCATTAGGAGAATAAGTCCTTAGGAAAAATCTATAGGTGCAGCGTGACAATGGTGATGAATACAGCATGAAGATAGTGACTTTCGTGGCTGTCGTGGCTTATAGAAAATGAATGTACATTGCACTAACCAGATAGCACAAGTAATAGTACATTGGAGGAAATAAGACCTACTCCACGGTGCTCAGGATTTGGGAACTCTGTGTAAGGATGAAGTCAACAGACAGGAATTAACCACCAGGTGTAATCTATCCAGGACAGGTTACCACTCTCCAATATCTCCACATCAGGCAGACCAGGTATAGCAATATCCAGCAATATCTGTCTTGACCACCAGAGGGATCTCACAAGCAGGCATGAATCCAAGATGACAGAGCACCTTAGGGGAAGGGGGCTCAAAAATGCCAATAATGAGCCCAAAAGAAAAATTGCTCCAATAGTATAGTATTTTAATTCATATGTATGAAGTATTTAGCAGAAAAAATTAACATATAAAACATACACTTACATGCAAAAAGTCCAATATGGCTGCTTAGGCTTACATAAGGTCATGTGGTAGGTGACTGGTGATTAAGGGCAACTCTCTAACGCGTTTCGTGTCACAACACTTTATCAAAGGGACTCAAATGCCCTTTAAAAGCCTGAAGGTGTTTATTGGATTTTGGGGTCCTGTACTTGGCTAGACTGCCAAAACGTCTCTCACATGTGGTACCCCCATACTTGGGAGAAGTAGCAGAATGTATTTTGGGGAGTAATTCCACCACATATTCTCATGGCATGTGTGAGCAATAAATCATTTAAGTGACAATTTTGTGTAAAAAAAAAAAAATTGTCGTTTTCCAAAAACTTGTGGTAAAAAAATAAACTCTTCTATTGATTCAACATGCCTCTCAGCAAATAATTTGGGGTGTCTACTTTCCAAAAAGGGGGCGTTTTCAGGGGTGGGGGCATTTTATGCCCAGCATTAGAAGTTTATGCTACACATCACTCACTCTTCTAACCACCTGAAGATCAAGCCTTTTCTGACATTTTTTGTTCACATGAAAAAAAGTATTTTTTGCTAGGAAATTAATTTAAACCCTATATATTTAACTTTATATTAAACATTATATATTTTTTTAAAGCAAACACCCTAGTGAATAAAATGGTGGGTGCTGCAATTTTTTATGTCACAGAGTATTCGCACAACAATTTTTCAAACACAATTTAAAAAAATATATACTTTTTTACTTTTAATGCACAAAAACACAATATATTGCCCAATTATTTGGTAAACTATAAAAGATGATGGTATGCCGAGTAAATAGATACCAAACATGATATGCTTTAAAACTGCGCATGACCTGTGCAATGGCGACAAACTGCATATGTTTTTAACAGGTTCCCGCCCAGCCTATAGACAGATGGCGGCCGGCAAAATACCTCGATCCCCCAGGTGGACGCCATATGGCGTCATTTCAGGCATGCGCAGTTTGCCTGTCAGCAGAGCCGCACAGCGGCGCGATCTGTCACCTGCCATGTACCTACAACAAGGCCGATGACAGATCTGTGTACCGCCCCATTGTCGGTACCATGTGACCTGCTGTGACCAATCATGACTTCCTTTCATGCTATCCAATCATGGCTTCCTTTCATGCCATCCATTGTATACAAGTGTGGTTAGCTGTGAATGGTCACAGCGATCACATGCACAAGCTGGGCCAATCACAGCCCAGCTGTGTCATGTGATTAGCTGTGGCCAAATCACAGTTAAAAAAAAAAAAATCCTGAATGAATCGATTTCATTCAGGTAAATGCTTGCTTATAGCAAAGTAATTCTTTACTATAAGCAAATTGTGTAAAAAAAAAAAAATACTGATCACTTCCCCAAAGTAGTACAATGTTACTATGGTAACATTATACTACTTTGGTCGTAATATGAAATATGAAAAAAAAATCTTAAAAAAAAGAAAAAAATGTAATAAAAAAAAAAAATGATCAGGTTTTTTTTTGTACTGTCACCAGTCAATGTCCCTGATCACCGCCATGCCAGTTATATGATGACGCTGTACTGCACTGGTGACAGTATGTAAAACAAAAATAAAAAATAGTAAAAATCATTATTTTTATTTCTTCATTTCTGAAAAATTATGACAAAATTACAACTTCAAAAAACTCGCCATGCCTGTTATGAAATACATCGGACTGTCTACTTTGCAAATAGGGGTCATTTGGGGGATATCTGTACTGTTCTGACATTCTTGGACCTCAAGAAATTAGATTGGCCGTCAGTACTTCTGGATTGATCAATATTCAGATATATCCCATAGATTGTGAACTCTATAACTTTCCTACAGACTAAATAATAAATTCTAATTTGGGTTATTTTCACCAAAGACATGTAGTAGAATACATCTTGGCCTAAATTTATGAACAATTATTTATTTGCAAACTTTTAAACCAGAAACAAAGAAAAACGTGTTTTTTTTTTTTCAAAACTTTTGGTCTTTTTTTGTTAATTTAGCAAAAAATAAAAACCCCAGCGGTGATTAAATACCACCAAAAGAAAGTTGTGTGAAGAAAATGATAAAATTTTAGTTTGGGTACAATGTAGTATGACCACGCAATTGTCATTCAAAGTGTGAGAGCTCTGAAAAATGGCCTGGGCAGGAAGGGGGTAAAAGTGCCCTGTAAGGAAGAAGTTAATATCCATAGGCAACATCCGGCGAGGCTTCCCGCACTCTGAGTCAAAGGCCGCGCTCTCTGAGCATGGCCCAAGTGAGGGGGGCGTGCCTCGTTGCCCCGGCAACCCGACGCTGGGCTGGCAGTTGCCGGGGCAACCGGGCAGCGTCCTGCGTTGGCTTCAGAAGGCTGGCACGGGACCCAGCTGCGAGTTCCTCCCCCGCTCGGGACAGGGTGTTGTGCAGGGTCTGAGCTGAGGCCAGACCCCACAGTCAAGACCCTGCTGAGTCCCTGCAAGCCTGCTGTGTCCCTGACAAGCTGACCGCTGTGTTGATCCCCTGCACGAGAGAGAACAGCTGTTGGGAGGTCTGAGCCGAGGTCAGACCCCACAGCCAAGACCCCGCTGAGTCCCCGTGTGCTTGCTGTTGTCCATGGAAAGCTGAGTCCCCATGAGCCTGCTGTTGCCCCTGGAAAGCTGAACCCTGTCTGTTGACCGCTTTGTCCCTGGAAAGCTGTGTGAGGTCTGAGCTGAGGTCAGACCCCACAGCCCTGACCCCGCTGAGTCCCCGTGAGCCTGCTGTTGTCCCTGGAAAGCTGAACCCTGTCTGCTGACCGCTTTGTCCCTGGAAAGCTGTGTGAGGTCTGAGCTGAGGTCAGAACCCACAGCCAAGACCCCGCTGAGTCCCCGTGATCCTGCTGTTGTCCCTGGAAAGCTGAACCCTGTCTGCTGACCACTTTGTCCCTGGAAAGCTGTGTGAGGTCTGAGCTGAGGTCAGACCCCACAGCCAAGACCCAGCTGAGTTCCCGTGAGCCTGCTGTTGTCCCTGGAAAGCTGCCCCCTGTCTGCTGATCGAGTGTCCCTGGAAGCCGCCTGCTGCTGAGTGTCTGCAAGCCGCCTACCGTAAGTGTCCCTACAAGCCGCCTGCTGCTGAGTGTCTGCAAGCCGCCTACCATGAGTGTCCCTACAAGCCGCCTGCTGCTGAGTGTCTGCAAGCCGCCTACCGTGAGTGTCCCTACAAGCCGCATGTTGCGGAGTGCCCTGAACTGCCCCTATTGTGTGCCCAGATTACCCTTGCCTGAACTGCCTCTATTGTGTGCCCAGATTACCCTTGCCTGAACTGCCCTATTGAGGGCCTGGATTATTGCTACCTGAACTGCCCCATTGAGTGCCCGGATCAGTGCTGCCTGAACTGCCCCTATTGTGTGCCAGGATTAATACTTGCTTGGACTGCATATTGCGTGGCTGGAGTACCATAGCTACCTGGACTGCCCCCCCGAGCGCTCGGGCCATCGCTACCTAGATTGCCCTATCGTGGGCCGGATTACAATTATTTTGGGCTCCTCCCCTCTCTTCCCCTTTTTGGGTACCTGGACGCTACCTTCCTACCCTGATTGAGTGCCTTCCATAGTTCAGTAAAGCTCTGTGTGTGTGTGTCTTCTTTGTGTGTTCTGCCCTGCCTAAGCTTCCGTCACACTACCATTTTAGATTTACAGAGGAGGTCTAGTGTAAGAATTACTGCCCTTGATCTGACATTCACGGCAATACCTCACATGCATGGTGCAACCGCTGTTTACATAGTGCCACAGGGGCAACGCTCACGAACACAGGTGTGCAAGCGCGGGGGGGGGGGGGCAAGGGTGATTTTTTTTTAAGTTATTTTGATTTTTTAATTATTTTTACACTGTCCCTTTCATTTTTTTTTAATTACTTTTAATGCTATCACAGGGAATGCAAATATCCCCTAAAACTTCAATGGGCATTGTTGTCATATATTCTTTTTTGAGAAACCTGGGGTCTCAGACTCTAGATCTCCCCTCTGCCCTTACATTATCTAATCAAACCAAGATCGGTGTGATCAGATGCTTTCCCAGCTTACAAATGTTTAAATCCTGCAAAACTGAAGTGATGAAATGCTTGTAGCTTCTGATTTCTTAGGCTATAGAGATGATTGGCACCATTCTGGTCTCCAATCACCTCTATGGTCAGCTGGCAGAAACACTGGCTGTATTCTCAGGTTCCCCCGATGGAACGAGACTGCCCAAGAAGACTGTGAAAGGCAGCTGGGGAGGGGGGGCATCATCTCATGCTGCTTGTAAAAGCAATCCTGCAGCTAATTAGCCACTAGGATTGCTTTTACATAAAAGCCGACCTCCAGCCGAAAAACACTATACCAGGATGATGACTGCAGCTGTAGGCATCATCCTGGTATAACCAAAGTCCAGTTATGTACCAGTACGTCGCTGGTTTTTGTTGGGTATATATGCTATTCATTATTATTTTTTTTTTTTTTTTGTATGCAGCCTGTGGGCTGAATGAAAAAATGAGAAGAAATATCTGCCAGAAAAAGTGTGTGGTATGCCCACCATTAGAATATACCGCCCTGCATCCACCCACTTCTAATGGTGGGCACACATTAGGTCGCACTGTGCCACATGTGCCAGCTCCAAGATTGTACAAATGTCTAAATAGTGGCACGTTTGAATAAAAATTGTCCACGTATAAGTGGTACCCCATATGGAAAAAGGATGACACCAAGTCCCAAACTATCTTGCCACTGCTCCCCATGTAGTCTGGGCGTTCGGGGGGCTCTACATGACTATCTTTTTCCTTGTAAATCCAGAACTTATATGTATAGCCTGTTGCCCTCTCACAGGTCTTCTACATCTTGACCCCATATCTGGCACGCTTGCTAGGGAGAAATTGTTTGAATGCAAGGCAGCCATAAATATTAATGAGGGACTCATCAACGCAGATGTTTTGCTGGGTAGTATAGACATCTGCAAATTTTTGGTTAAGGTGATTTACGAGGGGCTGAATTTTGTGGAGCCGGTCAAATTCAGGGTCACTCTGAGGACAACAATGTATTGTCGTTGAAATGCATAAAACACATTATACTCTCATATCTATGCCTGGCCATGGCAGCAGAGAACATGGGCATATGATGAATCGGGTCTGTGGACAAATACAACCACCATTCATTTTTTTAGTAATGCCCATGTTGAGGGTAAGGTCCAAAAAAAATTTAAATTTGGAAACCGTAATGATTTGGCAAGGTTTGAATTTGGGTTGGCGGTGATAAATTGTTGGGCATATAAATTGTTTTGATCCACAATCAATGCATACAGATCTTCTGTGAAAAACAGCTCCAAAAATGAAGGGGAGTAGTTAAATTTGCTGTTTCCACCTGAATTCCGGGTTGGGCAATGGATGGGGGAATTATGGGTGCTGCAGAATTTGTGGGATGCCAATCGGGATTTGCAAGCACATCCGGAAAGATACTAGAGGCTCTACGGGCCTGTGTGCGAATTCTTGGTGGTTGTGGGACAATACTTGTGCTCGCCACTGCACCAGCTTGTACTGCACTTATGGGACTCGCCATGTCGCCAAGTGATACTGCACCCTTGCCGCCCTGTAGCAGTATTTCTGCTATAGGGCGGTCAGGAAGTGGTTACATAAGCGGTTTGTGTTATGGCGCTGCGTTACTTTGACTGACAATTGTGCGGTCATTCAACACTGCACCCAAATTAAATTTATGTCCTTTTTTTCCCCACAAATTGAGCTTTCTTTCGGTGGTATTTGATCGCCTGTGCATTTTTTTATTTTTTGCACTATAAAAAAAAAGACCGAAAATTTTGAGAAAAAAAAACAATATTTTTTTTGCTAGAAAACATGTCAGTAAGATTTTAAAAATCAAATTTCGCCATAAATTTCAGCCAAAATGTATTCTGCGACATTTGCTGAAAAAAAATTTGTCTTTGCTAATAAAAATCCCAATACGTGTAAATTAATTGGTTTACGTGAAAGTTATAGCATTTACAAATGGCAGTATAGATATTGGATTTTTTTTATACTAATAATAGCAGAAATCAGTGACTTATGGCAGGGATCAGCGACTTATGGCGGACTGCAGGACTGTGGCGGATGTTTTGACACTAAGGGGGAACTGACTTGGGGTCACTGACATCCCCAGTGACACCAATACAGTGATCAGTGCAAAAAAAAAGCACTGACGCTTTACTAATGGCACTGGGGAGGAAGGGGTTAATATTAGAAGTCAATCAAAGGGTTAACAGTGTGAGGGGAGTGTTTCACTAGGGGGCGAGGGGTGTGTGCTTCACTGTAACACACTGCCCTGGAAGGCTCTCATCCATCCAGATGAGTGTGCTGAAAACTGACAAGGAGGAGAGCTCCATTGAAAACAATGCAGCTATACTCCTTGTCCGTGTCTACCAGCAATCGCCGGGCTCCGGGGGGTAATCACCGGCTGGGACCCAGTGATTAACACCTGCGGCCGCGATCAGTGGCTCGGGTAGGGAGATCGCACGCCTCGTGTGCACCCCCTACCCTGAAATCAGGATGACATTTATAAACATGATCCTGCACACAGGGGCCGCCTTGCCACAGTATATGTATTGTGGGCGGTCCCCTAGTGGTTAATTGTACTTTTTTCAGAATAAATAAATATCATACTTACAAATTTTTGTGTAGATCTTCTTCTCTTCTTTTTCTATGGTCTATTTCTGGGCTTTGTTTGTTTATATCACTGATTTACAATATATGTTCTAAATACCTCAATAAGGTATAGTATAATAATTTGCATTTTTTTAATGCTAGCTGGTCAATTATATAAAAAAAATATTTATCTTGATGTTCATTAAGAATAGGGAGTATGGATACAGTACAATATATAGAAGTATAACTTCTATTTTGTCAAATACAGTAATATACAATGAGGTGGCCAATCAAAATGATGTGTTGGTACAAGACTTATAGTTGTTTCAAACCTCCTAGTAGTGCTGCATACCAAAGATAGAATCTGTTCTGTGAAGTCAAGCATTTACCTTAGAATGATACACTCTGAGGACTGATACACCTTGGGGTTGATTTACTAAAGGCAAATAGACTGTGCACCATACAAGGTGCAGTTGCACTCTGCAAGTGCAATTGATCCAGAGCCTTGTAAATGAGATAAAGATTCACTTTGCAAGGAATACCCAATCATGTGCAAGAAAAATTTAAAAAAAGCACTTTTGCTTGCACATGATTGGATGATGGAAGTCAGCAGAGCCTCTTCTCATTTATTAAGCTCTGGAGCAACTGCTCATGCAGAGTGAAACTGCACTTTGCAAAGTGCACAGTCTATTTGCCTTTAGTAAATCAACCCCAGGGCTCTTTTTAAACACACCTTATTTTTTTTCTAAAAAATAGTGACACTAGTTAGAATGTAGAGCTTTGTCATAAATTGAGGGTTCTGTACACTAAAAAGGTATTTCAACAAATAGTGGCATTGGTTGCATGCTAACTATAACAAAAATCACAAGCTCCATGGACAGAAAAAGCAAGACGTTTCTGTTCTGTTTCTGCTCTTATATAGCAAGAGTGACATTGGATGTTCTCTGCATATTGCAAGAAATTGTCAGCACCTTGGATTAGAATAGCAAGATCATGTGTGAAAACAGATCTCGTTTATTTAAACCGTGGTATTCATAGTAATCTGCAAAAATTATCAGCTGTTTTAGCCAGCCCATGATAAATGATTTTTGAGAAAACAAGTCTTACACCCCGGTCACATCAAAGCCGATTTTGCAATCGTGCGACTTACAGTGAAGTCGCACGATTTCAAAGTCAGGTGACTTGCCGATTTGAGATGCGATTTGCAAGACATCTGACACAGATTTCTATGCAGATCGCAACAAAAGTATAACCATACCTATATTACCGCTCTAATTGTGGACAACAGGGTGCGACTTGGCATATGATTTGCAAGTCGCATGGCATGCAAATCGCATGCCAAGTCAATCCCGATGTGACCGTGGTGTTAATTTTTCTAGCTCCTATAGAAAATAGGGGTTTTGAAAAGTATAATCACCACCTTGTTAGAATATAATGTCAAGAGATTAAAGAAAACAGATTTCAGATCTATCTACAAATAGTGACATTGGCAGTAGATGTTTTGCAATTAGATTTCAGCTCCAAATAAAACAAGAGCTTTTCTTAAAATAAATCTAGGGGTCTGTGAAAGTCACACCAAGAAACTTACCTAGTGAATTGTTTACTCACATTTCCCCAAGTAAGACTGAATGTCAAAAAATTGGGGCCTCTCTCCCAAAGTGCTGATGCTGATAGGCAACTGACTCTTTAGCACCCCTGCTATTCGTTCAAATGGAGGCAATACCATGGCATTGGTGGGAATATCCCCACTGCATGCACAGTGGAACTCTTTAGGAAACCCTTGGACCTCTAGAACAAGTTCACCAGGGAGGGGATGACTACCAACTTGCCTCCCATGGGAGGATCTAGATGGTACTTTAGCCCCCTACTGTCATTTTGCTGCCATATATGGCTAAATAAACTCTTCTGAAGTTGCATATTTTGACTAAATTAGTGCTAAAGATTGGGGGTTCACTTGATATGTTACTATACCCTGTGGGGGAGATTTACTACCTAGAGCACTCAGAATCTAGTGCAGCTGTGCATGGTAGCCAATCAGCTTCTAACTTCAATTTGTTCAATTGAGCTTTAGCAATAAACCTGGAACCTGACTGGTTTCTATGCAGAGTTTCACCAGATTTTGCACCTTGCAATTTTAGTAAATAACCCCCCATGTGTTTTCTAAGTTTTGCATCTCAAAATATATTCAGTTAATGTATCGCCAACAATTTTACTTTTCTACATCTGTCTATGAAAAGTACAGTACAGCACTTTACTTTTTTCTACAATTAGTGACACTAAGCACTGCATGAAACTGTCAGTTCTTCAGACAATGATGACAATAATACAATGAGTTTTGCAGGGAGTTGTCCGCTCCTCTTAGTAAGGTGGCACATTTTTGAAAACAAGCCTTCATTTTTTTAATACAAATAGAGGAGTAAGTTTTAGGTATACTTTAAGATGTTAATAAATACTGTATATAGGGCAGCTTCTGTTTGTCCATGTGTATTTAGTAAGCACTAATCAACATTAGCCACCTACCTATAATAACAATTACATGTTTATATCATATTTTTTTGTTTTTGTTTGGTCAGAATTCTCTATTTACTCACTTACAGTGGGGCAAAAAAGTATTTAGTCAGCCACCAATTGTGCAAGTTCTCCCACTTAAAAAGATGAGAGAGGCCTGTAATTGGCATCATAGGTAGACCTCAACTATGAGAGACAAAATGAGAAAAAAATCCAAACAATCACATTGGCTGATTTGGAAGAATTTATTTGCAAATTATGGTGGAAAATAAGTATTTGGTCACCTACAAACAAGCAAGATTTCTGGCTCTCACAGACCCGTACCTTCTTCTTTAAGAGGCTCCTCTGTCCTGCACTCATTACCTGTATCAATGGCACCTGTTTGAACTTGTTATCAGTATAAAAGACAACTGTCCACAACCTCAAATAGTCACACTCCAAACTCCACTATGGTGAAGACGAAAGAGCTGTCGAAGGACACCAGAAACAAAATTGGAGACCTGCACCAGGCTGGGAAGACTGAATCTGCAATAGGCAAGCAGCTTGATGTGAACAAATCAACTGTGGGAGCAATAATTAGAAAATGGAAGACATACAAGGCCACTGATAATCTCCCTCGATCTGGGGCTCCATGCAAGATCTCACCCCGTGGGGTCAAAATAATCACGAGAACAGTGACCAAAAATCCCAGGACCACACGGGGAGACCTAGTGAATGACCTGCAGAGAGCTGGGACCAAAGTAACAAAGGCTACCATCAGTAACACACTACGCCGCCAGGGACTCAGATCCTGCAGTGCCAGACGTGTCCCCCTGCTTAAGCCAGTACATGTCCGGGCCCGTCTGAAGTTTGCTAGAGAGCATTTGGAGGATCCAGAAGAGGATTGGGAGAATGTCATATGGTCAGATGAAACCAAAATAGAACTGTTTGGTAGAAACACAACTCGTCGTGTTTGGAGGAGAGAGAATGCGGAGTTGCATCCAAAGAACACCATACCTACTGTGAAGCATGGGGGTAGCAACATCATGCTTTGGGGCTGTTTCCCGCAAAGTGACCAGGACGACTGATCCATGTACAGGACAGAATGAATGGGGCCATGTATCGTGAGATATTGAGTGCAAACCTCCTTCCATCAGCAAGGGCATTGAAGATGAAACGTGGCTGGGTCTTCCAGCATGACAATGATCCCAAACATACTGCCCGGGCAACGAAGGAGTGGCTTCGTAAGAAGCATTTCAAGGTCCTGGAGTGGCCTAGCCAGTCTCCAGATCTCAACCCCATAGAAAACCTTTGGAGGGAGTTGAAAGTCCGTGTTGCCCAGCGACAGCCCCAAAACATCACTGCTCTAGAGGAGATCTGCATGGAGGAATGGGCCAACATACCAGCAATAGTGTGTGCCAACCTTGTGAAGACTTACAGGAAACGTTTGACCTCTGTCATTGCCAACAAAGGATATATAACAAAGTATTGAGATGAACTTTTTATATTGACCAAATACTTATTTTCCACCATAATTTGCAAATAAATTCTTTCCAAATCAGCCAATGTGATTGTCTGGATTTTTTTTCTCGTTTTGTCTCTCATAGTTGAGGTCTACCTATGATGCCAATTACAGGCCTCTCTCATCTTTTTAAGTGGGAGAACTTGCACAATTGGTGGCTGACTAAATACTTTTTTGCCCCACTGTATATACTATTCCTAATATAAAACTGTGCTTGTATAAAACAGAATATATTTTATATACAAAGAAAGATATATTCAAGAATGTTCTAACTTTGGTGTAGCAGGTTTAGGCTTTGACAATTTCAAGTGCTTTGTTTGCTTGCAAAGAAACCATGGCAAAATACTGGCTGATTTTAACAATAATAACCACACAAAGTCCAACAGCAAACATCGATGTTGGCCAAAAAAAGTATGAAATCATCTTCTGGGGTCCAAATTTTCTCATTAAAATAGTACTTTTATGTCTTCCTTTTGGGTCAAAATAGCAAACAAATGAAGAAGATTTATTAAATTTTCTTTGAATTTCTTGTATGTGTATTACCATTTCTGTGTAGTTTTGCTTGCATTCAGGTATGTAGGAACACTGCAAAAAAAACAAAAACATTACAATTGTGTGCATAAACAACCTCTAGTTTTATTAAGCCTTTTCCCTTTAAGCCTAAACCCCAAAACAAACATTTATTATATTGCAGCTTACCAGTTCTTAGATGTGATCACTTCATTTATTTTATAGGATTTCTTTCCTTTATTTCTGTCCTACAAATGTAGGATTTCTGTCCTACAAATGTAGCAGTTAAGAGTGTTGAGACAAACCATCTACCACTGAGGTGTTTACAATGATCAGCTTTCATTCATTTATGTAAACCCTTTATCCCAAAAGAAAAAAAAACTGGTTCTGTAACTGCTTGTGTAACTGCAGTGTGAGCTGGACTTTGCTTCAAATTTTAAGTGTATCTAAATCTGCTAGTGCATTTTATACTCCCCTCTCCCCAGATTAACAGTGCTGCTGCCCAAAGGTTCCCCTGTGCTCCTTTATCCAGAGTGGGGTAACTCTAATACAAGAGGCATTATTGGCCAGATCACTAGGTGAGAACAGAAGGAAAAAAAGCCTTAAGCGAGAGGAAATTATGCAACCACCACATTTTAGGATTGGTAAGCTGCAATATATTACATTGTTGGTTGTGGGGGGGGGGGACCCATTTTATACACTATATATATATATATATATATAATATACACCATATTGCAAAAAGTATTGGGACACCCCTCCAAATCATTGAATTCAGGTGTTCCAATCACCTCCATGGCTACAGTTGTATAAAATCAAGCACCTAGGCATGCAGACTGCTTCTGCAAACATTTGTGAAAGAAAGGGTCCCTCTCAAGAGCTCAGTGAACTTAAGCATGGTATCGCGATAGGTTGCCACCTGTGCAATAAGTCCATCCGTGAAATTTCCTTGCTACTAAATATTCCACAATCAGCTGTTAGTGGTATTATAACAAGGTGGAATCAACTGGGAACAACAGCATTTCAGATACAAAGTGGTAGGCCACATAAAATGACAGAGCGGGTCAGCTGATGCTGAAGTGCACAGTACACAGCAGTCGCCAACTGTCTGCAGAGTCAATAGCTAAAGACCTCCAAACTTTGTGTGGTCTTCAGATTAGCACAACAACAGTGCTTAGAGAGCTTCATGGAATGGGTTTCCATGGCCGAGCAGCTGCATCCAAGTCTTACATCACCAAGTGCAATGCAAAGCGTCGTATGTAGTGTCGTAAAGCACAACACCACGGGACTCTAGAGCAGTGGAGATATGTTCCCTGGAGTGACGAATCACACTTCTCTGTCTGACAATCCAATGGACATGTCTGGGTTTACTGGTTGCCAGGAGAACGGTACTTGCCTGACTGCATTGTGCCAAGTATAAAGTTTGGTGGAGGGGGATTATGATGTGGGGTTGTTTTTCAGGAGCTGGGCTTGGCCCCTTATTCCAGTGAAGGGAACTCTTAAGGCATCAGCTAACCAAGACATTTTGAACAATTTTACGCTCCCAACTTTGTGGGAACAGTTTGGGGATTGCCCCTTCCTGTTCCACACTAGTGCACAAAGTAAGGTCCATAAAGACATGGATGAGCGAGTTTGGGGTAGATCAACTTGACTGTCCTGCAGAGTGTCCTGACCTCAACCTCACAGAACACCTTTGGGATGAATTAGAGTAGAGACTGCAAGCCAGACTTTCTTGTATGACATCAGTGCCTGACCTTACAAATGCTCTTCTGGAAGAATGGTCAAACATTCCCATAGACATACTCCTAAACCTTGTGGACAGCCTTCCCAGAAGAGTTGAAGCTGTTATAGCTGCAAAGGGAGAGGCAACTCAATATTGAACCCTACGGACCAAGACTGGGATGCGATTAAGGTTCATGTGCATGTAAAGGCAGGCGTCCCAATACTTTTGGCAATATAGTGTATATAGACCCAGATTGTCAGGACCAGTTTAACTTTGTGTTGGATAGCCACCAGTGCACATTCACCATGCTTCTTTACCACTTGCCCTCCAGAGGATTTACCCCCCTTCCTGACCAGACCATTTTTTGCGTTACGGCACTGCGTTACTTTAACTGACAATTGTGCAGTCATGCAATGCTGCACCCAAATGAAATTTATGTCCTTTTTTTCCCCACGAATTGAGCTTTCTTTCATTGTTATTTGATCGCCTGTGCGTTTATTTTTTGCGCTATAGAAAAAAAGATTGACAATTTTGAAAAAAAAACCAGTATTTTTAACTTTTTACTATTAAACATGTCCACTAAAAATTTAAGAAATCAAATTTCATCATAAATTTAGGACAAAATCTATTCTGCAACATGTCTTTACTAAAATAAATCCCAATACGTGTAAATTAATTGGTTTACGTGAAAGTTATAGTGTTTACAAATGGTGGAATATATACTGGAGTTTTTTTTTTTAACTAGTAATGGCGATGATCAGCGACTTATAGCGGAACTGCGGCGGGCATTCTGACACTGGGGGAAACTGACTTGGTGTCACTGACATCCTCCGTGACACCAAGACAGTGATCAGTGCTAATAAAAAGTACTGACACTGTACTAATGGCACTGGGCAGGAAGGGTTTAACATGTGGGGAGATCAAAGGGTTAACTGTGGGCTGTGTTCTGTATGCTGTTTTACTTGGGGCTGTGTGTTAGTGCTTCACTGTAAGCAAAGCAGTGTGCAAGAGCTGACAGGGAGAACAGGTCGGAGATGCTCGGCAATCACCGGGTGCCAGCGAGTAATCACCGGTCGGGACAGCTCCTTTAGCTGTACTTCTTCTGTGGATTACAGGAGTGCAGTTTGTTCTGCACTCCTGTGACCCAATTTCAGCTGGCAACTGACTGAAGCTGGGGAAAGTCGGGATCCACTCCAGAGTCTGGAGTGACATTGGGCTCAGCCTCTCAGTGATCTGCTGAGAGCCACTCCCTTCCCGCCCAGAGCTCCAGTGAGTTCGGGGGGTGCAGAGAAGAGAGCTGTAGACTGACAGTCACCGCTCTCTGCTCACAGCGGTGGTGAGAACTCATGTCATGAGATCGCTGAGTTCTCACACTTAGAGCCAGTGGGGGGACAGATTCAGCATCAGACCAGGGACGGACTGACCATTTGGAAACTCGGGCACTGCCCGAGGGCTCAGGGTCAGTAGGGGGCCCCATGAGATGCCCCTGGTACGTTTTTCATAGCTTTTTTGAGTTTGGGCAAGGACATAGGGGCCCCATGATCCCTTATTGCCCGGGGGCCCCATGAGTTGTCAGTCCACCCCTGCATGAGACTGATGCTGCACCCACCTAGGTAAGTATGATTTTGAAAAAAAAAGCCATCCCATACTTTTTTAAACATAATTTCATTAATCAATTATCTATAACAGACCGAGCACTCTGAATTTTAAATTCACTGTATTGCACTAAATGATATTATGCTCCTCAGGACCAAAGAGGATGTAACTGAAATGCTGCACCTTCTAATATAGCATATTCAGAACAAAGGATGAGCTGTACAAAGCGACAAAATCCAGGGAACTGCTACAGAGGAGTAATTCTGTGGACTGGACCACAGAGGAGCATTCTAGAGACATCTGTGTAAACTATCCAAGGACTATTGTCCCCTACTACCAAAATCTTGTATTCTAGGAATTCATGAAGCAGCTATAACATAAGATACAGTAAGTGATTTTTAGTGTATCTCAGTTGTATGTATGCCTATTTGTAGCACTTATTTTCCTGTAACCTTAAGTAGTTTGCATACTTGATTAGTAAAAGCACAGTAATGTACTACTGGGTGGTTCCCTTGCTGTACTGCAAAATATTAGACAAGTAGTTAGCCAAAAAAGAAAAAATATACAACATACGAAGCAAGTGAACATTACCTTGTTGTTCCATTCTGGAGATTCTTCAGTATGATAGAGCATAAAAATGTCTTCTGAAAAATTAAGATTTACCAACACTTCCAAGCATGGGTATTTTAAAATACTTTCAGGTTTTGTATTGCTGTTATGGATACAGTTCGTTTTGTCTTTGAAAGTTGCTTGTACAAGGGTACATGTAGATTCAGCAGTCCACACGCTTCAAAGGCAAAATGTTACATTAAATTTGTTTATTATAATATGCTTCACATCATTGTACCAATGTTAATATCACTATTTCTTGTTTAATGAGGTTGACTTACTAAAACCGGAGAGTGCAAAATCTGGTGCAGCTCAGCATAGAAGCCAGTAAGCTTCCAGGTTTTTAGTCAAAGCCTAACTGTACAAGCTGAAATTAGAAGCTGATTGGCTACCAGGCACAGCTGCACCAGATTGTGCACTTTCCAGTTTTAGTAAATCAACCTCAATATTAATGTTTTCATCGATGCTTAACTTTTCTTCTGTCATTTGTCATGGTATGCTTAAAATGGGGGGGGGGGGAAAGAGGCGTAATAATACTTAGTTGGTTAAACAGCTTACCCATATGTATTTCGTCTGTGTATTTAGCTGTGGAGATCTACTTTAACCAGCGTAAGACTTGCCCTAGCAACCCTCACAAATGCATCTAGTCATGGCAATGGGCCTGGCCAGGAGTATATGCTCTTTAGCTGGTCCTGGTTTGGGTGCCAGAAGCCCAAATTTGTCAGTTGGAACAGGGTGAGATTGGATAAGTGCATACATACAGTAGGTGATGGGGAATATGTTTGAGTGGCTAGTGTACTTTGCTAGACTCTTATTCTATATGCTTATAAAACTCTCAGGAACTAAAAGTACAGCAACTGTGCTAGATAAAATATTGGTACAGCATCAATACATAAATTCTTGCATTGGCTTGAGGGATGAGAAATTGACCTTACAGAAAATCGGGCCAATATGATCTGCTGTAAGATTCACTTATGGTGGTCAATCAAATATTAGCCCTAAGTGCCATAATTTGTGCAATTTTGGAAACACTTGTTTGTTGTGTGAGATTTAGGCAGGACTCCCCATAATCCCTTTATGTTCACGCAGGGCTTTCTTTCAGTTGGAACTGGTGGCACCCAGTTCCGCCACGTCTGGCTCATGCCCTCTGCTCACCACTATCACTTGTAAAGACAGAAGTCTTGCTTCTATGTTTACAAGCAACAGCTTGCTTCCAACAGCTCCCACAGATCTTCTGAGTGTCTCCCACTGAGTGCAGGATGGGGACAAGGGAGATGAAGGTTCCCAGAGTGCAGTGCAGATGCTGACACTTCCTCTAGATAATCTCCCTGAAAGTGAGAGAGGTGGAGCTATCTACAGTGTGCGGGAAGGTACTACAGCAACAAAAGACAGACACGTGGAAGATGGTGGAGCTGTTAAGGAGGGTGGAGAAGATAGGAGCAGTGGGGGGTTGCATGCAGAGATCAGAGCTGAAGAGGGGTGAAAGCGGGATGTGGTTGGGGGAAACAGAGGAAGGCAGGTGTGGAAGATGGCTGAACTCTGCACTTTGTATGTAGCACACCCCCGAACTCTGCACTCTGTGTGTAACCTCCTGAAAGGCTGAACTCTGCAGTCTGTACGTAATGCACTCCTGGTATTTAATGCCCCTTTAAGACCCTCCCACTGTTAGTGAAATTTGATCACACTCACTATGTGATGCTGTTTGGAGGGTGTGTGGGGGGGAGGGGGTTTTGGGGTGGTCATGGGTGAGTTCCTGCACTTATTTTATGAGAAAAAAAGCCCTGTGTTCGCATATGAACAGAAGAAAGGAATGGGGCACCCAAAGCTTGTTTTCAAACACATTCAATGGTACAATGTTCCATGCTACAAGATTATTCAGTTTATATGTAACCACTGCTTCTGCTTTGCATAAACTGATGCAGCTATCCTGCACTGTCCGCAGTCTCTGGTCATCCCCTGCACTGTCCACATTCTCTTGGTCATCCCCTGCACTGTCCGCAGTCTCTGGTCATCCCCTGCACTGCCCGCAGTCTCTGGTCATCCCCTGCACTGTCCGCAGTCTCTGGTCCTCCCCTGCACTGTCTGCAGTCTCTGCTCATGTCCTGCACTGTCCGCAGTCTCTGCTCATGTCCTGCACTGTCCGCAGTCTCTGCTCATCCCCTGCACTGTCCACAGTCTCTTGGTCACCTCCTGCACTGTCTGCAGTCTCTTGGTCATCCCCTGCACTGTCTGCAGTCTCTGGTCATCCCCTGCACTGCCCGCAGTCTCTGGTCATCCCCTGCACTGTCTGCAGTCTCTGCTCATGTCCTGCACTGTCCGCAGTCTCTGGTCATCTCCTGTACTATGTCCGCAGTCTCTGGTCATCTCCTGTACTGTCCGCAGTCTCTGGTCATCTCCTGTAATGTGTCCATCTCCTGTACTGTGTCCGCAGTCTCTGGTCACCTCCTGTACTATGACCACAGTCTCTTGGTCATCCCCTGCACTGTCCGCAGTCTCTGGTCATCTCTTGTACTGTCTGCAGTCTCTGGTCATCCCCTGTACTATGTCTGCAGTCTCTGGTCATCTCCTGTACTATGTCTGCAGTCTCTGGTCATCTCCTGTACTGTCCACAGTCTCTGGTCATCCCCTGCACTGTCTGCAGTCTCTTGGTCATCCCCTGCACTGTCTGCAGTCTCTGGTCATCTCCTGTACTGTCCGCAGTCTCTGGTCATCTCTTGTGCTGTCCGCAGTCTCTGGTCATCCCCTGTACTGTCCGCAATCTCTTGGTCATCCCCTATACTGTCCGCAGTCTCTTGGTCATCCCCTATACTGTCCGCAGTCTCTGGTCATCCCCTGTACTGTCCGCAGTCTCTGGTCATCCCCTGTACTGTCCGCAGTCTTAGGTCATCCCCTGTACTGTCCGCAGTCTCTGGTCATCTCCTGTACAGGGTCCGCAGTCTCTGGTCATCTCCTGTACGGGGTCCGCAGTCTCTGGTTATCTCCTGTACTGGGTCCGCAGTCTCTGGTCATCTCCTGTACTGGGTCCGCAGTCTCTGGTCATCTCCTGTACTGGGTCCGCAGTCTCTGGTCATCTCCTGTACTGGGTCCGCAGTCTCTGGTCATCTCCTGTACTGGGTCCGCAGTCTCTGGTCACCTCCTGTACTGGGTCCGCAGTCTCTGGTCATTTCCTGTACTGTGTCTGTGTCTGCAGTCTCTGGTCATCTCCTGTACTGTGTCCGTAGTCTCTGGTCATCACTTGTACTATGTCTGCAGTCTCTGGTCATCTCCTGTACTATTTCTGCAGTCTCTGGTCATCTCCTGTACTATGTCTGCAGTCTCTGGTCATCTCCTGTACTATGTCTGCAGTCCATTGGTTCAGAATATTTTTTATCTTGTTTTCTGCCTCTAAAACCTAGGTGCATCTTATGGTCAGGTGTGTCTTATGGAGCGAAAAATACGGTATTTTATTTTATATTGGTTGAGATAGATGAACATGTGTCTTTTTTTAACTTGACCAACTTTGTAAGTATGTAACTGTGGTCCGAGCTGGAGTATGTAAAAAATGCTATACCTGCAATTCATCTTCAATAAAGCTAGAAAAATCTTATATCTTATACACATGGGTGTACTTTCTACAAAAATCCTGAAAATGCCTCAATTTTTGAGGGGAAAATTTATGATAGCAGTAAGGTAGTGGCGCATCTCACAAAAAAAAAAGTGGAAAGTGCGGAAGAAGAATTTCCAGAGAAATGCCTTGCGGGAGTGAAAGCAAATCTGATGACTAAGTGGTGGTCTGCATGGAAGGATATATCAGGGATATAAGATGTGTGTTGATGCATCAAAAAGGGAAGGTTCTACAGTTCCTGACTTTCCTTTTGGTCCCCATTACTGATACCATTTAAGATAATGAAATTGCCTTGAAAAGCTGATATGTACCCTAAGTGGAGGAAAACGTTTGGGTGGCAGAGACCTGCAATGCTCTCCTTATTTGACCAATAATCCCCAGGACCTGCCTGGCATCCATAGTTCAGAGAGATCCAGGGTGGATTGCTTTCCCGCCCAGTTGTGGTCTCCTAGTTCCATTTCAGAAGCTATTCAATAACAGCAAAGGAGCAACTTCTCTATTCCTCTTTCAAGTATGCAACCACCCTGGCACTAAAGCTTTGTTTTAGTCTTTCTTCCTCTAACTACCATTGTAAAAGTGAAAGTTTTTACTTCCCACTGACCACTAATGTAAGAAAGCATGGATTCTCCCATAGCCACTCCCACCGGCCAACAACATAAGGAGGCATTTTCTACCATCACTGATCCACTGATCATGAAAGTAATGCAGGTACCCTTCACTAACCATTAATGTAATAGGGTACTTCAATTACCATCAATACCACTATAATGGGACACATTTGCACTGAGAACCAGTGGAATAGGGCACCAAAACAACTGGAGCAATTCTACACTGTACACCAGTACATGTCACTTACTGTGAACGTAACAGGGACATGGTAATGACTACCAATAGATATAGCAAGGGATTTTTCTACTAAACACTAATAAAGCTTAGGCCTTTCTCCACTAACAATGTAAGGGTGCACTGCATCACTGACTGCCACATACTGGGGGCATTTACATTAACCTCTAATGTTTGGGGGTTTTATTAGGGGGTTTTGCCCTTTCCGTTAGCCACTAGGGACCTTAATAGAGGGCTGTCTATTGATAATCAATGTAAAAGAGGTGAAACTAGAACTAGTTCGCATAGGACACCACAGAGTACCTGTAAGTTGAAGGTATATATTGGTGTTCACTATATGTAGTTGTTTACAAGTGGCAAGGCACCATTGCCACTAGTAGCCAGTGTCCTAAATTGCACAGATTTATATGCCGCCAGCTGTTATTGGGGTGAAAAATACTGGGGCGGTACTAAAACTGGTGCACTCAGAATCTGGTTCAGCTGGGCATGGTAGCCAATCAGCTGCTAACTTCAGCTTGTTCAATTAAGCTTTAGCAATAAAGCCTGGAAGATGATTGGTTTCTATGTAGAGATTTTGCACTTTCCAGATTTAGTAAATAACCCCGGGCGCCTCGGAGATTCCACTGGAAATGGATGGAGGAGGGGGTACCATGGGAGAGACATCAACATTTTGCTGCCGGTTTCTGTGGTTCATAATTACTCTCCTGTGTATACATACCCTGCTGCTGAAATTTTTTTATTACTGTATTTTTCTTTAAGCAAGGGAAATGTTTAGGGTTAGTAAAACAAACAGGCTGCGAAAATTAAAGCTTATCTAAACCCAATAACAAGAAATGTGGCAAAGCTCACTTACTGTACTGTGTCTATGGAGGAACTGCACTGTCACCCTAGGGCAAGAAGCATATCAAGATTGAAGCTGGCCATAAATGGATAGACTTTCTAGTGAACATTATTAGGAAAAGTCTTAGAAAAATTAGTATGAAAATTCTCAGAACGTTTGAATGTCGTTCAAAAGATTTAATTTGCTTTTAACAATTGATTTTGGAATAAATGGACTTCACCAAATCACATACACTGTTAGAAATTTGTTCTTTTGAGAAACAGTTTCCATCCTGCTCCTTTCTTGTCACTGCATTAGAAAACGAACATAGATTTCATCCACTAATGATTACAAAAACGAACAAACTTTCTTAGAACATTCTTTTCCTAAGTATTTTCATTCAAAATTCTACCTATCTAAGGCCAACTTTAAAAACACCCTGTTTTCTCTTCTCAGTATAACAGAAGTTGGGGAGTTCTGTAGTGCTAACAAACTAATGAGATTGTAGAATAACACTGCAGAATGTGCAGGACAGCGATTAGCACAAAATTTCTGACAGAAGGTACTTTTTTTGATCTTTTCAAACAAATATAAAAATGCTTTAGCAAACCAAAAGAAAAGCAAATAAGAGAAACTCATTGTTTGGATATAAATACACTTTAAATTTTATTAAAATAAATAGTAATAGTAAAATGTACCTTTTTATATACTTGGGTAGAACGGTGACTCCCAATAGAAAAAACATCATTACAGAACATATGATCATTCCAATGCCCAAGCATACTGCTCGTGTCTCTCCTCGCTTTTGAGCCATGAAAAGTTTCTTTCCCATCTTAAATTCATCAAGCGATAATTATTTCATCTGTTTACAGAGAAATTGTGTTTTCTATATGGCTGTAAGTAAAAATAACACATCTTATAGCTTATGTTCAACAGAGAATTAAGGGCCAAAATTCGGTACGGGAAGCACACCATTCAAAAGAACTCCACTTTCGATCTGCAGCAAGTGTCAGTGTGAAATTAATGACACCCCCAAATGCAGGTCACAAACTCAGTGCATTTGCCTGCACCTGATTTCATGGTTCCATGCGATCCGGTTGCAGTGTGTTTTTAAAAGTAGTGCATGCACTACCTTTGGTGTAGTACAGCACAATTTCAGTTTCAATTTCAATTGAAGGGGCTGAAACAATTGAGTACTGTCCGTGATACTTTTTTTATTTGCACTAACATACAATTTTGAGGACAAGATTTCGGGGTATGTCCCCTTCTTCAAGGTCTAAGCAGTACTATTACAAATCACAAAGTTTAAGCAGAATGTTAGAAGGGATTAAGAAAAAAAAAAAAGGGCTACAGATAAGATACATCAAAAGCGAGGGTAGGAGGGGGGGGGGGAATACTACACTCACACAAAGGGGGTCAAGCTTGAAGGGGCTGTTCCTGTACGATTCATGCTGTGAATCGGCCTTAAAACATCACACAGTTAAACAGAGGTAGAAAGATAATTCGCCACCACTGTCATGCACATTAGTAAAATATGAGGTTCTGCTAATAATAGTACATGTGTTCTGAAAGTTGTTATTTGACTGCTAAAACACTATAAAGGTTCATTGTTGTTTTTTCTTATGTGTATTTGTGAACAAAACATTTGCCATATACTGAGTTACTCCAATGAGTGTTTAGTTTGAGGATTAAGGATTTGAGGATCATCAGCATTATATAGCAATCTCGTGACTTCTATCAGTGTCTGGCCAAGCACTGGTTAAAGCTTGCAGGAGGAGTTTTCATTCTCCTTGGACTGTCCTATGAGGCTCTGACCCTCTGTCTGGACATTGCTGATTGGCCCTGGGCCCTCCCAAAACAAAAACTCTCCAGCAATACACACCAAACTGAGCATGTGCAGAGTGCCTCCCAGGGCTCTGTACTATCATCAGATGGATTGGGGACAGTAAAAGAAGGAGAGGATCAGAGAAGACAGGATCAAGAAGCCTTTTTACACAATGAAGAAGATTAACCCCTTAGGTTCCACAGGGAGTGTAACAAGCATGCTTTACTGCATATAACGACTGATTTTTCTGTTGTGGTTTAGTAACACTATAACCTTAGGAAAAGATAATAGTTCCAAACATGTGATTATCATTTAAACCTAAAGATAGGCACCATTTACTAAAGAACCTAACTGGTCTCTATAATTGAATCCAGGTGTGCTTGTTGCCTGATGTTTTTGTTATCAATACATTTTTCCTATAACGAGAAAAAAAACATTACACACATAGCAAGCATATGTGACACATGGATATTACAGTATTACATAACATGACAGATGAGCCCTCTTAGGGACCTTCTATTCAATAAATATCAAAATCACAGTCAGACATTTACATTGAAAGTCAGTATAAACATAATGCAGGAATCCGAAGTAATATTTAACCCAAGAAAGGGGTTAACATGAACATAGGTAAACTATGATTTTGCCTCATGAGCCTAAATATGGCTGCCTACGAGGTGTACCACCAATTTCGCCACCATTTTGAGGTAAAATGGAAATAGAGGATGAAATAGAATGTTGGCAACGTGCTGGATTTTGTAAATAGAGAGGCTAAGGAAGTTAAAAAGGCAATAGGTAAATTGAGAAGATGGTAAGATGGAGGAGGGAGAAAAAGAAGAATAAAAATGGGGGAAGAAATCACCATAGAGGCCATGCATATACTATTAAATCAAATATGAAAGTGAACTCCTGCCCAGGCTGTCAAAGTTGAAGCAAGCACGTTAGTTGTGAGGGAAAAATGTACTCCAGCCAGGGTTGCCATATCAATAAAAAATTGTCATGCTTGTCTCCTAGGATAGCAGTTGATTTTTCATTAACAAATGTGCCCTGGATTCTGGATTAGACCTACTCAAGACAAAGAGATGGAAAATTCCATGGGTGAGCAATGGTTTGTTTGGTGGCTATAAAGATGACGGTAACAAGAATGCAGCTCCGCTGAGGAATGTAATTTACTGGTCTGTATAGAAGGGCTTCCCATGGGTCTTTGCAGATAATAAAATGGAAGATTAGTCAAAATCTAACTAAAGCTAAACCTACTCTCACCCCCATTCTCAGACTATTCTATCTACCCTGTGAAATAGAAAATGTTTATACTTACCTATTCTGATGCCACTCCAGTCTAGTCTCCTGATTAGGTTCCAGTGACAGCTTTAGTGTAGAGGAGGGACAACCAACAACAGTAACCCCATAGTAAGCCTATGGGTGTAGATACTGCACAGGCATTTGTAGCCATTGTCATCTCTCCTCTACACTGAAGCCGCCACTGGAGAGATCATGTGACCAGAGCAGCTTCAGATCAAGTAAGTATAAGCATTTTTTCTTTCACTGGGTAGATAGAATAGGTTTAGAATGGGGTGGGAGCAGGGGCGGACTGACCATTTGGAAACTCGGGCACTGCCCGAGGGCCCGGGCTCAGTAGGGGACCCCATGAGATGCCCCTAGTACCTTTTTCATAGCCTTTTTTGAGTTTGGGCAAGGACACAGGGGCCCCATGATCCCCTATTGCCCGGGGGCCCCATGAGTTGTCAGTCCACCCCTGGGTGGGAATAAGTTTAGCTTTTGTTAGGTTTTGACTGAACTACCATTTTTATTTGTAGTACTGAGTTTATCGTTGTGAAGACTCGTAATATTATTATACATGATTTACATATTGCCAACAGCTTGCGCAGCACTTCACAGAATGAAGGTAGACATTATAGTTACAATACAATTTGGTACAAGAGGAAAGGCATAAAAGGCATCTATAAAGCACATTACCCTCATTTCTTCATCCCCTGAAACAAGAAGCTGGATAATTCGGAATACATTTAGCTATTCTTATCGGAATAAAGTACCAGGAAGAAAGTACGTCAAGGAATGTCCAAGTATGGTGATACTTGTACATTCCTGGAGCTTTTAGAGGCAGCTTGCCAGATTTTAGTCCAGTCTTCAGGCGAGAAATATTTATTCAGATCACATTCCTACTGGGTGCAGTGCACTGGGGCATCATCATAATTATTGCCCAAAATAGATGAATATATTAGTGATAGTACTTGCCTGGTTGTTGAATTAGTTCTATAAAATGATTCAAAAGCCATGAGAGACATGAGGGAATTATTATTCCTTAACCAACTGAAGACCAGGCACTTTCACCCCCTTCTTGCCCACGCCATTACTCAGTCCTGCAAACCATATTACATTTTTATCTTTTTTTTTTTTTTAGAAAAATGAGAGTTTTCTTTTGGTGGTATTTAATCACCACCATGTTTTTTATTTTTTGCTACATAAAATTAATAAAAAAATTTATTTCGTTTGTTACTTAATTTTGAAAATAAATCTTTTTTCATAAATTAAAGCCAAAATGTATTATGCTACATTTCTTTGGTAAAAAAAAAAAATAACCCAAATCAGTGTATATTATTTAGCCTGTGTGAACCTCAGAGTCTAACTATGGTAATAATATTTGAAAATTGATCAGTCCTGATGTACTGACTGTATATCTCATTTCTTGAGGCCCTAAAATGCCAGGACAGTACAAATACCCCCCAAATGACAATACAAATTGTCATTTTAAGAAGTTATTTCTCTCACATGGCACAGGTATACTTATAATTACGCATCAGAACAATTCTGCTACACATCACGAGTATGGGGATACCACATGTGTGAGACTTTTGCACAGTCTAGATGCAGATGCATAGAGTGGCCTAAAATCCAAAGAGAATCTTTGGGTTTTCTAGGGGCATACATTGAGCATAAATTTAATCTATTGTAATTTCCTGACTAACTATCACATTGTTGGAGGCCCTGGAGCACCAGGACAGTGGAAACACACACAAAATGACCCCATTTTGGAAAGCAAAAACTCTAAGGTATTTTCTAAGAGGCACAGTGAGTCTTTTTTAAAAAAAATAATTTTTGAAAAATGCAGAAAAGAAAATTAAAATGTATTTTTTTACACAAAGTTGTGAAATAAGACATTTCCAACACACATCATAAGTAACACACTTCTGAGTATTGTGTTACTAAATGTGTGGGACTTTTGCACAGTCTAACCACATAGAGGGGTCCGAAATCCAAGGGGAACCTTCAGGGGCATAAATATAATTTCCTGCCTACCTATAACATTTTTGGAGTAGAGGCACCAAGACACTGGAAACTCCCACATAATGACCACATTTTGGAAAGAAAATACCCCAAGGTAATTTCTATGAGGCACAGTGAGTCATTTGAAGACTTAATTTTTCAAGTTTTTGGAAAATGCAGAATGAAAATGAAAATAATTCTTTTACACAAAGTTGTAAATTTAAAAAGATATTTCTTACACACAGCATGGGCATTCTTAGAATTACAAACCAAAACACATAATACTACTCCCCCTGAGTATGGCAATACCACAATTGTAGGACTTTTTCAGTGTTTGGACTGAATATATACCAGACATTGTATCTTGTGTATCACACAAATCTACCAATTGTGTCAAAACTGTACTGCAGTAGTCCCCTCTGTATGAGTGATCAGGGAATATAGTGTAGTGTAGCGTCACCTATAGCAGTCCCAGTTCCTCTAAAGTGTTACTAAACCCACAACAGTAAAATCAGTCTGTATATGCAGTAAAGCATGCTTGTTATACTCACTGTGGAACCTAAGGGGTGAATCCTCTGCATTGTGTAAAAAGGCTGTTTGATCCTTTCTTCTCTGCCCCTCCTCTTGTTGAAATGACCACCTGATACAGACTGAATCCGTGGTCACATGCACATGCTCAGTTTGGTGTGTATTGCTAGAGGTTGTTTTTTCCTTGGGAGAGTGCATGTGATCAGCACAGGGCCAATCAGCACTTTCCAGACAGAGGGTCAGAGGTTTCACATCCTCCTAGAGCAGAAAGAAAACTGATCCTACAAGCTTTAACCAGTGCTCTGCTGAAGTCACAAGATTGCTTTAACTACTGATGAGAAAAGGTATTTAACCGTTTATATTTACTAACATAATTGCATTTCCATGTTCTGTGTACTGTGGGAGACCAGATATAGTGAATGCAGGGTCTTGGATTTAGTATCACTTTAAGTCAAGTAAGCCTAGCCTACTGGTACATAGCTGCCCCCAGTAATGCCATGCTCACTGGCCAGAAAGTACAGGAGGCTGAATAAAGGAAGAATAAAAGAATTCCTGTGGTTCCAGTAGTGCAGTTATCTGGATGGGGTGGCTGGGACTGGTGTCTTGCAGGAGCGTAGTCAGCATGATCCGCAGATGGGTCAGTTGAAGTCACAGGCAGAAAAGTGGTCAGCAAACAGACAAAGGATTGGTCTAGAAAGCAGGCAGAAATGTGATCAATAAATAGGCCAGGGTTAGTACAGGCAGCAGGCAGAGGCAATGCTGCTCTGGTGTGGTGGTGATCAGGAACATTGTTGCTGGCTGCACTGGTCTGGTGACAATGGAAATGGTGGGGCGACAGTCAGAGACACTGTCATTGGCTTACACTGTTGTGGTGACACTGCGACTGTTTTGTCAGTGATAAAGAACACTGTTGTTGGCTTCACTGGACTGGTGACACTTGGACAGGAGTGGAGGTGATCAGGAACACTGTAACTGGTGATCTATGACAATATGACTGGTGTGGTGGTGATCAGGGACGATGTAACTGGTGTGATGGTGATTAGGAATAATATGAATTTTGTGGCAGTGATTAGGGACAATTATGACTTTTGGTGGTGATAAGGGACACTGTGAGTAGGTGGTGGTGATTAGGGTCAAGTGTGAGTGGACATCCATGATTAGGGGCACTGACTGGTGCGACGGTGATTAAGAACACTGACTGGAGGCATTGGTCTGATGACATTTTACTGCAATCAGAGGTAACGGTTGGCAGCACTGACAGTGATATCAGAGCAGTCATTGTACATGATCACTGCCACAGCAATACAATGTCATCACAGTGACACTGCACTTGCTCTGGTGACAGTGTGTTAAAAAAACATTTTTTACAATTCTACTTACATTTCGTCACCAGAGCAGTGCAGTGGGGTGGGGGGGTTGAGTGATCAGGATTTTTTTTTACACTATGATTGCTTATATAGTCATGATCACTGTATAAGCAATCTGTCTTTAACTGTGTTTGGCATCTATTCATGATGCCATTATCTACAGCTGTGATTAGCCTTGTACCATGTGATCACTGTGACCAAACGCAGAGATCACAGTAGTAAGCAATGGCATCATGCACAACAGCCATTGTTTAATACTTTTCATCATGACTGCTGTGGTCACAGAGATCACATGGTACCATCACAATGGCTGGTACCCTGATCAGTAATCCACCAGACACAGCAGTCACAGATCACTCTGAACACGAGCACCAAAAGTGGAAGGACACACAGGTGTGTCCTCCCAGAATGATGCTAGCCCTACCCAGTCGCATATGTGCAGTGGCCCAGTGGGAATTGGTAAACCCGTTTAGTCCCAGCCAGGGGCAAACTGACCATTTGAGCACTCGGGCACTGCCCGAGGGCTGGGGTCAGTAGGGGGCCCCATAAAATGCCCCTGGTACCTTTTTTATAGGCTTTTTTGTGTGTGCTTTGAGTTTGGGCTAGGACACAGGGGCCCCATGATCCCCTATTGCCCGGGGGCCCAATGAGTTGTCAGTCCGCCCCTGGTCCCAGCAACTTAAACCTATGCAAACCTCCTTGAGTCCCAGGGCTTTTTTCAGGTTTTGACCACATGACATTGTCCTACAATTGCTGCTTTGTTTTGCAGTCAACTTAGCCAATCTTGACCATGTTTTTTGGGGACAGATATTACTTTAGTTTGTTACCTTACTTTAAATTATATACTTTATATTTTTTAGACATCTTTTTTAGAAAGAGAAAAAATGGTGAAAATGATGAAATAAGTGATGTTGTGGTGCTTTTGACCTCATTAAAAAATTGTAAAAGACAAGGTAGTGTATGTTTTGGGGAGTTTTTTACTAAAATATTTTTTTAACTTGTCTGGAATCAAACAATATCAATTTGCTTGTTTTTTTTCCAGGTTATGGTTATACAATATATTGAAAGACCCCACAAATTGCACCATTTTGTACAGCAAACAATCTGAAGTGTTTGACTGGGTATATTTTGGACATTTGTAATTAGTATTTTTTATATTAGGGTTACTTGAAATTAAAGCAAAAAAATTAAATAAATTGAAAATAGTTTGTTTTTTATTTCAGTTTTGTATGTACAGTATATAGGTAAGTAATGATGTTATGAAATAATTTATACTACCACTCCTATAAATGAGAACATCATATAAAGATGCCTTAGTTACATGAAGTGAACATGGCAGGGCCCGGAAATAAGGGAGCGCATTCTCGCATGACTGTTTTGTGGCACCAAACTGCATTTACAGTTTACAGGAGTGGTAGAACCCCTAAAACTACCCCAAAATAACTCTGTTTAGCAAAATAGACCCCTCAATGTTTTTATAAAAAAGGTATAACTTGGACTTTGATTCTCAATTTTTCAAAATGAAATTGGCAGCAAAACTAGGGGAAAAAATACAACGTTTTCCACAAAAGCATAAATTCAGTGACAGATTTTGCAAACACAGTGATGTCATGGTGAAAACTGCATCTAACAATATGTTCAGCTACCTCTTCCATATACAAAGATACCATATAAGTATGCCTTAGTCCAGGGGTGGGCAAACTTTTTGACTTGAGGGCCGCAATGGGTTCATATATTGGACCCGGGGGCCGGACTAAGAGTAGATGAATGATGTGTATGTGTGAATTAATATAAATTAAATTAAAATTTGTAACATTAAATGTTTAGATTAATTTAAGGTAGAAAAGCATAAAAAGAGTTATTTTACAAAACTTTTATGCCCCCCACTAGCTGCTGGCCGGCCCAGCCACTACCATGCCATCCATAGTAAGCATAGTAATATTCCCCCATAGTAAGCATAGTAATTAATCCCCCATATAGTAATTCATCCCCCATAGTAATTCATCCCCCATAGTAATTCATCCCCCATATAGTAATTCATCCCCCCTATAGTAATTCATCCCCCCTATAGTAATTCATTCCCCATATTAATTCATCCCCCATATTAATTCATCCCTCATATAGTATTTCATCCCCCATAGTACTATTCCCCCCCAAGTAGTAAGCCAAGTCCCCCCTGTGTCAATTTACTTACCTTTGCTCCGCGCGTTCCGGTCTTCAGGGCGGACTGTGAGAGGAGCCTAGCTCCCCTCACGTTCGTCACGCTGCCCCGCCTACACACATCCTGACAGCCAATGTTTGCCTGCCCTGGCTGTTTTTTTTTTCATCACGCTCCGCGGGCTGGATTAAAAGGTCCGCCGGGCCGTAGTTTGCCCATTGCTGCCTTAGTCACTTGGTGTGAGCATGGCAGGACCCAGAAAAATAACAACACTGTCAATGGCTGAAAACAAACATGTATGTTTTTTTGGCAAAACTTTGAATTTAATTTGGATCATAAGTGGCTGACCCCTGTTTCAGCAATGTTTCAGTACCACATATTATATATGCATCCACCTCTAAAGGCTGCCTACATGCCTTAGGAATTATTTTGTGGAGGAAATATTTACATATAAATATATATATATATGTATATGTTTTTAATAATTATGTTTTATATTTGCTGTGTTTACAATATTTTTTTTAGTTTTATTTTTTTCTTCAGTGGATATCCAGACCCCTCATGAATATTTGCAGCACTATATCATTGCTATTATAGTTAGAGATGAGCAAAGTATTCAAAAATTCGATTCAACTGATTCGGCGAATTCGTGGACAATATTCGATTCGAGTCGAATATATTCGCTGTGAAGTTAACTTAAAAAAGGGTGTTTCTAGGCTTCAGAGAGACTTAGTATTAGTGCAGAACACTGTACCTTTAATTTAAATGCCCTTGGAGTCTGCTGGGGAAGAGAAATAATACTGTCAGTCAGTATGACATGCAGATGAGTGCCGTCGATCTTAGAATCACCGCACACTTCACTCATTTGGCCAGTCACGGGGCCAAAACCAGTGTTTGGAGCCACAGTGTGGCGGTGGAGGCAGCAGCAATGGGAGGCCATACAGCAACCTATGACAAAATGGAAACCAGCAGGAGTGTGAGGAGACCTCAAAGTGGCACATGGCAGAGTGGGAGCAATGGGAGGCGGTACAGGGACCCATGTCACACTGTGGACCCAGCAGCAGCGGGACGAGGCGGTACGGGGGCCCATGGCAGATTTGGGGCCTGGCAGCACCTATGGGAGGCCTGTAATCTGCCAGCAACCTATGACAAAATGGAAACCAGCAGGAGTGTGAGGAGACCTGAAAGTGGCACATGGCAGAGTGGGAGCAATGGGAGGCGGTACAGGGACCCATGTCACACTGTGGACCCAGCAGCAGCGTGACCAGGCGGTACGGGGGCCCATGGCAGATTACAGGCCTGGCAGCAGCAATGGGAGGCCCGTAATCTGTCAGCACCCTATGACAAAAAATGGAACACACCAGCAGTGTGTGAGGAGACCTGAAAGTGGCACATGGCAGAGTGTGGCGATGGAGACAGCAGCAATGGGAGGCCGTACAGGGACCCATGAGAGACTCTGGACCTGGCAGCAGCATGAGGAGGCGGTATAGGGGCCCATGGCAGATTTGGGGCCTGGCAGCACCTATGGGAGGCCTGTAATCTGCCAGCAACCTATGACAAAATGGAAACCAGCAGGAGTGTGAGGAGACCTCAAAGTGGCACATGGCAGAGTGGGAGCAATGGGAGGCGGTACAGGGACCCATGTCACACTGTGGACCCAGCAGCAGCGGGACGAGGCGGTACGGGGGCCCATGGCAGATTTGGGGCCTGGCAGCACCTATGGGAGGCCTGTAATCTGCCAGCAACCTATGACAAAATGGAAACCAGCAGGAGTGTGAGGAGACCTGAAAGTGGCACATGGCAGAGTGGGAGCAATGGGAGGCGGTACAGGGACCCATGTCACACTGTGGACCCAGCAGCAGCGTGACCAGGCGGTACGGGGGCCCATGGCAGATTACAGGCCTGGCAGCAGCAATGGGAGGCCCGTAATCTGTCAGCACCCTATGACAAAAAATGGAACACACCAGCAGTGTGTGAGGAGACCTGAAAGTGGCACATGGCAGAGTGTGGCGATGGAGACAGCAGCAATGGGAGGCCGTACAGGGACCCATGAGAGACTCTGGACCTGGCAGCAGCATGAGGAGGCGGTATAGGGGCCCATGGCAGATTTGGGGCCTGGCAGCACCTATGGGAGGCCTGTAATCTGCCAGCAACCTATGACAAAATGGAAACCAGCAGGAGTGTGAGGAGACCTCAAAGTGGCACATGGCAGAGTGGGAGCAATGGGAGGCGGTACAGGGACCCATGTCACACTGTGGACCCAGCAGCAGCGGGACGAGGCGGTACGGGGGCCCATGGCAGATTTGGGGCCTGGCAGCACCTATGGGAGGCCTGTAATCTGCCAGCAACCTATGACAAAATGGAAACCAGCAGGAGTGTGAGGAGACCTGAAAGTGGCACATGGCAGAGTGGGAGCAATGGGAGGCGGTACAGGGACCCATGTCACACTGTGGACCCAGCAGCAGCGTGGCCAGGCGGTACGGGGGCCCATGGCAGATTACAGGCCTGGCAGCAGCAATGGGAGGCCCGTAATCTGTCAGCACCCTATGACAAAAAATGGAACACACCAGCAGTGTGTGAGGAGACCTGAAAGTGGCACATGGCAGAGTGTGGCGATGGAGACAGCAGCAATGGGAGGCCGTACAGGGACCCATGAGAGACTCTGGACCTGGCAGCAGCATGAAGAGGCGGTATAGGGGCCCATGGCAGATTAGGGGCCTGGCAGCAGCTATGGGAGGCCCGTAATCTGCCAGCACCCTATGTCAAAAAATTCAACACACCAGCAGTGTGTGAGGAGACCTGAAAGTGGCACATGGCAGAGTGTGGCGATGGAGACAGCAGCAATGGGAGGCCGTATAGGGACCCATGACAGAATCTGGACCTGGCAGCAGCATGAGGAGGCGGTATATAGGGGCCCATGGCAGATTAGGGGCCTGGCAGCAGCTATGGGAGGCCCGTAATCTGCCAGCACCCTATGTCAAAAAATTCAACACACCAGCAGTGTGTGAGGAGACCTGAAAGTGGCACATGGCAGAGTGTGGCGATGGAGACCGCAGCAATGGGAGGCCGTACAGGGACCCATGACAGACTCTGGACTTGGCAGCAGCATGAGGAGGCGGTATAGGGGCCCATGGTAGATTAGGGGCCTGGCAGCAGCTATGGGAGGCCCGTAATCTGCCAGCACCCTATTGTAAAAAAATTCAACACACCAGCAGTGTGAGGAGACCTGAAAGTGGCACATGGCATGAGAGACTGTGGACCTGGCAGCAGCATGAGGAGGCGGTACAGGGGCCCATGGCAGATTAGGGGCCTGGCAGCAGCTATGGGAGGCCCGTAATCTGCCAGCACCCTATGTCAAAAAATTGAACACACCAGCAGTGTGTGAGGAGACCTGAAAGTGGCACATGGCAGAGTGTGGCGATGGAGACAGCAGCAATGGGAGGCCGTATAGGGACCCATGACAGAATCTGGACCTGGCAGCAGCATGAGGAGGCGGTATATAGGGGCCCATGGCAGATTAGGGGCCTGGCAGCAGCTATGGGAGGCCCGTAATCTGCCAGCACCCTATGTCAAAAAATTCAACACACCAGCAGTGTGTGAGGAGACCTGAAAGTGGCACATGGCAGTGTGTGGCGATGGAGACAGCAGCAATGGGAGGCCGTACAGGGACCCATGACAGACTCTGGACCTGGCAGCAGCATGAGGAGGCGGTATATAGGGGCCCATGGCAGATTAGGGGCCTGGCAGCAGCAATGGGAGGCCCGTAATCTGCCAGCACCCTATGTCAAAAAATTCAACACACCAGCAGTGTGTGAGGAGACCTGAAAGTGGCACATGGCAGAGTGTGGCGATGGAGACAGCAGCAATGGGAGGCCGTACAGGGACCCATGACAGACTCTGGACTTGGCAGCAGCATGAGGAGGCGGTATAGGGGCCCATGGTAGATTAGGGGCCTGGCAGCAGCTATGGGAGGCCCGTAATCTGCCAGCACCCTATTGTAAAAAAATTCAACACACCAGCAGTGTGAGGAGACCTGAAAGTGGCACATGGCATGAGAGACTGTGGACCTGGCAGCAGCATGAGGAGGCGGTACAGGGGCCCATGGCAGATTAGGGGCCTGGCAGCAGCTATGGGAGGCCCGTAATCTGCCAGCACCCTATGTCAAAAAATTGAACACACCAGCAGTGTGTGAGGAGACCTGAAAGTGGCACATGGCACAGTGTGGCGATGGAGACAGCAGCAATGGGAGGCCGTATAGGGACCCATGACAGAATCTGGACCTGGCAGCAGCATGAGGAGGCGGTATATAGGGGCCCATGGCAGATTAGGGGCCTGGCAGCAGCTATGGGAGGCCCGTAATCTGCCAGCACCCTATGTCAAAAAATTCAACACACCAGCAGTGTGTGAGGAGACCTGAAAGTGGCACATGGCAGAGTGTGGCGATGGAGACAGCAGCAATGGGAGGCCGTACAGGGACCCATGACAGACTCTGGACCTGGCAGCAGCATGAGGAGGCGGTATATAGGGGCCCATGGCAGATTAGGGGCCTGGCAGCAGCAATGGGAGGCCCGTAATCTGCCAGCACCCTATGTCAAAAAATTCAACACAGCAGCAGTGTGTGAGGAGACCTGAAAGTGGCACATGGCAGAGTGTGGCGATGGAGACAGCAGCAATGGGAGGCCGTACAGGGACCCATGACAGACTCTGGACTTGGCAGCAGCATGAGGAGGCGGTATAGGGGCCCATGGTAGATTAGGGGCCTGGCAGCAGCTATGGGAGGCCCGTAATCTGCCAGCACCCTATTGTAAAAAAATTCAACACACCAGCAGTGTGAGGAGACCTGAAAGTGGCACATGGCATGAGAGACTGTGGACCTGGCAGCAGCATGAGGAGGCGGTACAGGGGCCCATGGCATATTAGGGGCCTGGCAGCAGCTATGGGAGGCCCGTAATCTGCCAGCACCCTATGTCAAAAAATTCAACACACCAGCAGTGTGAAGAGACCTGAATGTGGCACATGGCAGAGTGTGGCGATGGAGACAGCAGCAATGGGAGGCCGTACAGGGACCCATGACAGACTCTGGACTTGGCAGCAGCATGAGGAGGCGGTATAGGGGCCCATGGCAGATTAGGGGCCTGGCAGCAGCTATGGGAGGCCCGTAATCTGCCAGCACCCTATGTCAAAAAATTCAACACACCAGCAGTGTGTGAGGAGACCTGAAAGTGGCACATGGCAGAGTGTGGCGATGGAGACAGCAGCAATGGGAGGCCGTACAGGGACCCATGACAGACTCTGGACTTGGCAGCAGCATGAGGAGGCGGTATAGGGGCCCATGGCAGATTAGGGGCCTGGCAGCAGCTATGGGAGGCCCGTAATCTGCCAGCACCCTATGTCAAAAAATTCAACACACCAGCAGTGTGAGGAGACCTGAAAGTGGCACATGGCATGAGAGACTGTGGACCTGGCAGCAGCATGAGGAGGCGGTACAGGGGCCCATGGCAGATTAGGGGCCTGGCAGCAGCTATGGGAGGCCCGTAATCTGCCAGCACCCTATGTCAAAAAATTCAACACACCAGCAGTGTGAAGAGACCTGAATGTGGCACATGGCAGAGTGTGGCGATGGAGACAGCAGCAATGGGAGGCCGTACAGGGACCCATGACAGACTCTGGACTTGGCAGCAGCATGAGGAGGCGGTATAGGGGCCCATGGCAGATTAGGGGCCTGGTAGCAGCTATGGGAGGCCCGTAATCTGCCAGCACCCTATGTCAAAAAATTCAACACACCAGCAGTGTGTGAGGAGACCTGAAAGTGGCACATGGCAGAGTGTGGCGATGGAGACAGCAGCAATGGGAGGCCGTACAGGGACCCATGACAGACTCTGGACTTGGCAGCAGCATGAGGAGGCGGTATAGGGGCCCATGGCAGATTAGGGGCCTGGCAGCAGCTATGGGAGGCCCGTAATCTGCCAGCACCCTATGTCAAAAAATTCAACACACCAGCAGTGTGTGAGGAGACCTGAAAGTGGCACATGGCAGAGTGTGGCGATGGAGACAGCAGCAATGGGAGGCCGTACAGGGACCCATGAGAGACTGTGGACCTGGCAGCAGCATGAGGAGGCGGTATAGGGGCCCATGGCAGATTAGGGGCCTGGCAGCAGCTATAGGAGGCCCGTAATCTGCCAGCACCCTATGTCAAAAAATTCAACACACCAGCAGTGTGAGGAGACCTGAAAGTGGCACATGGCATGAGACACTGTGGACCTGGCAGCAGCATGAGGAGGCGGTACAGGGGCCCATGGCAGATTAGGGGCCTGGCAGCAGCTATAGGAGGCCCGTAATCTGCCAGCACCCTATGTCAAAAAATTCAACACACCAGCAGTGTGAGGAGACCTGAAAGTGGCACATGGCATGAGAGACTGTGGACCTGGCAGCAGCATGAGGAGGCGGTACAGGGGCCCATGGCAGATTAGGGGCCTGGCAGCAGCTATGGGAGGCCCGTAATCTGCCAGCACCCTATGTCAAAAAATTCAACACACCAGCAGTGTGAAGAGACCTGAATGTGGCACATGGCAGAGTGTGGTGATGGAGACAGCAGCAATGGGAGGCCGTACAGGGACCCATGACAGACTCTGGACCTGGCAGCAGCATGAGGAGGCGGTATATAGGGGCCCATGGCAGTTTAGGGGCCTGGCAGCAGCTATGGGAGGCCCGTAATCTGCCAGCACCCTATGACAAAAAATGGAACACACCAGCAGTGTGTGAGGAGACCTGAAAGTGACACATGGCAGAGTGTGGCGATGGAGACAACCCACCGACTGTTTTGCTCGCTGCCAAGCTGCCACCCTCTTCTCCTGATGATGCGGAAGCAATAGTCTGATGACGACGAGGCTGCCAAGTGCGATCAGCCTCATCATCATCAATTAGGGTCTCCGCCTCACTACTAGCCCCCTCGGCTGCGTGTGGGTCAGGAGACAGACCTGTCTCTAGACCGGCTACCGAGCCACTCTCCTCGCCACTACTTCTTCGCCTGGCTGCTGAAGAGGCGGATGTCTCCCCCCGTTCCTGACCGCCCTCTGTTTGCTCTTCCTCACTGTACTGGATGACACCGGGAGCACTAGCCTCTGGCTGCGAATAGTGCTGCCTCGACCCCTTCCTCTGCTGCCACGTCTGCTCGCTCCTAAAACATTGCCTCCTCTGCCACTCCTCTGCATGTTGTCTGACATACTCTTTAATTAAATGATTCTGTGTCCCTGAGTAACAATTCTGTGTCCCTGAGTAACGTTTCTGTGGCCCTAAGTAACAGTTCTGTGGCCCTAAGTAACAGTTCTGTGGCCCTCAGTAACAATTCTGTGTCCCTCAGTAACAATTCTGTGTCCCTCAGTAACAATTCTGTGTCTGTCCCTGAGTAACAATTCTGTGTCTGTCCCTGAGTAACAATTCTGTGTCCCTGAGTAACGTTTCTGTGGCCCTAAGTAACATTTCTGTGGCCCTCAGTAACAATTCTGTCTGTCCCTGAGTAACAATTCTGTGTCTGTCCCTGAGTAACAACTCTGTGTCCCTCAGTAAAAATTCTGTGTCCCTCAGTAACAATTCTGTGTCCCTCAGTAACAATTCTGTGTCCCTGAGTAACAATTCTGTGTCCCTCAGTAACAATTCTGTGTCCCTCAGTAACAATTCTGTGTCCCTGAGTAACAATTCTGTGTCTGTCCCTGAGTAAGAATTCTGTGTCTGTCCCTGAGTAACGTTTCTGTGGCCCTAAGTAACGGTTCTGTGGCCCTCAGTAACAATTCTGTGTCCCTGAGTAACAATTCTGTGTCTGTCCCTGAGTAACAATTCTGTGGCCCTAAGTAACGGTTCTGTGGCCCTCAGTAACAATTCTGTGTCCCTGAGTAACGTTTCTGTGGCCCTAAGTAACGGTTCTGTGGCCCTCAGTAACAATTCTGTGTCCCTGAGTAACAATTCTGTGTCTGTCCCTGAGTAACAATTCTGTGGCCCTAAGTAACGGTTCTGTGGCCCTCAGTAACAATTCTGTGTCCCTCAGTAACAATTCTGTGTCTGTCCCTGAGTAACAATTCTGTGGCCCTAAGTAACGGTTCTGTGGCCCTCAGTAACAATTCTGTGTCCCTGAGTAACGTTTCTGTGGCCCTAAGTAACAATTCTGTGGCCCTCAGTAACAATTCTGTGTCTGTCCCTGAGTAACAATTCTGTGGTCCTAAGTAACGGTTCTGTGGCCCTCAGTAACAATTCTGTGTCCCTGAGTAACGTTTCTGTGGCCCTAAGTAACAATTCTGTGGCCCTCAGTAACAATTCTGTGTCTGTCCCTGAGTAACAATTCTGTGGCCCTAAGTAACGGTTCTGTGGCCCTCAGTAACAATTCTGTGGCCCTGAGTAACGTTTCTGTGGCCCTAAGTAACAGTTCTGTGGCCCTAAGTAACAGTTCTGTGGCCCTCAGTAACAATTCTGTGTCCCTCAGTAACAATTCTGTGTCCCTCAGTAACAATTCTGTGTCTGTCCCTGAGTAACAATTTTGTGTCTGTCCCTGAGTAACAATTCTGTGTGCCTGAGTAACGTTTCTGTGGCCCTAAGTAACATTTCTGTGGCCCTCAGTAACAATTCTGTCTGTCCCTGAGTAACAATTCTGTGTCTGTCCCTGAGTAACAATTCTGTGTCCCTCAGTAACAATTCTGTGTCCCTCAGTAAAAATTCTGTGTCCCTCAGTAACAATTCTGTGTCCCTCAGTAACAATTCTGTGTCCCTGAGTAACAATTCTGTGTCCCTCAGTAACAATTCTGTGTCCCTCAGTAACAATTCTGTGTCCCTGAGTAACAATTCTGTGTCTGTCCCTGAGTAAGAATTCTGTGTCTGTCCCTGAGTAACGTTTCTGTGGCCCTAAGTAACGGTTCTGTGGCCCTCAGTAACAATTCTGTGTCCCTGAGTAACAATTCTGTGTCTGTCCCTGAGTAACAATTCTGTGGCCCTAAGTAACGGTTCTGTGGCCCTCAGTAACAATTCTGTGTCCCTGAGTAATGTTTCTGTGGCCCTAAGTAACAATTCTGTGGCCCTCAGTAACAATTCTGTGTCTGTCCCTGAGTAACAATTCTGTGGCCCTAAGTAACGGTTCTGTGGCCCTCAGTAACAATTCTGTGTCCCTGAGTAACGTTTCTGTGGCCCTAAGTAACAGTTCTGTGGCCCTAAGTAACAGTTCTGTGGCCCTCAGTAACAATTCTGTGTCCCTCAGTAACAATTCTGTGTCCCTCAGTAACAATTCTGTGTCCCTCAGTAACAATTCTGTGTCTGTCCCTGAGTAACAATTCTGTGTCTGTCCCTGAGTAACAATTCTGTGTCCCTGAGTAACGTTTCTGTGGCCCTAAGTAACATTTCTGTGGCCCTCAGTAACAATTCTGTCTGTCCCTGAGTAACAATTCTGTGTCTGTCCCTGAGTAACAATTCTGTGTCCCTCAGTAACAATTCTGTGTCCCTCAGTAAAAATTCTGTGTCCCTCAGTAACAATTCTGTGTCCCTCAGTAACAATTCTGTGTCCCTGAGTAACAATTCTGTGTCCCTCAATAACAATTCTGTGTCCCTGAGTAACAATTCTGTGTCTGTCCCTGAGTAAGAATTCTGTGTCTGTCCCTGAGTAACGTTTCTGTGGCCCTAAGTAACGGTTCTGTGGCCCTCAGTAACAATTCTGTGTCCCTGAGTAACAATTCTGTGTCTGTCCCTGAGTAACAATTCTGTGGCCCTAAGTAACGGTTCTGTGGCCCTCAGTAACAATTCTGTGTCCCTGAGTAACAATTCTGTGGCCCTAAGTAACGGTTCTGTGGCCCTCAGTAACAATTCTGTGTCCCTGAGTAACAATTCTGTGTCTGTCCCTGAGTAACAATTCTGTGGCCCTAAGTAATGGTTCTGTGGCCCTCAGTAACAATTCTGTGTCCCTGAGTAACGTTTCTGTGGCCCTAAGTAACGGTTCTGTGGCCCTCAGTAACAATTCTGTGTCCCTGAGTAACAATTCTGTGTCTGTCCCTGAGTAACAATTCTGTGGCCCTAAGTAACGGTTCTGTGGCCCTCAGTAACAATTCTGTGTACCTCAGTAACAATTCTGTGTCTGTCCCTGAGTAACAATTCTGTGGCCCTAAGTAACGGTTCTGTGGCCCTCAGTAACAATTCTGTGTCCCTGAGTAACAATTCTGTGGCCCTAAGTAACAGTTCTGTGGCCCTCAGTAACAATTCTGTGTCCCTCAGTAACAATTCTGTGTCTGTCCCTGAGTAACAATTCTGTGGCCCTAACTAACGTTTCTGTGGCCCTAAGTAACAGTTCTGTGGCCCTCAGTAACAATTCTGTGTCCCTGAGTAACGTTTCTGTGGCCCTAAGTAACAATTCTGTGGCCCTCAGTAACAATTCTGTGTCTGTCCCTGAGTAACAATTCTGTGGCCCTAAGTAACGGTTCTGTGGCCCTCAGTAACAATTCTGTGTCTATGAGTAACAATTCTGTGGCCCTAAGTAACAGTTCTGTGGCCCTCAGTAACAATTCTGTGGCCCTGAGTAACGTTTCTGTGGCCCTAAGTAACAATTCTGTGGCCCTCAGTAACAATTCTGTCTGTCCCTGAGTAACAATTCTGTGGCCCTAACTAGCGTTTCTGTGGCCCTAAGTAACGATTCTGTGGCCCTCACTAACAATTCTGTGTCCCTGAGTAATGTTTCTCTGTCCCTAAGTAACGTTTCTCTGTCCCTAAGTAACGTTTCTCTGTCCCCAAGTAACGTTTCTGTGGCCCTAACTCTGTCCCTAATACAGAGCGGTCTGCCTCTCTTGAATGACTGGAGGCAAATGAAGAATTCTAAAATGGCCGCCATTTATAGCTCGACCATTACACAGTGCTGGCTGGCTGGCTGCTGATTGGCTAATGCGATCACATGTCATTAAGGAATGCATTATGGGTCAGCGCGCCTTGTCTGCGCGCCTTCCCAGACATCCCCGCTCCGTCGCCGCACATGTCCGCCGCCATTTTAGGAAAAATTTCGATTCGCGCGTCCGAAGTAGGCTATTTTTCGGATTCCATATTTTCCAATATTCGAAACGAATTCCACTTCGCCTACTTCGCCTACTTCGATTCGCTCATCTCTAATTATAGTCATCAGTGAGCCAGCAGTAGATCACTACAGCAGTGATTGGATGCTGTATAAAGGACTGGGCAGAGCTATGACAGATCTGCCTGACACTCTGTAGTGAATGAGTGTGTGGTGATGTCACTCATGATGTCATCACACACCCATAGCAAATATATTATGAAAGTGCAGTTTTTACTTTTGCTTTCACAAAGAGCTTCTTTGGAGCACTGTGTGAAAGCATCAGAAGCCCAGGAGCTGATCATTTCAGCTCCTGGGCATAGCACTGGATGCTGGCTGTGGCAGGCAGCTGATGGTTCCATCTTACACCCCCTGCTATCCCAGTGCTGTTTTAAAGTGGTGCTGGGGACTTATGTGGTTAACAGAGATTCCACTAAATGTCATAACTATTTACCAAAATAATTCTCTACATGTGGCCTGGTGAGACCCACGAATTTGTGCAAGCAAATGGATTCACCAATTAGAGTAAATCATAGGTAATCCCTGGGCTAGCCACCACCTGAACGTGAATCTATTTTCCATACCCAGGGAAAACAGAGGACAATATAAGGCCTAACACACATTTACAAATGTGTTTAGACTCATTAAGGAGCATCATGCATTTGGGCAATTATTCATTTAATTGGCCAGAATTAATTTATTCTGGCCATTGAAAAAAATAAACACTAAAGCGCTAAACATGCCTAGCGTTTATGTGCATTACAGACATTTAGGCATGCCATGTGCTTTCTCTGACCAAAAGTTCCTGTCCTGAATTCAATTTTGGTGCGTTCAGATTTCTGCTCCAAAGCGTTCCTGCCTCAAAACTGATCTAAAAATCTTAAGTGCTTAGGAGCAGGAAAAAAAACATCTAACCTATAAAATGGGTGTTTTACAGCTGCAATGTGAGGTCTTAAAGGTGAAGTAAAGGCAATATCAACTTTGCAGAGTATTTTATAAAGTCACAAACAGACAATGTATAGGCCAAAATTGAGTTAAGGGTTTAGGGCATAAAGAGGGTGGGATCCCGATGAGGAATGATACAGAAACCAGCTGTATATCTATTGTCTCCAAAGAAGTCCATAAAGGTACGTCCAACATGGAGTGCAACTGAACTAGGGGGTTGTCTGGAGTTTCTGTTTCCTTTATGTTACAGTTTAATTTCTTTAACCACTAGCCTACAGGGCACTTATACCCCCTTCCTGCCCAGGCCAATTTCCAGCTTTCAGCGCTCTCACACTTTGAATGACAATTGCGCGGTCATGCAACACTGTACCCATATGAAATTTTTATCATTTTTTTGAGACAGATAGAGCTTTCTTTTGGTGGTATTTAATCACCTCTGGGATTTTTATTTTTTCTTAAACAAACCAAAAACCACTGAAAATTTTGAAAAAAAAAGTTTTTTTCTTAGTTTTTGTTCTACAATTTTGTAAATAAGTGATTTTTCTCCTTCACTGATGTGCGCTAATGAGACTGTGTGATGGGCACTGACAGGCTGCACTGATGGACACTGATAGGTGGCACTGATGGGCACTGATGAGGAGGCACTGGTAGGTTGCACTGATAGGCATTGACAGGCATCACTGATGGGCACTGAAAGGCAGCACTGATACATGACACTGATAGGCGGCACTGATAAGCGGCACTGATAGGCGACACTGACTGGCACTGATAGACGGCACTGACTGGCACTGTTAGGCGGCACTGATTGGCACTTTTAGGCGGCACTGACTGGCACTGATAGGCGGCACTGACTGGCACTGATGCGCACTGATAGGCGACACTGACTGGCACTGATAGGTGGCACTTATTGGCAGCACTGATAGGTGGCACTGTTGGCATTGATAGGTGGCACTGACTGGCACTGATGGGTGACATTGAAAGGCAGCTCAGATGGGCACTGATATGTGGCATTGATGTGCACTGGTATGCACTAATATGTGGCATTGATGTGGCACTGATGGGCACTGGCACGTGGCCCTGATGGGCACTGGCATGTGGCACTGATGAGCACTGACAGGTGGCACTTCTGGGGCCACACTGATCATCAGGGCACACTGATCAGTGCCCTGATTATAATCAGTGTACATGTCTCCTCCGCGGAAAGCCGATTACCGGCTCTCCTCTCCTTTCGAGCTGTCAGCGTGACAGCTCGAGAGGAGAAAAATGCCGATAACCGGCATTTCCATGTTTACATGTGATCAGCTGTGATTGGACACAGCTGATCACATGACTGAGCCGACATCTTTGGCTTTTCCCATGATCCGCTGTGTCCGAGGGACACAGCACACTGGCGATCGTCACGCTGCGCGCTCCCTGAGCCGCACATGCGCAGTGAGTCTGATAGGACGTCATATGACGTCCTATCAGAACGAGAGAACCACCTTGCGCCCGTCATTTTACTATAAGGCGGGCGGAAGGTGGTAAAATGTCTCCACTTCCTTTTCATACATACAGAATACAGTTATACTGAGTCATGCGGCATAATATGGTAATCTACAGTAGTGCCAAATGTATGTTGCATGTGAATATTTGAGCTATCAAAAATATGTGATATATAACAAAACCTTTTTCAACAATGACAAGAAACAAAAACATTCTTGCCTCATTCATTGGAGCAGGTAGCACCTGCCTACCTCCGTTCATTCTATAGGAAATTATTTGAGTCATGTGACATCTCTTTTTTCTAGATGCTTAGAAATTATAAAAATGTAATACATCTCATGTGTTTTTAATTTAATACTAAAAATTAATAAACAAAATTAGTGTAAAAAAAAAAAACAATGTAAATGTTAATGGTTAGAAAAATAGAAATACCAAAAAAAGTCAGGAAAATAGTTAAGGGGAGAAGGTGAAGAATGAGTTAAATATGGCTGATTAGGGAGGCTAAGGGTTAATAAGGGTTTTAATAGGAACACATTCTATTAAAAGAAACAAAACTTTTTTTATAATTGTCAGGTTGCTTCATGTGACATCATATGCAGATCGGGGCTCATCAGTATGATCTGCAGATGAATATAACTGAGCAGATACAAAAGTAACAATGTTACTTTGTATCCTTCTATCCCGTATCTGAAAAGTTTTATAAACACTGTGGCTGATGATCCATTTTTGACAGCAACAGCTTTAACAGTTCTTATATTTACTCAGTCACTCCCAACTGTAAAAAGGACAAGTGATGAGGAGTGAGTGGCAGCGGCACAGGGTGCATGTACTTCAATTATGGTTTTTTGGGGCATGTGTAGCACCAGAAAGGGTTATTTTGGTGGTAATCACACAATCTAATGTGTCCACAGATGTAGGAGAGTGTAGGCGGAACATTGCTGCCAGCTTTTGGAGAGTATAGTACTATCAAAACATTGTTGTGTGAGCTGATTCCCACTGCGTTAAACAGCTGGATGCTTTTATCAACTAATAAATTACATCCTTCCAATTTAGGTGTAAGAAAGGTTTAAGCATATTATTTTTCCATACTTGTAAAGTTGGTGAATTGCTCAAAGTTAAAGCAGAACTTTACCTATAACAATTTGATGAAAAATAATATTCTTTCGCAAGGACCACGTTAATCATTCTTTCAAAATTAGTGTGTACTTTAAATTGCCTCCAGCCTTGTTGTTAGAGAAGAAAAATCAGACATGCGCACACACACACTCACTGAACTGCATGGACCTGTGGGGGTTTTTTTTTCAATCTTTTAAACTATGTACCTATGTAATGTCAGGAGTATGAACATTTTGGTCACCTTCCCACCCATGTAGGTTACTGTACAGAGACTTGCTTGAGTAATATGAATTAGGTGGCATTGAAAGACTAGAACTGTAAGTAATCAATTCTGTTTTTGCTTTTTTTTCTTACTTTAGGCACCTCCAGATGTCATATTTATCCTCCATTTTTATTTGATTGGAAAGGGTGCATGTGCATTTCCTTAATTTGTTGAAAGTGTCCAATATCTATTATATCATTAAAGTCTCCACAAAGACATTTGTGTCCCCTTTGTTTCTATTTTATGGACTGGATTAGATGAAAATAATTTTTGTTTTTTATTTAAAGTGTATATTTATGTATGTGTGTATGTATGTATGTATGTATGTATTTATGTACAGTGGGGCAAAAAAGTATTTAGTCAGCCACCAATTGTGCAAGTTCTCCAACTTCAAAAGATGAGAGAGGCCTGTAATTGGCATCATAGGTAGACCTCAACTATGAGAGACAAAATGAGAAAAAAAATCCAGACAATCACATTGACTGATTTGGAAATAATTTATTTGCAAATTATGGTGGAAAATAAGTATTTGGTCACCTACAAACAAGCAAGATGCCTGGCTCTCACAGACCTGTACCTTCTTCTTTAAGAGGCTCCTCTGTCCTGCACTCATTACCTGTATTAATGGCACCTGTTTGAACTTGTTATCAGTATAAAAGACACCTGTCCACAACCTCAAACAGTCACACTCCAAACTCCACTATTGTGAAGACCACAGAGCTGTCACAGGACACCAGAAACAAAATTGGAGACCTGCACCAGGCTGGGAAGACTGAATCTGCAATAGGCAAGCAGCTTGGTGTGAACAAATCAACTGTGGGAGCAATAATTAGAAAATGGAAGACATACAAGACCACTGATAATCTCCCTCGATCTGGGGCTCCACGCAAGATCTCACCCCGTGGGGTCAAAATGATCACAAGAACGGTGAGCAAAAATCCCAGGACCACACGGGGGGGGACCTAGTGAATGACCTGCAGAGAGCTGGGACCAACGTAACAAAGGCTACCATCAGTAACACACTAGGCCGCCAGGGACTCAGATCCTGCAGTGCCAGACATGTCCCCCTGCTTAAGCCAGTACATGTCCGGGCCCGTCTGAAGTTTGCTAGAGAGCATTTGGATGATCCAGAAGAGGATTGGGAGAATGTCATATGGTCAGATGAAACCAAAATAGAACTGTTTGGTAGAAACACAACTCGTCGTGTTTGGAGGAGAGAGAATGCTGAGTTGCATCCAAAGAACACCATACCTACTGTGAAGCATGGGGGTGGCAACATCATGCTTTGAGGCTGTTTCTCCGCAAAGGGACCAGGACAACTGATCCATGTACAGGACAGAATGAATGGGGCCATGTATCGTGAGATTTTGAGTGCAAACCTCCTTCCATCAGCAAGGGTATTGAAGATGAAACGTGGCTGGGTCTTGCAACATGACAATGATCCCAAACATACCACCCGGGCAACGAAGGAGTGGCTTCGTATGAAGCATTTCAAGGTCCTGGAGTGGCCTAGCCAGTCTCCAGATCTCAACCCCATAGAAAACCATTGGAGGGAGTTGAAAGTCCGTGTTGCCCAGCGACAGCCCCAAAACATCACTACTCGAGGAGATCTGCATGGAGGAATGGGCCAACATACCAGCAACAGTGTGTGCCAACCTTGTGAAGACTTACAGGAAACGTTTGACCTCTGTCATTGCCAACAAAGGATATATAACAAAGTATTGAGATGAACTTTTGATATTGACCAAATACTTATTTTCCACCATAATTTGCAAATAAATTCTTTCCAAATCAGCCAATGTGATTGTTTGGATTTTTTTTCTCATTTTGTCTCTCATAGTTGAGGTCTACCTATGATGCCAATTACAGGCCTCTCTCATCCTTTTAAGTGGGAGAACTTGCACAATTGGTGGCTGACTAAATACTTTTTTGCTCCACTATATGTATGTATATATATATATATATATATAACTCTTATAGTTGGTAATAATCACTTTTGGGACAGACTGTAGTTGAAAGGCTACTATATATTTTATGTCTATTATTACCCTTATTATCCTTTCTCTTTTTCTGGCCCCAAGCATTCTTAGCTTTTCTCCATAACATAAAGCTATTGTGTGAACTCTTTATTCCCTTAACATTTAAAAAAATGATTATATTTGTCATCTTGTAAACAGGATGTGTAGAATTACCTCTAGTTCATATTCAGAGAAGTGGGCACATAAGAACATAGAACCATTGACTTAATTTTATCAAATAGACCATAAAGGATACATATGACAGCCTATCTTCCAGAAATATAAGACAAGAATCATAACATGAATCAAGAATCCTAACATAAATTAACTCACCAAAAGGTGATGAGGTGCACATAGAACTGCATGAAATGTATAGTGGTTACCTAGTTACATAGTTAGTCTGGCTGAAAAAAGACAAATGTCCATCAAGTTCAACCATATAAAAAAAAACAAAAACTGGAGATTGCAACATTTGGTGCAGCTCTGCATAGAAACCAGTCAGCTTCCATTTTTTTTGTCAAAGCTTAACTGAACAATTTGAAGTTAGAAGCTGATTGGCTACCTTGCACGGATGCACCAAATTTTGCACTCTCCAGTTTTAGTAAATCAACCCTATACTGTTTAAACAAATAAACATATGTTTCCAAATATATATCACACTTTGGATCTGGGGGATAAGAATCTGTACAAAAGTGATTATCCTGTAGGCACACTTCAGGTTCTACAAATTGTTCAGGATCCTGTATATATTAAGCACAGTCTTGTACCTGAGTCAGCAGGTGTTATTAGCTTAGGACCAATCCTTAGTGATGTGAAATACTGTTGTTAACACCTCGGCAGGGAGGTTTGTGGTAGCTTGACAGTTAAGTCCCAGTTGTTCCGAACCTTTAACCCTTCTGATGGTGTCACGTACCTGATGGGAGACTGAAATGACGAGGTCGGCCTCACTTGTGTCACTAGCCCTGACCGCACTGGAGTTGGAACAGAGGGAGTCTAGGACCCAGGGGAACAAGAGCGCCAGTAGTTGTTGTTTGCAGCTCTTGCAGATGATGACTCTGGAAGACTGATGATCTTCTGATTCAGGCACAGTAGTAACAAGCAGAGCAGGTCTTGTAGATTGCCAGGCATGCACCAGAGCAAGGCAGGTAGTGAGGTTAAAAGACAGGAGCAGTGTCATGGGAATAGCCAGGGTCATCAACAGTCGGGCAGCATGGTACAGAATCAGAAGGAAACCCAAGGTCAGGAGCAGAGCCGAAGTCAGGAACCAGTATCAATCAGGAGAGCAATCAGAGTCAGGTGAGAACAAGCTGGGTCAGCAACAAAGGAATCACACAGGAACAAGCAGGACACGGGGGAGCTGAAGACCAGTCAGTATCTAACATGGGCAGAGACACTCATTAAATAGGCCGTCTGGTGCCAATCTTCACCGTACGCGCATTTCTGCAAGCATGCGTATTTCTAATCGCGATTCGTCTTGCCGCAAATCCCTTACAGATGGGTAATGTTCAGCCAGTGATGGCTGTACATAGGTATTTTGCAACTTCGTTGGGAAGTCCCATTTCTTTGAAATTTATTTTCTTTTAAAATTTGAGCTATCTGGGAAAATTATTTCAATGTTTGTGTCCAGGGAATACCCTCAGTACAGCTGAGTGAAGAGGAGGATTCATCTGGGGTCTGAGGAGGTACACCAGAGAGCTGGAATGCTCCTAAAGGAGAGCCTATTTTTGTCCATATCTGTACATAGTTGCTAAGGAGTTTGTCCTCAGGTTTTCAGTTTCCTTGGGCATCCCATTTACCCCTCATCATCAGTTATTAACCCCTTAATAAAAGTCACAAAACCAAGTTCAAGGACTATTTACTGACTCTGAATGCAACGTGTGGAGAAAAATGCGTGTTGCTTAGATGTGAAGAGCGGTAGGGGGACCCAAAACCCAGTGACTCCTAAGGGGTAGTGCTAAAGTAAGAGAAAGGAAATGCACTGATGGTCCATAGGCCTTATGGTTATTCCTGGTCTGTTGTGCACTGTTTGATGTACGCCTCTTACTCACCAGCACTTTGGAGATATGGCACACTGTTGGGGAAACTGACAGCCTCTTGGTTACATCTCTGGTGCACAGGTGTTTCTGTCATTCTATTTTCAGTTCTGGTAAAGGTGTCTTCAATATCTGACCTGCTGGTGTCATCATGGAACTCTTCCCACTGGGGGACATGGATGAAGTCTATGAGGTGAGCTTCTGGATTGCATATTTCTTCTACTTCTTGCAGAACATTGTTACCAGAGGTACAGAGGACATTCCTAAAGGGTTTCTGTCACTTCTGAGAAGCTATATTTTTATTGGGTTGCTGGTAGGAGAACAATTGAAGTGTAGCCCCAGGATTATATGCCCATGTACTTCAGCAGCCAAGCCGCACACCCTAGTTATGGATTTTTTTAATGAAGGACTGATACCTATCTATAGAATGTAGTGGAATGCCACAAAATAGTAAAATATATTTGAAAAAACTCCCAATCAGTTCTTTCAAATGATTGTTGGCACTACTTACCTTATGGCTGCATGCATTCCTGGGTATTTTTTAATCCTTGTGCAGCTTGTGGCTCACTTCCTAAATTACGTTATTGCTTGCTGCCCCTGGTTAGCCTTCCTGCTATCCAGCCTACATCTTTGTCCATTGATTCCTGTGCACCCACCACTGGCTTTGTTTCCTGGCATTTCTTGTTTACTGCCTGCCCTAACCTCTAACTTGTATCCTGGATATCAATATCTGCAGCAAGCCCTGACCTATGAACTGCTACCTAATCACCTAGTTGGCTTCACTGACTTCTAGTTTGCTCCTGGTTATCTGTGTCTACTGCCTGCCCTGAACTCTAGCTTGTATCCTAGATATATGTGTCTGCAGGCCTGCAAGTCCTGACCTATGGACTACTACCTAATTACCAAGGTGACTCCACTGTTACCTGCAGTTTACCTAACTACACCAAACCTACTTCCTGTGCTTTCCTGACTCGTAGTTTGTGGTGAACCTGGGGAGTCTTGACCTGGGGTCAGCATGCAGTTAACACTTTGGTGATTCCTGATCCAAGTCCAAGGTCTTTTCCATTCCAGCATGACCATGATAGCGTTTCCTGATCATACATCTTACAGAGTGATTCAGTGTGGTTCCTATTCTGCAGATCCAGCTTCAGAAGACCAGCCATTGGCCTACACTTTCTTTCCTTGGCTATCCAGTGTAGCTGGAGGGTCCGCACTGGCACAGTCATCATCTTCACTATGATGTTTTTAGTGTCAATGGATAGAAGCATAATTTTTTTATTATTTTGTGTGGTGTGTCAGATTTACTTAATTATCTTCATGGGCTTATCTGTTGTTTGTTTATTTTAATAAAATAAATTTATTAAAAAAGACCAGTAGGTAACAAGCTGTTTTGTTGTCTAAGACTTTACCATAAATCTTAATACTGCATTTTAGGAACATGATTTTATGGTTATAGGCACAATAATTGTGACTTCTGTCATCTTTTGGTATTTAAAAAGTAGATGCTAGCATTAAAAACTCTGAAGTATGGTCCTGTGTTACTTTAGAAAGAGGACTAGCTCCTTAACCACTTGCCCACCACCCTATAGCAAATGTATTGCTACACGGCAACACAGTTGCGCAAAATCACATATATATATATATATATATATATATATATATACACGTGATTTGTATTTCCGGGTAGGGAGCACACAAAATTCTGTATCTTTAATTTGATAGATATACTTGGAAGAATTACATTTATTGACTGTTCTCACTATTTTTCCCACATTTATTCACCTGAAGGTAATTTGTAACTTATCATAAAAATGAAATCAATATTTTTATCTAATAAAACTTTACTTCTTTTATGACAAGTTTCAAATTATTAAATGTGGCTTCAGAGATATTATATTTACTTTTTTGGTTCTAGAAATTAAATCTTAGAAATAACTCAGAAATGTTTTCATGTTTTCCTTTCTGGATCCTAGATCATTGAGAACCAGGGGTGGACTGACCATTTGGAAACTCGGGCACTGCCCAAGGGCCCGGGGTCAGTAGGGGCCCCATGAGATGCCCCTGGTACCTTTTTCATAGGCTTTTTTGAGTTTGGGCAAGGACACAGGGGCCCCATGATCCCCTATTGCCCGGGGGCCCCATGAGTTGTCAGTCCGCCCCTGTTGAGAACCCTTTTTAGGGACACTTTACAGTATGCATCACAAAGTAAAACCAACATAGAGACATTATTAATTATTTTCAAAGTCTTTGTCGATTGTTTTCTGAAGATAATCTCTATCTTCTACACTTTTCAGTAAAGTAGCATTTAGCTAATAATATGCCTATATTTAAATGCAAATTGATAGCAACATGATCTGATAAATAACTTGGATGAATTAAAATTTTGATTACATTTTAAGTAAAGCTTGGAGATGCATAAAAATAATCCAGTGTGAAATATATGTTGTGTGATTTAAAATAAAATAAGTATATTCCTGGATTGCTGGGTTAAATACTTGCAACACATCCAGTATTTGTAGAATAATTAGCCCAGATTGAACATTCATTATTGCTGTTATAGAAAAATGTCTTGAATCAAACATCCTACCCTTAAGTACACCTATGGGCATTAAATTATTTACAAATTCTTAACAGGTAGTAAAAGTACTTTAACACTCTGCCAAATGCACCTGTGCATTGCTGGGTAAACACTAGCACCATATTCTGTATTGTAGTATAAATAATCCAGATGTAACCCTCTTTTTTACCGTAATAAAAATCTCCAGCTTGGAGCAATGTTAAGTATACATATTCTCCAAGGAGCAGGGCCCTCCTCTTGTATTGAACTGTATCGTTGCTGTCTTGTTTCCCTTTTATTGTAAAGTGCTGAGCAAATTGTTGGTGCTATATAAATCCTGTATAATAATAATATTCCATGCCTGTGGGATCCCTGTGAAGGCTGTAAACCACTGTAGTAGTTGCCGAAACTACAGTGATCGCTGCTGTTTTCACCATTCACAAAACATCTTGCATTTTTCAAAGTAAATGCAAGGCATTTTCTGACTGGACATGGTGGAGAGGTGGTGCCGTCACAATCTCCACTTCAATCCTAGAATGCTGGACTATGAAGGAAATATGATTTTTGTACTCACCATAAAATACTTTTTTTGGAGTTCATTGAGGAACACAGGAATTCTTAGAATTTTAAAATTGTCAGATTACACTGTCGCCTACAGGAGAAAGGGATACTGGCAATAAAAAGCTGTTGGCCACCACAGGATACCCTTGCCCACAAATATTACTCCTCAGTTTTGTAGCCAAGTATTATGAAGATCATTAAAAAGGGGGTTAGGAGGGACTTGTATTCCTCAATGGACTTCAAGAAAAGGATCTCATGGTGAGTACAAAAATCCTGTTTTCTTTTTTGTCCAATGGGGGACACATTAACCTCCCTGGCGGTATGATTATTTCAGATTTTTGGTGCTGAAAGTGGTACCATTATTTTGCATGGAAATTTGGCGTTTTATATTGTAGGCTGTAATTCTTAGGAATAACTCACTGAAATCTGTCCGGACAAGAGTCTAGTAAACATCCCGGGTAGGATAAAACATGAAACACGAACTCATAAATTATAATTTAATAAATAATCATTAAAAATAATAATATAATAATAAATTTAATTCAATAATATAATCATCTAATGTTTGTGTAGTATTATGTTCAGCAAACTGTGTTCTTCTATTGTGACTTAGATGACGTTCAGAGCACATTTTATGCCCAATTCATGCAAAACTCCACGTAATCCCAAGGGGTTCACATACTTTTTCTTGCAACTGTATATGCAGGACGTTGTTTTGTTTTTTTGTTTTTAATTCACTGCTTTTACATTTTTGGTTGACTGTGTATTCACCATGTCATATGCCCACCCTTTCAGAAGATCTTAGTATCAAAATAAAGATATTATTAGCATCTATTATTGATGTTTATTGACTACTCTGCATTGGATTCAAAATACCATTCTTTTTTACAGTTCGCTCTAGTTAGCTGCTAACGTATTCTAATATGCTTATATTCGGTTTATAATCCACACCCCAAAATAGGATGAGTCAGAGAGATCCCCTTGATGGGTGGTTACACCCTGTATGATGGCATTTTTTCCTTTTGTATAGGAAACACTACCCAAGTCCAGACAATGCTGGCTGAGGAAGTTCCCCCTTCAAATTGTCTACACCTAAGCAGAAAAAGAAGGACTTTGACATTTTGACCTAGACAGGATCAGAACACCTGTCTAGCCATGGTGTGATGCTTGATTCCTCCCTGATGGTTAATGTATGTCAATGTCCTAGCATTTTCCAACTGAATCCGGAATAAAGATCCTTCCAGCAGAATGATCCATCAGTGCAGTGACAGCCAAACTACATGACATTCCAGGAAATAGCTTGGGAGATGAGGCTCCATCCCTAACCAAGTCCCCTGCTTCAACAGGGTGCCCAGTACTTCTCCAGAGCCTGACAAGCTGACATCAGTCAGGAGGATCTTCTAGAATTTGGAATAGACAGAGGATATACAATTGTACGTGCGATATATATAGAATTGGAATCTCCATTCACCAATTGTAAGACACTTTGCTAAAAGCCTAATTATCAAATGGAAGGCCTGCAGTTTGCTGTGGTTGATAAATTCTACCCGAACCAAAGAGGGGGCAAATTTGATTAGTGAATACTGAATGACTGTGGGTAGAACAGTTTCCAGGGAGTCAGTGGCCCACAGTAAGTTATGACATTTTTGCTGTAAGAGGTATTCTTCACTTAATTTCGTAATTCCATTGGACCAGGCATCTCCCAGGCATGCACTGGCACATTTTAATAATTTTGTAATGAATAGTTAATATAAGAATGTAAGCCCAAAGCCTTTTTGAAAATGTTTGATTACTGTGCCTGTACTTAGTAAGGAGGATGGATGTATTGGTTTTTGCCCAGGTTAGCCTGGGCCCTTATCACTCTAAGAGTGGGGATTGTGATTGATGGTAATTTGGATTGCTCTCTGGAAGTGTGCAGGCTTCTGGGCTGTCAGTGCAGTCTTAATACTCCCAACCCTAGATTCTCTGCATCCGCGTCAGGTGCAGGGACATTGGGCAGAATTAAATCAGCACGCAATTTGTTTCTCTGATGTCTGATCTCTGCATTGGGGAGTAGACTGCCCCACAAATGAACCTGAGGTGACATATCTGAAAGTGGGTACAGCAGGGTTAAGTAAAGAGAGGGAGGAAATGGTGGAGAGGAGTCTCCCTAGGGCCATTACTGGACACCAGGTGGCATGGTATCATTGCTCCTGGCACATCATTCAGAGGGTGCCTTAGGTTATTGGTATGATTTAAGCCTGGAGGACAAAACAATCCTCTTTTTTTAAGTTTGAAAAAGTTATGTGAGTATAAGACTATAACTACTAAGTGGTGGAATTACAGGAACATGTTTGGTGAATTACTACGTATGCATCAGGTTCTGCACAGGGTGGAGTGATCTGTAATGCTATTAAATGAATTGTTCGTACAAAGATATCTTTTAACACATATATACCATCTGCTTGCGGGGGTCCTTAAGAAGTGTTTTCTAGCCAAGGAAGACAACCTAAATCTCCATCAAGCAAACATTTTGGTCAAAGCCACTGATTTCGTACTCCACTATAATTACTTCCAGTTCTCCTAGGAATTTTTTCTTCAAATATATGAGACCGCCATGGGTGCCAGTTTTGCACCAGGTTATGGAACACTGGGAGGACCTTCACATTTGGGTGCAGAACCCTTTCTCTCACCATCTGGTCTTCTATGGTTGTTACATAGACAACTTGATTATTATCTAGCAGGGTCACTCTGATACCAGTCAGGGAATTTTTCCAATATTGTAATAGAAACCAGTTCTGGATCCACTTCCAATTGGTCACACATCCTTCCACTCATCTTTATGGAACTTGAATAATATTATGACTACCATTGCTGAATTAGATCCTGCACCCACTTCAAGCTGACAGTAGGAAATTCCTACCTCCATCGGAACAGTTGCCATCATTCAAGGTGGACTTCTAACATTCCTTAGAGCAAATTCTGTCACCTCAAATGGAATTGTAGCACAGTGGAAGATTTCCAAAAGGCATATTCTCAAAAAGAAATATCTTGAGAAGGGTTATACAACTGTGTCTATTGAACAGTTTATTTCTAAATATCAGTCATTATGCTCAATATCTAGCCCAACTCAGGACAAAAATTCTCAACCACAAAAGAAGGGCCCATTATTGTTATACCATACAACAAACATTGGACGATCCGCAGATCCTTCTCAAAACATTGGGGCATTCTCTGAAATTACCCCAAGCTTAAAGTGGTTCTAAAGACTCAAAGGTTTTCTACCTTCATGCATTCTATGCATAAAGGTAAAAAATCTTCTGTGTGTAGCAGCCTCCCCAACATTTACCTGAGCCCCCTCTTGATCCGGTGATGACCACCAGAGCCTCGGTTCTCCAGGGGCTCTCACTCCTGATTGGCTGAGGCAGCAGCATGTGCAGCAGGGGGAATCCCCCTGAGCAAATCACGTGACCCTGGGGCATAACGCATAGGGGAAGGGCACATGACATCACAACGCTCTGCATGCAATTGAGAGTGGTAATTATATCAGACCAAATTGCCAATTTGTACTACTGGCATTTTAATATTTATATGCTGGAAATGTGTGGTACACTTCAAGCACCCTTTTAATGCGAGTGTGATTCTAGAGGATTGGGGAATAGAGGAAAGTGTTTTAAAACTATATAAGCACTATCTTTTGGTGATTTCTGTTTCCCCTACAATACAGGATTCAATTAACTAGCAAAGGAAAGGAGTGGAGAAATCGGAGATATATTGGAGGAAATGTGAAGCATCGGAGCACTTTCTAGTGATAATATCACAAGGTATTAAGAAAAGAGCTGCATTTATAAACTGGATTGTGGATTTGGGACTTTAACTATCATAGATTTACTTATTTCAAGTTAAGATCACAGAGTGTTTATATATAGCAGCTCACAAGAATACGCACACATTTCTTTTAAGCATAATATGTTTGTTATTAGAAAAAAAAAAAACAAGACTTTTGTATCACTTTAAAGATAATATTCCAGAAGTACCCAGTCTAATTTTTTAGAAACCTAGAAACATAAAAAATGAGCAACGTGAAAGAGATAGGATAGTCCTCTTCTGCCAACTATCCTATTTTTTTCCTGATCAGAGGACTGTACCAGTGCCGTAAGAAGAAGTGTCTTACCTGTGCACACGTACAACATGGTTAGAAGACAAATTTCAGATACAAAGTTTACACTATAGATGAATTCTTGACTTGTTCAACCAACTATGTCATATACATGATCACCTGTCCATGTAATCTATGTTATGTTGGACGTACCATAATGTCCTTACATACAAAAAGAGGTATTGAAAATAAAGCCTCAAAATTTAGTATAACATGTCACTTAGGTTTATGTCATAATGGTGACCCATCTCAGCTCAAAGTGACAGCTACTCAAACCATATCTCCTAGTTTAATAGAAGAAGAAAGATTTAAGTGCTCAAGAGACTTATTGGATTTTTAAATTGGGAAGTCTCAAGCCAAGAGGCTTTAACAAGAAACTTGAGGTACACACAATTCTATAAAGTTACTCAGGTAGCCTCCGGGTTCCCCTTAACCCTCCATTGCAATACCCCTTACGGGGAAGACTAAGTTGAAAGGCATAAGTCTCTAGCTGTCCACTCCTGGACAGAGGGGTTCCCCATAGTACTGTCTCTTATTACACTATTAAGGGAACACACATGTTCATATTTAAAACATATATGAGTGTCTATATAGAATCTGTTTTTATTTCTTGTATATTGATTATTTTTATTGGATTATTTTTATTCATTTAAGTTTACACTCATATTTGATTAGTACTTTTGCCTCTAGCAACATCATGATGTTGCAGACTTGCTCTTTAATCATTGAGGCACACATTTTTTATATATTTATACTCTTAATTTTTACATGCGGTTATTTGTTTGTTACATATTTGCAACTTTTTTTTACCTTGCTCCTCCTGAAACTGATATATATTGTGTAAGTTACATGAATACTCAGTTCTGGCATTGCAAGAGTTAATTGTAATTATGATGGCTACCATGTATTCCCTGAAGGTTAACTATCGTGGTAGACTGACAAAGGGGGCCTTTAGACTCCTGAATTGCGTAGCCCAGGTGCCCTTGCGTGTGGTGGATCAATTGGTGCTGAATTTGCATTGTTCCTGTGGCATACCTTGCAGCTTTCTGTCTCCTACCCTGGGGGCTACCGTGGCTCCTGCTACCAGTGGCTGTACCGGTTCCCACAGTGGCTGAGATTTTCTGAGGATACAGCGGTTTGTTCACCCTCTACCCAGATCTAGGACTTGCACTGCAAGATATGCCCTTGTCTATCCATGTATGTAAGAGCATAACTAATTGTTATTATTTGTTTACTTAATACAACTAACTTGGTACATCATATGACTGCTTGGCTCCCCTCTCTCCTCCCTTCTTGTCTATGCTGCAAACTGCTTAGACCCAGAATGTAGATCACTGGATCATAATGTGCATAGAGTGAGGAAATATCACTCAGCCTATAACATACAGTATGTAACATAAGTCCATTTGTTTTAATGGCTCTGAAAAAGCTCTATGACCTCTGGGTTATGTATACATACAGTAATTTTAAGTACTTTGATGTATAAATAAAAAGTCTGTATTTATACTGTATACTTTGTGTGTTGTAAAATATACTTTGTGAATGCTGGAATCAAAAGTCCTACGTATATTGGTACACTCACTTCAGCATTAATCACAAATACAAGGAGTCCAGTGCACTCCATACAGCAATGAGACCCAGTCATAGGAGGGTGCTGTGATGAAATGGCAGATAGCACCATCAAAGCATAAGACCACTCCACCAACACATCATGTTTAACTAGAAAGGACACTTTAGGCTCGGTTCACATTGCCACGACTTGGGATCCGACTTGTGAGACCCCATGACATGTCAAATCTCATGTTAGTCAATGAGAGCTGTCCTAATTAGCACTACTGAAGTCGCTCCGACTTTAGAAAAGGTTCCTGTATTACTTCAAGGCAACTTCTACCACACTTGTGCCCATAGACTTGCTTCAGAGTTACTTAAGAGTTGCTTTAAAGTCACTCTCAAGTTGCCTGGCAAAGTCGCACTGTAAGTCGCGAGACTTTCAGTTCGCAATAGTGTGAACCAAAACTTAATGTCACTAACAGAAACCTTCAATGTTCAATCACAATCCCATACCCACAGAATGGCTCAAAGATGGCCTACAATCTCATCTAGTGTGCATAAAATGCAAACAGTGCATCATACACAGGTACAAACCTAAACAAACCAATACAGAAAAAACACATTAAATAAGGTACCTGGAGCAAAAGCTCTATCACCACACTAAACAGATCATTGTATAAAGCTCAAATGGAATCAGCTTGCATCCATCATCATGGTACCTCCCCTGCTTGATAAGGCCCGATCACAACATAAGGTAAAAACAGGAACTGCATCAAAGTCCGGAAGGAAGTGTATCATCAGACACGTCTCTGAGCTACACTGTGCATTCTCCCACCAGAAGCAATTATAAGAGGTAGGGCAGGACAATAGAACATGCCAGGAAGGGCACAAGAAGGCACCATGGCAACAGTAACACACAAAGCTATATACCATATTGTATTTAAATGCCTGGATGTAAATGCCAAATGGATGTAAATGCATCTACACACGCTTTAAAGCAGGAGCATCTAAATGCAGAAAAAAGTCTGAGAAGCATAAATGTTATTTATACCTCCCAGATAACTTCTCCTATGTTGAGGCCTTGTTTACAAGGGGTTCACAAAGGTGTTCCATGAATCCCAGTGCAAGCAATCCCATTGCTATCAATAGGGATGTAGCGGTTGCATAAGCACACACTGTCTGCATTCAGGGCAGTGTACCTGCACAGATGTCAAATTGGGAGCAGAAACCATGTCAGTGCATCCACTGCATACCTATTGACATCAATGGGATTGCCTGCATGGGCATACATTGTAGTACACCCTGTGTGAATGAGACCTTAGCCTCTTTCACGTGTTGTGAGGATCGCATGTGCGCTGGCACAGCAGCCTATCCAATTTAAATGGGCTGACGTGCCTCACAAAACACAGGGAAAAGGTCACTGCATCTTTCCACAAATCGCAACCCACAGGGGAACTGCACTACAGTGCGGTTCCCAGTGTGGGTGCGACTTCTAGTGCTGGCAGCACTCCATTAGAATTATTGGCACCTGCGCACTGGTCCCGCAATTTGTTACATAGTTAGTCTGGCTGAAAAAAGAAAAACGTACATCCAGTTCAAGTTAAATTTGCCTTCTCTTTGTCCCCAGTCACCCATTCTAGATGATTTTGTAAAGGCCCTACATGCTCGGACCTGACCTTGTTACTATTAACCACTTGCCAATCGTGCTATAGCCGAATAATGGCTACAGTGTGGTTGTCCAGTTCTGGGAGGGCGTCATAGGACGTCCTCTCAGAATGCGCTCTCCTGTGTGCCCCCAGCGGCGCTCACCCGGTGCTGTCCGTGATCACTGTGTCCTACAGACACAGCTGATCACATGATAAGGTAAAAGGCCAATCACAGCGGCCTTTTACCACGTGATCAGCTGTATCCAATGAGTAAATACAGTTGCTGGTTATCAGCTGCACTTTCTTCACGCTGTCACAGCATGATTAAAGTACTGCTGATAATTGGCAACTGTCACAGAGGACATCTGCACTGATCATCCGGGCACTGACTATCAGTGCCCTGATGATCAGTGCCCAGTAGTGCCGCCCAGCAGTGCCACCCACCAGTGCCCAGCAGTACCTCCCACCAGTGCCCAGCAGTGCCACCCATCAGTGCTGCCCAGCAGTTGCACACATCAGTGCCCAGCAGTGCCTCCAGTTAGTGTTGCCCATAAGTGTCACCCATCAGTGCAGCCTATCAGTGCCCATCATTGCTGCATATCAGTGCAGCATCATTAGTGCCTCCTCATCAATGCCCACCAGTGCTGCCTCATCAGTGCTGCCTATTAGTGTCCATCAGTGCTGCCTATCAGTGCAGCCTCATCAACGCACATCAGTTTAGGAGAAAAATTACCTGATTGCAAAATTTTATAATAGAAATAAAGAAAACCTTTTCTTTTTTCAAATTTGTTGCTCTTTTTTTGTTTATAGTGCAAAACAATAAAAAACAGCCAGTGGCAAATAAATACCACCAAAAGAAAGCTCTATTTGTGTGAAAAAAAATTATAAAAATTTCATATGGGTACAATATTGCATGACCATGCAATTGTCATTCAAAGTGTGAGAGCATTGAAAGTTGAAAATTGGCCTAGGCACAAAGGGATTAAAAGTGCTCAGTAGGCAAGTGGTTAATATATTTGAAGAATTTTGGGGGGTTTGTCCTGCTACCTTTTCAATCTGTAGTTCGTTTTCAATTTTGTGTGCGGGTGGTTGCAGCTGCAAGAAGTACGGCTCCCGCAGCAGCTTTTACCTGCACTAGTGTGAACCGAGCCTTAGAAAAGCTAAACATAAGAGTGTCAGTGTACAAGAGGCCTTAGAAACACCTGCTACGTGTTTGCATTAGAGGACTGGCAGGCTGTCAAATTCTGCTGTAACGGAAAGTAAAAGGAAAGAGCTGTTGTGAACTTTGAGGATTCATTTTTTTATTTAGAATATGGAAATACTTTAGTGTGCATAGTCTGGTCACAGGTGTGAATTAGATTTCTATATGATTTATCTAAACTTTGTAGACTCTAGCATGCTAGGTTACTTCTCTTACAATTCACCATATTTGCATCACTCAAACCTTGATAATGAGAGTGAGGAAACTTTATGTGTAAAATTTGTAACTATTAAAATTGCTATTACTGAAATGGTTGAATGATCTGTCAGTTCACCTACTAACGTTTCTGAAGTACCATAAAATATGCAAACTTTCAACAGTACTGTAAATACTTGAATTGCATAGAAGTGTTTTCAGTGCAACTAATGAATAGATAATAATACACATATATATACATACACACACACATAGTGCTCAGTACACCCTTTTTGAAAAGTAAGATGTTAATCAATATCTCAATGAACACAAAAACAATTTCCAAGATTTTTACAAAACTGAGTTTGATAGAACATTTGTTTAGCTCATTACATGAAAGTAAGGTTAATAATATAACTTAGATTACATCTTCAGTTTTACTCAAATTAGTTGATCCAAAAATGAATACACCCCACAACAAAAACTACTACATCTAGTATTTTGTATGACCTCCATGATTTGTAAGGACAGCATCAAGTCTTCTAAGCATGGAATGAACAAGTTGGCGACATATTGCAACATCTATCTGTTTCCATTCATCAAAAACGACCCCTTTTAAAGCCTGGATGCTGGATGGAAAGTGATGCTCAACCTGTCTCTTCAGAATTCCCCATAGGTGTTTGGTTGGGTTTAGATCAGGAGAATTACTTGGCCACTGAATCCCTTTCACCCTGTTCTTCTTCAGAAATGCAACAGTGACCTTGGATATGTGTTTTGGATCATTGTCATGTTGAAAAAATGTACGACGACCAAGGGCACGGAGTGATGGTAGCATCTTCTCTTTCAATATAGAGCAGCACATCTGTGAATTCATGATACCATCAATGTAATGCAGCTCTCTGACACCAACAGCACTTATGCAACCTCACAGAAGGACACTGCCACCACCATGTTTCACTGTAGGCATGGTGTGTTTTTCTTTGTACTCTCCACCTTTACGACACCATACAGTTTTGAAGCCATCAGTTCCAAAAACATTTATCTTGGTCTCATCACTCCAGAGTACAAAGTCCCAGTAGTCTTATTTTTCAGCATGGGCCTGGCAAATTCTAGGTGGGCTTTTTTGTGCATGGGCTTTAGGAGAGGCTTCCTTCATGGACGTCACCCATGCATGCTATTTTTCTGCAGTGTACGCTGTAATGTTTCATGGGAAACAATCACCCAAGTTTGGCTTTCTACTTCTTTAGCTAACTGCAGTGAACTCACATAGCGATTTTCTTCAACCTTTTTCATCAGAAGACACTCCTGTCGAGGTGTTAACTTCCATGGGCGGCCTGAACGTCTCTGTGAGATGGTTGCAGTTCCATGTTTGTTAAATTTTTGTATCAGTTTTGCTACAGTATTCTGACTAATAAGTAAAGCTTTGCTGATCTTCTTGTAGCCTTCATCTTTCTTGTGTAAAGAAATGATTTTCTTTCTCAGGCCTTGTGACATTTCTCTTCCATGTGGTGTCATTGCTGACAGCATGAAAGAGGAAGGAGTTTTCTTTGTTAAATAATGCCCTTTTATAATCAACTGTCTGCTGGACACCTGTTTAATGAATAATTAGACTCATCTGTAGTTGGATTCTTGTTAATTAGGATTTTGTTGTGTAATATTTAGCTTTGCTCCTTTCAGTGGGGTGTATTCATTTTGGAAACATGGTCTTGAATGAATTTGTTAGGAAAAATACTTTTTTGCATGTGCAAATTAACAAATCTTGTTTGCAATCAATGGCCCGCATTTGTGGGAGTATTTTGTAGTATAGTGTCCCATAGAAAATGTTGATTTTGGGGAAGTAAAGGTTTCCTGATAAATCTGTTGGGGTGTACTCATTTATGCTGAGCTATATATATATATATATATATATATATAAAAATATATATATACACACTATATTGCCAAAAGTATTGGAACGCCTGCCTTTACACGCACATGAACTTCAATGGCATCGCAGTCTTAGTCCTCAGGGTTTAATATTGAGTTGGCCCACCCTTTGTGCAGCTATAACAGCTTCAACTCTTATGTGAAGGTTGTCCACAAGGTCTAGGAGTGTATCTATGGGAATGTTTGACCATTCTTCCAGAAGTGCATTTGTGAGGTCAAGCACTGATGTCGGGCGAGAAGGCCTGGCTCGCAGTCTCTGCTCTAATTCATCTCAAAGGTGTTCTATTGGGTTGAGGTCAGGACTCTGTCCTGTTGGAACAGGACGGGGCCATCCCCAAACTGTTCTCACAAAGTTGGGAGCATGAAATTGTCCACAATATCTTGGTATGCTGACGCCTTAAGAGTTTCCTTCACTGGAACTAAGGCGCCAAGCCCAACCCCTGAAAAGCAACCCCACACCATAATCCCCCTCCACCAAACTTTACACTTGGCAATGTCTGTGAAGTACCGTTCCCTGGCAACCACCAAACCCAGACACGTCCATCGGATTGCTAGACAGAGAAGTGTGATTCGTCACTCCAGAGAACGCATCTCCATTACTCTATAGTCCAGTGGCGGCGCGCTTTATACCACTGCATCCGACGCTTTACATTGCACTTGGTGATGTAAGGCTTGGATGCAGCTACTCGGCCTTGGAAACCCATTCGATGAAGCTCTCTGTGCATTATTGTGCTAATCTGAAGGCCACATGATGTTTGGAGGTCTTTAGCTATTGACTCTGCAGACAGTTGGCGACTTCTCTGCACTGTGCGCTTCAGCATGCACAGAACCTGCTCTGTCATTTTACGTGGCTGAGTTGCTGTTATTCCCAGTTGCTTCCACTTTGTTATAATACCACTAACAATTGACCGTGGAATATTTAGTAGCAAGGAAATTTCATGGATGGACTTATTGCACAGGTAGCAACATATCATGGTACCACGCTTGGATTCACTGAGCTCCTGAGAGTGACCCATTCTTTCACAAATGTTTGTAGAAGCAGTCTGCATGCCTAGGTGCATGGTTTTATACACCTGTGGCCATGGAGGTGATTGGAACACCTGAATCCAATGATTTGGAGGGGTGGCAATATAGTTTTTATATATATATATATATATATATGTGTATATATATATATATACACAGTGAAGGAAATATGTATTTGATCCCCTGCTGATTTTGAATGTTTGCCCACTCACAAAGAAATGATCAGTCTACAAATCGAATGCTAGGTGTATTGTAACACTGAGAGACAGAATAGCAATAAAAAATTCAAAGGAAATGCATGTCTAACAAATTATGAACTGATTTGCATGTTCATAAGGGAAATAAGTATCACAAAACATGACTTAGTACTTGGTGGCAAATCCCTTGTTGGAAATCACAGAGGTCAGACGTTTCCTGCAGTTGGCCACCAGGCTTGCACACATCTCAGGAGGAATTTTGGCCCACTCCTCTAGGCAAATCCTCTCCAAGTCATTAAGGTTTGGTGGCTGACGTTTGGCAACTCGAACTTTCAGCTCCCTCCACAGATTTTCAATGGGATTAAGGTCTGGAGACTGGCTAGGCCACTCCAGGACCTTTAATGTGCTTCCTCTTGAGCCACTCTTTTGTTGCCTTAGCCATGTGTTTTGGGTCATTGTCATGCTGGAACACCCATCCACGACCCATTTTCAATGCCCTGGCTGAGGGAAGAAGGTTCTCACCCAAGATTTGATGGTACATTGCCCCATCCATGGTCCCTTTGATGCGGTGCAGTTGTCCTGTCCCCTTAGCAGAAAAACACCCCCAAAGCAGAATGTTTCCACCACCATGTTTGACAGTTTGGATGGTGTTCTTGGGGTCATAGGCAGCATTCCTCCTCCTCCAAACACGGTGAGTTGAGTTGATGCCAAAGAGCTCGATTTTGGTCTCATCTGACCACAACAATTTCAACCAGTCCTCCTCTGCATCATTCAGATATTCAGTGGCAAACTTCAGACAGGACTGGACATGTGCTTTTTTGAGCAGAGGGACCTTGCGGGCACTGCAGAATTTCAATCTTTGTCGGCGTAGTGTGTTACCAATTGTTTTCTTGATGACTGTGGTCCCAGCTGCTTGGAGATCATTGACAAGATCCTGTAGTTCTGGAATGATTCCTCACTGTTCTCATGATCATTGACACTCCACGAGTTGAGATCTTGCATGGTGCACCAGACGTAGGGAAACTGACAGTTGTTTTGTGTTTGTTCCATTTGAGAATGATTGCACCAACTGTTGTCACCTTCTCACCAAGCTGCTTGGCGATAGTTTGGTAGCCCAGTCCAGCCTTGTGTAGGTCTACAATCTTGTCCCTGACATCCTTGGACAGCTCTTTGGTCTTTGCCATGGTGGAGAGCATGGAATCTGATTGTTTGATTGCTCCTGTGGACAGGTGTCTTTTATACAGGTAACATAATGAGATTAGCAGCACTCCCTTTAAGAGACTGCTTCTAATCTCAGCTTGTTACCTGTATTAAAGACACCTGGTAGCCAGAAATCCTGCTGAATGATAGGGGATCAAATACTTATTTCCCTCATGAACATGCAAATCAGTGCATCATTTGTTAGACATGCATTTCTTTAGAATTTTGTGTTGTAATTCTGTCTCTCAGTGTTACAATACACCTACCATTTGATTTTTAGACTGGTCATTTCTTTTTGAGTGGGCAAACATTCAAAATCAGCAGGGGATCAAATACTTATTTCCTTCACTGCATATAATAACACTTACAGACAATTAATTAATAATTAATAATATTTGTATCTACTTAAATTATGTTGTGCATCTTATATGAGATTTTGTATCACTCGATATGTGGCATATTATTTGTACTCTTTATGCTGAATGCAATATGGCACATATACAAACACAAATCATTTATATGCAAAATTTTGGACTTGGCGTTTCCAGTTAAGGGATCTTTCCATATAGCGGTGAAAGGGAAAAATACATGAAACAACATTTTAAAATTCCCCTAGCTGCATGCAGCCATTAGCATACCTTATTTTATAAAATTGTTTTAGTAATAACTATAGAAGATTTAATTGAAGAACAACTATAAAGCAAACTACAAGATAATTAACAACAACAACAAGATGTGCAAGATACTTACAGTAACCAACCTATATTCATCTTCCAATAGTCTGCTGAAATCAAACTGAAAAGTTATGGGCTATACATTATCACTGCACATTGATCTGCCTCATTAAAAAACTCTACATGTTTTGTAACACAGAGCAGAAAAGACTGCATTGAATATTTTGGAACTTCAACATTTTTTGCTCACAAAATTTTGTACTTTAGATAGAGGTATGAAAGTTATCATTCTTGTTAAAAAGTTATTATATATGCATAATTTAATGAAAGTATACTTACAGTATGGAGTAATGTCTTCCTTTTGTCTTAGATATTTGTCCACTTTCGACTCACATCCAGGAAAAAAAGAATTCCATCCCATGAAAGTAGAGCAGTGCACTTGGTATTCCAAATTCAGACTGACTTCACTGTGCTTCTATTAATCACAGCGATTACACTGTGTGTGGCCATAAATGGTAAGGTATGAATCCCATGAATTTCCTTAAAGGTCTGTTTAAGATATCAAACAATTAAACTGCCATTAAAACCCTCATGAAAATAGATTCTTTTAAGTAGGCACAATTTCTACATGCATTAAAAAGCTAGAAGTGCAGTGATTTCTTTTAAGAAGGTCATACACTTCTTAACAACCTGCAAAAATGAAATGCTCTTTATATATTTTTCCTGGTGTGATGTATGGGGATTAAGCACAGATGCAGAGTATGTGCAAGAGTGCAGAGGAATCCGTAAGCAGGAAAGAAACTTTAGAGGTCTAAGCGTATGCCGTTATCAGCACAGGTGTTGATATAAGTAGTAAGGTCTGAAAGACCTTTAAGCAGTGTTGATTTCATTGGTAACTGAGATGCTAGCACTGTTAGAGTGTAAGTAGAACAATATACATATAGTCACCTTCCATGATTTATGTAGTTGTCAGCAAATCATATACATCTTTTTTCCAGTTATATTAGAACTAATAAAAACTGTTACTTTACAGTAACAATAAAAAGTTACCATTTCATAAACAAAAAAAATTATAATAATTTTACTGGATATGAAGTAAGATAAAACTAGGGAGGACATCTATGCATTTTCTTTGTACTTTGTTTTCCAAAACTCACTGGGCCTGATTTACTGAGCCCTGGTTCACACTATTGGGGCTGGTTGCAAGTGCAGGAATTGTATCTGTTCCCTCACCTGTACCCACCCACAGTGCTGCTTTTACGAGATGTGCAAGAATGCCATTTATTCTGAATGGCATCCTCACGCATCTCAGTGCACGGGTGCGGAAACCACAGGGAAACTGCATGGGTTTTTTTTAAAAAGGTGCATATACCTACAAGTTTCAACTAGTTCAAAAGTCAAAGCACTTAACCCCATTATTTGTTTCTCTTTTTGTAAACCCTAAAATTGAACTTCTCTTATTAGGTCATTTTTGGGCTGTTAAACATACCAATAAATGTGTTTTGTTATGTTTTGGATAAGTTTAACAAAATTCCTGTTGATACTGCCAGAAAGCTTCCTGTTCTGACTGCTATCAATTACATTGTTCTCAACTATTTCTGAAGGTTACAGATCCACATCCTTTTATATTATGAAGAATGGGAGAGAGTTTCATAGCCCTATCATGTTTTTGGGTAGGGTTTCATAGTCCAATCTTGTTTTTCTTTTCCTGATACAGAAGGGTGAGTGAGCATTGTCACCCTAGCAATAAAGAAAATAAAGAAAAAAGCTTGAAAAAAAAAGGAATGTAGCCATAACATCTAATGATTGGTAAGCTGCAATATATTAATTATTTTTTGATTATTGTTAGGTTGAGATATGCTTTAAGGCCTCATTCACATGGTCATTCAGGGTCATACACTGCCCAGATCAGTGCATTCACACATGTCACACACAAGTAATTATATGCAAATATTATGATTATACAGGATTTATATAGCGCCAACAGTTTGCTTAGCGCTTTAAAATATAAAGAGAGACAATACAGCAACAATACAGTTCAATACAAGAGGGTAAGGAGGGTCCTGCTCCTGGGAGCTTATAATCTAATTGGGAGGGGCTGGTGGTACAAAAGGTAATAACTGCGGGGGATTGACTGATGGGAAAAATAGAAGATTTGGTTATTAACTGAAGGCAGGATAGGTTTCCCTGAAGAGATATATTTTCAGGGATAGCCTAAAAGTGGGCAGAGTAGGTGATAGTTGGACAGATTGGGGTAGAGAGTTCCAGAGTTGTTCCTGAGGATGGGGGAGGCTGTAGAGAAGTCCTGCGGACAAGCATGAGGAGGAGACAAGTGAGCTAGAGAGCAGGAGGTCTTGGGAGGATGTTTATAGACAAGATTGAGATGTAATTTGGGGCAGAGTTGTAAATGGCTTTACATGTTATTGTTAATGTTTTGAATTTTATTCATTGAGCAATGGGAAGCCAGTGGAGGGATTGACAGAGAGGGATGGCAGACATGGAACAGTTGGTAAGGTGGATGAGTCTGGCAGCAGCATTCATGATAGACTGAAGAGGGGAAATCCTGCGATTAGGTAGGCCAATGAGGAGGGAGTTACAATAATCAAGGTGAGAAATAATAAGGGAGTGAATAAGTTGCTTAGTTTCAATGGTTAAAAAGGGGCGTATTTTGGAGATGTTACAGAGGTGAAGTTTGGACAGTGATTGGATTTGGGGCTGAAAGGACAGATCGGTGTCCAGGTTTACACCTAGTACCCTGGCATGATAGGAGGGACTGATGGTTGTATTATTGATCTTGATGGAGAAGTCAGGGGAGAGGGCACAGGCTGGAGGGAATATTAAGGGCTTGGTTTTATAAAGATTGAGTTTGAGGAAGTGTGACATCCATGCTGATATATCAATTAGTAAGTTAGTTATGCAAGCCAAGGAGGTGTGGATGGAGAATAGAAGGGGTCCAAGGACAGAACCTTGGGGGACCCCTACGGCAAAAAGTAGTGGAGAGGAGGAAACAGAATTATAGGTGACACTGAAGGAGCGCTGTGATAGGTAAGTGGAGAACCAGGAGAGAGCAGAGTCTCGCAGGCCAAGAGAGTGGAGTTTGTTGAGGAGAAGGGGATTGTCACCAGTATCAAATGCTACAGAGAAGTCAAGTAGTAAGAGTACGGAGTAGTGGCCATTGGTTTTAGCAGTTAGTAAATCATTAGTGAGTTTTATTAGGGCAGTTGCGGTGAAGTGCTGCTAGCGAAAGCAAGACTATAAAGGGACAGATGACTGGCCCTGTACGCAGACAGTTTGCATGCAAAGCCACTCATATGTCCCTAACCTCAGGTAAGCACTCCATGTGCCATTACATGTAAAGAGCTATGGACTTTGTCAACCTGGTTGAGGTATACAGTATATTCTACCAGATACCATCAATAAAGATGTACTGCAGACTGTGTATAAAACGATTTGTGTGCAAGTGGACAAACATCATGATGAGGTTTGTATTGTGGCTAGGGATTATCAACATGTTCATATCCCTAACAGAGATGAAAATACCCTCATGTGTACACTCATGTCCCTGGAGATTTTAAAACAGATCTGTATCCACAATTCAGAGCATAGAATCATATTTAAATTTTTCTGGTGCCATCATATGCACAGTCTATCAGCAGGACTAAGCTATCATTAAAATGGTGACATTTTGGGCAGATGAAGCCATAGCAGCTTTACAGGATTGCTTGAGATACACTGACTGGAATATGTTCAGGGATGCTGCCACTTTGAGGAGTCAAGTTAATCTTCAGGAGTACGCATCAGTGATTACTGCATCCATTAGTAAATGTGCCTAGGATGTATCCACTACATAGGGAATTAGGATGGTGAGGGTTCTGTTAAAAGAAAAAAACACAGCCTTTAAATCAGGGAATAGGGAAGCTTGGTATAGCTAAAACAAGGTTAAAAAGTGGTATTAGGGAGGCAAAGCAGAAATACCAACTGTGAATAGAAAGGGGTCTTAATCAAATAATTCAAAGAAGATGTAGCAAGGTATACAGGCAAGGCTTAAAGGAAAATAATTCTGTTGAACAGTGTGTAGCCTCTCTCCCAGATGATTTAACCACTTCCTGTCCGGACACTTTTACCCCCTTCCTGTCCAGTGAAAACACAGTGTTTCACTGTGTCCGGAGGACACATCGGGCACCGGATCGCGGTGCTGCACGCTCCCAGGGAGCGCGCACAGCTAGAAAGGCCGTTTATGAATGGCAACCCGCCCCTGGAGTGCCACCGTCCTGCCGTTTATAAACAGCAGGGGGACGGCAAGTGGTTAACTCTTACAGCTGCTTTGACCATATAAAGTAGATAAAGATGTGGCAGTCAAGTTGCCACCATGTCTGGGAGAGGTGTTTTTGTAGTATCCATCTGGGACTTGAGGCAGATTCTGTGAGGAAAGTAGCAGGGTCTGATAATACCCTTAGATGGATTTTGAAGGGTTGTGTTGTTCAATTAATTTTCAACTGAGATAGAGATATAAAAAATTTCACTCCAGTAGCAAGCTGTTCCTACACGTTTACGATATCAAAAATGGTCTCTGTGTCTAAAACATGTATTGTTTTTTAATTTGATCAATGGTGCTTTGAAAAACAGATCTTGCAGTATATGAAAGAAACTATATCAGTGGGGTTGGACCCCTTTCAGCTTGCATTTCGGCTGAATAGATCAACTAAGAATGTAATCGCCATAATTAGAGATGAGCGAAGTATTCAAAAATTCGATTCGACTGATTCGGCGAATTCGTGGACAATATTCGATTTGAGTCGAATATATTCGCTGTGAATTTAACTTAAAAAAGGGTGTTTCTAGGCTTCAGAGAGACTTAATATTAGTGCAGAACACTGTACCTTTAATTTAAATGCCCTTGGAGTCTGCTGGGGAAGAGAAATAATACTGTCAGTCAGTATGACATGCAGATGAGTGCCGTCGATCTTAGAATCACCGCACACTTCACTCATTTAGCCAGTCACGGGGGCCAAAACCAGTGTTTGGAGCCACAGTGTGGCGGTGGAAGCAGCAGCAATGGGAGGCCATACAGCAACCTATGACAAAATGGAAACCAGCAGGAGTGTGAGGAGACCTCAAAGTGGCACATGGCAGAGTGGGAGCAATGGGAGGCGGTACAGGAACCCATGTCACACTGTGGACCCAGCAGCAGCGTGACCAGGCGGTACGGGGGCCCATGGCAGATTTGGGGCCTGGCAGCACCTATGGGAGGCCTGTAATCTGCCAGCAACCTATGACAAAATGGAAACCAGCAGGAGTGTGAGGAGACCTGAAAGTGGCACATGGCAGAGTGGGAGCAATGGGAGGCGGTACAGGGACCCATGTCACACTGTGGACCCAGCAGCAGCGTGACCAGGTGGTACGGGGGCCCATGGCAGATTACAGGCCTGGCAGCAGCAATGGGAGGCCCGTAATCTGCCAGCACCCTATGACAAAAAATGGAACACACCAGCAGTGTGTGAGGAGACCTGAAAGTGGCACATGGCAGAGTGTGGCGATGGAGACAGCAGCAATGGGAGGCCGTACAGGGACCCATGAGAGACTGTGGACCTGGCAGCAGCATGAGGAGGCGGTATAGGGACCCATGGCAGATTAGGGGCCTGGCAGCAGCTATGGGAGGCCCGTAATCTGCCAGCACCCTATGACAAAAAATTGAACACACCAGCAGTGTGTGAGGAGACCTGAAAGTGGCACATGGCAGAGTGTGGCGATGGAGACAGCAGCAATGGGAGGCCATACAGGAACCCATGAGAGACTCTGGACCTGGCAGCAGCATGAGGAGGCGGTATAGGGGCCCATGGCAGATTAGGGGCCTGGCAGCAGCTATAGGAGGCCCGTAATCTGCCAGCACCCTATGTCAAAAAATTCAACACACCAGCAGTGTGAGGAGACCTGAAAGTGGCACATGGCAGAGTGTGGCGATGGAGACAGCAGCAATGGGAGGCCGTACAGGGACCCATGACAGACTCTGGACTTGGCAGCAGCATGAGGAGGCGGTATAGGGGCCCATGGCAGATTAGGGGCCTGGCAGCAGCTATGGGAGGCCCGTAATCTGCCAGCACCCTATGTCAAAAAATTCAACACACCAGCAGTGTGAGGAGACCTGAAAGTGGCACATGGCAGAGTGTGGCGATGGAGACAGCAGCAATGGGAGGCCGTACAGGGACCCATGACAGACTCTGGACTTGGCAGCAGCATGAGGAGGCGGTATAGGGGCCCATGGCAGATTAGGGGCCTGGCAGCAGCTATGGGAGGCCCGTAATCTGCCAGCACCCTATGTCAAAAAATTGAACACACCAGCAGTGTGTGGAGACCTGAAAGTGGCACATGGCAGAGTGTGGCGATGGAGACAGCAGCAATGGGAGGCCGTACAGGGACCCGTGACAGACTCTGGACTTGGCAGCAGCATGAGGAGGCGGTATAGGGGCCCATGGCAGATTAGGGGCCTGGCAGCAGCTATGGGAGGCCCGTAATCTGCCAGCACCCTATGACAAAAAATGGAACACACCAGCAGTGTGAGGAGACCTGAAAGTGGCACATGTTTGGGGCATGATTCATGGCGGATTTAGTCAGTTGTGTCAGGAATTGGTGGTTTGAAATCCAGACTAATCCACGCCTGATTCATTTTCACAAACGTGAGTCTCTCCACACTTTGGGTGGAAAGTCGTGTCCTCCGCGGAGTTGCAATACCTCCTGCCGCACTAAACACGCGCTCCGATGCCACGCTACTGGCCGGGCATGACAGCCTTTCAAGGGCAAATTCAGCTAGTTGGGGCCAAAGGTCAAGTTTCGTTGCCCAGTAGTCAAGGGGATTGTCTACCTCGGTTGGCAGGGTGCTGTCCAAGTAGGCCTAAGCCTGTTGTTTGAGGTCGTGCTCCAGGTCCACCTGATGCTGCTGCTGCTGCTGCTGCTGCTGCTGCGGCTGGTTATTAGTTTCCTCACTGTGCTGGTGAAGAAAGCTACTCATCATCGACTGCAGACTGAGGCAGCTGCTGCTGGTGGAGCTGTCACTGCTCCTACCACCCCACCCCTCCCCTGCTGCCATGGCAGCGTAACGCGAGCGCACAGGGCCCACAGTATCTGAGGATGGACGTTGGCGCAGACAGGCAGAGACCAGCTGACTACATAGGTGGTTTTTATAGTACGTTATTTTGGCCTCCCTCTCAGCAGGTGTGAAAAAGGCCACCATTTTGGAACGGTAGCGAGGGTCCAACAAGGTGGACAGCCAAAAGTCATCCCTCTGTCTGATGGTTATTATTCGGCTGTCGGTACGCAAGCAAGCGAGCATGCTATGGGCCATTTGTGCCAAGGAATGCGAGGGACTCCCTGCCTCCATCTCCACAGCATACTGCCACGGTGCGTCTGGGTCCTCTGTCTCCTCTTCCTCCTCCTCTACCAGATGCTCCTGCTCCTCCACTCCTGTCCGCTGAGTGGAAAAACCACCCATTTCACTCAATAATTCCTGAGCACCAATGTCCTCCTCTACCTCCTCCTCTTCTTCCTGTCCTGCCCCCACAGGGGTAATGTGGCGTTGAGATCTGTGCGCCACGTCTACCGCACCCTGACCAGCCATTATTAACAGCATTTGTTCCAGGACGTGCAACAGAGGAATGACGTCGTTCATCCCATAGTCCTGCCGACTCACGAATAGCGTGGCCTCCTCAAAGGGCCTGAGCAAGCGCAGGTGTCACGCATGAGCTGCCAATGGCTGACATCTAAGTTACACAGGGAGTACCTTTATCCGCTTTTAACATCAGGAAATCTGTGATGGCCTTTTGCTGTTCGTAAAGGCGGTCTAACATATGTAGGGTTGAATTCCACCTTGTTGCAACGTCACAGCATGAGGAGTCGGTACGGGGGCCCATGGCAGATTACAGGCCTGGCAGCAGCAATGGGAGGCCCGTAATCTGCCAGCACCCTATGTCAAAAAATTCAACACACCAGCAGTGTGTGAGGAGACCTGAAAGTGGCACATGGCAGAGTGTGGCGATGGAGACAGCAGCAATGGGAGGCAGTACAGGGACCCATGAGAGACTCTGGACCTGGAAGCAGCATGAGGAGGCGGTATATAGGGGCCCATGGCAGATTAGGGGCCTGGCAGCAGCTATGGGAGGCCCGTAATCTGCCAGCACCCTATGTCAAAAAATTCAACACACCAGCAGTGTGAGGAGACCTGAAAGTGGCACATGGCATGAGACACTGTGGACCTGGCAGCAGCATGAGGAGGCGGTATAGGGGCCCATGGCAGATTAGGGGCCTGGCAGCAGCTATAGGAGGCCCGTAATCTGCCAGCACCCTATGTCAAAAAATTCAACACACCAGCAGTGTGAGGAGACCTGAAAGTGGCACATGGCAGAGTGTGGCGATGGAGACAGCAGCAATGGGAGGCCGTACAGGGACCCATGAGAGACTCTGGACTTGGCAGCAGCATGAGGAGGTGGTATATAGGGGCCCATGGCAGATTAGGGGCCTGGCAGCAGCTATGGGAGGCCCGTAATCTGCCAGCACCCTATGTCAAAAAATTCAACACACCAGCAGTGTGTGAGGAGACCTGAAAGTGGCACATGGCAGAGTGTGGCGATGGAGACAGCAGCAATGGGAGGCAGTACAGGGACCCATGAGAGACTCTGGACCTGGAAGCAGCATGAGGAGGCGGTATATAGGGGCCCATGGCAGATTAGGGGCCTGGCAGCAGCTATGGGAGGCCCGTAATCTGCCAGCACCCTATGTCAAAAAATTCAACACACCAGCAGTGTGAGGAGACCTGAAAGTGGCACATGGCATGAGACACTGTGGACCTGGCAGCAGCATGAGGAGGCGGTATAGGGGCCCATGGCAGATTAGGGGCCTGGCAGCAGCTATAGGAGGCCCGTAATCTGCCAGCACCCTATGTCAAAAAATTCAACACACCAGCAGTGTGAGGAGACCTGAAAGTGGCACATGGCAGAGTGTGGCGATGGAGACAGCAGCAATGGGAGGCCGTACAGGGACCCATGAGAGACTCTGGACTTGGCAGCAGCATGAGGAGGTGGTATATAGGGGCCCATGGCAGATTAGGGGCCTGGCAGCAGCTATGGGAGGCCCGTAATCTGCCAGCACCCTATGTCAAAAAATTCAACACACCAGCAGTGTGTGAGGAGACCTGAAAGTGGCACATGGCAGAGTGTGGCGATGGAGACAGCAGCAATGGGAGGCCGTACAGGGACCCATGAGAGACTCTGGACCTGGCAGCAGCATGAGGAGGCGGTATATAGGGGCCCATGGCAGATTAGGGGCCTGGCAGCAGCTATGGGAGGCCCGTAATCTGCCAGCACCCTATGTCAAAAAATTCAACACACCAGCAGTGTGAGGAGACCTGAAAGTGGCACATGGCATGAGAGACTGTGGACCTGGCAGCAGCATGAGGAGGCGGTATAGGGGCCCATGGCAGATTAGGGGCCTGGCAGCAGCTATGGGAGGCCCGTAATCTGCCAGCACCCTATGTCAAAAAATTCAACACACCAGCAGTGTGAGGAGACCTGAAAGTGGCACATGGCAGAGTGTGGCGATGGAGACAGCAGCAATGGGAGGCCATACAGGGACCCATGACAGACTCTGGACCTGGCAGCAGCATGAGGAGGCGGTATAGGGGCCCATGGCAGATTAGGGGCCTGGCAGCAGCTATAGGAGGCCCGTAATCTGCCAGCACCCTATGTCAAAAAATTCAACACACCAGCAGTGTGAGGAGACCTGAAAGTGGCGCATGGCAGAGTGTGGCGATGGAGACAGCAGCAATGGGAGGCCGTACAGGGACCCATGAGAGACTCGGGACCTGGCAGCAGCATGAGGAGGCGGTATATAGGGGCCCATGGCAGATTAGGGGCCTGGCAGCAGCTATGGGAGGCCCGTAATCTGCGAGCACCCTATGTCAAAAAATTCAACACACCAGCAGTGTGAGGAGACCTGAAAGTGGCACATGGCATGAGAGACTGTGGACCTGGCAGCAGCATGAGGAGGCGGTATAGGGGCCCATGGCAGATTAGGGGCCTGGCAGCAGCTATAGGAGGCCCGTAATCTGCCAGCACCCTATGTCAAAAAATTCAACACACCAGCAGTGTGAGGAGACCTGTAAGTGGCACATGGCAGAGTGTGGCGATGGAGACAGCAGCAATGGGAGGCCGTACAGGGACCCATGAGAGACTCTGGACTTGGCAGCAGCATGTGGAGGCGGTATATAGGGGCCCATGGCAGATTAGGGGCCTGGCAGCAGCTATGGGAGGCCCGTAATCTGCCAGCACCCTATGTCAAAAAATTCAACACACCAGCAGTGTGTGAGGAGACCTGAAAGTGGCACATGGCAGAGTGTGGCGATGGAGACAGCAGCAATGGGAGGCCGTACAGGGACCCATGAGAGACTCTGGACCTGGCAGCAGCATGAGGAGGCGGTATATAGGGGCCCATGGCAGATTAGGGGCCTGGCAGCAGCTATGGGAGGCCCGTAATCTGCCAGCACCCTATGTCAAAAAATTCAACACACCAGCAGTGTGAGGAGACCTGAAAGTGGCACATGGCATGAGAGACTGTGGACCTGGCAGCAGCATGAGGAGGCGGTATAGGTGCCCATGGCAGATTAGGGGCCTGGCAGCAGCTATAGGAGGCCCGTAATCTGCCAGCACCCTATGTCAAAAAATTCAACACACCAGCAGTGTGAGGAGACCTGAAAGTGGCACATGGCAGAGTGTGGCGATGGAGACAGCAGCAATGGGAGGCCGTACAGGGACCCATGACAGACTCTGGACTTGGCAGCAGCATGAGGAGGCGGTATAGGGGCCCATGGCAGATTAGGGGCCTGGCAGCAGCTATGGGAGGCCCGTAATCTGCCAGCACCCTATGTCAAAAAATTCAACACACCAGCAGTGTGAGGAGACCTGAAAGTGGCACATGTTTGGGGCATGATTCATGGCGGATTTAGTCAGTTGTGTCAGGAACTGGTGGTTTGAAATCCAGACTAATCCACGCCTGATTCATTTTCACAAACGTGAGTCTCTCCACACTTTGGGTGGACAATCGTGTCCTCCGCGGAGTTACAATACCTCCAGCCGCACTAAACACACGCTCCGATGCCACGCTACTGGCCGGGCATGACAGCCTTTCAAGGGCAAATTCAGCTAGTTGGGGCCAAAGGTCAAGTTTCGTTGCCCAGTAGTCAAGGGGATTGTCTACCTCGGTTGGCAGGGTGCTGTCCAAGTAGGCCCAAGCCTGTTGTTTGAGCTCCTGCTCCAGGTCCACCTGATGCTGCTGCTGCTGCGGCTGGTTAGTAGTTTCCTCACTGCGCTGGTGAAGAAAGATACTCATCATCGACTGCAGACTGAGGCAGCTTCTGCTGGTGGAGCTGCCACTGCTCCTACCACCCCACCCCTCCCCTGCTGCCATGGCAGCGGAACGCGAGCGCACAGGGCCCACAGTGTCTGAGGATGGACGTTGACGCACAAAGGCAGAGACCAACTGACTACATAGGTGGTTTTTATAGTACGTTATTTTGGCCTCCCTCTCAGCAGGTGTGAAAAAGGCCACCATTTTGGAACGGTAGCGAGGGTCCAACAAGGTGGACAGCCAAAAGTCATCCCTCTGTCTGATGGTTATTATTCGGCTGTCGCTACGCAAGCAACCGAGCATGCTATGGGCCATTTGTGCCAAGGAATGCGAGGGACTCCCTGCCTCCATCTCCACAGCATACTGCCACGGTGCGTCTGGGTCCTCTGTCTCCTCCTCCTCCTCCTCTACCACATGCTCCTGCTCCTCCACTCCTGTCCGCTGAGTGGAAAAACCACCCATTTCACTCAATAATTCCTGAGCACAAATGTCCTCCTCTACCTCCTCCTCTTCTTCCTGTCCTGCCCCCACAGGGGTCATGTGGCGTTGAGATCTGTGCGCCACGTCTACCGCACCCTGACCAGCCATTGTTAACAGCATTTGTTCCAGGACGTGCAACAGAGGAATGACGTCGTTCATCCCATAGTCCTGCCGACTCACGAATAGCGTGGCCTCCTCAAAGGGCCTGAGCAAGCGGCAGGTGTCACGCATGAGCTGCCAATGGCTGACATCAAAGTTACACAGGGGAGTACCTTTATCCGCTTGTAACATCAGGAAATCGGTGATGGCCTTTCGCTGTTCGTAAAGGCGGTCTAACATGTGTAGGGTTGAATTCCACCTTGTTGCAACGTCGCAGATCAGGCGATGCTGTGCAATTCCGTTCTGCCGCTGCAGCTCAAGGAGGGTGTGCTTTGCGGTGTAGGAATGGCTGAAATGCATGCAAAGTTTACGTGACATTTTAAGGATGTCTTGCAGTGGGATGGTGGATTTTAGGAACCGCTTGACAACCAGATTGAACACGTGAGCCATGCATGGCGCATGGCACAACCTTCCTTGACGCAGAGCAGACACCATGTTCTTTCCGTTGTCGGTCAACATGGTTCCGATTTTCAGTTTGCGCAGAGACAGCCATCTGTCGATTTCTCTGTTCATTACACTGAGAAGTTCCTCCCCTGTGTGACTACGTTCGCCAAGGCATACCAGGTGCAGCACAGCGTGACGCCGTTGCGCCCTGCACATGTGATATGCCGGTTGGGTAATGGGACTTGGCACGGGGGTGGCGGCTGAGGACACGGCGGAAGAAGAGGTGGTAGAGGCGGACATCTTTTGTGGACCAAGGACGTGCAAACGTGGAGGCAAAAGCGGCGTGACCTGTCCAAGTTGCTGGTGCGGCTGTGACGGCACCACGTTCACCCAGTGGGCCGTAAATGACATGTACTGTCCCTGACCGTAGTTACAGCTCCACACGTCGGCGCTGCCGTGCACTTTGGCAGAGACCGACATGCTCAAAGACTGGCCCACCATCTCTTATACATGTGAATGCAGGGCTGGCACTGCCTTTTTGGCGAAGAAATGACGGCTTGGCACTCTCCACCGCGGCGCGGCACAAGCCATCATTTCTCGGAAAGGTGCTGAGTCCACCACTTGGAAAGGGAGGGACTGCAGCACCAGCAACTTGGACAGGAGGACGTTCAGCTTTTGCACCGTCGGGTGCGTGCTCGCAAACTGTTGTCTCTTGGAAACGGATTCCAAGAAAGACTGCTGACGGAATCCGTGAAGAGGAGTAGCAGGAGAAGGAGCATCTGAACGAGCGGAAGATGCCAACGAGCGACAACTCCCCTCAGCAGAGGTGTTGGAGCCTTGACTGGCTGATGGAGGGCGATTGACGTCGGGTGACGGAGCAAGTAACGGAGCGGGTGATGGAGTGGGGGCTGGGGCGGGCAGAACCGCCGTATCTTTATCACGGTTTTCCCATGCCACCAAATGGCGACGCTGCATATGCTGCCGCAACGCTGTAGTCCCAACATGGGCCCCCTGGCCACGCTTGACTTTCTGGCCACATAGTCAACATACGGCTACGTTTACTTCCTCGGGCGGCTTGACGAAAAATTGCCACACCGCCGAGTAGGAAACTTTGCCCCCGATACTCCTCACTGGCTGACTGCTGCTTCCTCCGTGCACACCGGCACCACTACTGGCCGTGGTGGTAGGTTGCAGTGAAGCTGGTGCTCTACTCCGTGGCCGTTTGGCTCCACTGACACTGCTGCGACCCTGCTGCCTCCTGGGCAACCCACCGACTGTTTCGCTCGCTGCCAAGCTGCCACCCTCTTCTCCTGATGATGCGGAAGAAATTGCCTGATGACGACGAGGCTGCCAAGTGCGATCAACCTCCTCATCATCAAGTAGGGTATCCGCCTCACTACTAGCCCCCTCGGCTGCGTGTGGGTCAGGAGACAGACCTGTCTCTAGACCGGCTACCGAGCCACTCTCCTCGCCAGTACTTCTTCGCCTGGCTGCTGAAAAGGCGGATGTCTCCCCCCGTTCCTGACCGCCCTCTGTTAGCTCTTCCTCACTGTACAGTGGGGCTGAGCCCACAGCATGCGATACTTCGCTTGGTGAGGGAACACCAAAGGACAGGGGCAGGTAGAGGACACGTGATTTCAGTGGGCTTGGTCCCGGGCCATGCCAACTAACGGTTGTGTCTGACGTACCCACCGACCGTTGGCTGTAGGTGTCAGAGGTGACCTGGGAAGAGGAAGACGACCGAGCCAACCAATCGATGACGGCAGGGTTGTCGGTGGAGACACGACCGCTGGATGACACCGGGAGCACTGGCCTCTGGCTGCGAATAGTGCTGCCTCGACCCCTTCCTCTGCTGCCACGTCTGCTCGCTCCTAAAACATTGCCTCCTCTGCCACTCCTCTGCATGTTGTCTGACATACTCTTTAATTCAACGATTCTGTGTCCCTGAGTAACAATTCTGTGTCCCTGAGTAACAATTCTGTGTCTGTCCCTGAGTAACAATTCTGTGTCCCTGAGTAACGTTTCTGTGGCCCTAAGTAACGGTTCTGTGGCCCTCAGTAACAATTCTGTGTCCCTGAGTAACAATTCTGTGTCTGTCCCTGAGTAACAATTCTGTGGCCCTCAGTAACGGTTCTGTGGCCCTCAGTAACAATTCTGTGTCCCTGAGTAACAATTCTGTGTCTGTCCGAGTAACAATTCTGTGGCCCTAAGTAACGGTTCTGTGGCCCTCAGTAACAATTCTGTGTCCCTGAGTAACGTTTCTGTGGCCCTAAGTAACGGTTCTGTGGCCCTCAGTAACAATTCTGTGTCCCTGAGTAACAATTCTGTGTCTGTCCCTGAGTAACAATTCTGTGGCCCTAAGTAACGGTTCTGTGGCCCTCAGTAACAATTCTGTGTCCCTGAGTAACAATTCTGTGGCCCTAAGTAACGGTTCTGTGGCCCTCAGTAACAATTCTGTGTCCCTGAGTAACAATTCTGTGTCTGTCCCTGAGTAACAATTCTGTGGCCCTAAGTAACGGTTCTGTGGCCCTCAGTAACAATTCTGTGTCCCTGAGTAACAATTCTGTGGCCCTAAGTAATGGTTCTGTGGCCCTCAGTAACAATTCTGTGTCCCTGAGTAACGTTTCTGTGGCCCTAAGTAACGGTTCTGTGGCCCTCAGTAACAATTCTGTGTCCCTGAGTAACAATTCTGTGTCTGTCCCTGAGTAACAATTCTGTGGCCCTAAGTAACGGTTCTGTGGCCCTCAGTAACAATTCTGTGTCCCTGAGTAACAATTCTGTGTCTGTCCCTGAGTAACAATTCTGTGGCCCTAAGTAACAGTTCTGTGGCCCTCAGTAACAATTCTGTGTCCCTCAGTAACAATTCTGTGTCTGTCCCTGAGTAACAATTCTGTGGCCCTAACTAACGTTTCTGTGGCCCTAAGTAACAGTTCTGTGGCCCTCAGTAACAATTCTGTGTCCCTGAGTAACGTTTCTGTGGCCCTAAGTAACAATTCTGTGGCCCTCAGTAACAATTCTGTGTCTGTCCCTAAGTAACAATTCTGTGGCCCTAAGTAACGGTTCTGTGGCCCTCAGTAACAATTCTGTGTCCCTGAGTAACGTTTCTGTGGCCCTAAGTAACAATTCTGTGGCCCTCAGTAACAATTCTGTGTCTGTCCCTGAGTAACAATTCTGTGGCCCTAAGTAACGGTTCTGTGGCCCTCAGTAACAATTCTGTGTCCCTGAGTAACGTTTCTGTGGCCCTAAGTAACAATTCTGTGGCCCTCAGTAACAATTCTGTGTCTGTCCCTGAGTAACAATTCTGTGGCCCTAAGTAACGGTTCTGTGGCCCTCAGTAACAATTCTGTGTCCCTCAGTAACAATTCTGTGGCCCTAAGTAACAGTTCTGTGGCCCTCAGTAACAATTCTGTGTCCCTGAGTAACAATTCTGTGGCCCTAAGTAACAGTTCTGTGGCCCTCAGTAACAATTCTGTGTCCCTCAGTAACAATTCTGTGTCTGTCCCTGAGTAACAATTCTGTTGCCCTAACTAACGTTTCTGTGGCCCTAAGTAACAGTTCTGTGGCCCTCAATAACAATTCTGTGTCCCTGAGTAACGTTTCTGTGGCCCTAAGTAACAATTCTGTGGCCCTCAGTAACAATTCTGTGTCTGTCCCTGAGTAACAATTCTGTGGCCCTAAGTAACGGTTCTGTGGCCCTCAGTAACAATTCTGTGTCCCTGAGTAACAATTCTGTGTCTGTCCCTGAGTAACAATTCTGTGGCCCTAAGTAACGGTTCTGTGGCCCTCAGTAACAATTCTGTGTCCCTGAGTAACAATTCTGTGGCCCTAAGTAACAGTTCTGTGGCCCTCAGTAACAATTCTGTGTCCCTCAGTAACAATTCTGTGTCTGTCCCTGAGTAACAATTCTGTGGCCCTAAGTAACAGTTCTGTGGCCCTAAATAACAATTCTGTGGCCCTCAGTAACAATTCTGTGTCTGTCCCTGAGTAACAATTCTGTGGCCCTAACTAACGTTTCTGTGGCCCTAAGTAACAGTTCTGTGGCCCTCAGGGCCACAGAAACGTTACTCAGGGACACAGAATTGTTACTGAGGGCCACAGAACTGTTACTTAGGGCCACAGAAACGTTAGTTAGGGCCACAGAATTGTTACTCAGGGACAGACACAGAATTGTTACTGAGGGACACAGAATTGTTACTGAGGGCCACAGAACTGTTACTTAGGGCCACAGAATTGTTACTCAGGGCCACAGAATTGTTACTTAGGGCCACAGAAACGTTACTCAGGGACACAGAATTGTTACTAAGTAACAATTCTGTGGCCCTCAGTAACAATTCTGTGTCTGTCCCTGAGTAACAATTCTGTGGCCCTAACTAACGTTTCTGTGGCCCTAAGTAACAGTTCTGTGGCCCTCAGTAACAATTCTGTGGCCCTGAGTAACGTTTCTGTGGCCCTAAGTAACAATTCTGTGGCCCTCATTAACAATTCTGTCTGTCCCTGAGTAACAATTCTGTGGCCCTAACTAACGTTTCTGTGGCCCTAAGTAACGATTCTGTGGCCCTCACTAACAATTCTGTGTCCCTGAGTAATGTTTCTCTGTCCCTAAGTAACGTTTCTCTGTCCCTAAGTAACGTTTCTCTGTCCCCAAGTAACGTTTCTGTGGCCCTAACTCTGTCCCTAATACAGAGCGGTCTGCCTCTCTTGAATGACTGGAGGCAAATGAAGAATTCTAAAATGGCCGCCATTTATAGCTCGACCATTACACAGTGCTGGCTGGCTGGCTGCTGATTGGCTAATGCGATCACATGTCATTAAGGAATGCATTATGGGTCAGCGCGCCTTGTCTGCGCGCCTTCCCAGACATCCCGCTCCGTCGCCGCACATGTCCGCCGCCATTTTAGGAAAAATTTCGATTCGCGCGTCCGAAGTAGGCTATTTTTCGGATTCGGAATCGAAAATTTTCCAATATTCGAAACGAATTCCACTTCGCCTACTTCGATTCGCTCATCTCTAGCCATAATCTTTCATACTACTCTCACCCATCTTGAGGGGAAAAAAAGTTATATCCAATTGCTGTTTGTGGACTTCAGTTCTGCTTTCAATGCAATTTCTTTAGTCAGTTTTGTTCATAAGGTTTGATTTTAGACCCGGAGTCCTCATTCTGCAATTGGATTGTCGGGAATGGGCTCAGCACAGGTGGTGCTGGGGCTCACCTGCCTTGTGGGCTGCAGTACCAGTGCTGGCCAGCGGGTGCTCTCAGCAGCCAGAATCTCACTCCTGCAATCAAGCCATCACCTGGGGCTGATTGCAGGAGGTGTATTTAAGCAATGGCCAGGCCTGCAATCAGTGCCTTGGTGTTGTTTCCCATGAGCCCCTGTACCTGGCCCTGTCGTCTGCCTGCCTGCCTGTTTCCCCTGCTTGACTCTGACACTGATCGAACTCTGCCTGCACTGACCTCGGCTATTCCTGACCTTTCTCCTGCCTGCTCCATTTGTACCCTGTCTGCCCGATTATTCCTGACCCGGCCTGCCTGACCACTCTACCTCTCCAGCCTGACTACAATTGTCTGTGTTCCTGAACATACTGACATTAGTTGGAGGTTTGGTTTTGTTTGTACTGTGCGTTGTATACTTGTGTAGTTCCTAATAAATTATATTCTTATACATCACTCCTGAAGCCTGCGTTTCCCTGTGTCAGTCCACACACCTCTGGTCATACCTGGAGCCCTGATATGGATTTAAGTGTTTGGGGTTTTTTTATAAATAGGCTGCAATTGTATTTTCTGAGGAGATTATTCATCAAATTTTGATAATGAAATTACATGCACAATACAGTTGTTACGTGGTACAGAAGAAACTCGACCCACTGGAGAAAGAAAATAGTTTGCCATTTTGTGTGTTTTGCAATGTGTTGATCCTCTACAGCAGTGGTGGCAAACCTATGGCATGTGTGCCTCAGAGGGCACACAGAGCCATCTCTGTCGGCATGCGAGCCAAGTCACCCCAGCATCTCCCCAGCAGCCGAGCATTGGATAACAGGACACAGGGTCCATTTGCAAGCACGGAAAGGAGTAAGGGTGCAAGGCAATTACATCATGGGCCGCAAATTGTCCAAGCTTTCACATGGCCAGTCAGTGCACTGCCAAGGATATATATATTGGACTGGCTGTGAGTTTTAATACATTCATTTTTATTAACACAAGATTTTAGCTTTCCCCCTTATGCTGTAGGTCATTGGAACTTTTCCCCCTTGGGCTGGTGGTCAGTGGAACTTTGCACCCTTGTGCCGGTGGTCAGTGGAACTTTGTCCTCTTGTGCTGGAGGTCAGTGGAACTTTGCCCTCTTGTGCTGGTGGTCAGTGGAATTTTGCCTCCTTGTGCTGGTGGTCAGTGGAAGCTCTGTTATTGTGTTTTTCTTTTAAGACAAAAGATGTTAATGTATGGATTGTTTTTTCTAAACTAAAACCTCAGTATTCAGGTTTAATTGCTGTGTTGGCACTTTGTGATAAATAAGTGGGTTTTGGGTTGCAGCTTGAGCACTCGGTCTCTAAAAGGTTCGCCATCACTGCTCTAGAGGCTGTTTTTTGAGCTTGCACCAGACTGTTGAATCCCCTCTTCCAGATTGTATCCATCTCTCTCTTGAACAAAATTATAAAATGCCCGTGTTGTCTTGACCACTGGCATATGCACATTCAACTGCATGGCAAGATGTACTAACCACCACAAGCCTTTACTTAGAAATACTACAATGGGGGCACTTGAGATGCTTGCCTATTCCAGAAGCTACATTTCCCTCAAAGATGTATAGGTAAGTAGGTTTATTTGTCCCACATCAGGTACTTGACCACCAGAGCAGATAGAACAATTCAGGTACTTAGCTATCATAGGATACAAATGGAGAAACAGAAAAAGGGCGCACCAACCTAGTGCATTATTGTTTAAAATTATTTATTAAAGAAACAAAAATAGGTATCATACTCACAATGGACATAACACAGGCATGTCAAACTGAACAAGGTGTATGATCCAAACAACATCTGAGTCCATACGATGGAACCGTGGATGACCAACTGGCTAACGCGTTTCGAGGACACAACCTCTTCCTCAGAGCCAACACTAAACGATAATGCACTAGGTCGGTGCGCCCTTTTTCTGTTTCTCCATTTGTATCCAGTGTATTCGGACCACCCCGGTCTGTTGAGGGCAGCAAGCAGTGCATATTCCAGAAAATTCCAGAACATTCCTATTGGGTCTACTGAGTCCTTTCCTAGCGCAGGAGTAAAGTGTTTGTTGTGTTGGACTTACCCATCATAACAGGTGGAACTTGGAACCTGCACAAACAGTTCATCTGCTGGTAAGTGCCAAAGTCTTTATAGATGGTTGTTGCTGTCAAAAGCATTTGTCTCCTTTCTCCAATATGCTTGTGGTTGATGTCAAGGCAGGTGTGTTCCAAAAATTGTCAGTCCAACATTCCACAACTAATGCCCATATAGCCTATTACAGATTTCTGAACAGTTAAATCTATGATCCCTAGTGACCTGACCTAACACTAAAAGATAAATTCAGCTTTTTTTTTTCCATTAAGGGTAATATGTTGGTACAGGAACACCACTCATCTACTACCCAGTATATACACTACTCTGTATCTAAATTGTGTTCAGACTACTTAAAGTGTTACTAAACCCAGGGCCCTGCATTCACTATATCTGATCTCCCACAGTACACAGAACATGGAAATGCAATTATTTTAGTAATTATTTTAGGATGCATAACCCCTGACCTCTGTCTGAACAGTGCTGATTGGCCCTGTGCTGATCACATGCATTCCCACCAAGAAGAAAAAAACCTCTCTAGCAATACACACCAAACTAAGCATTTGCAGAATGTCTCCACACAATATGTCTTATCAGGAGATAAGCAGGGGACACTGGAAGAAGGGGAGGATCAGAGAAGTTAGGATTTAAAAGTGTTTTTACACAATGCAGAGGATTAACCCCTTAGGTTCCACAGTGAGTATAATAAGCATGCTTTACTGCATATACAGACTGATTTTACTGTTGTGGGTTTAGTAACAATTTAATGTATTTCACCTGTATACTCTGGTCTCCTCCCACACTCTAAAGACATTCTGGCAGGCTAACTGGCTTTTATCTACACTGACCCCAGTATATGTGTACAAATTACCCATACATAATGTGTCACCATTCTCTACATGTCAGTCCCACACCCAAGCAATCAGGGAGGATTGAGGAAAACCAAATCTGGGACCCTTTTTCATTTCCTAATCATTTTACCAAGCAAATTTATGAAAACTCAAGCAAGTGTATCAAATGTGGTGGCAAAAAGATCGCTGAGTGTCAGATATAACAATCTATATATTAGTATATAGAGCACCTTATTTTAAAGGATTTACTTTTAAAAAATTGCATCCATTGCAATAGCATGAATATCTCTAATTAAAATCAACAATTATGAGTACCGTATTTTTCGCTCCATAAGACGCACCTGACCATAAGACGCACCTAGGTTTTAGAGGCAGAAAACAGGAAAAAAAAAATTCTGAACTAATGGACTGCAGACATAGTACAGGAGATGACCAGAGACTGTGGACAGCACAGGGATGACCAGAGATTGCGGACAGCACAGGGATGACCAGAGGCTGCGGACAGCACAGGGATGACCAGAGACTGCGGACAGCACAGGGATGACCAGAGACTGCGGACAGCACAGGGATGACCGGAGACTGCAGACAGCACAGGGATGACCGGAGACTGCGGACAGCACAGGGATGACCGGAGACTGCGGACAGCACAGGGATGACCGGAGGCTGCGGACAGCACAGGGATGACCGGAGACTGCGGACATAGTACAGGAGATGACCGGAGACTGCGGACACAGTACAGGAGATGACCGGAGACTGCGAACACAGTACAGGAGATGACCGGAGACTGCGGACACAGTACAGGAGATGACCGGAGACTGCGGACACAGTAAAGGAGATGACCGGAGACTGCGGACAGTACAGGGATGACCAGAGACTGCGGACAGTACAGGAGATGACCAGAGACTGCGGACAGTACAGGAGATGACCAGAGACTGCGGACAGTACAGGAGATGACCAGAGACTGCGGACAGTACAGGAGATGACCAGAGACTGCGGACAGTACAGGAGATGACTGCTGACCTTTGGGGAGGGGGGGGAGCGGGTACCTTAATTTGACAGGTACGTCTCTTACTTCCACGGAGTTGTTCTTTGATCTTACCTGTTCCTCTATCCAGCCGCGCGCTGTCTTCCCAGCTTCTGTAGTGTCGGCGCTCAGCATGACAGCCGGGTGCCCAGTGCGCATGAGCGAGAAGCACTTGCGCTTTGTGATTGGTCCGGCGGCTTCTGGGATCTGTCATGTGTCCCAGGTACCGCCTTACCATTCACAAAAAGCACCACTTCTTGCGCATGCACACTTCGCACCCGGCTGTCAAGCCCAGCGCCCACACTGCAGAAGCCGGGAAGACAGCGCGCCGCTGGATAGAGGAACAGGTAAGATCAAAGAACAACTCCGCGGAAGTAAGAGCGGGTACCTGTCAAATTCAGGTACCCGCTCCCCCCCCCCTCCCCAAAGGTCAGCAGTCATATGGAGCGAAAAATACGGTAATTTCATTAATGGACAAAATTATTAGCTGAAATGATTTAAACTCTCAATCAAAGCAATCTACAAATTTAAACATCAGTTGTATGTACAGTATATTTCAAGTTAAACTTTTTGTGTCACCTGTTCTTTCCTTGTACTGTGCACATCCTGTGGATTCTAAACAGAAGCATCAGAATCCTAATGCGTTTTCCATCAATTGCTCCAACTCAATTTGGGAAGTTGATCAGTTGCCAGAAAAACTCTTGCCACTTTGCTTGTCTTTGCATTACAACCTTCTGTAAATATTTCCATATGTCCTTGCTTGTCAATAGAATATGAATGGTAAACGTGCCAAGGCGGAATTTAAAATACAGTGCAGAAAAGGAATGCCCTGTAGATAGAAACCTGTAAAATATTGGAAAACTTCTATTATTTTTTTCCAGTAAAAATCATGAAGATCAAGTGCAGGAGCATACACTGTTACCACAAAGAGATAACCTATATGCTTATCTAATCCACAGTATACCTAACCGCTTGCCTGCCGCCCTATAGCAGAAATACTTATATATACTTGATTTTGCATTTCCGTATATATACTTGATTTTGCATTTCCGAGTAAGGGGGCGTGCGAGCCATTGGCTGCTTCAGCTGTCGATAACTGGGTCCTGGCCGGAGATTCCCCACTGGCACCCAGCGATCACCAATTATCACTGACTAGGGAGGTCTGTATGTAAGCAATACAGATTTCTCCCCTGTCAGCTCCAGCATGCTGCTTTGTATTGCTCTGTATAGCAGAGCAAAACAAAGCAGTGTGCTTACACTGTAAAACACACACACAGCACACAGTAAAACAGCACACAGTTAACCCTTTGATTGCTCCAGATGTTAACCCCTTCCTGCCCAGTGTCATTAGTGCAGTGTCAGTAGTTTTTATTAGCACTGATCACTGTATTAGTGTCACTGGGGATGTCAGTGACACTTAGGCAGTTCCCCAGTGTCAGAATGCCCGCTGCAGTCCCACTATAATATAGTATATAGTAATAATAATATAGTATTATTACTATATTATAGTATAGTAGTATAATAGTATAGTATAGTATAATATAGTATAGTATAGTATAGTAATAGTTGCCACTGTTACTAGTATTAAAAAAAAAAATTCCAGTATATATACTGCCATTTGTAGATGCTATAACTTTCACGCAAGCCAATTTACACGTATTGGGATTTTTTTTTTTAAGCAAAGACATAGCAGAATACATTTTGGCCTAAATTTGACAAAATTTGATTTTAAAAAATTTTTTACTGGACACGTTCAATAACAAAAAGTTAAAAATATTGTTCTTTTTCTTAAAATTGTCGGTCTTTTTTTGTTTATAGTGCAAACAATAAAAATCGCAGAGGCAATCAAATACCACCAAAAGAAAGCTCCATTTTTGCAAAAAAGTAAATAAACATCATTTGGGTGCAGCGTTGCATGACTGTGCAATTGTCAGTTACAGTAACGCAGTACCATATTGCAAAAAATGTCCTGATCCGGAAGGGGGGTAAATCCTCTGGAGGGCAAGTGGTTAATTACAGGCCTCTTCCTATTCTAATCCCTTCCCGTTATTAATACTGATCCCATGACCAAAGAGCAATTGATGTGCCCAAACTTTAACAATCTAATGCCCATCTACTGCACAAAACCCCCTATGCACATATGCATCACACACACACAGGTGTGAGAGGGTTCAACCTACCACACTTTCAAGAAGATTGGAGCCCCACCCCTTCAGCTAGAGTGTGGATTCAACTGCTTCCATCTCACCCCTGGTTTCTTTTAATTAATATTTTGCTCTTTTTTACAGTTATCATGCATATTTGATCTTTAACCCCTTCACGCCTAAAGGTAAAACAAATCTAAATGCCTAAGCACAATTCTGCAACATTGACATGTGTTAGTAAAACATTACATATCATCACACCTTATTTGTACATCCAGGTGGATTATACCTTGTTTTTTTCAGGACAAATTGGGCTTTCATTTGGTGGTAAATGGTAATGGATGGCTCCTAATTTATTTTTATTATCAAAGGAAAATTTGCCCAAAATAGTAAAAAAACTATTTGTTTTTTTATTTAGCTGTGTGTTTCTTGTTACAACCATAGCCTACCTCCATAGAACAACACAAAATAAATTCTCCAGCTCTTGACGATCGCAGCGATACCATATATATGTATGTTATTTGTTGTTTGTACCCGTAGTACAGCCCAGAAACAATAGTGCGCATTTTTTTTTTGTCTTTTTTTTTTTTTTACCTAAAACACACTGACATTAATGCTAACTGACACTGATACCTATTTTTTTTTAAATCCTGACCTTTGACCCTGACCTTGACCCACACACTAACCCTGGCACTGAACTAGATCAAACCTTTATCTAGGTATTTTTCTTTATTTTTTTATTTTATTTTTTAATATATTTATTTATCTTTTTCTTTTTTTTTTTTACAAACTTTTTTTTATCTCTCTATGTGAGAAGTTAGAGAGATACAATGTATCTCTCTTCTCCATTCATAGACAGAGAAAAAATAAGGTGGCCAGGCTGCACAGTGACTGATCACTGTGATAGCCAATCAGAGGCTACCACAGCGATCACGTGATCAGGAATCGGGAGTGTCGGGTCCCGATCGTTAAAACGGGACCCGGGGCTATCAGTGACACTGCGGTCTCTGTGCTGGAAAGGGATTTGTGACACTTTTTATTTATTGTCTTCACCTTTTATTCAGTCCTATTTGGACTGTTTTCACCTTTATTCAGTCTTATTTGGACTGTATATATTTATAGTATTCTTTTACCTTTATGTTGTTTTCACCTTTTGGACATCACATTGGATCCCTGAGTGGATCAGTTCAGGTTATACACTTTATTTCAGTCTTTCTTTGAACCTGGTTGATTTTATAGCACCTATTGGTATCACACTGAATCCTATGGTGGATCAGTACACTTTGTACACTTGATTCTAGTCCCATCTGGACTTGGTTGAATTTATTGGTCAATCAATATACTTACCACGTATGATTCACTATAAGATCCCACCTAGGATCAAGTTCATGTTTATTTTCACATCTATTGTTTATAGTTTATTTTTATATTTAAGTTAGCGCTGCACCATTGTATTTATGATTTGTACTTGTCACATGGTATATGATTAGGTGTTAGCAGCTCCCCAAGGTTAGGAGGTATTTCTTAATGGGGATAGGGGGTTTATGAATATTTGCAGCCCTTTCTTTACTGTCCACCCAGAGTGTATGCATTGATAAGTGTCTGTTTTTATTAGAGTGTGAACCTCTTGTGGTTTTATTGGATGTCTTTTAGCTAAATGTCTTTTTTAGAAGAATTCATTGTCATGCTTTCTTACATCACATGTATTTTTATTGCCTTTACAAAAAAATTACATTTAAATGATTAGCGTTCATTCAGCTGTAGATCTGTGAAGCTGCATGTAAAGGCTGTCTCCTTGATGAATGACCTTTGTCGAACTGTTCTGTTTAATGGACATGTACATGTGTCCTGTGGCATTTCTCACCTCAACTGCTCAAATGGGAAATTAACTGATTTCTTATGTTCAGCCCCTAGGGCTGAATGAGAGAAATCTAACCGCTTATATTGCTAGTATAAAGTGTGTTTTTCTAAATTTAGTGCACTATGCCTAGCACACTATGCTTAGGTCACCACACTTTGTGAAATTAGGCTTAAAGTGACCACATACTAATCACTCTGACTGTGTATAATCTTCATTACATCAAACACCAACTATGTAGTGCAAAGGCCTGCCCGAATTCACACAAAATCAATGAATAAAATATTTTTTTTAAGCCTAAAAGAAACTTGAGACAAAGAGAAGGCACATTTATAAAATACCTTCTTCAGCTCTGTGTATACAAAGGAAAAAGGGGGAACTCAAGTCCATAATGGGGATAGTAATGACATCTAACAGTGAATCAACATTTCATACTCAATACCCAGCTCCCAGAGCTGCTACTGAAACCACAATATAATAAATATAATACAAAAGAATAGACCTTCATCAAAATATGCAAATCCCCCCGCAAATCATGATGGCAGCTTAATGCAGTTTGATAAATTGCTTAATGTGACAGTGGGTGTATCCTTTTAATAATAATAATAATAATAATAATATTATTATTTATTTTTATTATTATTATACAGGATTTATATAGCGCCAACAGTTTGCGCAACGCTTTACAATATAAGGGAGATAGTACAATTACAATACATTTCAGTACAGAAGGAATGTGAGGGCTCTGCTTGTGGAGCATACAATCTAAAGAAAGGCAGTATTATGCTATGTGGGGTCTTTGTGTTTGGGTGCTTCCATATACATTGTGGGATATACTATGGTATTGGAGGAGGTGATGTGAGTGCCTCTTTACCCATTTGGGAACAAAACTCTTTTAACCTACCTATAATTTGGAGGCCACAACTGTGACCCATGAGTGGGTTTCTATTGGGCGAAGATGCACAAGGTGAACAGAACTGGGAATTTTTCATCAACGCATATATGCATTGTATATTTATACCATGTTTTGTACATGTTGGACTTTTTTGGATGTATTTTTCACTTCATTTGGTTTTAATTCAGGAGGTCAAAATGAAGAATTTGTTACAAGATTTTAGGGATTTTTAAAGATAAAAAGATATATTAAATGGCAATAGAAAAAAATTAAAAATAAAATATTTTGCTAGCTTTAGAAACTGCAGCTTGGCATTGCATTCTAATATTTTTTTACATCTATCAACATTAAACCTTATGTGCCTCATAGTTGCCCAATTAAACCCTTGAAGACCAGGCTTATTCTGACACTGATTGTTTACATCAGTATTTTTTTGCTAGGAAATTTCTTAGAACCCCCAAAGCATTATATATCTTTGCAATTTTTATGTCACACGGTACTTGAGCATTGGTTTTTCAAAAGCAATTTTTATTAAGAAATAAACTCTAATAAATTTTAATGCACAAAAACAAAATATAAAACACAATTTCTGGAAAAATATAAAAGATGATGTTAGGCCGAGTAAATAGATACTGTACCTAACATGTAAAAAAAGTTGTTATTTATTTTATTTGCTTTTTTATTTTTACACTTTTTTAAAAAAAACAACAAATTAGCACTTTTAATGCTATCACAAGAAATGTAAGCATCCCTTGTGATAGCAATAAGCAGTGAAAGGTCCTCTTATAGAGAGATCTGGGGTTTATTAGACCCCAGATCTCTCCTCTGCCCTTAAAAGCATCTGTTCACACCAAGATCGGTGTGATCAGATGCTTTTTTCAAGTTAAAAATGATGAGAGAGCCCAGAGAGACACCAGAGGGTGGTGGGAGGGGGCCACCTTTTGATGCCTGTAGAAGCAATCCAGCGGCTAATTAGCCACTGGGATATCTTTTACAAGAAAGAGCATCACCACCTCTAAGGGCCCTGTAGCTGCAGGCATCATACTGTTAAAACTATTTAGACCTGGTGATGTACATGTACGTTACCCGGTCTTAAAATTAAACAGTGTATTGAGGTTGACTTGTAAGTTGGAGACATCCCGCAAGGATGCTATTCCAATGCATAGCTTGGTGTCATCTGTAGACATTAATTGATACTCTTAATCCCAAACTATATAATTTATAAATAAGTTAAAAAGTAATAGCCATTAGCCATTTTTCTATCCATTTACAAACTAATTTTTCCAAGCCTGTAGACTTTAATTTACACATTAGTCATGTGTGGGGAACTGTGTCAAGCGCTTTGGTAAAATACAAGAATACTTTGGCCACAGCCTTTTTTTGGCTTACTTCCTCATAAAAAGAAATAAGATTTGTTTGATAACTTCAGTTTTTCGTGAATCTGTTGCTGACTATTGCTTAAAATATTATTTTCTAGCAAACTCAATTATCTTCCCAAATATAGAAGTTAAACTAACAGGTCTGCAGTTACTTGCAAAAGACTTTTGTCCTTATTATTAAAGATTTCCAAGACAACCTAAAAAATTGTTCACCAAAAGAAATGTGAATACAATATGATAGTAGCTACAAAGGTGTGTTAAATTGACAGTTACAATATCACAAAGTAGATAAATTGAGTAATCACAAAATATGAAACATGGATATTTGCATATAGTCATCGTATAAAGAATATAGGAGTGGGGACATCTGTCCCCATCCCTGTATTTCTCAAAAAAGGATGCTTGGTGGCATCAAATATTGATAATTTCACCTATTTTTAAATAAAGGCACCAATTTGGTCTTACACCAATCCAGTGGTACCATGCCATTAATTTAAGAGTCTCTAAAAATTAGAAACAATGGCTTAGCTATAACAGAGCTCTGCTCTCTGAGGACCCTTGGTTATAAGCCTTCTGGTCCAGGTGGAAACTAAATAAAAAATTAAAAAAAAAACTGATTCAGGTGCTTTATTCACCTTTATTTTTTCTAAATGTTTTTGGATGGAGTGTATGTTCTGATTACTTCCTGGATGAGAAATTCATTGATCTATGTGTTCCCTCTATTGAAGCTTCCCCCAAGACTTCTGTAGAGAAGTAAATCAGAAGAAATTACCACCATCCTGATAGCTTTGGACGAGCTAAGAATGACCTGTTGTTGTTCGCAGATGCATCATGACCATTTCTGCCCTAAAAGGACCTGAGTTGAGGTTCAATTCAGCATCCTATTATTTAGTTGCTGGCTTTAAGTGAGTGTCAGTCATCACCACAGTATTTTGGCATATACTTCCTTGTCCATGGGCTTATACACATCACTCCCCCTGTTAAGACACCTTCGACCCAATGGCCTTGATTCACTAAGATGTGAGTGTACTAGCAGAGACTGACCATTCAGACAGACTCAGGTCAATCAATCAGTCGTCTGACCAGCGTCTAGCAAGCTCATTAACGAGCGTCTACTGACTACTTTGCTACTAGTAAATGTGGTATCCCGTCTGGCACATTTTTAGGTGCAATACCGAATATTTTAATAAAGCGCGGGCTTTATTAATATTGGCGTTTTTCTGATAGCAAAAGAGAATCCTTAGAATGTAATAAATAGTACACCTGTATTAGAATTTCCTATTTTTTTTATTTATTTTTTTTGCTGTTTCTCCAAAATGATCAGGAAACTAATGCATTTACTAATGAATGTCATACATTCTGTATTCAAATGTTAAACATTTTCACACTTATATCTCAAATAATTTATATACTTCTAATTTCCCAATATAATTATATATCTTCATTCTCTTTAATCACGTAACTATTCTGTTAAAGACAAGTGCAGCGCTATAAATGCATGTGATCAATAATGAACGCATGTAAAAACCAAAAAGTGCAAAGAATTGCAACAATGATGTAAAATTGTAAATGGTGCTAAAATAAGTTCAAAGAATCATTCCTGAATAATGGAATGTCCTTCGTGTGAGAGTACCAACTCAGAGAGTGCCTATGAATGGCACATGTGGTCTCTCCGTGACGGACAGTAGTGCATGAACTCGTGAAAGGTAAACCACCCTTGGGACTGGTCTACACTCACCAGAACAAAAGTATTAATGTGCATGGGTTATACACATCACACATCTGGGGGTGCAGCGGTATGCTGGCAGCTATGGGTTAGTCATCCAGCTCAATCCATCCATCAGGGTGGGTGCCCAAATGGTCCTGGGGAGGAATTAGCTCAGCCACAGGACCCAGAAAGGTGCTCAATAGTGTAGTACACTGTCACAAGGGTGGATGACCTTTCACGAGTTCATGCACTACTGTTCGTGGTTATATTTATCTTGTGTAATACCATTTTACTAGTCTATATCATTTGACCAGCGCTCGCTCTATCATTTTTAAACAATGTAACTATTCTACATTATAGCTCAAACTGTGTCTCCCACAGTGGTTTAGTGGTTAGAGCTCAGAACTTACAGCACTTGGGTCATGGGTTCTAATCCCAGTCATGGCAACATCCCAAAAAATGGAGATCAATTTTCTGGGTTGTGTCAGTTCCAGGAATATTGATCAATCAATTATGATTTTGCCTAATGACTAGAAAGTGGATGAATATTACCTATGTACTGTTCTTCTGCCAATTAGGAAATGTGCAAGTTTCATTTGTATATTTCATTGTAACATTTTTCTCTTTTAAATCTGTCTCCTTATACAACTTGACCCCCTCCCCCACCCCATCATCACCTGTCCCATATGCAAATCTATGGATCACCGCCCCACTCTTTAACTATCTATTTACTGATCAAGTGAATGTGTCTCATTTTCTATCAGCTACAGCTCAGATCTCACATTATTATACAATTGCTGATTGTATTTCACCACTAGTCTGATTGAATTCACAATTCCTGGTCAGTCCCATTCCCTGACCTGTAATAACCTTTAGGGCCAGTTCACACTACATGTGTTTCAGTTGCTTTTTCGGCATCAGAAACGCACAGAAAGAAGGTTATGTGGTTGTCAATGTCATAGTTCACATCAGCGCTTGCATTTTCAGTGCATTGCAGGTGCTGTAAACAAAGTTGACCACGCTGCATTGTTTCTGCACAGAACTGTACTGGAACACATTGAAACGTCCTTGAATGTACTAAAACGCACATGTCCCTAACTACATTGAATACAAAGAAAATAGAAAAAAATAAGTGGAAGGGATACAAAAATACAATGTAAACATGTCCAAAACGCATCCAAAATGTACTGGAACACACTAAACATGCATGCCAAAAGGGCATGAAAAAAACCCATCAGGAACACATCTAGACTGTTTCTATAGTGTGAACCGGCCCTTAGGACTTGTTCACACCATTGGTGGTGCAGAAACGCATGCAAGAACACACATTTTCCAGCACAGCAAAGAAATGCAATGCCCTCTGTAGATGTGTGCAGGTACCATGATGAAAACGTTATTGCACCTACACACGTATATTAAAAACAGCCCCATTCACAGCCACAAAAACGCATGGCACCACACTACTGTGCGGTTAGGTGCGACACACTTGGAAAATAACATGCCTGCAGTATTTTGGCATGTTTCCACATGTTAAGCAGCCCATTGAATTCAATGGGCTTTGGGAAAAAATAAATATAACAAACACAAAATGCCACATTCACACAGGTCCTCTGGCCTGTACAGCATGAATGAGTGGGTTGTTTATGTGGCTAGAACCACCTGTTACACTATGGGGACACAGCAGCTGTATGAACACAGTTTTTTTTTTATTATTTAAATATTTATTAATAATTTTCACAGAAATAACAATAAACATTTTCATCTCAATCATCATAAATATACGATTATTTCTTATTATTTCAATTACCCCCCTCTTAAAACATTGACCCCTCCCCCCCCCCTCTGCATTTCCTTGACTTGTATCCAAAGCAAGCATATCCTACCCAATTTTTCTCTATAACATTCTACTTTTCACTTTCTCATACTTATTACAAAATTTTCCCATTTTTCCCATTTCGCGAGATATATCTCCAGCTTATCTTCCTGTATATAATATGTCCTCTCCATCTCCCTAGTCCAGTTTACTCTCTCTATCCACTCCTCCTCTTTCGGTATTTATTTTTTCTTCCAATTTTTGGGGATCAGGCTTTTTGCTGCGTTCAAATAGTACCCTAAACCTAATTTCTTATATTTACTAACTGATATCTCTGAACTGTGTAACAGGCACATCCCAGGATCTAACCCGATGTTCATTTCAATGATGTTCTCTATTAAATATATTATTTTTTTACAGAATATTTGAATCTTTGGACATTCCCACCAAATATGATAAACTGTCCCCACTTCCCCACACTCTCGCCAACACCACTGTGATTTCTCCGCACTTATCTTACCCTCCACACTCGGAACAATGTGCCATCTTGTCAAACATTTATAATTTAATTCTACATCCCTCAAGCTTACATTTCCGTAAACTAATCTATTTATTTTCTTCTGTTTTCCTTCATCTAATACCACCCCCATATCTCTTTCCCAATTCACAATGTGCAATGGTTTAGTGTTTGCGTCTAGATCTGTGAGAATTCCATATACTTTAGCTATTCCATGTTTCCCATCACCCCGTGAATCCAACAACCTTTCAAACAAATTCCAATCCTTTTTCGTTCTCAGGGGTTTTGGGAGATTTCCCCAAAAACGTTTTAATTGATAATAACGCCACTCATCTAGCCTAGTGAAGATATTTCCCTTTTCCTTTTCCAACTCTTTAAAGGTCTTCAGTTTCCCATCCCCCATTATATCTCTGAGTTGGACATCCTCCTTTATAAACCATCTGCCTGTTATCTCTTCTCTACCTGGTGGAAAAAATTCTGTGTTTCTTAGTGGCATAAGTATAGAATTAAATTCCCATTTCATATATTTGTGTATTTTATCCCATTCCCTTAATACATTTACAGTTTACAAACTTAAATCCTCCTTCAATCCTCTATATTGTGTCGGTAGCCATATTATTCTATTCAAATTGGTTCCACTAAGTGTATTCTCAATTTTTACCCAACTTTTCCCCTCTAAATTGAACGTCCAATCAAAAATTCTCCCTAATATTACTGCTTTATAATATCTCTTTATATCTGGAACTCCCAGACCACCCTTCTCTTTATCTCTACTTAGTATTTCGTGGGACACCCTCGGTTTTTTCTTCCTCCAGATATATCCCGTTATCATTCTTTTTATTACTTTAAAAAAAAGCTTCCGGGAGTTTAATTGGTATCATTTGGAATCTGTATAAGATTTTTGGTACAATTATCATTTTTACCAGGTTTATACGTCCTAACCACGATGGGATTCCTCTCTCTAATGCTTTTAATTCCCCCTTTACTTCATTTAATAATGAAATATAGTTTAGCTTATACAAGTTTTTATATGACGCGCTGAGCCTTACTCCCAAATATTTTATATCTCTTTCTTTCCAAATAAAGGGAAATTCTTCTTGTATTTTTTCTTGTTCACTCTTTGGGATGTTTATGTTTAAGATCTCAGTTTTTGTTGGATTGATTTTTAAATTTGATAATTCTCCATATTCCTTCAGCAGTTTCATTAGATTTGGGAGTGTTATCCTGGGATTCCCCACATAAAACAGCAGATCATCAGCAAAAGCTGCCACTTTATGTTCTACACTTCCTATCTGAATTCCCCTTATATCTCTATTTTTCCTTATTGTTGATAAAAGAGGCTCTAATGACAAAACATATAATAAGGGGGACAAAGGGCAGCCCTGCCTTGTTCCATTTGACATCCCAATGGGCTCTGTTTTTTCCCCATTTACTATTACCACTGCAGAGGGTTTACTGTACAGTTTTCCAATCCATTCCCTCATTCTACCTCCAATTCCCAATTTCATATATTTGTGTATTTTTGGGGAAATTGGGGATGTTGGGGATTTCAACATCCCTGTCAACCTCGACAACCCAGGCACAGCCCATCTCCTCCACCTAACCTCCTCCTTTGCACTTGCACAGTGCATACAATCCACCACCCACTACGCACCTTTGACCTTACTACCATCGAGGAAGTCTCCAAGATCCTCTCTGATGCCCTCCTCACCACCTGCCCCCTTGACCCTATCCCCTCACAACTCCTACGACCTTCCTCCTCCTCCATCCTACGCTCCCTCACCCACATCTTCAATCTCTCCCTCTCCTCAGGCACTTTCCCCTCCCCTCTGAAACATGCACACATCACCCCCATACTTAAAAAGCCCTCCCTGGACCCCAATGACCCTAACAACCTCAGACCCATCTCCCTGCTCCCATTTACATCTAAACTCCTCGAGCGCCTAGTCTACACCCGCCTATGCTCTCACCTCAACAACAACCTCCTCGATCGCCTACAGTCCGGCTTCCGTCCCCTACACTCCACCGAAACCGCCTTACTCAAACTCTCCAACGACCTGCTAACCGAATGGCCACTATTCAGTGCTCCTACTCCTTGACCTCCTTGCGGCCTTCGACACAGTCGACCACCCCCTCCTCCTCAAAAAACTACACTCCCTCGGCCTCAGAGACTCTGCTCTCTCCTGGCTCTCATCCTACCTGTCACAACGCTCCTTCAGCGTTACCTATAATGCTACCACCTCCCCCTCACTCCCCCTCTCTGTTGGGGTCCCTCAAGGCTCTGTCCTTGGGCCCCTTCTCTTCTCCATCTATACCTCCTCCCTTGGCCAACTCATACACTCTCACGGCTTCAACTACCACCTCTATGCCGACGACACACAAATCTATCTCTCAACCCCCCACCTCACCCCCTTGGTCTCAGCCCGAATCACACACCTACTGAGCGACATATCAGACTGGATGTCGCTCCACTTCCTTAAATTGAACCTCTCCAAAACCGAGTTTCTTGTCTTCCCCCCAGCCCGGACACCACCCCCCATTGATTTCTCCGTCACATCCAACAACGCTACCATTAAACCCGCCCTGCAGGCCAGAGTACTGGGTGTCATTCTGGACTCCAACCTATCCTTCCAGCCCCAAGTCCAATCTTTAACAAACTCGTGCAGACTCCACCTCCGCAACATCGCCAAAATCCGCACGTTCCTAACCCCAGAAACCACTAAACAGGTCATCCACTCTCTCATCATATCAAGACTCGACTACTGCAACTCCCTCCTTACTGGCCTGCCTCGCCGCTGGCTATCCCCGCTTCAGTCCATCCTGAATACGGCTGCCAGACTCATTCACCTTTCTAACCGCTCTGTCTCCGCCACCCCCCTCTGCCAATCCCTCCACTGGCTTCCGATTGCGCAATGGATCAAATTCAAAATCCTAACGCTGACGTACAAAGCTGTCCACCATACTGCCCCGAACTACATCACTGACCTAATATCCAAGTACCGCCCAGCACGCACACTCCGCTCCTCACAAGACCTCCTTCTCTCTAGTTCCCTTGTCTCCTCCTCCCATGCCCGCCTCCAGGACTTCTCCAGGGTGTCACCCATCCTCTGGAACTCCCTGCCCCAACCCATCAGATTATCACCTACTCTTCTCTCCTTTAGGCGCACCCTGAAAACCCATCTCTTCAGGGAAGCCTACCCCACCCCCTGCTAACTTGCCGACCTCCTCCACTCTTCCTACCACCCCATCCCCCACAGCTATCTCCTCCTGTGCCACCACCCCCTCCCTCCTAGATTGTAAGCTCGAAAGAGCAGGGCCCTCGAACCCCTCGTGTATCACATTGTATTGGTATTGTTCTGTCACATGTTCTGTCCCCCTTTGTAATGTACAGCGCTGAGCGAACTATTGGCGCTTTATAAATACTGTATAATAATAATAATAATTCCCAGGTCTTCTAAGGTGTCCATCATGAAGCCCCAGTCTACTCTATCAAAGGCCTTTTCTGCGTCAATTGAAAGGGCCACCACCGGTACCTCCCCTTTTTTACTTCTCTGTATCAGCATCAGGGATCTCAGCCCATTGTCCCTGCCCTCTCTTCCTGGGACAAAGCCCACCTGATCTCCATGTATCCATTCAGGCATAAACTCCTTCAACCTATTCGCTAGGACCTTTGCATATATCTTAGTGTCTAAATTCAACAGTGAGATGGGCCTATAACTCGAACATTGCGAGGTGTCTTTCCCTTCTTTATGTAACAGTACCACATGAGCCTGTAAAGATTCTCCCCTCATGTCCATCTCTCCTCCTAGGGCGTTCATATATTTTTCCAATTTGGGGTTTAATATTTCACTAAATTTTTTATAGTACCCTGCTGTATAACCATCTGGTCCTGGACTCTTCCCCATCTCCATGCTTTTTACTACTACCTTTATCTCTTCTTGTGTAATCTCTGCTTCAAGGGAATTTAGTTGGTCCTCTTTTATTTTCGATAATCCCGCATTTTTTAGATAAATCTTCCTTTTTTCCCTTTTTTCCTTTTCCATATTATTTACTTCATCGTATGGGGTGATGTTATACAACTTCCTGTAATAATCCACAAACATCTTTGCGATCTCTTTATTTGAGTGGACCAATTCTCCCTTGGGGCTTTTTATTTTATCTATATAATTCCTTTTTTTTTTTTTCCTTAAGGTTCTCATTAGATATTTTCCTGGCCTATCTCCCCATTTATAATTTTCACTTAACACTTTGTTATACACTCTCCTTCTCTCCTCTTCCATCAGAGTTTCCAGTTCCTCTTTCTTTTTTATTATCTTCTGCTTAATTTCTTTTAGCATTCTATTTTTGTGTATCTGTTCTAGCTCTGATATATCCTTTAAGAACCCACTAATTTTTTCTCTTCTTTCTCTTTTCTTTCTTGCACCAATTGCAATCAGAATTCCTCTTATATATGACTTGTGAGCCTCCCATACTGTTGCCTTAGACACATCCTCTGTCTCATTCTCTCTAAAGAATCTCTCAATTTCCTTCCCAATCCTCTGTGCAATATCCTTGTCCATGAGAAGTGCTTCATTCAGCCTCCAACCTACCCCTTCTGTTCTCCTCTTTCCCCATCCCATCCTCAATACAACAGGGGCATGATCCGAAAGAGTCATTACTCCTATATCTGCTTTAACCATTGAGTCTATAAAGTGATGTTCTATCAATACATAGTCCAACCTTGAGTACATCTGATGTGCATTTGAGAAGAATGTGTAGTCTCTATCTTTCATATGCAAGATTCTCCATGCATCTACCAATTGGCATTCATGGATCACTTTCTTTAATAGTCTCAAAGATCTACTCCCCTCTCGCTGCACATTAGAAGTTGTATCATTTTGTGGATCCATACAAAAATTAAAATCTCCCACCACTATTATACACCCCTCTTTAAAATCCATCAACTTTTTTAACACACCCTTCAAGTACTCCTCTGGTTTTTTATTTGGACAATATATATTAGCTACTGTGCACTCCACCTCTTGTATTTTACCCTTCAAAAACAAATATCTCCCCTCTGGGTCCACTTTTCTGTCCTTCAGTTCAAATCTTATATTTTTTCTGAACCCTATTGCCACCCCTTTAGCTCTCTTAATCGGGGAATCTGCATAATACCATGTTGGGTAATCTCTAGATTTCAGCTTCACCTTAGATTCTATCTCAAGATGTGTCTCCTGCAAAAAAAAACACCGAAACTGCTTGATGATGTAATTCCTTAAATAACCTAAATCTCTTCCCAGGACAATTTAACCCCTTTACATTATAAGTGATGACTTGTAAATCTTCCATCCTTTTAATATCCTTCTTTTTTCCCTTCTAACTAGAGATCACATAACTATCCTCCTTCTCTTTACCCTTGCTTTTAATACCTCTCTCTATCCTGCAGAGTATTACCCTTATCATCCATTTCCCTCCCACCCTCACCTCTCCCCAACCCCCACCCTCCCTAACCCTCCCCCCCTGCCAACTCCTCCCCCCCTCCCTCTCGCCTCCCCACCCCCCCCCCCCCAGGCCTCTTATGCCTTTGGATCATATTCCACGTTTGATCCCTCTATAGGGGTTCGACTCTGCCCATGACCGCTTACCTCCCCCTCTCCTCCCCAATGTCCCCTTATCTATTGATTCTCTATTTCCTCTTTTAACCAGCTGCCACTTTCCTGACCCACAAATATCCAGCTCTCCCTCCTCCATTTCCCAACCAGGTATCACTTGTCTCTGCAGTCCAAATTTATCACAAAATTCTTCCATATCCTCCGGGAATCTTAAGATAGCTGTAGTTCCATCCCTCCACCCAATTAAACTTAAGTCATGGCCCCATCTGTATTTCACACTTTGTTTTTTCATCTCTTCTAGTAGGGGTTTCAGTGATCTCTTCCTTCTCAGAGTCTCTGCTGTCAAATCTGCAAAAATTTGGATATTTTTCCCTCCATATGTAATATTTGTTCTTCCTTTAATCTTTTTCCATATCTCTTCTCTATCTCCATAGTTATGGAATTTAACAATTATATCTCTTGGTTTTTCTACCCCTTTTCCTTGTTGATACTTTCCAATCCTATATACTTCGTCCAGTTTAAACATCTCCTCATCCGATTTATCCATTATGAAGTTCAAGATTTTACCAGATAGCTCTTTTAGATCTTCCCCCTGTGTCAGTTCCGGAACTCCTCTTACTCTGATATTATTTCTCCTTTCTCTATTTTCTTGTTCTTCCATCCTATAGAGCAATCTCTTATGTTCTTTTCTATCTTCAATTATCCATTTCTCTAATTTTGGGATGGTCTGAGCTTGGGCTTGTACCTTCTCCTCCATTTCCTCCACCCTAGTTAACAATTGTCCCAGATCTTCCCGGATCATCCCCATCTCTTGCTTTATTGAATTTTCCAAACCTTTAAACATCTCCGCCATTTCTTTTTTATTAGGTATTTGCATATCTCTTTCCAACTCTCTCGGTTCAATACCTTCCATTTGATTATTGTATACTGGGCCCAGGGAAAGTCTTGGACTATTATCCATACTTATTTCCAAATCACTTTTTTCACATATTCCCTGAGTTCTTTCTGGGGTAACATTTCCTTGTGACACATACTTCTTAATCGTGCCAGTTTGGATGTTCTTAGGCCCGCTCCCTTTGATATTTTTACCTTTCATCTTCAGCTCTTCCAGGCCCTCCCCACGGGGCCACTATTTCCTTACTTCCACTTAGCTGCTATATATATATAGTGTCTTGTTACAAACACAAGGAGATCCAATGCACAAATCCCATATATGTGAGAAGAAAGAAAAGAAAAAAAAACAAAGAATCCAGTAAATATATCCAGTGTATATGGAGAGTTGTGTTTAAGGAGTTTAACCCCTTCACGCCTAAGGGTAAAACAAATCTAAATGCCTAAGCACAATTTTGCAACGTTCACATGTGTTAGTAAAACCGTACATATCATCACAACTACTTTGTACATCCAGGTGAATTCTACCTTGTTTTTTTTCAGGATAAATTGGGCTTTCTTTTGGTGGTAAACGGTAATGGATATCTCCTGATTTTTTTTTATTATCAAAGGAAAACTGGCCCACAATAGTAAAAAAAAATATTTTAATTTTGTCTAGCTGTGTTTTTCTTGTTACTACCATAACCTACCACCAAAGAACAACCCAAAATACATTTTCCAGCTCTTGTCGATCGCAGTGATACCATATATGTGTATGTTATTTGTTGTTTGTACCCGTAGTACAGCCCAGAAACAATAGTGCGCATTTTGTTTTTGTCCTTTTTTTTTACCTAAAACACACTGACACTGACATTGACACAAACTGACACTGATACCAAATTTTTTTTAAAAAATCCATACTTTTGACCTTGACCTTTGACCCTGACCTTGACCCAAACACTAACCCTGGCACTAAACTAGATCAAACCTTAATCTAGGTAGTTTTTCTTTATTTTTTATTTTATTTTTTAATATTTATTTATCTTTTTTTTTTTTTGGAACATTTTTTTTCCTCTCTATACCAGGAGTTAGAGAGATACAATGTATCTCTCTTCTCCATTCATACAGAGATAAAAAAACAAGGGGGCCGGGCTGTACAGAGACTGATCACTGTGACAGCCAATCAGAGGCTATCACAGCGATCATGTGACTCAGAATCAGGAGTCCCGGGTTCCGATCGTTAGAACGGGACCCGGGGCTCTCAGTGACACCGTGGTCTTTGTGCTGGGAGTGCGCTGTGCGGCATGCTCCGAGCAGAAAGACAGGTATGCAAATATGCAGCCCCACGGAAAAAAGCCCAGTTCTGTGAGGCCGCATATTTGTGTTACGTCGGCGTCAAGGGGTTAAGGAGACCTGCAGAGAGGTCCCATTAATCACTCACCCTCCACGTTGGGGTATGCTGGCCTCTCCTATCTTCTCTTAGTGGAATTCTTATGAGAGTCTCCTTAAACCTTGTCTTCCTTTCCGTATTCTCCTGGATTATAGATGGTGATATGGTTGGAGATGGTATGGAAGTGTTGGTATGGAGGTGTTGGTATAAGAGCAATCTGAGAGTAATATGGAGGCAATATGAGGATGGTAGTATAGGTATGGAGGTAATATGGAGGCAATATAGCGATGCTGGTATAGGTATGAAGATAGTATGGAGGCAATGTGGAGACAATGTACTTCGATCGCCCGACTGACTTGGACGCCGGGACGCCGGCATTTTTCCCCACTCCCAGAGCTCCTCCGCGGTAGCCCACGTGTCTGCTCAGCTGTGCCGCCGTCTCCTAGGCAACCCTGCTCTTCGTCCGGAGCTGTCGCAGTAATCACCAGGGGATCAGGAGCTCAACCGTCTCCCTATGAGCTCGCCGCCACGCCATCTCCGAGGCCCCTCTCCAGCTGTGCAACACTGCGCTCACTCTCCGATGCAGCCAGTCACGGTAGATGGGACATCTCAGGGTAGATGGGACATCTCAGGGAGGATACACGGGGGGAGGCTGCGAGGAGTGCTTAAACCACACTCTCCCGTGCCGCCATGCTCAGGCTCCACCCCCCCCATGAACACAGGTTTTAATCTGACAAGTGTGAAGGCGTGGGGAAGTGGCCCTGAATGCTCACTGTGTGTTCAGGGCTGTACACCTGCAACCATATGCTTGTTAAATTAGGATCTGCAGTATTCACATAGTGTAACATAGGTTGCATGCTAATGGCGACAGCCACAAAAACCAAACACTGATTCACACTCTACAGGCCACAGCACCCATGTGAATGAGCCCTCAATTACACAACGTTTGACTTATTAACTCAGTACAGGTTTATCATTTGGATTGAACAGGAATTTGTTGTGTCCATGAATTTGTGATTGTGTCCATGAAGAAAATGTGTATTTTTACCATATATATAATTTGGATATTTTCTCTGGTGGTGGGGGCCTGTCAGGTATGCTGTATGGGGCCCCGTGATATCTAACAGTGGCCCTGAGTGTATGCTTGTGTCTGTGCCACCTGTATAGTTAGGAAGAACAATAAGTTCTTCTATGGAGTATCTTGAACCTCTGCTATGTACCTCAATGCATCTAGGGATTGGCCACATTTTCCTATGAAAAATAACAAAATTCTTTGAAATGTTTCCCCTGAAGCAAGTGTGAACTAACCCCTTCATATTATAAAGCAGACCGAATTGGCATTTTCCACAATTATGCATAGGCCAGACCTGTGTGCCCAGATAGGACCTCCCAGTGGCTATTCTATGGACAAGGTACACTTTTCTGTATGCCTGATCTTTATTGAGCTGCAATAGTCAATACGCTGCAATGGGCAGAAATATTTGGAAACAAACCACATGAGCTCAAGTATCCAAACATTAATGTTCCTTCATAGCAAACCTCCATGATGTACTGTATGGGCCTGGCCCACTCCAAATGAATGCATTGTTCTGGTAGGTCCTCCTATGACAGACTTTAGCTACTTGTGGAGGACATTGCACTGACTTTTCCTCAGATTGCATATTATCTGGCCATCTTAAGTCTCGGGAATACAATCAAGAGGATCTGACACTTTTTTAAGGTAACAAAAAATAGTCTTTAATTGACTCAACATAAAAATAAGCCAACATGGCTAAAACATATCTTGAAAATATGGGGACTCTGATATCCGGCGACAGTCCGTTCACGAATGAGAAGCAATTCTGCACCCCTAAAACTAACATAGAGGAAAGGGATGGTCAAATTGCTGTGCTGCTTCCAAACCACCTCTGGCATGCCAGGGTCTTTATGAAGGTCCTCAATGCCAATTCTTGCCTGGGGCCACAAAATATCCACTGGCCACAAGTGAAGGTGAGTGGAGGACGTGAAGGTGGATTTCTACCAGCTTCAACCGCAAGCAGTACCACTCCTGAAAAATGAGAGCAAATAATCATTGACACGTCATCATGACAGTCAATTCTCAGTGTCTTTCCTTTTTAACCATTTCAAGAGTTCAAGGAAACATTCTTGGAGCATCTACTGTGTTTGGAAAGGCCCAAGGTCCCCCCCTCCCCCAGGCACACTAATGCTTACTTGAAGTGGAGCCCCATTCTGATTTCATGATGTGCTTGAAAAGCTTGCCTCTCTGGTATACGTGGCTCATGAAGGAGTGTTCTTGGGATCACACCAAAACAAGGTGCTTGTTCGGGGAGCAATGGACAGGAGAGAGGGGCCAAGGAATGCTGGCATGGGAGCAGCTAAATGAATGATTTTGGCTGCTCTGTGGTAAGCAGCTGCTTTTTAAAAGTCAGCAGCTACTGTTTTTGTAGCTGATGACTGTTATTTTTTGATAGGTGGAGTGTAAATCCGCTTTAAATGTACTTTTCAGCATTTCTGACAAACGCGGCTTAAGATATGGTGTGGCCCTAGGGTCAATGTGTGTTTAGAATGCTTCCAAAATGCACATACAAAAACACTACATCCAAATGCATGTTGCATTTCTATAGCATGTTAAACAGAAGAAAAATGCACTTACATAATGTTAACATGCGCAAGTAAAAGTAGACAAAATACACATACTTTTATTCTGGCTTCACATACATGCATTGTGGTAGAACACCGCACTCCTGGGCAAATCACATGCAATTTGTGTGCGTTGCAATTAGAGACAAACATTTTGCACACCTCAAATTGCACCGCATCTGGGCCAAAAATGTGCAGGACCCTTTTTCAGGGTATGCACATGGGTGTGAATAGGCATGCGATCCAATTTGGCAAATCGCAATACGCTTTGTGTACCAATTTTGGTGTGTTGTTAACTTCACCTAGAAAGCCGCAGCAGGTGGCATGAAGGGGTTGCGGTTGTGATGCGGTGCAGCGCTTGCACAGAAAACACCGCAAATTTCACATCGCATCTGTGTGAAACCAGAATGTGCCAATATGTGGCTTGACAAAGCACAGTGGTCAGTGCAGATTATTTTCAATCCATGTTTTTTTACACTTTTCATTCACTGGTTTAACTCAGGTGATCGTTAATCACAATTATCTCCGGCGATCACATGTAGCCCCTCAACCATCTACACATATCTCTGGAAATCTATACAGATCTCCTTGAAAAAATGTCTCCTCTCTTCTTCGGAAAACAATTGTCCTCCACCTCATAAACAGGGGGACAGAGAAGACTTCTCCTTGATAACTAAAATCAGATTAATTATCTGTGCTTAATAAACATACACCAATACTGCAAATGCATTGTACTGTCCAAGGCATTGCACACTAACGCATTGCACACTAGAAATGTCAAATGCGTTAGTGTGTACAGTGCATGAGTGTAAAATGCTTTAGTGCACACTGCAGTGTACAACGCATTGCACACTGTAATACACTGTACAATGTAATACCGTGTACACCCACACATTGTAGACTGTAATGCACTGTACACTATCATGCAGGATAGAGCTACGCATTGCACACTGATACCGTGTACACCCACAAATTGTAGACTGTAATGCACTGTACACTGTCATGCAGGATGGAGCAACGCATTGCACACTGTGATACCGTGTACACCCACACATTGTAGACTGTAATGCACTGTACACTATCATGCAGGATAGAGCTACGCATTGCACACTGTGATACCGTGTACACCCACACATTGTAGACTGTAATGCACTGTACACTATCATGCAGGATAGAGCTACGCATTGCACACTGATACCGTGTACACCCACAAATTGTAGACTGTAATGCACTGTACACTGTCATGCAGGATGGAGCAACGCATTGCACACTGTGATACCGTGTACACCCACACATTGTAGACTGTAATGCACTGTACACTATCATGCAGGATAGAGCTACGCATTGCACATTGTGATACCATGTACACCCACATATTGTAGACTAATGCACTGTACACTGTCATGCAGGATGGAGCAACGCATTGCACACTGTGATACCGTGTACACCCACACATTGTAGACTAATGCACTGTACACTTTCATGCAGGATGGAGCAACGCAGTGCACACTGTGATACCGTGTACACCCACACATTGTAGACTAATGCACTGTACACTGTCATGCAGGATAGAGCTACGCATTGCACACTGATACCGTGTACACCCACACATTGTAGACTGTAATGCACTGTACACTATCATGCAGGATAGAGCTACGCATTGCACACTGATACCGTGTACACCCACAAATTGTAGACTGTAATGCACTGTACACTGTCATGCAGGATGGAGCAACGCATTGCACACTGTGATACCGTGTACACCCACACATTGTAGACTGTAATGCACTGTACACTATCATGCAGGATAGAGCTACGCATTGCACATTGTGATACCATGTACACCCACACATTGTAGACTAATGCACTGTACACTGTCATGCAGGTTGGAGCAACGCATTGCACACTGTGATACCGTGTACACCCACACATTGTAGACTAATGCACTGTACACTTTCATGCAGGATGGAGCAACGCAGTGCACACTGTGATACCGTGTACACCCACACATTGTAGACTAATGCACTGTACACTGTCATGCAGGATAGAGCTACGCATTGCACACTGATACCGTGTACACCCACACATTGTAGACTGTAATGCACTGTACACTATCATGCAGGATAGAGCTACGCATTGCACACTGATACCGTGTACACCCACAAATTGTAGACTGTAATGCACTGTACACTGTCATGCAGGATGGAGCAACGCATTGCACACTGTGATACCGTGTACACCCACACATTGTAGACTGTAATGCACTGTACGCTATCATGCAGGATGGAGCAACGCATTGCACACTGTGATACCGTGTACACCCACACATTGTAGACTAATGCACTGTACACTTTCATGCAGGATGGAGCAACGCAGTGCACACTGTGATACCGTGTACACCCACACATTGTAGACTAATGCACTGTACACTGTCATGCAGGATAGAGCTACGCATTGCACACTGATACCGTGTACACCCACACATTGTAGACTGTAATGCACTGTACACTGTCATGCAGGCTGGATCTACGCATTGCACACTGTGATACGCTGTCCACTGTCATGCAGAATCCAGCAACGCATTGCACACTGTAATACCATGTACACCAACACATTGTAGAATGTAATGCATTATACGCAGTATACATGTCCAGATATTCAAAGATTAGCCATGAAGGCCTAGCTGGTTACCTATTTCGCGACCGCAGATAGCCGAAAAAACGCTACACTACATCCAGGCAGCTCTGGGAGGGCGTCATATGACATCCTGGCAGAACGCGCTCTCCGTGATTGCTGTGTCCTAAGGACACAGCTGATCACGTGATGTGGTAAAAGGCCAATCACAGCGGCTTTTTACCATGTGATCAGCCATGTCCAATGACACTCTGATCACCGGGAAATGCATTTGCCGGGTCTTGGCTGCACTTTCATCACGCTGTCAGAATGTGTGGAAAGTACTGCCGAGAACCAGAAGTTATCAGAGCAGGGGTCAGCACCGATGATCAGTGCCCACCAGTGCCACCCAACAGTTCCGCCCACCTGTGGCCAGCAGTGCCACCCACCAGTGCTGCCTCATCAACGCACATCAGTGTTGCTAAATTACCAGTTTACCAAATGTTATAATATAAACAGACTTTTATTCATTATGAGCTATTTTGTTGTTTATCGAGCAAAAAGTAAAACTCACAGCAGCAAGTCAATACCATCCAAAGAAAGCTCTATTTGTCTGAAAAAACTGATATAAATTTAAGATGGGTACAATGTGGCATGACCGCACAATTGTCATTCAAAGGGTAACAGTGCAGAAAGATGAAAATTGGCCAGGACAGGAAGGGGGTAGGAGTACCCAGTAGGCAAGTGGTTAATATCATTGACCCATCAATACCCAGGAGCTAATGTACAGATAAGTAGCATGTGCACCAAGTGAGATTCTGCTAGGCCCCACCCACAAAATTACAATTACCTGTCCCTCACATGTTATGAACATATTTGCAATGGCCACACTTACTTTACATATAAGGATCATCTCCTCTGTTGAGAACTGTGCTCTCGCCATGTCCAAATGCCAATAAAGTTATCAAAATTTTCAACCAACACAAAACCTCCAACCACTTCTCATCCACTTACACTCCCCACAACCACTTCCGGGTGCGCGCACACGTGATGACGGACTTCCGGGAGGATAGCCGTTCATGCGCCATGGGGACACCTGTTTGGCGCTTATTTGTTTGCAATCGCGCATTTCTATGCGCGGCTATGATAGCTTTCGCGAATGTGTGTTTCTTATTGATTTGTTTTTTTAACCTTGGCTAATATATATTTGTTGCCAAAGGCCAAAAATCAACAAAGTGTGGACTATTTTATTACTGTAAATCGAATTGTAGAAAACCTGTAGCTGGCTGCACAGTGAATGTGACATATTCATTAGTACATAATATTGTGGTGCAAGCGGGTTTTTTTTTTTTTTTTTTGGTTTTGAAAAAGCCAGTTTGCACACACTTGCATATTCATGCTCTTACAAGCTACATTTGAGCAGATTATATAAGTATACAAAGTAACTATTAAGGTTGTTCATATATTGAACATACAATAAACACAAAAACATCGGTCAAACATTTATTGATCAAATATATCTTCATTTATTTGGTCAGCAGGAACAAGTAGGTACAGTGAATATCTTGGTGAGTCACAAAAATAGGATGTGGCAAAAATAAAACACTCCTGCTCATAAGAGCTTACAATCTAAAGATACTTCTAATGAACTGTGCGTGCTCAGGTTATAGCAGGAAACAAAGGGGAAGATGAATCAAGCAACATTTTCGTGCACATAAGATTTACTTACACAATCACTTAGTATAAAGATCCATTCACAAAAAAAGTCTACAGATCAAAATATCAAGAAAACAAAGCATGTGAAAAAAAAACCCTCCCACCTCTACAAATCCCCTACACATACATTTGTCAGCAGGATTGTCAGAAAAATGCATTGGAGTCTAAATAAGCAAGCAAAATTAAAACAAGAGCAGATTTTAAACAAAACGATTGACATGTGTGAGGCTTTCAATGCAAAGAGAAAAAACACAATCATTGTGCAATAACACACAAACACACTTTACAAGGCCAAAAATATGCAAACATTTCCAGCCCACTTCCAAACACAGCCTGAGTGGTGTCTGGGGCAATTCAGCACAAAATCTCTTCCTCCCCAAACCACTACAAGCAAGGACTTAGTCAAAAACCACCCGGCCTAGTAACAGGCCAAATCACTCACTACTGCACGTCTTTATATAAGCTAGGTTGTATTTGGAGCGTGCCAAACAAGGCCCCACACCCAATGAAGCCTCACCCACCACTGACCTTAATTTGGTCAGTGAAAGTGTTTTCACCTGATGAATCCGCTTCCTACCTGCATTAACCCTTGGTATACAGGCCCCACAAATCAGAAAGAAATATACAGTGAAATGTACGTGTGCAGCATACAACAGAACATTGAGCAGGGATGTGAAAGGGAACCCCAATTGGAACCTTTATTGCTACTATGGTCACAATTCCCTCCAGATTCTCGCATGAGGTAAGACAGTCACATGACCACATCTTGTATGCAATACTGAAAATGACAAATCGATTTGACTAGTATGGTGAATTTCCCATCAATTGGCAAAACATTCCAGAAATCAAACATCACCAAACATTACACTCTGGGCAAAGCTGATTTACAAATCTGGCGACTTACAGTAAAGTTGACCATTTCAATGCAATTTTCAAGACATCTGACACAGATCTCTATGCAAATTGCCACTAAAGTAGTACATGTACTACTTAAGAAATCAGTGTTTGAAACGCACCCATGTGGTCGCTCTAATAGCAGACAATAGGGTGCGACTTTGCAGACGATTTACAACTTGCATGTTGTGCAAATCACATGCCAAGTCCCACTCAATGTGCACGCTATTGGAGCGTTCATATTGTTGTGGTTCAAACTTGGTAGGAGCCGCAAGTAATAATAGAGTAATGAATACACTACTTTTCATGCAATTTGCTGAGAGATCGGTGTCGAATGTCTTGCAAATTGCACTTGAAATCACCATGTACCCCGATTTTGAAATCATGCAACTTCTATGCAAGTCACATGATGTGACTGTGGTGTCAATAACACCACTTAGAAATCTGCTTTAATGTGACCGGGTAGCCCCCAGTAACATTGTTTGCGATTGCCATGCAATTGGCATGACAGGCGACTTGCAAATCGTAGACCAAGTCGTACCCTATTGGCCACTGTAGGCTCTGTTCACATCAAATTGGATTGTGAACTCGTGCAACTTCACTGTATGTTGGGCAATTGCCGCATCGGATTAGATGTGACAGTGGTGTTAGCCCCCAGTAACATTGGGTGCAATTTGCCATGCAAAGGGCAAGCTGCTGGCCATGCCAATCACATGACAAGTCACATCCAGGGTGTGCAATTTCAGGTGCGATTTGTGAATTGACATCGTACCTGATATTGGATATAATGAATGTGAATGTGAGTGTATTAACATACGCCATTTGTTACAGCGAGAGTTTAAAGGTATTTGAAAATTTTGTCCATTTATTAGCAATTTAACATCTAGACTCAAACAGAAATTGCAATGCTACACACAATTGAAAACACAACTAGTTAGTAATTCTCTAGAAAACACAGTAAAATTGGCAACTTAAAGAGTAATTTTCAACTGCATATAGTGTGAGCGAAGCAGGAAAATCAACAAAGGAAATAAATCTGTGAAGGCGTGCGGTACCTGCCTGCTTGGATAAGGGTCTGCTTTGTATTTGGTGGAAAAATCCATACCAGTATTTGTGACAAGTTTGATATGTGGATTCACCAACCAAGTCTTTTCTCTCTCGCTCACTCTTCTGTATGTCTCTCTTTATCACTCTTCAGTATGTATCTCTCGCTCACTCTTCTTTGTCTCACTGGTTCGCTCTTCTCTCTCGCTCACTCTTCTGAATGTTTCTCTTTATCACTCTTCAGTATGTATCTCTCGCTCACTCTTCTTCATCTCACTGGCTCGCTCTTCTCTCTCTTCTGTATGTCTCTCTTTATCACTCTTCAGTATGTATCTCTCGCTCACTCTTCTTCGTCTCACTGGCTCGCTCTTCTCTCTCGCTCACTCTTCTGTATGTCTCTCTTTATCACTCTTCAGTATGTATCTCTCGCTCACTCTTCTTCGTCTCACTGGCTCGCTCTTCTCTCTCTCTGTCAGCTCTTTGCTTGCCAAATCCTTCACAAAAGTGGGTGGAGTGTAAACCATCATTATCAAATCTATTAGTGATTCAGGCCCTTATCTTATCCCATTGTATGACATTCACATAAGGTGCAGCTTTGAAGGTGTTTCAACAGACAAGGCCTCATTCTAATTCACATTTTAGGGATCATTTAGACAGAAAGCAGAGATGTTGCCAGAACATGTATGTGAAGACAGCCACACACGGAGATCATGCTACTTCCTTGCCGTGGTTGGGATTCAAACCGACAACCCTAGAGTTGTGAGGCTGTAGTGCTAACCACTAATCCACAGAGCTACATTGCTAACCCAGCCTGTATTTCTGTGCTGTGAATCAATCCTACGTCCCTGGGCAAGGTCAGTGTAACTAGCCAGATATCTCCAATGTGACACAAATGTTGTGCTATGTTGCCAATTCAGATGTAGGTTGGTTCTATGTATCCCAATACAAAGGATTGCAATACTAATACAGGCGTACCTCGGTTTACCAACGCCTTAGGGAACGTCATATTTGGGGTACAAATGCCAAACCATTTCAGTTAATTGGTCTGTTTACAAATGTTTGAATAATTTGGTATGGGCATGTGGCCTGGTATGGTTCAGGAGGGGGGGGGGGCGCTCGCTCGCCCCCCCCCTTTCCTGACCTGGCGGGCTGCATGCTCGGATAATTATCTGTTATGGATTTTGGGGGGTACCCCATGCTGTTTTTTATTTAATTTCAGCGTGGAGTTACCCCTTAACATCCATACGAGACCCGAAGGGCTTAGTATGGATGGGAGGGGGGACCCCACGCCGGGTTTTTTAAAATTGTTTATAATTCCCTGCAATACTTTTACATCAACTGTCAGCGGGGTTCCCCACTGACAGCTGAATGTAAAATAAAAAAAAGTGCGGGGTCCCCCCTCCCATCCATACCAAGCCCTTCGGATCTGGTATGGATATTAAGGAGGAACTCCACGCTGAAATTAAAAAAAACAGCTTGGGGATCCCCCCAAAATCCATACCAGACCCTTATCTGAGCATGCAGCCCGGCAGGTCAGGAAAGGGGGGGGCGAGCGAGCGCCCCCCCTCCTGAACCATACCAGGCCACATGCCCTCAACATGGGGGGGTGCTTTGGGGCAGGGGGGCTCCCCCCCAAAGCACCTTGTCCCCATGTTAATTATTTGAATAATTTGGTATGGGCATGTGGCCTGGTATGGTTCAGGAGGGGGGGGCGCTTGCTCGCCCCCCCCCCTTTCCTGACCTGCCGGCTGCATGCTCGGATAAGTATCTGTTATGGATTTTGGGGGGAACTCTGCCGACAGCTGAAACATGAGCGCTGCATGAGTTAATAACATAATTCATGCGGGATTGTAGGAGCGACAGCCATGTGTTAATGTTTCAACTGTCAGCGGGGTTCCCCACTGACAGCTGAATGTAAAAAAAAAAAAAAGCGGGGTCCCCCCTCCCATCCGTACCAAGCCCTTCGGAACATGGGGGGGTGCTTTGGGGCAGCGATTTTGCAGATTGGCCGATTTTAGCTGCAATGATCGGCAAATTGGCTGATCTTTTAACAGATAAAAAAATCTACACATGAGCCATGACCTGCAAGAAAAAGAAGACGAAAATGAAAAAGAAGAATAAAAAAAAAGAATAAGAAAAAGAAGAAAAAGAAAAATGCAGGCCATAGATGGGGCGAAAACTGACCGTTTAAAAAAAAAAAAAATCGGTTGTTCAATGGGCCGACGTTACCACCAATGGTAAAAAAATTGTTCGATTTTCGCCCCATCTACGGCCGGCAAATATAATAGCAAAGTAATAAATTCTGTCCCTGCAGAGAGCTGTGCTATTATATTTGACATTAAAAAGTATAAAGGTTGCAACATTGTATCTATTTGTATCCGAATAAAAACATCTGTATCCGAAACGGACACAAATAGATACAATGTTGCAACCTTTATACTTTTTAATGTCAAATATAATAGCAGAGCTCTCTGCAGGGACAGAAGGAATGTTTCAGCTGTCATCGGGGTTTCCCACTGACAGCTGAATTTTAAATTATTTCCGTGCATTAAATAAATAATTAAAAAAATTGCGTGGGGTCCCCCCTCTCATCCATACCAAGCCCTTCAGGTCTGCTATGGATATTAAGGGGGAACTCCACGCTGAAATTTAAAAAAAAAACAGCGTGGGTCACCCTCAATATCCATACCAGACCCTTATCGGAGCATGCAGCCCGGCAGGTCAGGAAAGGGGGGGGGACGAGCAAGTGCCCCCCCTCCTGAACCATACCAGGCCACATGCCCTCAACATGGGGGGGGTGCTTTGGGGCAGGGGGGGCTCCCCCTCCCCCCAAAGCACCTTGTCCCCATGTCGATGAGGACAAGGGCCTCTTCCCCACAACTCTGGCCAGTGGTTGCGGGGGTCTGCGGGCGGGGGGCTTATCAGAATCTGGAAGCCCCCTTTAACAAGGGGGCCCCCAGATCCCGCCCCCCCCCTACGTGAATGAGTCTGCGGTACATGGTCCCGCAGACTCATTCACAAAAAAACTAAGTGTGGTGTAAAAAAAACACAGTACAGGGTCTTTGACAAGTCCTTTATTAAAACAATGTCCCCCGAAGTAGATCCAACATCAATCGCGGCGGCGGCAGGGACCCGAAAAAAGAAAAAAAAAGTTCTGCTCCCGTCCGAGGCTTCCAGACTTGTGAAGAAAAGGCTAGCTGACATTTCTTATATAGGTATGGGGCGGGGCCAGCCGGGGACATCATCCCCGCCCCTTACCTATGTAGGAATTGTCAGCCTGTCTCTCCACTGAGGCTATCTAGCTGAATGCAGGAGAAAGTCTGACATTTCTTATATAGCTATGGGGCGGGGCCAGCGGGGAACAGCAAGCATGTGACATGGGGCGGGTCACTCGGATGATGTCCCCGGCTGGCCCCGCCCCATACCTATATAAGAAATGTCATCTAGCCTTTTCTTCACAAGGCTGGAAGCCTCGGACGGGAGCGGAACTTTTTTTTTTCTTTTTTCGGGTCCCTGCCGCCGCCGCGATTGACGTTGGGTCTACTTCGGGGGACATTGTTTTAATAAAGGACTTGTCAAAGACCCTGTACTGTGTTTTTTTACACCACACTTTTTTTTTGTGAATGAGTCTGCGGGACCATGTACCGCAGACTCCTTCACGTAGGGGGGGGGGCCAGGATCTGGGGGTTAAAGGGGGCTTCCAGATTTTGATAAGCCCCCCGCCCGCAGACCCCCGCAACCACTGGCCAGAGTTGTGGGGAAGAGGCCCTTGTCCTCATCGACATGGGGACAAGGTGCTTTGGGGGGAGGGGGAGCCCCCCCTGCCCCAAAGCACCCCCCCATGTTGAGGGCATGTGGCCTGGTATGGTTCAGGAGGGGGGGCGCTCGCTCGCCCCCCCCTTTCCTGACCTGCCGGGCTGCATGCTCAGATAAGGGTCTGGTATGGATATTGAGGGGGAGGAGGGTGTCTGGTGTTAGTTCACCTTTACATTTTTTTCTGTAAAGGTAAACTATCATTTTAATCCAAATAGCCTTACTAGGACTGATAGTAATTTGTTTGCTAGTTCTAGGATAGTTACCCCCTTTGCTGTCTTATTTTGTATGTGTTCTTAATCTTGATTTGAAGGCAGCAGTGACTTTCTGCTGCTGATTCATCCATAAAAAAGCTGCATACAATTTGTGGGAAGCTTTTTGGGGTTTTCATTGTTGTGGGTAGTTTGTTTTGAATTTTGTGTTGTTAATACAAAAGCCATCTTATACAATTCTCACCGTATCCCCATTTTAAAAATAAAAGTTAAGTATAGACAAGACAAAAAAAACAGGTTTAAACACAGAACCAGCAGTGCTGGCCATGAAGGTGGATCAACTCAACAAGTAAGTGCAGCACAACCTTGTGGTGGTAAGGCAACATGTAGTACAGGCAAAGCACGCCTACTTCTTTTGCCAGACTAACAGACCATTAACCACTGGTTCACATCAGTGTGGGCCATGTGTCCCACGTTTGCCTGGGCATGGCAGCCCATTAATTTGAAAGGGCTGCTGTGCCCGATTTTCACGTGCATTTACCTTTTCCTGCTGGATTTCCGCACCCACAACCAGCCTGCAGCATGCTGACTAGTGTGAACTTAGCCTCAAGCCACATCACACAGAGAAGATAATTGACTGGTTCACAAAACTTTCTTCATCTTCCTCCTCCCAGGCTCAGAGCAGCCTGACTTCCACCAGTGTTTCTGATGCAAGCCGCTTCTCAGCCAGCAGTAATGCCACCAAACCCTACAAACTGGCCACAATGAGATTGAAATTTTTTAAGGACTGCATTATGGCCTGCTGCAGGAACAGCTGCAAACAGAGAAAGATTATTGGAGGGAATGGTTTTGACAAAGTGAGGGGGAGAGAAATAAGAGCATAACAATAAAAGGATGGTTCCGAACTTGTCAGTGCTGTAGTGGATGCTACGCACCAGGCAAGGTTATACAAACTGCTGGCCAATTTATACACACCTGTATCTTAGAACTGAAGCACTTTTTTTTTTATTCTATAAAGGTTTTATTGAAAAGTTTTAAACAATATGTACAGGGAAATGTACATACAGTATCTCAGAGAAGTGAGTACACCCCTCACATTTTTGTTAATATATTATATCTTTTCATGTGACAACACTGAAGAAATTACACTTTGCTACAATGTAAAGTAGTGAGTGTACAGCTTGTATAACAGTGTAAATTTGCTGTCCCCTCCCAATAACTCAACACACAGCCATTAATGTCTAAACCGCTGGCAAAACAAAAGTGAGTACACCCCTAAGTGAAAATGTCCAAATTGGGCCCAGTTAGCCATTTTCCCTCCCCTGTGTCATTTGGTGTTATCACTCTCACTCTCTCATTCTGGTCACTGGAAGTTCAACATGGCACCTTATGGCAAAGAACTCTGAGGATCTAAAAAAAAGAATTGCTGCTCTACATACAGTAAAGATGGCCTAGGCTATAAGAAGATTACCAAGACCCTGAACCTGAGCTGCAGCACAGTGGCCAAGATCACACAGTGGTTTAACAGGACAGGTTCCACTCAGAAAAGGCCTCACCATGGTCTACAAAAGAAGTTGAGTGCATGTGCTCAGCGTCATATCCAGAGGTTGTCTTTGGGAAATAGACATTGCTGCAGAGGTTGAAGGGGTGGGGTTGTCAGCCTGTCAGTGCTCAGACCATACGCCGCACACTGCATCAAATTGGTTTGCAAGGCTGCTGTCCCAGAAGGAAGCCTTTTCTAAGATGATGTACAATAAAGCCCTCAAGCAGTTTGCTGAAGACAAGCAGACTAAGGACATGGATTACTGGAATGAGACCAAGATAAACTTATTTGGTTCAGATGGTGTCAAGCGTGTGTGGCGGCAACCAGGTGAGGAGTACAAAGACCTGCCTTGCCTACAGTCAAGCATGGTGGTGGGAGTGTCGTGGTCTGGGGCTGCATGAGTGCTGTCGGCACTGGAGAGCTACAGCTCATTGAGGGAACCATGAATGCCAACATGTACCATGACATACTGAAGCAGAATATGATCCCCTCCCTTCATAGACTGGGCCGCAGGGCATTATTCCAACATGATAACGAACCCAAACACACCTCCAAGACGACCACTGCCTTGCTAAAGAAGCTGAGGGTAAAGGTGATGGACTGGCCAAGCATGTCTCCAGACCTAAACGCTATTGAGCATCTGTGAAGCATCCTCAAACGGAAGGTGGAGGAGCACAAGGTCTCTAACGCCCACCAGCATTGTGATTTCATCATGGAGGAGTGGAAGAGGACTGCAGTGGCAACCTGTGAAGCTCTGGTGAACTCCATGCCCAAGAGGGTTAAGGCAGTGCTGGAAAATAATGGTGGCCACACAAAATATTGACACTTTGGGCCCAATTTGGACATTTTCACTTAGGGGTGTACTCACTTTTGTTGTCAGCAGTTTAGACATTAATGGTTGTGTGTTCTTATTGTGAAGGGACAGCAAATCTACACTGTTATACAAACTGTACACTCACTACTTTACATTGTAGCAAAGTGTCATTTCTTCAGTGTTGTCACATGAAAAGATATAATAAAATATTTACAAAAATGTGAGGGATGCACTCACTTCTGTGAGATACTGTATACGATTATAAGGAACCCCTTCCTACCCCCAGGGGGAAAGAAGGACAGGTACCATTTCCTTAATAATGAGAAAAGGCAATACGAGTACATCAGGGTAGAGAAGTTCACCATAAAAACAGAGCATAAATCACATAAGCAGATGACCCCTAGGAGCATAAATGTGGCACTCAAATACAGTTGTGTTCAAAATAATAGCAGTGGGTTGAAAAAAGTGAATAAAGCTCAAAATCCTTCTAATAGCTTTTATTTCCATACACACAAATGCATTGAGAACACTACATATTCCATTCCAAATCAAAACATGAAGAAAACTATATCAAATTTGTGTTGTTCCTCTAAAAAAAAATTGAAGAAAAGTGAATATTAGACTGTTCAAAAAATAGCAGTGTTTGTATTCTTCTTTACAAACTCAAACATTCACTATATAAACTGAAAAATTTGTGAAGATTTTGCTTTCCTTTGAATCACTTAATGAATATTTAGTTGTATAAGCACTGTTTCTGAGAACTGCTGTACATCTGTGTTGCATGGAGTCAACCAACTTCTGGCACCTGTGAACAGGTATTCCAGCCCAGGATGATTGGATTACATTCCACAGTTCTCTATTTCTTGGTTTTGCCTCAGAAACTGCATTTTTGATGTCACCCCACAAGTTTTCTATTGGAATAAGATCCGGGGATTGGGCTGGCCACTCCATAACGTCAATCTTTATTGGTCTGGAACCAAGATGGTGCACGTTTACTGGTGTGTTTGGGGTCGTTGTCTTGTTGGAACACCCATTTCAAGGGCATTTCCTCTTCAGCATAAGGCAGCATGACCTCTTCAAGTATTCTGATGTATTCAAACTGATCCATGATCCCTGGTATGCGATAAATAGGCCCAACACCATAGTATGAGAAACATCCCCATATTATGATGCTTGCGCAACCATGCTTCACTGTCTTCACAGTGTACTGTGGCTTAAATTCAGTGTTTGAGGGTTGTCTGACAAACTGTCTCCGGCCACTAGACCCAAAAAGAACAATCTTACTTTAATCAGTCCTCAAAATGTTGCGCCATTTCTCTTTAGGCCAGTCAATGTACTCTTAGGCAAATTGTAACCTCTTCAGCACGTTTTTTTTTCAACAGTGGGACTTTGCGGGGGCTTCTTGCAGATAGCTTGGCTTCACATAGGCGTCTTCTAATTGTAACAGTACTCACAGGTAACTTTAGACCTTCTTTGATCTTCCTAGAGCTGATTGTTGGCTGAGTCCTTGCCATTTTGGCTATTCTTCTATCCATTCGAATGGTCGTTTTTCATTTTCTTCCACGTCTTTCAGGTTTTGGTTGCCATTTTAAAGCATTTGCGATCATTTTAGCTGAGCAGCCTATCATTTTCTGCACTTCTTTTTTATGTTTTCCCCTCTCCAATCAACTTTTTAATCAAGGTACGCTGTTCTTCTGAACAATGTCTGGAACGACCCATTTTCCTCAGAATTTCAGAGAGAAATGCACTGTAACCAGCATGTACAACATTTGCTGCCTTCCTTCCTTAAATAAGGGCAATAATTGCCACCTGTTTTTCAAAGAATGAATGACCTCACTAATAGAACTCCACACTGCTATTATTTTGAACATGCCCCTTTCAATTAGTGATTCAATTACACAGAATCAGCAGCATGCATGTCATGACTGTTGGGTCTGTTGGATTTCTATTACTCTACTACACCTGCTAGTAAATTATTTGCTATGTAAAAAATATAATTTCTACCAAAGACAGTGATTGATCAGGTTAGTGATGTCTGACTGCTATTATTTTGAACACAACTGTAACAATAAATGCCAGTTCAATCATGTCACCAATACACCATTATTGGGACAAATGAAGGGCACAATACTCTGCAAAATGAAGCCCATTAGTAATGCAAGAGGGACCTGTACAACTGGCAGAAATAAGTGAAGTGGAAAGAGGGAAGGAAACTATGAGAAGAGGATGAACAAAAGAGAGAGGGAGAAAATAAAAAAGGGGAGGAGGGAAGGGATAAACACAGAGAAAACATTAAAAAACTGCTCATGCCAGCAGCGGTGGAGGATTGGTGGATATATCTCAAGTATAAGTCAGTAGGAAAATGGATACCCAGGGTCTGAACTACATGACCTGGGGTTCTCCCTCAAAAGAAATATGTAGATGTATCTGGATATTTTTTATCCAGATACATCTACCTACACATTGGGGGTTATTTTGCTAAAACTAAGCCTGGGTTCACATTGATGCAGTGCAGAATTTGCAGCGTTTTCTGTGCACATTCTGCACCGCATCACACTCGCACCCCGTTCATGCGAACCGCTGCGGGTGTGTATGTTAAATACACCCGAAATCGGTCCGCAAAACACGTTGCGATGTGCAGAATAAGATTCACACCCATGCAATCCAATTCTAGTGAGGACCAAAAAATGGGTCCTGCACCTTTTTTTGGTGCAGATGTGGTTCAATTTGAGCCATACAAAATGTATGGCTGAAATCGCACCACACATAATTTGCATGTGATTTGCACAGGAATGCAGTGCGGTTCCTGTGAGAATTACATGCGAAATGCTGCACTGCATAAGTAAGAACCCAGGCTCAAACTGCATGGTGCAAAATCTGGTGCAGCTCTACAGAGAAACCAATCAGTTTCCAGGTTTTATTGTCAAAGGTTAATTGAACAAGCTGAAGTTAGAAGCTATATAAAGAAAGTGCAGCTTAAGATTATTATTAATAAGACAAATATGCATATAAATATAATTGTAAACCTTAAAATGTCCACTTGTGGAAATAAAAATGAATGATAAAATTGAATAATAAAATGAATGAATGTTCATAAATTCTTCAGCAAAAACGCACTGTGGTTGTACCTGCGTTTATGCCATAAAATATTGGAAAATATATCAATGAATAAGCACAGTTCATCAAAAAAGGATCTCCTGATGACACTATTATTCCCAGTACGCTAGATATGTTCAGGTGGGTGTGCAAGAAATGGATAAAATGCGCACTCATCAGAAGCGCATGTATTAAGAGCGTTGTATCATACACAGGTGGTCTGCCAAGTTTCCCTTCTTAGGGTGGGTCTGGATGCAGCCTGGGGGTAATCGGCCCTCCTTTTGGTTACAGGATAAATCAGGTCAGCCAGGACTCCCCTCTAGGGCTCTGAGATGGTCATCAGAGGATAGCTGGGGGGTTAAAATGCTCGGTGAGGAGCAGAATGAAAGGGAATTCCCATAGTGTAGTATTTAATAGATGAAATGCTTTAATAGTAATGCATATTAAAAGGTCATAAGTAAAACATACACTGTAAATAGTGCAAGCGAAGTATAAGCAATACAGTGAAATCACTTATTAAAACACTGACCAGCTGGTATCGTAAAATGGCCGCTGGACCTCCGTGATCCAGCGGCGTGGCGTCCCAGTGTGCAGGGCTCCTTCCTTGATGCATTTCGAACAAAGATTCATTTTCAAAAGGGGTGTGCTCCATGTGCAGCCAGACGCCATTATTCTGCCTTATATAGGGATGGTGAAATGTGCTCTGATTAATGAGCGCCATTTTTCCGGAGACAAAGCACTAGTGCGCATGTGCGAGCGTGGGAGCGCCATTTTGCGTTGGTCTGTAGGCAAGGTAAAGTGTGCTCTGATTACCGAGCGCCATTTTGCCGGAGACCGAGCGCTAGTGAGCATGCACAACAGCGTGGGCGCCATTTTGCGTTTGTCTATGGGCAAACTAACATGGAACCCAAGCTCAGCGGGGAATACGCATGCACGGGTGCCATTTTCCCTGTGTTTGCTTGGTAAGGGACACGGGACTGCTGCAAGGATGTAGCCTAGTCCTGTAAATGAATGTTACTGTAAATGAATGTTACAAATATGCAGGATGTAATCCCATCCAGGGGTGGACTGACCATTTGGAAACTCAGGCACTGCCGGAGGGCCCGGGGTCAGTAGGGGACCCCATGAGATGCCCCTGGTACCATTTTCATAGGCTTTTTTGAGTTTGGGCAAGGACACAGGGGCCCCATGATCCCCTATTGCCCGGGGGTTGTCAGTCCGCCCCTGATCCAGGTCCTCAAAGGAGGTAAAGACTTGGGGGAAATGTAAAATACAGATGTCAGGTCTGTATCTAATATACAACATCACTGTTTACAATAGATATGTGCAAAATAAATGTGACATAAGGGATTAATATAAAAATGACATAATGGATTAATATAAAACATGAGACAAATTGGCATAAAATTGAAAAGAAGATATATGACAAAACAAATATTACTAGAATAAAAGTGATATTATAAAAAGGATATTATGAAAAAAAGGACAAAGTGTCTGTATTAAATGGAATTGAAATAAAATGAGATGTCGGTGTGGAAATGTTGTCGATGACTAAAATGTAGCGACACCATCAGTAAAACCAATCATAAGAAACTAAATATAAAAATATATAAAAAATATATATAAAAGATACATAATCCCTTTATGAAGTGATCATCAACCCAATATAACATTAAAAATTACAGCAGCAGAAAATATAGAACAGAATGGTCTAAAGTATATGTAGATCAGTGATGAGATTTGTACAGTAAAACCATTCAAAGGGGTATGATAACAGGAATGTAAATGGTAGCGAATAAAATTGGATTATAGAAATTCTAAGATAATCAACTGATCCTTTTTTGATGAACTGTGCTTATTCATTGATATATTTTCCAATATTTTATGACATAAACGCAGGTACAACCACAGTGCGTTTTTGCTGAAGAATTTATGAACATTCATTAATTTTATCATTAATTTTTATTCCCACAAGTGGACGTTTTAAGGTTTACAATTATATTTATACGCATATTTGTCTTAATAATAATCTTAGTGCTGCACTTTCTTTATATATTTTATACCCAAGGGAATTTTTGGTTCTTACCTCAGTGCAACAGCTGCTCTTATAACTTAGAGCTCGCTTTTATTATTTATGCATGAAGTTAGAAGCTGATTGGCTACCTTGCACAGCTGCACCAGACTATGGGTGCACCAATTTTAGTAAATCTTCCCTCGTGTCTCCACATTTAAGCCTGCTATCACTGCTGGCAAGCTATGCTGCCACTGGCCAATTTTAACATACCAGTTTGTTGGGGATGAAAAAATGCTGCCCATGCCTTGTGTCTCTGCATTTAGGCTTGCTGTCACAGTGGCCAAACTGTCCTGCTGCTGACCAATTTTTACAAAACTGTACCTTACAGGGCCGTACTTCTAATATTAGGAATATGAGGAATGTGTGAACTGGTTTATGTGCGCTCACCTTTTAGAATGATACAGTGCAGTCCTGCGAAAAAAAAATGGAGTTCATAATCTGTGGGGCCATTGGATCATTTTACTTTTATACCTAGGGTATATAGCTCTAATTGTTTTTTAGGGAGACACTTCCCCGTGGCTTCCCACTCTGCATTAAGGACTGTTGAAGCTGCTATTTATCAAAGAAGGCCTACTGCTACGTGATTAACCATTTCAATACCGGGCAATTTTACACCTTCCTGCCCAGGCCATTTTTCACATTTCAGCGCTCTCACACTTTGAATGGCAATTGCGCGGTCATACAACATTGTACCCAAACTAAAATTTTATAATTTTCTTCACACAACTAGAGCTTTCTTTTGGTGGTATTTAATCACCGCTGGGGTTTTTATTTTTTGCTAAATTAACAAAAAAAGACCAAAAATTTTGAAAAAAAAACACGTTTTTCTTTGTTTCTGTTATAAAAGTTTACAAATAAATAATTGTTCTTCATAAATTTAGGCCAAGATGTATTCTGCTACATGTCTTTGGTGAAAATAACCCAAATTAAGATGTATTATTTAGTTTGTAGGAAAGTTATAGAGTTCACAAACTATGGTATAGATCTGAAAATTGATCAATCCTGAAGTACTGACGGCCAATCTAATTTCTTGAGGTCCAAGAATGTCAGAATAGTACAGATATCCCCAAATGACCCCTTTTTGCAGAGTAGACAGTCGGACGTACTTCATAAGAGGAATGGCAAGTTTTTTGAAGTTGTATTATTTTTGTCATAATTTTTCGGAAAATTAAAAAAATTATTTTCACTTTTTTTTTTTTACATACTGTCACCAGTGCAGTACAGCATCATCATGTAACTGGCATGGCGGTTAACAGGGACACTGACTGGTGAAAGTATGAAAAAATATATATATATATTTTTATATTATTTATATTTATATTTTATATATATATATTATATATATTTTTTTATTATTTTAAATTTTTTATTAAATTTTTATTTTTTTTTTTAAGATTTTTTTTTCATATTTTACTATGACCAAAGTAGTACAATGTTACCATAGTAACATTGTACTACTTTGGGGAAGTGATCAGTATTTTTTTTTTTTTTTTACACAATTTGCTTATAGCAAAGAATTACTTTGCTATAAGCAAGCATTTACCTGAATGACATCGATTCATTCAGGTTTTTTTTTTTTCTTTGTGCTTAGCTGTGATTTGGCCACAGCTAATCACATGACATGTGCATGTGACCTGCTGTGACCATTCACAGCTAGGCACTAGTATACAATGGATGGCATGAATGAAGCCATCCATTGTATACAACTGTCATGTGACCTGCTGTGATTGGGCACAGCAGGTCACATGGTACCGGCAACAGGAGCCGGTACTCAGATCTGTCATTGGCCGTGTCCGAGGTACACGGCCGGTGACAGATCGCGCCGCTGCGCGGCTCTGCAACTGCACGAACTGCGCATGTGCGGGAGCACTCCAAATGGCGTGCACCCGGAAAGCTACAGCGCTTTTGATGCCGCCAAACGGCTATAGGCCGGGCAGCTAATGGTTAAAATGCATGTACTGCTGCATAAAGTGGTTGTAAAGGCTCAAGGTTTTTTTTTACTTTCATGAATTCTAAGCAAGCAGGTAAAAAACCTTCTGTGTGCAGCACCCCTAATACAGTGCTTATAATCAACTCTCTGGAGACTCTCTCTCCACATTAGCTGAGACAAACTATGGCTCCCTCTGCTATCAGTCATAGCCAGTGAGTCAATGAGGAAAGAGGGGGCGGGGCCAAGCCATGGCTCTGTATGTGAATAGACATGCAGAGCAGTGGCGCACAGGCAAGCCTGCTTGGCTGCCTCCATGGCAAGCTGCTTGTTGTGGAGGCACTCAGCAGGAGGGAGGGATCAGCAGGGGACCCAAAAAGTGGAGGATCAGGGCTGCTCTGTGCAAAACCCCTGCACAGAGCAGGTAAGTATGACATGTTTGTTATTTTAAAAAATGCCTGTAATATCACTTTAACAAGTTTCTGACTTTGGGCATGCTGTACGCACGCAAAAAAAGTCATCATTGTACACAGGGCATGTGTTTTATGTCCAGTCTCTTTGCTCTACTTTTGGCCATCCCCCATTATACCAACTTCTCTGAGTATATTGTAATGCCAGAAGTTGGCGGCTCTAGCTATCAAATAAGCACTCTGAATCAGTTTAATGGGTGGAGCTCAAGATACTGGTCAGTTTAGGTCACCAGCTGTTAAAAAAGACAGGAAGTTCCAGCTGCCTTCCTTCTCCCTCACCTCAATCGAGTCCTTTGAAGTGGCATCCCCCACAGAGTTATTTGTTCTTTTATTACAGCAGTTCTCAAAATGTCCAATTCCTGGAATATCTTTAGAACTGAGACTTAGATACCTACCAAAGTTCACAATAATGTTCATGAAGGTAAAAATTATTATAGGCCCAAAATATCCATTACATTTCCCCCTGAAGTTCACTGGTGAACTTATGCCCTCCCGCAATGATTTTGTGATGACAGCCCAGAGGGCCAAACCCCCCCACCACCACCACCACCATCACCACGGCCTCCTCTTCTTTCTTGAGCACAACAGAACTCCTTATCTGTTCTAATGAACACATCAAGATAGACTTGATTCTGAGCAAACAAAGAAGTCCTGGTGCCTCCAAGATCTCACATCCGGACCATGAATGCCTGTGCTGCAATGTTTCCTCGCCCCTCTGCCTTGGAAGGATGGAACTCCAACATCGATGGCGGGATCCTGCTATCTTTAGATCTTTAGTTCCGTAGCTTGGGAACACTGTGCGATGTTTGCAAAGATTGGATCAGACCGCAAAATGACACCGTTCAGCATGGTGAAAGAAAGTTGAGGAAGGTCTAGCTGTTGCACCTTTGTCTCAAGAGATGATGTGGTGGTTGTTGTTGTTTCTTCAGGTGGTGGTAGGGCAGGCCTCTAGACAATCATACATGGATACAAAAAAGGAGAATGTCAGTGTATGGTTATTGGGGGAATATACAACAGAATGGAGAATACGAGCCCTGGATAAAAAGCAAGGAGCGACTAGCATGAAAAGCGAACCTCAAAGGCCTCAATGATAAATGTATATATAAAAGCATGCAGCAGTTATTGGGGGAAGTCATGATTGGAGAAGCGGTTTCGCCTTTAAAAGTTATTAAGCCTAGGGGTTCTAATGTGGGCAGGTAAAGTGGGATCCCCACAGGATGAAGAGTCTGAATAACAGCCAGTATTTACCAGAGCCCCTGAAGGTAGGGATGGTCAATGCTGCATGCTGTTGTCAAGTCTCAGTCCCTGAGTTCACCCCACCTGCTCACGGGGCTCAGGGTGAAGCAGCAGGCAGATTGAAGGATTTCCGCAGGAAGCAATTATAAGCCAATGGATCTCCACCAGACTCTTGAAGCTGAGTCGGGCCAGAATGCTAAAGCCATATAATTCACAGCTCATTCAACTTCTAGTTTAAAGTTATGCAAAAACAATGGAAGAGTATTAAACAAGGAAAAAGAAAGAGGGAACAGTAATAAAAGCAAAAACAAAAAAATTTAAGAAAATAAAAGAGGTACAGATTTAATGCTGCTAAAACTACTACTTTTCACTTTAGGTTGTTAAAGAGCAATCTGTATTCATAAACCCAAAAATAAAATGTAAAATGAGGAGAAAAAAAAACAAAACAACACATAGTTGCCCTGAAAACTATTGCTAACTGCATTAAAAAAAAAACAAAAATCCCCAAAAACTAAGAACATTGCAGCAATTGTAGCACTTACTTGACAAAAGGTAACTCCTCCCCCTTACTAGTAATCAACAGTATACATTTGCAGGTCAGGTACACAAAAAATGGAAAGAGTAAAGAAAGTTGATTGAAAAACTTAGAATTTAGATAAATCTGACCGCACTTTATTACTCCAATTTAGGGGCTTCTACCTAAAAGAAAGCAAAACAAAAAAGAAAAAACAAAGAACATCACGATTTTCCTTTTCCTTTATGTTATTTTAGGGTCCTCCCTTGAATGTGCAAATTCTTTTGTACTGGTCTGGGTTGGACAGGCTCTTCAGAGAGTAGTTTCTGTGTTACTGGCCTCTCCAAGAGGAGATACTTCGTTGAGGTACACATTCTCATAGCTTTTGCGTTCATTCTCCTGATAGTGATGCACATTATTAATTGCATCAGGAATAGCAACAGGGTTACACAATTCAGGAGAACAACAGGGTAGAGTAAGATGTATAGGAAAGCTGTGGCTTTAGGACTGTACCCGAATAAACTCTCCCACCAGGATCTTAGCATCTTCCTCTAATAAGTGCATTACTTGGATTTATCGACTTTGATCCCAAGATAACACCTAAATTGTTCACTCCGCTCCTCCTAAGACATCCTGATCTCCAGCCCCCTTGTTACCTCCTCCAATGCTGCACATCAGGACTGCCCTAGAACCTCTGGAACTCCCCTCCCCAGTATGTCCAGCCAGCTCCTACCCTGTTCACCACTGGGTGATCCTAGAAAACGAATTTATTCAGGAGAGCCTCATCCACCTCCACCTAAAAACTATACCTCAGCCAGCTCCATCAGATCATTCTCCCCAGCTATTGCCTTTTGTACCACCCCCTCCCTTTAGATTATAAGCCCCTTGAGTTGGGCCCTCCTATTAACGAACTGCACAAACTGTTGGCGCTATCTAAAACCTGTTGCCTAAAGTCTAACAACTAAAATTTTGAACTCCTCCCTAAATCCCAAAGGAAGTTTATGTAGGTGTATGGGGGTGTCAGGTTTGAGACCAAGCCTTTTCTCTGAGGTAATAGGGGTATATCCCTGTGTCTCCACTATACCTTTTCCAAGGACAGGAACGATGTAGACTCCCTGAGGTAGTGTACCCCACTGAGTACAGTGTAACCCGTATATAGAATATAGGGCATCACTAGACATTTGATACCAGCATCAATACCCTCGCCCCAAGTATTCTAAAAAAGGTTGGGACAATTCCTCAGCATCCATTAGATATGACCTTTCTTTGTGCCAGCATTGCTGTCTCATGATCCTGTCCTGTTTCCCTTGGTGTAACACAACACCCTCATTTCTCCAGCACCCATCAGTATCAATCATCTGAATATGTCCGGACTCATAAACCACCAAAACATGATGGACTCGGGGGTGTAACATGGAAGAGTCTGATCGGATAGTACCCAAATTGACTGCAGTATACGCACCATGTTCAGTCCCTGCAACTGGAATCAGAGATGAGACAGTGCAAGTCAGGTTTTGACAGCCATGGAACTGAGTCATTCATCAATCCTTATGACTCATAGCAAACTTGGATACTACCCTACCTGTGTCTTTGCAAAGTGGAAATTATCCCACTGAGAAAGAGGTAATCATTCCTTCGAGGTCCTGGGACACCTCTGATTGTACCTGGGTACTAGGCAGAGCATGTTGCATTTTCTGATCCCTTCACAAACATGTAGCAGACCTCCCAATTTGGTTCTGAGTACCTCCAGATCCATAGTGTAATATTAGTTGAGGTACACTAGGAGTCTAGGACAGGAAGGACACCTATGGGTACTATCTGAAGAGACTACAGCATACCCGCATGTATAACAAAGGTAAAGGGTTCTTCGAAGGGCCAAGGCGCAGTGTTTAAGGAATTGCTGCTATTGGCAACAATTGGCCAATAAACAAATTAGAATCCCTTGCAGCACGGAGGCGCTGGGATCACTGAACAGTAGGAGGAACAATTCAAGCTGACAGGTGTGCATGGAAACACACAGATACTCGGGACAAATACCTTTAAAAAAACAACACATCAGACAACCAGAATAAAACAGCCGTGCAAACACACAAACAGGAATCTCTAGAAGCAGGTAGAGGTGCACGGTGAAACTGGATAGGAAATGGGCTTGAAAGACACTTGGGGACACACAGGCAGGTTGATAGAAACACTAAGGTGAAAAGCCTATGGTAATGAGGCAAGCTTGAAAAAGAGACAGCCTGGCTGGGGGTGTAGCTAATTGAATTAACAGCAGGAGGTTAACCAGTACTGAACACAAGTCTTGTGGTATCCCACAAGGATCAGAAAAAACTTACAAGTTAAGCCATGGAACTACATATACCATCATACCTGCTGATCCTTAGGAATAGAGGAAATGGACCATCTACATAGACCCAATCAGGGGTGGACTGACAACTCATGGGGCCCCCAGGCAATAGGGGATCATGGGGCCCCTGTGTCCTTGCCCACACTCAAAAAAGCCTATAAAAAAAAGGTACCAGGAGCATTTCATGGGGCCCCCTACTGACTCCGGGTCCTCGGGCAGTGCCCGAGTGCTCGAATGATCAGTCCGCCCCTGGACCCAATCTAAAATCTTAACAACTCACAAACACAATAAATGCAGTAACACTTTTTAGCCTTATATAGGTGGTAGAGTAACAATTATTCAATGCAGTCCCAATAAAATCTCCATCTATAAAACTAAAGAAGAGTGGAGGTGACCAATCGTATTGTCACTGGTAATAGGGGATTGCTGGCTTTATCTAGTCACCTTTGATAATCAGTGGAGCAAAGAAACTCGTTAATACCAGAGCTCCATACATGTCAGATTAGAACATACAAGTGTACAATCCAAACTCACAGGTTCCTGCGTTAAAAATGGCTGTGTGTATAAGTGGGTGCTACAGCGACCGTTGGCTGGAACCAAACAGAATCTGCAAGGGAAAATGTCACCAACACACCAAGGATCACCAATATGGGTCCAAAAGTTTTAAAGAGCGATCACATAGTTACAGCAAGGAAATTAGATTAGAACATACAACACATGCAAGGTCTAGACCCAAACACAGCAAAAGACAAACTGTCTGACAAAACTCAAACAGAAGCACCATCTAGCTAATGGGGGGGTGAAACATGTACATGTAAAAACAGACAAACCAGGAAAAAGACATTTTTTTGAATGGCACTTCTGGTCATTGGAGGCCATGACTGCCTTCTGTTCTGAAAGCCCTGAAAGCCAAATGGCAGAACCTGTGAGATAAAACACCAATAAAATTTAGTAATAAACATTCAATTTTTCTCCTAAAAAATAAACCAATGGTTAGGGACTTTTTAACACAGCATACAGTGAGTATTGTAAACATTTTCTTAGATGTTTTAACAGTGCACTTTTCCTAATACAAAAATTGTTGACGTCAACTAATTATTACCACGTGGATTTTGTTTATGGTATACCATTAATATCCAAAGAAATAAAATTGTTCACCATGGTTAAAAAAATGAGAAGCTTGAAATAAACATTTTAGTCTTACCATTTATATACAAGATGTTATACTTCACCAACGAAACTCTTCAAAACTGTCTGTCTTTCTATATAGTAAATATACAGTGAAGGAAATAAGTATTTGATCCCCTGCTGATTTTGAATGTTTGCCCACTCACAAAGAAATGATCAGTCTAAAAAGTGAATGGTAGGTGTACTGTAACACTGAGAGACAGAATTGCAACAAAAAATTCAAAAGAAATGCATGTCTAACAAATTATGCACTGATTTGCATGTTCATGAGGGAAATAAGTATTTGATCCCCTCTCATTCAGCAGGATTTCTAGCTACCAGGTGTCTTTCATACAGGTGACAAATTGAGATTAGAAGCAGCCTTTTAACTGGAGTGCTGCTAATCTCATTTTGTTACCTGTATAAAAGACACCTGTCCACAGGAGCAATCAAACAATCAGATTCCAAACTCTCCACTATGGCAAAGAACAAAGAGCTGTCCAAGGATGTCAGGGATAAGATTGTAGACCTACACAAGGCTGGACTGGGCTACCAAACTATCGCCAAGCAGCTTGGTGAGAAGGTGGCAACAGTTGATTTAATCATTCGCAAATGGAAGAAACACAAAACAACTGTCAGTCTCCCTAGGTCTGGTGCACCATGCAAGATCTCACCTTGTGGAGTGTCAATAATCATGAGAACAGTGAGGAATCATCCCAGAACTACACGTGAGGATCTTGTCAATGATCTCCAGGCAGCTGGGACTACAGTCACCAAGAAAACAATTGGTAACACACTGCGCCGCAAGGATTGAAATACTGCAGTGCCAGCAAGGTCCCTCTGCTCAAGAAAGCACATGTCCAGGCCTGTCTTAACCATTTCCATACCGGGCAATTTTACCCCCTTCCTGCCCAGGCCATTTTTCAGGTTTCAGCACTCTCACACTTTGAATGACAATTGCGCGGTCATACAACATTGTACCCAAACTCAAATTTTAGCATTTTCTTCACACAAGTAGAGCTTTCTTTTGGTGGTATTTAATCAACACTGGGGTTTTTATTGTTTGCTAAATTAACAAAAAAATACTGAAAATTAAAAAAAAACAAAACACGGTTTTCTTTGTTTCTGTTATAAAAGTTTGCAAATAAATAATTGTTCTTCATAAATTTAGGCCAAGATGTATTCTGCTACATGTCTTGGGTGAAAATAACCCAAATTAGGATGTATTTTGTAGTTTGTAGGAAAGTTATAGAGTTCACAAACTATGGTATATATTTTTTTTTTATTTAAATATTTATTCATTTTCCATATAAAATACAGTTGTGGCCAAAATTATTCAACCCCCACTGAAATTGAGTGTTTTGGCCAGTTTGACATTGCTTTTGATCATTCAGTCATCTTGCTTACATTTACATTAAAGAGGCACTTGTAGGTCAGACAAATATAACATAACAGTTATAATGAAATAACCACAAATGTCTTTTCTGTGCTCACAGCATTATCAGTTTTATTCAACCCCCAAGTGACATTCAATCTTAGTACTTAGTACAGCATCCTTTTACAGTTATAACAGCTTTTAAACGTGAAGCATAGCTTGACACAAGTGTCTTGCAGCGATCTACGGGTATCTTCGCCCATTCTTCATGGGCAAAGGCCTCCAGTTCAGTCACATTCTTAGGCTTGCGCACTGCAACTGCTTTCTTTAAGTCCCACCAGAGGTTCTCAATCGGATTTAAGTCTGGTGACTGCGATGGCCACTCCAAAATGTTCCAGCCTTTCCTCTGCAACCATGCTCTAGTGGACTTGGAGGTATGCTTGGGATCATTGTCCTGTTGAAAGGTCCAACGTCTCCCAAGCCTCAGGTGTGTGACGGACTGCATCACGTTTCCATCCAATATCTCCTGGTACTGAAGAGAATTCATGGTACCTTGCACACGCTGAAGCTTCCCTGTACCTGCAGAAGCAAAACAGCCCCAAAGCATGATTGACCCTCCACCATGCTTCACAGTAGGCAAGGTGTTCTTTTCATCATAGGCCTTGTTCTTCCTCCTCCAAACATAGCGTTGATCCATGGGCCCAAACAGTTCTAATTTTGTTTCATCAGTCCACAGAACACTATCCCACAACTTTTGTGGTTTGTCCACATGGCTTTTGGCATACTGCAGTCGACTCTTCTTATTCTTTGGAGACAGCAAGGGGGTACGCCTGGGAGTTCTGGCACGGAGGCCTTCATTACGCAGTGTGCGTCTTATTGTCTGGGCTGAAACTTCTGTACCCACATCTGACAAATCTTTTCTCAGTTCCTCAGCAGTCACACGGGGACTTCTCTCCACTCTACGCTTCAGGTAGCGCACAGCAGTCGAAGTCAGCATCTTCTTTCTGCCACGACCAGGTAGCGTTTCAACAGTGCCCTTTGCCTTGAATTTGCGAATGATGCTTCCTAAGGTGTCTCTTGGTATGTTTAACATCTTTGCAATCTTCTTATAGCCATTGCCCTTCCTGTGAAGAGAAATCACCTCTTCTCTTGTCTTCCTGGACCATTCTCTTGCCTTCACCATGTTTGTAACCACACCAGTAAATGTCTAGAAGGAGCTGAGTATCACAGTCATTTTAAAGCTGCCTAATTGGTGCTTATTATGCTTGATTGCTGCTCGGTGACATCCACAGGTGTTTTCAATACCTGATGGAAAGCACCTGTATGAACCTCTGTTCTTCAGAGTGGTAGTCTTTAAGGGGTTGAATAATTGTGGCAATGAAGAAACCACATAAGAACCATTTACTACTGTATTACATAAACAATTGATGTCATTTTAGTTGCATTTGGGTAGTTACAACGTCCTTGTAGGATTTGATTCTGAATACAATTCCAAATGTACACTATAGTCCCTAAACCCCTTTACAGCATTGGGGGTTGAATAATTTTGGCCACAACTGTACATGTTCCATCATTGCTCTCATATAACATACAAAACCCTCAATTATATCCCTTTTTGTCACTATTGCCATAACCCCCCCACCTATCTAAATCCCCACCCACCCTCCATCCTACCCCCCCCAAAACCACCCACTCTGCATTTCTCCACTATATCTCTCGCTCAGCAAGGGGCACTTTCACATATCACACTCTACTGCTTCATGTATTTCACCTTGGGCACAAAATCTTCTCATTTTCTCCACCTCATATAATATAACCCTATCTTGTCTTCTTGCATATAATACAGTTTCTCTATCCTACATATCTGATTCACTCTTTCCACCCAGTCCTCCTCGCTCGGCACCTCTGACCTATACCAAAACTTAGGTATCAGACCCTTTGCCGCATTTAAATAATACCATATACCCGAATCCTTATATTTGTTCATTGATAGTTCTGTACTATGTAATAGACACATCTCTGGATCCAATCCCATCTTTATCTCAGTAATTATTCCAATTAAGTGAACTATTGTCTTCCAAAAACCTTGAATTTTTGGGCACTCCCACCATATGTGTTATAACGTGCCTATCTTTCCACACCCCCGCCCAGTGAATTCGCTTCACTCATCTTGTGTTCAATATTCGGTGTAATGTGCCATCTTGTAATGCACCGCCTGGCGGTACCTCTAGCAACCCACAGAATAGGATTCCCCAGAGCGCGGAGTCTAAGTCCCAGTATGCTTGTTCACCAGGGCCCCTGATGGTGGGGATGGACTTGGAGCAGACAGAGACCAGGTCGCGGCCCCTGAGTACACCCACCCGTGGTAGAGGGATCCGCCAGAGGTATCTGCTGGATAAGAGCCTGACATGAAGAGGTGGATGGGTCCATGCAGGACAGATGGATGGATGGCTGAGCAGGAGCATGGTCAGACAGGCCGGGTTGGTAACCGTGGGGACAGCGCGGTACAAGGCAGCAGGCAAAGAAAAGTCGGGTCACTCGCCGGGTCAGTAACGGGAGGTCAGATCCAATGGGGGGCATCCAAAGAGAGGTCAGGCAAGCCAGGGGTCAGGGCAGGAGAAGACAGCACGGTCAGGATCAATCAGGGTCGGCAACAATCAATCAACAGGTAACCGGAGCGGGAACATCAGATAAGACCATACAGCAACCAGTGTCAATGCAAAGCGGATTTAAATACCACGCCCTGCACTGTCATTGGTGCCAGGTGCGCGCCCGCGGTCCCGAGTGCGCATGCACGAGTTCCGCTGTCGTCGCAGCCGCCCAGGACCTAGTGCCTGCACGCCAGTGCGAATCAGCACACTGCGCCTGCGCCGAGCCACATGCAGCTCCTGACACATCTTATTAAAGATTTATAATTTACCTCCACCTCTCTCATCCTTACGTTCTCGTGCATTAGCCTATATATCTTCCTCTGTTTGTCCTCATCTATCTCCATCCCCAAATCCCTTTCACAATTTTCTATGTACATTGGCTTTGTGTGTGTGTCTAATTCAGTGAGAATCTTATAGATTTTTGCCGTGCCCCATTTCCCATCTCCGCATGATTCCAACAACCTCTCAAACAAATTCCAATCCTTTCTCAATCTCAAAGGTTTCGGAAGACTCCCGACAAAGTGTTTTAATTGGTGATATCTCCACTCATCTATCTTAATGAAAAGTTCCCTTTTGTCCTTTTCCAAGTCCTTAAGTGTTCTCAATTCCTGCCCTTCCATAATATCTCTCAATTGAATGTCCTCCTTTTTAAACCATTTTCCTGTATTCTCCTCCCTTCCTGGAGGGAAATACTCCGTGTTTCTCAGTGACATTAATTGTGAATTAAAATCCCACTTCATAAGTTTGTGCAGTCTATCCCAAACCCTTAAAACATTTAATGTATAAACACTCGTGGTATCTTTTAATCCTCTATATTGTGCTGGTACCCATATGGTTTTACTCAGATTAACTCCGCTTAGTTCATTTTCAATTTTGACACAACTTTTCCCCTCTGGATTGCGTGTCCAGTCATAAATTCTCACTAGAACGACTGCTCTATAATACCTTTTGAAATCTGGCACTCCCAATCCACCCTTCTCTTTATTTCTACTCAACAAATCATAAGATATTCTAGGTTTTTTATTTTTCCATATATATCTTGTTAACATCTTTTTAATTACCTTAAAAAAAAACCTCCAGAAGTTTAATTGGGATCATCTGAAATTTATATAGGATTTTAGGTACAATTACCATTTTTATCAGATTTATGCGACCTATCCAAGGCAGGTTACCACCTCCCAATTTCTTTAGTTCCTCCTTAATCTCATTTAAGAGTGAGATATAATTTAACTTATACAAATTCGTATATGAAGCACTGAGTTTAACCCCTAAATATTTTATCTCTCTATCTTTCCATATAAAAGGGAATTCTTTTTGTATCTTTTCTTTTTCACTATTTGGAAGATTTACATTTAAAATCTCAGTTTTTGTTGGGTTGATTTTCAAATTTGATAGCTCCCCATAATCCTTTAAGCTCTTCATTAAATTTGGGAGTGTTATCCTAGGGTTTCCAACATAGAACAACAGATCGTCCGCAAAGGCAGCCACTTTATGTTCAATTCCTCATATCTGTATTCCCTTTATGTCCATATTTTTCATAATTGTTGACAGTAAGGGTTCCAAAGACAATACATACAACAATGGGGACAGTGGGCATCCCTGTCTTGTTCCATTTGACATCCCAATAGGTTCCAACCTCTCTCCGTAACCAAAATAACCGTGGAGGGCTCTCTATACAACTTTCCTATCCACTCTCTCATTCTAACTCCCAATCCCAGAGTCTCCAGAGTGTCCATCATAAAGCTCCAATCTACTCTATCGAATGTCTTTTCAGCGTCAATTGAAAGCACCACCGCCAGGGTTTTCCCCTTCCTAGCTTTCTGAATAAGCAACAAAGTTCTCAACCCATTGTCTCTGCCCTCCCCACCTGGTACAAATCCCAACTGGTCCCCATGTATCCATTCTGGCATTAAATCTTTTAACCTGGGGGGGTGGAGCCTGAGCATGGCGGCACGGGAGAGTGTGGTTTAAGCACTCCTTGCAGCCTCCCCCCGTGTATCCTCCCTGAGATGTCCCATCTACCCTGAGATGTCCCATCTACCGTGACTGGCTGCATCGGAGAGTGAGCGCAGTGTTGCACAGCTGGAGAGGGGCCTCGGAGACGGCGTGGCGGCGAGCTCATAGGGAGACGTCTGAGCTCCTGATCCCCTGGTGATTACTGCGACAGCTCCGGACGAAGAGCAGGGTTGCCTAGGAGACGGCGGCACAGCTGAGCAGACACGTGGGCTACCGCGGAGGAGCTCTGGGAGTGGGGGAAAATGCCGGCGTCCCGATGTCCAAGTCAGTCGGGCGATTGAAGTAAGGGGGAAACGCCGGCATTCCGTCTACATATTTATAATACAAACTCCACACTGGCTCCATACTATATCCAGACCCATACCATCGTCTCCATAGTGCTGACATACTACCTCCATACCTTAACAACGTCTCCACATTGCCTCCATACTATCTTCATACCTATACCAGCATCGCTATATTGCCTCCATATTACCTCCATACCTATACTACCATCCTCATATTGCCTCCATATTACTCTCAGATTGCTCTTATACCAACACCTCCATACCAACACTTCCATACCATCTCCAACCATATCACCATCTATAATCCAGGAGAATACGGAAAGGAAGACAAGGTTTAAAGAGACTCTCATAAGAATTCCACTAAGAGAAGATAGGAGAGGCCAGCATACCCCAACGTGGAGGGTGAGTGATTAATGGGACCTCTCTGCAGGTCTCCTTAAACTCCTTATACATACAGTCAGGTCCATAAATATTGGGACATGGACACAATTCTAACATTTTTGGCTCTATACACCACCACAATGGATTTGAAATAAAACGAACAAGATGTGCTTTAACTGCAGACTGTCAGCTTTAATTTCAGGATATTTACCTCCAAATCAGGTGAACAGTGTAGGAATTACAACAGTTTGCATATGTGCCTCCCACTTGTTAAGGAACCAAAAGTAATGGGACAGAATAATAATCATAAACCAAACTTTCACTTTTTAATACTTGGTTGCAAATCCTTTGCAGTCAATTACAGCCTGAAGTCTGGAACGCATAGACATCACCAGACGCTGGGTTTCATCCCTGGTGATGCTCTGCCAGGCCTCTACTGCAACTGTCTTCAGTTCCTGCTTGTTCTTGGGGCATTTTCCCTTCAGTTTTGTCTTCAGCAAGTGAAATGCATGCTCAATCGGATTCAGGTCAGGTGATTGACTTGGCCATTGCATAACATTCCACTTCTTTCCCTTAAAAAACTCTTTGGTTGCTTTTGCAGTATGCTTTGGGTCATTGTCCATCTGCACTGTGAAGCAGCGTCCAATGAGTTCTGAAGCATTTGGCTGAATATGAGCAGATAATATTGCCCAAAACACTTCAGAATTCATCCTGCTGCTTTTGTCAGCAGTCACATCATCAATAAATACAAGAGAACCAGCTCCATTGGCAGCCATACGTAACCACGCCATGACACTACCACCACCATGCTTCACTGATGAGGTGGTATGCTTAGGATCATGAGCAGTTCCTTTCCTTCTCCATACTCTTCTCTTCCCATCACTCTGGTACAAGTTGATCTCGGTCTCATCTGTCCATAGGATGGTTTTCCTGAACTGTGAAGGCTTTTTTAGATGTTGTTTGGCAAACTCTAATCTGGCCTTCCTGTTTTTGAGGCTCACCAATGGTTTCCATCTTGTGGTGAACCCTCTGTATTCACTCTGGTTAAGTCTTCTCTTTATTGTTGACTTTGACACACATACACCTACCTCCTGGAGAGTGTTCTTGATCTGGCCAACTGTTGTGAAGGGTGTTTTCTTCACCAGGGAAAGAATTCTTCAGTCATCCACCACAGTTGTTTTCCGTGGTCTTCGATTCTTTTGGTGTTTCTGAGCTCACCGGTGCGTTCCTTCTTTTTAAGAATGTTCCAAACAGTTGTTTTGGCCACGCCTAATGTTTTTGCTATCTCTCTGATGGGTTTGTTTTGTTTTTTCAGCCTAATGATGGCTTGCTTCACTGATAGTGACAGCTCTTTGGATCTCATCTTGAGAGTTGACAGCAACAGATTCCAAATGCAAATAGCACACTTGAAATGAACTCTGGACCTTTTATCTGCTCATTGTAATTGGGATAATGAGGGAATAACACACACCTGGCCATGGAACAGCTGAGAAGCCAATTGTCCCATTACTTTTGGCCCCCTAACAAGTGGGAGGCACATATGCAAACTGTTGTAATTCCTACACCGTTCACCTGATTTGGATGTAAATACCCTCAAATTAAAGCCGACAGTCTGCAGTTAAAGCACATCTTGTTCATTTAATTTCAAATCCATTGTGGTGGAGTATAGAGCCAAAAATGTTAGAATTGTGTCGATGTCCCAATATTTATGGACCTGACTGTAACTCTCCATATACACTGGATATATTTACTGGATTCTTTGTTTTTTTTTTTTCTTTCTTCTCACATATATGGGATTTGTGCATTGGATCTCCTTGTGTTTGTAACAAGACACTATATATATATAGCAGCTAAGTGGAAGTAAGGAAATAGTGGCCCCCTGGGGAGGGCCTGGAAGAGCTGAAGATGAAAGGTAAAAATATCAAAGGGAGCGGGCCTAAGAACATCCAAACTGGCACGATTAAGAAGTATGTGTCACAAGGAAATGTTACCCCAGAAAGAACTCAGGGAAAAAGTGAAAAAAGTGATTTGGAAATAAGTATGGATAATAGTCCGAGACTTTCCCTGGGCCCAGTATACAATAATCAAATGGAAGGTATTGAACCGAGAGAGTTGGAAAGAGATATGCAAATACCTAATAAAAAAGAAATGGCGGAGATGTTTAAAGGTTTGGAAAATACAATAAAGCAAGAGATGGGGATGATCCAGGAAGATCTGGGACAATTGTTAACTAGGGTGGAGGAGAAGGTACAAGCCCAAGCCCAGACCATCCCAAAATTAGAGAAATGGATAATTGAAGATAGAAAAGAACATAAGAGATTGCTCTATAGGATGGAAGAACAAGAAAATAGAGAAAGGAGAAATAATATCAGAGTAAGAGGAGTTCCGGAACTGACACAGGGGGAAGATCTAAAAGAGCTATCTGGTAAAATCTTGAACTTCATAATGTATAAATCGGATGAGGAGATGTTTAAACTGGACGAAGTATATAGGATTGGAAAGTATCAACAAGGAAAAGGGGTAGAAAAACCAAGAGATATAATTGTTAAATTTCATAACTATGGAGATAGAGAAGAGATATGGAAAAAGATTAAAGGAAGAACAAATATTACATATGGAGGGAAAAATATCCAAATTTTTGCAGATTTGACAGCAGAGACTCTGAGAAGGAAGAGATCACTGAAACCCCTACTAGAAGAGATGAAAAAACAAAGTGTGAAATACAGGTGGGGCCGTGACTTAAGTTTAATTGGGTGGAGGGATGGAACTACAGCTATCTTAAGATTCCCGGAGGATATGGAAGAATTTTGTGATAAATTTGGACTGCAGAGACAAGTGATACCTGGTTGGGAAATGGAGGAGGGAGAGCTGGACATTTGTGGGTCAGGAAAGTGGCAGCTGGTTAAAAGAGGAAATAGAGAATCAATAGATAAGGGGACATTGGGGAGGAGGGGGGGGAGGTAAGCGGTCATGGGCAGAGTCGAACCCCTATAGAGGGATCAAAAGTGGAATATGATCCAAAGGCATAAGAGGCCTGGGGGGGTGGGGAGGCGGGAGGGAGGGGGGGGAGGAGTTGGCAGGGAGGGAGGGTTAGGGAGGGTGGGGGTTGGGGAGAGGTGAGGGTGGGAGGGAAATGGATGATAAGGGTAATACTCTGCAGGATAGAGAGAGGTATTAAAAGCAAGGGTAAAGAGAAGGAGGATAGTTATGTGATCTCTAGTTAGAAGGGAAAAAAGAAGGATATTAAAAGGATGGAAGATTTACAAGTCATCACTTATAATGTAAAGGGGTTAAATTGTCCTGGGAAGAGATTTAGGTTATTTAAGGAATTACATCATCAAGCAGTTTCGGTGGTTTTTTTGCAGGAGACACATCTTGAGATAGAATCTAAGGTGAAGCTGAAATCTAGAGAGTACCCAACATGGTATTATGCAGATTCCCCGATTAAGAGAGCTAAAGGGGTGGCAATAGGGTTCAGAAAAAATATAAGATTTGAACTGAAGGACAGAAAAGTGGACCCAGAGGGGAGATATTTGTTTTTGAAGGGTAAAATACAAGAGGTGGAGTGCACAGTAGCTAATATATATTGTCCAAATAAAAAACCAGAGGAGTACTTGAAGGGTGTGTTAAAAAAGTTGATGGATTTTAGAGGGGTGTATAATAGTGGCGGGAGATTTTAATTTTTGTATGGATCCACAAAATGATACAACTTCTAATGTGCAGCGAGAGGGGAGTAGATCTTTGAGACTATTAAAGAAGGTGATCCATGAATGCCAATTGGTAGATGCATGGAGAATCTTGCATATGAAAGATAGAGACTACACATTCTTCTCAAATGCACATCAGATGTACTCAAGGTTGGTCTATGTATTGATAGAACATCACTTTATAGACTCAATGGTTAAAGCAGATATAGGAGTAATGACTCTTTCGGATCATGCCCCTGTTGTATTGAGGATGGGATGGGGAAAGAGGAGAACAGAAGGGGTAGGTTGGAGGCTGAATGAAGCACTTCTCATGGACAAGGATATTGCACAGAGGATTGGGAAGGAAATTGAGAGATTCTTTAGAGAGAATGAGACAGAGGATGTGTCTAAGGCAACAGTATGGGAGGCTCACAAGTCATATATAAGAGGAATTCTCATTGCAATTGGGGCAAGAAAGAAAAGAGAAAGAAGAGAAAAAATTAGTGGGTTGTTGGAAGCCGGAATAATGAAATTTTAATGTAAGTTCTTAATAAATCTCTTTATTATACCCTGAATATGAGCCTTGAGACCCTTCTTGTCTTTTGAGGACCTTGGAATATTTTCATTGGAGCATTTGGAAGATCTCATTTGGATGCTGGTATATGGATACAGAGGGTAATAGTATCTAATACTATTGGTGCTGGTGGAACACAGTGTTGCAGTTTTCACTGAGTGATCACAGTTTATTCACATGTGCACGGAAGAGATACACATATATAGTGTTTGCACATTTTTGTGTTTTTGTGTTTGCACGGAGAGAATATATTATGTTTTAAGGTAATGCACTAGATTTTTGAATTTGTTTTTTCGAGGTATTACGGGACGGAAGGGAATTTCTTCTGATTGGATGAATTAAATTTGGATATTTGGACAATTTTTGGACACCATTCCTATTGGACACTATTTTTGGTTATTTTTGGTTATATTGGGACATTTTTGGGACACTTTGCATTGGACTTTTTATTTATATTTTTTATTTTGAATTTTATTATTATATTTAAGTGTTTGGATTTTATTTATATTCATTTATTTGAATTTGTTTATATATTTTTCAAAAAGGTTATAATACTGATCCATGAATGCCAATTGGTAGATGCATGGAGAATCTTTATAGACTCAATGGTTTATAGACTCAATGGTTAAAGCAGATATAGGAGTAATGACTCTTTCGGATCATGCCCCTGTTGTATTGAGGATGGGATGGGGAAAGAGGAGAACAGAAGGGGTAGGTTGGAGGCTGAATGAAGCACTTCTCATGGACAAGGATATTGCACAGAGGATTGGGAAGGAAATTGAGAGATTCTTTAGAGAGAATGAGACAGAGGATGTGTCTAAGGCAACAGTATGGGAGGCTCACAAGTCATATATAAGAGGAATTCTGATTGCAATTGGGGCAAGAAAGAAAAGAGAAAGAAGAGAAAAAATTAGTGGGTTCTTAAAGGATATATCGGAGCTAGAACAGATACACAAAAATAGAATGCTAAAAGAAATTAAGCAGAAGATAATAAAAAAGAAAGAGGAACTGGAAACTCTGATGGAAGAGGAGAGAAGGAGAGTGTATAACAAAGTGTTAAGTGAAAATTATAAATGGGGAGATAGGCCAGGAAAATATCTAATGAGAACCTTAAGGAAAAAAAAAAATAGGAATTATATAGATAAAATAAAAAGCCCCAAGGGAGAATTGGTCCACTCAAATAAAGAGATCGCAAAGATGTTTGTGGATTATTACAGGAAGTTGTATAACATCACCCCATACGATGAAGTAAATAATATGGAAAAGGAAAAAAGGGAAAAAAGGAAGATTTATCTAAAAAATGCGGGATTACCGAAAATAAAAGAGGACCAACTAAATTCCCTTGAAGCAGAGATTACACAAGAAGAGATAAAGGTAGTAGTAAAAAGCATGGAGATGGGGAAGAGTCCAGGACCAGATGGTTATACAGCAGGGTACTATAAAAAATTTAGTGACATATTAAACCCCAAATTGGAAAAATATATGAACGCCCTGGGAGGAGAGATGGACATGAGGGGAGAATCTTTACAGGCTCATGTGGTACTGTTACATAAAGAAGGGAAAGACGCCTCGCAATGTTCGAGTTATAGGCCCATCTCACTGTTGAATTTAGACACTAAGATATATGCAAAGGTCCTAGCGAATAGGTTGAAGGAGTTTATGCCTGAATGGATACATGGAGATCAGGTGGGCTTTGTCCCAGGAAGAGAGGGCAGGGACAATGTCTGAGATCCCTGATGCTGATACAGAGAAGTAAAAAAAGGGAGGTACCGGTGGTGGCCCTTTCAATTGACGCAGAAAAAGCCTTTGATAGAGTAGACTGGGGCTTCATGATGGACACCTTAGAAGACCTGGGAATTGGAGGTAGAATGAGGGAATGGATTGGAAAACTGTACAGTAAACCCTCTGCAGTGGTAATAGTAAATGGGGAAAAAACAGAGCCCATTGGGATGTCAAATGGAACAAGGCAGGGCTGCCCTTTGTCCCCCTTATTATATGTTTTGTCATTAGAGCCTCTTTTATCAACAATAAGGAAAAATGGAGATATAAGGGGAATTCAGATAGGAAGTGTAGAACATAAAGTGGCAGCTTTTGCTGATGATCTGCTGTTTTATGTGGGGAATGCCAGGATAACACTCCCAAATCTAATGAAACTGCTGAAGGAATATGGAGAATTATCAAATTTAAAAATCAATCCAACAAAAACTGAGATCTTAAACATAAACATCCCAAAGAGTGAACAAGAAAAAATACAAGAAGAATTTCCCTTTATTTGGAAAGAAAGAGATATAAAATATTTGGGAGTAAGGCTCAGCGCGTCATATAAAAACTTGTATAAGCTAAACTATATTTCATTATTAAATGAAGTAAAGGGGGAATTAAAAGCATTAGAGAGAGGAATCCCATCGTGGTTAGGACGTATAAACCTGGTAAAAATGATAATTGTACCAAAAATCTTATACAGATTCCAAATGATACCAATTAAACTCCCGGAAGCTTTTTTTAAAGTAATAAAAAGAATGATAACGGGATATATCTGGAGGAAGAAAAAACCGAGGGTGTCCCACGAAATACTAAGTAGAGATAAAGAGAAGGGTGGTCTGGGAGTTCCAGATATAAAGAGATATTATAAAGCAGTAATATTAGGGAGAATTTTTGATTGGACGTTCAATTTAGAGGGGAAAAGTTGGGTAAAAATTGAGAATACACTTAGTGGAACCAATTTGAATAGAATAATATGGCTACCGACACAATATAGGGGATTGAAGGAGGATTTAAGTTTGTACACTGTAAATGTATTAAGGGAATGGGATAAAATACACAAATATATGAAATGGGAATTTAATTCTATACTTATGCCACTAAGAAACACAGAATTTTTTGCACCAGGTAGAGAAGAGATAACAGGCAGATGGTTTATAAAGGAGGATGTCCAACTCAGAGATATAATGGGGGATGGGAAACTGAAGACCTTTAAAGAGTTGGAAAAGGAAAAGGGAAATATCTTCACTAGGCTAGATGAGTGGCGTTATTATCAATTAAAACGTTTTTGGGGAAATCTCCCAAAACCCCTGAGAACGAAAAAGGATTGGAATTTGTTTGAAAGGTTGTTGGATTCACGGGGTGATGGGAAACATGGAATAGCTAAAGTATATGGAATTCTCACAGATCTAGACACAAACACTAAACCATTGCACATTGTGAATTGGGAAAGAGATATGGGGGTGGTATTAGATGAAGGAAAACAGAAGAAAATAAATAGATTAGTTCACGGAAATGTAAGCTTGAGGGATGTAGAATTAAATTATAAATGTTTGACAAGATGGCACATTGTTCCGAGTGTGGAGGGTAAGATAAGTGCGGAGAAATCACAGTGGTGTTGGCGAGAGTGTGGGGAAGTGGGGACAGTTTATCATATTTGGTGGGAATGTCCAAAGATTCAAATATTCTGGAAAAAAATAATATATTTAATAGAGAACATCATTGAAATGAACATCAGGTTAGATCCTGGGATGTGCCTGTTACACAGTTCAGAGATATCAGTTAGTAAATATAAGAAATTAGGTTTAGGGTACTATTTGAACGCAGCAAAAAGCCTGATCCCCAAATATTGGAAGAAAAAAGAAATACCGAAAGAGGAGGAGTGGATAGAGAGAGTAAACTGGACTAGGGAGATGGAGAGGACATATTATATACAGGAAGATAAGCTCGAGATATATCTCGCGAAATGGGAAAAATGGGAAAATTTTGTAATAAGTATGAGAAAGTGAAAAGTAGAACGTTATAGAGAAAAATTGGGTAGGATATGCTTGCTTTGGATACAAGTCAAGGAAATGCAGAGGGGGGGGGGGGGTCAAGGTTTTAAGAGGGGGGTAATTGAAATAATAAGAAATAATCGTATATTTATGATGATCGAGATGAAAATGTTTATTGTTATTTCTGTGAAAATTATTAATAAATATTTAAATAATAAAATCTTTCAACCTATTTGCTAAAACCTTTGCATATAATTTCTGTCTATGTTCAAGACTGAGATTGGTCTATAGCTAGAGCACTGAGAAACATCCTTCCCTTCCTGTTGAATAAGCACCACATGGTTCTGTAAGGATTCTCGCCTCATTTCCATCTCCCCACCCAGGGCATTCATATATTTTTTCAATTTAGGTACTAACAATTCACTGTATTTTTTTATAATACCTCACAGTATAACCATCTGGGCCTGGGCTTTTCCCCGTCGTGGTACTTGTTAATGCTATTTTTATTTCCTCCTGCGTAATTTCTAAATCAAGGGAATTCGGTTGATCTTCACTTAATTTTGATAGTCCTGCATTTTTTAGATATACCCTTCTTTTTTCTATGCTCGCATTTCCACTTTTATTTATTGAGTCCTGGGAGGTAATATTATACAGCTTGCTAGAATATTCCTTAAACACCTTAGCGATCTCTTTAGTAGAATAAACCGTTTCTCCCTTGGGGTTTCTTATTTTTTCTATATAATTCCTGTTTTTCTTTTTCCTTAAGGCTCTCATTAAATATTTTCCTGGTCTGTCTCCCCATCTATACCTCTGCTTGCCACTTTATTAAAGACTCTTCTCCACTCCTCTTCCATCAGTATCTCTAGTTCTTCTTTCTTTTTTGTTACCTTCTGTCTTATCTCTTTTGTTATTCTATTTTTATGTATCTGCTCTAGGTCAAATATTTCCTTTAACAGCCCAGTAAGTTTCTCTCTTCTTTCCCTTTTCTTTTTTGCCCCGGACACGATCAGTATACCTCTTATGCAGGCCTTGTGGGACTCCCATACTGTAGCTACTGACACTTCCCGTTTCATTCTCCTGAAAGAATCTTTCAATCTCTTCCCTAATCTTCTGATCAATCTCCTGATCCAGGAGAAGAGCCTCATTCAACTTCCATCCTGTACCACCTGTCAACCGCCTCCCCCACCCTAATTTCAATGTAACAGGGGCATGGTCTGAGAGAGATATTGCCTCTATTTCTACTTTAGCCACCATCTGACCTCCTCTTCCACCCCACCCTACATTCCTCATACTGAAGCTCCCCCAACACTCCGCACCTTTGACCTTACTACCATCGAGGAAGTCTCCAAGATCCTCTGATGCCCTCCTCACCACCTGCCTCCTCGACCCTATCCCCTCACAACTCCTACAACCTCCCTCCCCCTCCATCCTACGCTCCCTCACCCACATCTTCAATCTCTCCCTCTCCTCCGGCACTTTCCCCTCCCCTCTGAAACATGCACACATCACCCCCATACTTAAAAAGCCCTCCCTGGACCCCAATGACCCAAACAACCTCAGACCCATCTTCCTGCTCCCATTTACATCTAAACTCCTCGAGCGCCTAGTCTAAACCCGCCTATGCTCTCACCTCAACGACAACAACCTCCTCGATCCCCTACAGTCCAGCTTCCGTCCCCTACACTCCACCGAAACTGCCTTACTCAAACTCTCCAACGACCTGCTAACCGCCAAAGCTAATGGCCACTATTCAGTGCTCCTACTCCTTGACCTCTCTGCGGCCTTCGACACAGTCGACCACCCCCTCCTCCTCAAAAAACTACACTCCCTCGGCCTCAGAGATTCTGCTCTCTCCTGGCTCTCATCCTACCTGTCACAACGCTCTTTCAGCGTTACCTATAATGCTACCACCTCCCTCTCACTCCCCCTCTCTGTTGGGGTCCCTCAAGGCTCTGTCCTCGGGCCCCTTCTCTTCTCCATCTACACCTCCTCCCTTGGCCAACTCATACACTCTCACAGCTTCAACTACCACCTCTATGCCGACGACACACAAATCTATCTCTCAACCCCCCACCTCACCTCCTCGGCCTCCGCCCGAATCACACACCTGCTGAGCGACATATTAGACTGGATGTTGGTCCACTTCCTTAAACTGAACCTCTCCAAAACCGAGTTTCTTGTCTTCCCCCCAGCCCGGACACCACCCCCCATTGACTTCTCTATCACATTGAACAACGCTACCATCAAACCCGCCCCGCAGGCCAGAGTACTTGGTGTCATTCTGGACTCCAACCTATCCTTCCAGCCCCAAGTCCAATCTTTAATAAGCTCGTGCAGACTCCACCTCCGCAACATCGCCAAAATACGCACGTTCCTAACCACCAGAAACCACTAAACAGCTCATCCACTCCCTCATCATATCACGACTTGACTACTGCAACTCCCTCCTCACTGGCCTGCCTCGCCGCTGGCTATCCCCGCTTCAGTCGATCCTGTATACAGCTGCCAGACTCATTCACCTTTCCAACCGCTCCGTCTCCGCCACCCCCCTCTGCCAATCCCTCCACTGGCTTCCGATTGCGCAACGGATCAAATTCAAATTCCTAACGCTGACATACAAAGCTGTCCACCATACTGCCCCGAACTACATCACTGACCTAATATCCAAGTACCGCCCAGTACGCACACTCCGCTCCTCAAAAGACCTCCTTCTCTCTAGTTCCCTTGTCTCCTCCTCCCATGCCACCTCCAGGACTTCTCCAGGGTGTCACCCATCTTCTGAAACTCCCTGCCCCAACCCATCAGATTATCACCTATTCTCCTCTCCTTTAGGCGCACCCTGAAAACCCATCTCTTCAGGGAAGCCTACCCCACCCCCTGCTAACTTGCTGACCTCCTCCACTCTTCCTACCACTCCATCCCCCACAGCTATCTCCTCCTGTGCCACCATCCCCTCCCTCCTAGATTGTAAGCTCGAAAGAGCAGGGCCCTCAATCCCCTCATGTTTTGCATTGTATTGGTATTGTTCTGTCACATGTTCTGTCCCCCTTTGTAATGTACAGCGCTGAGCGAACTATTGGCGCTTTATAAATACTGTATAATAATAATAATAATGATCTCAATAAGTTGATGATCAACCAATATATAGTCCAATCTCGAGTACATCTCATGTGCATTAGAGAAGAAGGTATAGTCTCTCTGTTTTCCATGTATTATTCTCCAAATATCCACCAGTTGACACTCATGCATCACCTTCTTCAAAATTCTCAGAGATCTACCTTCCTCTCACTGCGCAGAAGAGGTTGTATCCATTTGTGGATCCATACAAAAATTTAAGTCCCCTGCCACTATCAAGCGCCATTTTTTGAAGGCCATCAATTTTCTCAAAACACCTTTCAAATATATCTCCGGTCTCTTATTTGGGCAATAAATATTCGCAATTGTGCATTCAATTTCCTGTAATCTACCCTTCAAAAACAAAAATCTCCCCTCAGGATCTATTTCTCTCTCCTCTAGCACACACCTTATGTTTTTTGCAAGCCCTATTGCTACTCCCTTTGCTCTCTTAATTGGGGAATCTGCATAATACCATATTGGATAATTTCTAGAGTTCAACTTAATATTTGACTCAATCTCAAAATGTGTCTCCTGCAGAAAAACCACAGAAGCTACTCTATGTTGCAACTCCTTGAATAGCTTAAATCTTTTCCCAGGACAATTCAACCCATTTACTATATATGTTATAAACCTTAATTCTTCCATACTTCTTGTATTTTTTTTCCCTCAATCTCCTCTTTTCCACCCTCAATTCCTTTGCACTTCACTTCCTTGTACAGAGTGTTAACTTTAATACCCCCTCCCCATTCCCTCCCACCCACCCTCCCGTGTTACTCCTTTCCCTTCCCACTCCCCCCCTCCCAATACCCCCCCCCTTTGCTACCCAACCCATTTTTAGGCCTCTAACTTGCCTATTAATCATTTGTGGGTCTATTCCCACCATTTATTTAAACCTTAGGGCTAAACTCCGCCCATGAACGGCACTCCCTCCTTCCAACCTCCCCAATTACCCTCCCTCTATCTGTTTTTTTCTAGTATCTTTAATTTTCACTGTGAGTAAAAAAAAACAAAAAAAAAACGGATCCCCAAGGAAACGTCATAGGGAGGAAGAAGTAGAGAGGGGAGAGAGAGAGGGAAAAAAAAAACAAAAAAAAAACCAAAAGAACCAAACACCCCTCTACTCCTCTTTACTTCCCCGTTCTAACAATCTGCCAATCCTCCTTTCCCCTGACACCTATTTCTCCCTCTTTTTCCCACCCAATAATTACTGTTCTATGTAATTCCCGTCTATCACAGAAGTCTCTCAAATCCACTGGAAATCTCAAATAAGCTGTAACACCATTCTTCCATCCAATTAAACACGCTGGGTTGCCCCATCTATAGTGTACATTCCGTTCTCTCATCTGCTCTAGCAGGGGTTTCAAAGATCTCCTTCTCCGCAAAGTCTCAGGCGATAAGTCCGCAAAAATCTGAATGTTTATTTCTCCATACTTAATGATTGTTTTTCCTTTGATCCTTCTCCAAATCTCTTCCTTATCCCCATACTTGTGCAATAGAGCAATTGTATCTCTTGGTTTTTCCTTCTCATTTCCTGTTCTGAAAAAGTTCCTGAAACTTTCCTGTTCTATAGACTCCATCCAATTTGACTAACTCTGTTTTAGGTCTGTCCATAATTGAGTTAAAAATTTTACAAACTGTTTCTAGCAGTTCTCCTCCTTTAAAGATTTCTTGGATTCCTCGTATCCTAAGGTTGCTTCTCCTATCCCTGTTTTCTTGTTCTTCCATCTTATACAGCAATTTTTTCTGAGTGTTCCAAATTGTAGTAGTCTTTTTTTCTAAATCTGAGATGTTTGGGTATGGTTTTTAACTTTTCCCTCCGTTTCTTCCTTTTTCAGTAACAAATGCCCCAAATCCTGTCGTATGGTTGTCATTTCTTGCTTTAAGGCTTTTTCCAGGTTTTTAAACATTTCTGCCATTTCTCTTTTATTCGGCACTTGTAAATCATTTTCCAAGTCCTTCCTCTCTATATTTTCTGACATTTGTTGGCTACTACTGTTCAGGCCCAACGATAATATAGGGCTATTTTCCAGGCTAGTTTCCATTTCCCCTTTTTCACTTCCACCTTGGGACCTTTCTAGAGTCGCATTTCCCTGGGATGTATATTTTTTAATCGTACCCGTTTGGGACCCTTTAAGCCCGCTTTCTTTAGCGCTTTTATTCTTCATTTCTTCTGTGTTGCTTATTCTCTTTAACCAACCCAGAGGGAGACTTTAGGATATATATCAGGGTGCCAGTATTTGTCTGTTCTTTATCAGTTAACACTTCCTTTCCTCTTCTCTTCTAGAGCCGCTAAAACCTCTTATCTTCTTCCACACTCTTAAATCCCCCTGGGAATCCCCCTGCTCTCTTTTACAGGCTTTTTAAATTCACATCCCACAGTCCAAGACACTATACATTTAAGGTTTACTGTTAACCTGGGCCGTCTTCACTCACCCTTCTTCATTAGATTCTCCTGTGAGCTGGCCCCAGTCTACGGCTGTCCGCTTCTCTCTCCCGGAATGTGTCGCAGGGGGATTCCTTCAGGGTCTCTTGTGGTCCGCTGCAGATAGATGTCCGACCGCTGCCTCTGCTGAACGACGGGTTAGGGATTAGACCGGCATCTCCCTCTCCTCTCTGGACGCTGGCCGGCTTCTCCCCTTCCCAGTGCTCTTTAGCGGCTGACCACGTGGTCTCAACGCATCGCTCCGTCACCCCGGGAACACCGCTGCTGTTTCTCAGATCGTCAGGGGATCGTCTCCTGGAGCTCGGGGCCTGCTTCCTCTCCTGCCCCTCTCACCGCACCAGCATCTCCCGCCCGAGGACCTCCTAACACAGGTAGGGCTCCACACACCGTGCCATGACGGTTCTCGGGGGGGCAACTATGGAGGTTGCTGGAGAGCACTCACAACGTGCTCTCCTGTGCTGCCATGTTCAGGTTCCGCCCTCCCTCAGTGACAAACTATGGTATATATCTGAATATTGATCAATCCTGAAGTACTGACAGCCAATCTAATTTCTTGAGGTCCAAGAATGTCAGAACAGTACAGATATCCCCTAAATGACCCCTTTTTGTAAAGTAGACAGTCCGACGTATTTCATAAGAGGCATGGCGCCCGAGGACCTCCTAACACAGGTACGGCTCCACACACCGTGCCATGACGGTTCTCGGGGGGGCAACTATGGAGGTTGCCGGAGAGCACTCACAACGTGCTCTCCTGCACTGCCATGTTCAGGCTCCGCCCTCCCTCAGTGACAAACTATGGTATATATCTGAATATTGATCAATCCTGAAGTACTGACAGCCAATCTAATTTCTTGAGGTCCCAGAATGTCAGAACAGTACAGATATCCCCTAAATGACCCCTTTTTGTAAAGTAGACAGTCCGACGTATTTCATAAGAGGCATGGCGAGTTTTTTGAAGTTGTATTTTTTTGTCAAAATTTTTCAGAAAATAAAAAAATTTTAAAAATTATTTTCACTATTTTTTTTTTTACATACTGTCACCAGTGCAGTACGGCGTCATCATATAACTGGCATGGTGGTGATCAGGGACACTGACTGGTGACAGTATGAAAAAAAAATATATATCATTTTTTTATATTTTTTTTATTATTGTTAATTTTTTATTACATTTTTTAAAAGATTTTTCATATTTCACTATGACCAAAGTAGTATACTGTTACCATAGTAACATTGTACTACTATGGGGAAGTGATCAGTATTTTTTTTTTTTTTCACAATTTGCTTATAGCAAAGAATTACATTGCTATAAGCAAGCATTTACCTGAATGACATTGATTCATTCAGGGTTTTTGTTTTTTTTGTGCTTTGCTGTGATTTGGCCACCGCTAATCACATGACGTGCATGTGATCGCTGTGACCATTCACAGCTAGACACTAGTATACAATGGATGGCATGAATGAAGCCATCCATTGTATACAACTGTCATGTGACCTGCTGTGATTGGTCACAGCAGGTCACATGGTACTGGCAACAGGGCCGGTACTCAGATCTGTCATCGGCTGTGTCTGAGGTACACGGCCGGTGACAGATCACACCGCTGCGTGGCTCTGCAGGCGCACAAACTGCACATGCCCGTAAGGATGCCATATGGCATCCACCCGGAACGCTGAAGGATTTTGCCGGCCGCCAAACGGCCATTGGCCGGGCGGCTAATGGTTAAGTTTGCCACTGAACATCTGAATGATGCAAAGGACTAGTTGAAAGTGTTGTGGTCAGATGAGACCAAAATCAAGCTCTTTGGCATCAACTCAATACGCCGTGTTTGTAGGAGGAGGAATGCTGCCTATGACCCCAAGAACACCATCCCAACTGTCAAACATGGTGGAAACATTCTGCTTTGGGGGTGTTTTTCTGCTAAGGGGACAGGACAACTGCACCGCACCAAAGGGACGATGGACGAGGCAATATACCGTCACATCTTTGGTGAGAACCTTCTTCCCTCAGCCAGGCCATTGAAAATGGGTCGTGGATGGGTGTTCCAGCATTATTTATTTATTTCAGGTACTTATATAGCGGCATCAATTTTACGCAGCTCTTTACATATATATTGTACATTCACATCAGTCCCTAACCCTCAAGGGGTGTACTATCTAAGGTCCCTAAGTCACATTCATACATATACATGGCCAAGGCAACAAAGGAGTGGCTCAAGAAGAAGCACATTAAGGTCCTGGAGTGGCCTAGCCAGTCTCCAGACCTTAATCCCATTGAAAATCTGTGGAGGGAGCTGAAAGTTCAAGTTGCCAAACGTCAGCCACCAAACCATAATGACCTGGAGAGGATCTGCCAAGAGGAGTGGGCTAAAATCCCTCCTGGTGGCCAACTACAGGAAATGTCTGACCTCTGTGATTGCCAACAAGGGATTTGCCACCAAGTACTAAGTCATATTTTGTGAAGGGGATCAAATACTTATTTCCCTTATGAACATGCAAATCAGTGCATAATTTGTTAGACATGCATTTCTTTTGAATTTTTTATTGCTATTCTGTCTCTCAGTATTACAATACACCTACCATTCGATTTTTAAACTGATAATTTCTTTGTGAGTGGGCAAACATTCAAAATCAGCAGGGGATCAAATAAATATTTCCTTCACTGTACATATCAATTCACTATTACAGATGTTTTACCTTTCCCTTTTAGGATTAACTCAGCTCAGTCATTTGCATGTCAATGGAGTAATTTACACTCACAGACCTGGCTATACAGGAGGGGGTCAGTTATTAGTGGGCTGTCAGCAGCTGAGGCGACATTTGATTTTTGAAGCTCTAAACAAACATTACAGTAACTTCAGACAACACAACATAAATTCCATAAACATACTCTTACAATTTGTTAGCTTAAAGACAAACTTTAGACACCACAAATACCAGCATGTTTTCTCCAATAACCTGTACTTTTTCTTTTTACTTCCATAAAATCTGTTTTGGAAGTTTGAAATTCCTTTAACGATTCATCCCGTTTCAGTTGCTTATTCTCAGCCTGTAGAGATGCATTCTCTACCTTAATATGCTGGAATAGGACCCAAGATCTAGGCTGTTCATACTTTTTATACCTAGGTCATGTTCCAAAGCGTGCTGAATACACTTCAAAATCACATCTCATTGTCCTATATGGATTTTGTTTCACTACCTTTCCAGCAGAAGAGGATAGACAAAATCGAGCAATGTGGCCAAATAATCCACATGCAAAACATTTTATCTTTTCTAACGTAGTATTGACAAAATGCTTTGTTTTAGACTGAGAGCATTCATTGGCTGACACTTGATTAGCAACTTTTTCTGGCTGCTTACAAGACGAAGGGGCAGTTTTACAAGTGCTCTTACCATCCAGAGATTTACTGATATTGGCACATACAATAGGGGCGGATGATTTCCCACTGAATTCAGAAATACCCAAATCAGTCTTTTTACTATCTACTCTAACTGGGAAATGCTTCTGGCAGCCGACAGAAAATTGCTTCAGTTCACTCTCTGCATTCTTCAACTTTCGTACCAGCTGATCAATTTCCTCCTGTAATCTTTTGTTTTCTCTTGTTAGCTGTTGGTGGCTAGCATCAGAATTAATTACAGAAATTTTTAAACTACTCATGTCACTTTTGTATATTGCAAGACCTTCCTTTAGGGATTCATTTTGCAACATTAAATGTTCATATTGCTTAGCCATCCAACAGGTAGCAAACATCAGTGGAGTCTTTCCAGCACGCTTACTGCAACTTTTCATGCTAGGCTTTGATTTCATATCTTCTTCTAACTTCAGTCTGGCCTTTCCCTGCCTTACTTCTCTGCTTTCCTCTTTCTGTTCCTGTGCCTCAGAGTCTTTTGGCATTACCTTGTGGCTCTCCCTTTTTGTCAGCTGCTGATGACAGTCTATATCAGTGCTTGAGAATTCCACTGACAAGGACTAGGTAACTGCATAAGACCCCAGTCCTGACAATTGCTCATTGTCCCCCTGTTCATCACTGTCACAATTCTGGGGTTTTTACTTTTGTGACTGTTCCTGCGTGTGTCTACGTTCAAGTGTTGCTTGGAATGATTTCTCCTTAAATTCCATATTAAAAACATTCATTGCGAGGGGGCGCTCGTGAGCAGCTTCTAGGATGGCCGCATTGTAGGCCTGCTCCTCGGAAGCGGGCTAAAGTTTTTCAACACTTCAAGTCGCAACAAATCGACTTGGTATGTTTACAGGAGACCAGGTTTTCTCATTCCTCCGCTCTGCAGTATCTTTCGCCTCATTATCCCACCTTTTACAAGGCCTCGGCTCCTGAGAAACGCCAGGGTGTACTGAAAGCTTTCAAACGCCAGCCATTGGATACACCCTGGCACTGCAGCCATCCGCCTGTGATGTGCAGTTCAGATGACGTCCTCCTTCTTATACCTGATGCCTGATGTATACTCACGTCTTGTGAGTTTTTAATATCTTGTGTGCAATAAACTGTTTTTATCCTACTGCACTTAGTCTGGCACACCTCTCTCTCTTCTCTATTCAAACGCAATCTCCCTTTTGTCTGTGCTCGGAAGCGGACCCCACGGGCAGGTATTTGCTTCTGCAGGGCACCCTCTGGGACCAGGAGGTTACTTTTGTCTCTTACTACGCAACCAATCTCTTTCAGCATAAATCATCTTTGCACTTTGCACTATTGTTTCCCGACACTCCAAGGGTCTTCTTCTTCTTTTGGGAGATTCAAATGTTACCTTGGATTCCACATTGGATAGGCGGGGGATAGGCTCTCTTGCAGAGGGCGGGGCTGGTGGACATCTGGAGGGAACTTCACCAAACTGAGCGTGACTTTACATTCTATTCCAATCCTCATCACAGTTTTTGTAGAATTGACCATATATTCATGCATGTCGAGCAGCTTCCCTTGGTCAGGCGGATAGCTATTCCCTCCATGCCCTAGTCGTACCATGATCCCCTGGTACTCCCCCTTGCCCTCTCTGGGTCAGTATGGCACCCCTTTCACTGGCGCATTAATAATTCTCTATTGACCACTGAGGTTACCTGCCAACAAATAGTCTCTCACGCACATACTTCACGGGAAACTTGGGATCTGTCTCTTCGGCAATGCCACTGTGGGAGGCGCATAAAGCCACGGTGCAGGGTCATGTTATACAGCTGGCGGCGGTTCGGGAGCGCCAACTTTTGGAGCTTCATTCTCTACTGGCCTCTGCAGATGCTCATTGGAAGTCATTTCCATCTGCGGCCCATAAACACGCAAGAGTTGGACCTACTTGCCTCTTTGGAGGTGGAATGGGCCCTGCATTGGACCAAACACAAATGTTATTCCTGTGCTAATAATCTGGATCCGATGCTGGCCAGGAAACTCAATTCTGTGGGGAAACCCCATAAATTGATCCGATTGAGACTTCCCGCGGGTGGCTGTACTTCTAATCCCCAGCAGATTGTCTCCCATTTTGCAGATTTCCTTTTACGCCTTTACGCTAAACCAGATCCGTTCTCTGTGGCTCAGGCAGAGGCATTCTTCTAAGATCTCCGACTTCCTGGATTATCCGAGGCAGCGCAGATGGCCCTCAACGCCGGTGTCACCGTATCAGAAGTGTTCCAAGCTATCAAATCTCTACGGTACCCCAAGTCCCGACGGCTTCGCCGGTATCTATTATAAGAAATTTGCACCTTCTCCGGCGAGCTTAGAGCTCATATCTCCATGATTCCTAAAATGACCAATGATGTGCAGGAACTGCAAGCCTTCTGGCCCATTTTTCTTCTTAATGAAGACCAGAAGATATTGGGTAAGATTCTTAGTCTTCGAATGAATAAATATTTGCGTAGTCTGGTCCACAGGGACCAAGTAGGTGTCGTCCCTGGGAGGCAGGCAGGTGATAACATTCGTAAGGTGGTCCATCTTATATATTTTCTACAACAGTGGAAAATCCTGGGATTCTTACTGTCCTTAGACATATATAAAGCCTTTGATTCTCTATCCTGGGAATATCTGTGGTTTGTGCCGTCTCACTGGGGTTTTGGGGATTCTATTCTTTCGTGGATTCAAGCCTTGTATTCTTCCCCTTCGGCTTCCGTTAAATACGCTGGGTATTTCTCAGACCCTTTCCTATTTGGCAAGGGACAAGACAGGGCTGCCCCCTGTCCCCGATGCTCTTTGTCCTGGCGCTTGAGCCGCTGGCTTTAGCTCTCCGGACCAATTGTAATGTATCAGGAGTTCCATACGCGGAACAGGAGTTCAAGTTGAATCTTTTTGCGGATGATGCCCTCTTGACTCTCACTAATCCCCTGATGAGGCTTCCAAATTTGCAACAAGTTCTTGAGTGCTTCTCCTTGATTTTGGGTCTCCGTATTAATTTGGATAAGACTGTCGCTTTCAATATTACTTTGGCCTCAGATTTGGTTTCAGGCCTATAGTCCCACTTCCCTTACAAATGGGCTTCCTCTTCCTTGAATACCTAGGCATTAGCTTGACCTCCACCTATGACTCGTTGTTTGCTGCAAATTATTATCCATTACTTCGCTTTGTGTCCTCTCTTATGCATTCTTGGCAATTTCCGCACCTGTCTTTGATAGGATGGGTTAATTCAGTGAAAATGACCATCTTGCCGAAATTGTTATACTATTTTTACACCATCCCAGTGTGGGTTCCTCCTCTGTTTCTTCGGTTGATTCAAGTGAAGTTTATGTTTTTTATCCGGGCCGATAAGCGCCCCAGAGTCTCCAGAAATACGCTTTTTGTTCATAGACTCCAGGGTGGTCTTGGGGTGCTTAATGTAACGAAGTATGATCAGGCGAGCCAGATTGCCCCGCTGTCTATGTTGAACGTTTCCTCAGACATTCCTCTCTGGGACCTGCTGGAACTACCTAATTGTGCCCCTATTGCAACATCGACGCTTCTTTGGCTTCCCCCTGCCCTGCGCCCTATGGCACTGAGTCTGATTTTGCTCCATGGCTTACAAGTATGGGACTCGGTACATTACTCCAGTGGCCTGACGTCATCTTTCTTGCCTTTGCTCCCAATTACTAACAACCCTCTCTTCCCACTGGGTTTAGATCAACCAAGGGCATTTTCTTGGTGGGTGGCTAATGGTTTTTCGCAGGTGCAATACTTTTTGACTTCTTGGTCCTTCCCTACCTGGAATTCTCTTCGGGAGTCACGGGATGTCCCTCCCTCCGGCGGAAATTTTTTGTTACCTTCAATTGTGGCATTGGCTGATCTCACTGCGGGGCACTTCCGCTTTTCTGTACCAGAAATTTGCCTTTGAACTGCTTTGCTAACAGCGTCCAGGAGCCCCGGGCCTTATTTCCCTTCTTTATGCAGTTTTGAACAGACACACAATGCATACTTCTCTCTTATATGTTGTTCAGTGGGAGCGTGACCTGGGGGCAGTTGTGTATCTGGAGGACTGGAATAGGGCCTGGTCGCTTATAGCTAAATGTTCATTTAATATGACCACGCTGGAAGCGGCATACAAAGTATTGATTTGTTGGTATTGGGTTCCGGCTCGTTTGGCCCAGGCAAACCCTGCCTGCAGTGATCGATGCTTTCGGGGTTGTGGCCATCGTGGTAATGTATTGCATATCTGGTGATCATGCCCGAGACCGTTTCGTTTTTGGTCTCGTGTGTTTGGCCTCCTTTTCACCTTGTTCCATCTCTCCATACGCCAGGATGCTCGGTATGCTTTGCTTCATTGTCCCATACTGGGCCTCTTGGCTGATCAGCAGAAGTTGGCTTCCTATTTGTTTTTGTCGGCCACTAGAACAATTGCTCAGGTCTGGAAGAGCCAGTTTGTCCCTCTTCAGGGGGTTCGGGACCGTATGATCACTATGATGCTCAATGAACAGATGTCGAGTATCTGCAATGACTCCCAAGGTAAATTCTTGAAAATATGGGAGCCATGGTTGCAATATGCCTTTCCCATGCTCCCCCCGGCTAGTCTGGGGATGTGATTTTGTTCGGTAGTAGCGTTCTTGGTTTTCTTTTGTATTCCTCCTTCCTTTTTTTTTTTTTTAGTTTTTGGTGTGGCAGTGGATAGCTGCCTTTAGTTTGAGTTACTGTTGGTGTTATACTAATGTTTTTGCCATTTAAGTGCCATTGATAGCCCCTGCGTGGGCGCACCTTTTGCTCTGTTGGTGTTAGAGCACTGTTATTTTTAATTTTTTGCGTTTTATACTGATAGCCCCTGCGTGGGCATGATTTGTTGCTCCTGTGTTAAACTGTTTAAAAATTAATAAAAATCATTGAAATACAAAAATATTCACTGCATCTGCCCTACTCATTGACTCTAACAACCATATACTCCAAGCATCTCTTTCATTTGGGCGTGTCATCTTTCTATGATGATCATACCAGAGACCCTACCAAACCTTAGACCTAAAAGTACCTCTTTTAGAAAACTTAATTCCAGTCCAACGCTCCCAATCACGTATATATTTTAACACCCAGGGTCCATATTTACCAATCATCTCTTCCCTTGGGGGTCAGTTGGGGTTTACCACACTTAGACGCCCTCCTTGAGTTGATACTGTTACCCATCCTTACGGATACTGAACCCTGGAATAATTTCCCAACCTTAAGAGGTTGCCCCCAGAGGAGAGGTAGCTAATCTCTGGCCAGTGATTGGGTTGACAGGTACCGCCCCTGTCACTGTTGATGCTTTTCACTACTTGTCAAAACAAACTTTTAATTTTTCCTTGTTCTGACTATAGCTCTTCAAACAGCCTGAGGATTTCCTGAACTTGTCAGGAGTTCAATCTCCTCCATGGAGTTTTCTGAAATATTCTGATTTTTTTTTCTTTCCAATTGCTCATATTATCCCAAGAAGGATTAAAGCAAACTTGAATAATCAAAATTTGAATGCTCCGAGTACAGCAGGCAGTTAATTGAGGCACAACTATTTGCAGCAGTAACAACATAACTATTGTTCACAGTTCTAACTACAAGCTTACAATCCCCAGTTATATAGATCCATACACATCAAGATCATTCTGTGTGATTTAGGCTCACAGGTGCATTTAAATCCCAAAGGCACATATCCTAAGTTTTCTTTTTCACTGCCACTAAGAGTCCAGTCAGAGCCCTTTTTGTTCACACTTACACCCTACTGCAACAGGCGCAACCGAGCAGTTAAGATGTTTTCTCATTCACTCTCAGTACAATTTTATTTCAATTATACTGTTCATAATCAGTCTCATTAAAATATTAGTAAAGACAAAAAGGTACAAATGACGTTCGACACAGCTTACTAGTCTAGGTATTTCAGACACACATGAAAACAAAGAAAGATGTAAATAACGCACTGTATTCCACACAAGAAGTAACATTTACTGAAACTTTCTGATTTCTTCACACAGTTACCATTTGTTTTGGCGGTTTTCCACCTCTCTTGTTCGCTTTATGATGAATATATTAAGTGATTACAACCTTTTGTCTATATATGAATTTAGCCAATCCTGCTGTGGCTATTACCAATAATGTTAATACCAAATGAAAACAACTGTGCAAAAAATATAATTTTACACATAAAAGAAGCTTGCTGTTAATCAAATATAACAAAATATAAAAGTAGCTGGTATAACTTTAAATGTAGTGATATTACAATGTAAATACAGAATGTTACCAATGCATACTACAGACAACTAGAGAAAAGAAAGTTACAGGAAAGAAAGTAACAAAGAATAATGATGGTACGTTACGCAGACATCCTGATGACTGGGCTCCAAGAGAGAAAATGGGGGTCTTGCTTTTGTGTTATATTCTTTTTGAAAAGACCACTCCAAGACTCACCCACCCAGGTAAAGCCACACTCTTCCACATATCTTAACCGCTAATGGGTGGAGCTCAAGATTCTGGTAAGTTTAGGTCATCAGCTGTTAAAAAAGACAAGAAGTCCCAGCTGCCTTCCTCCCCCCTCACCTCAGTCGAGTCCTTTGAAGTGGCATCCCCCACAGAGTTATTTGTCCTTTTATTACAGCAGTTCTCAAAATGTCCAGTTCCTGGAATTTCTTTAGAACTCAGACTTAGATACCTATCAAAAGTTCACAATAATTTTCATGAAGTTAAAAATTATTATAGGCCCAAAATATCCATTACAGTACTTGGTGGAGAAACCCTTGTTGGCAAGCACAGAGGTAAGACGTTTCTTGTACAGGCGTACCTCAGTTTACAAATGCCTTGGTTAACATAATTTTTGGTTTACGAATGAAAAATCCATTGAAAATAATGCCTCAGTTTACAAATCATTTTCATAATACAAAGCAAGTTTCCCCAGGATGCATTGCGCCAGGGAGATTTATAGTGCCAGCCCCGTGCCTTTAAAGTGCACTTTATAAAGAGATTTGAAGAGCTAAGACTTCTTTTTTACTTTTTTCTGACCTCCAGAACGGATTAATTGGTTTTAAATGCATTTACAAATTTTTTTCGCAATATGAAGCAAGTTTCCCCAGGATGAATTGCACCTGGAAGGCTGATAGCACCGGCCCCGTGCATGCTGGAGTCTGTGAGTAGCACGTGGCATCGAGTGTGGAGGTGTTGGAGAGATTTTTGCATCGAGTTTTGGAGCCATTCTGGAAATTTTTAATCATGTCCCTGTACAGTATTTATGCTTTTAAAGTGCACTTTATAAAGAGATTTGAACAGATACAATACTTTTTTTTACTTTTTTCTGACCTCCGGAACGGATTAATTCGAAACATCCCGGAGAACGCATTAAATTCGTAAACCGAGGTACGCCTGTGTTGGTTACCAGGTCTGCACACATCTCAGGATGGATGATGGTCCACCCTCCTTTACAGATCTTCTCTAAATCCTTAAGGTTTCTTGGCTGTCGCTTCGCAACTAGAAGTTTCAGCTCTCTCCATACATTTCTATAGGATAAAGGTGTGGAGACTGGCTAGGCCACTCCATGACCTTAAAGTGTTACTAAACCCACAACAGTAAAATCAGTCTGTATATGCAGTAAAGCATGTTTGTTATACTCACTGTGGAACCTAAGGGGTTCATCCTCTGTATTGTGTAAAAAGGCCGTTTGATCCTGTTTTCTCTGCCCCTCCTCTTGTTCAAATGTCCATGTCTTGATCAGACAGACTGAACCGTAACCATTCTGCACATGCTCAGTTTAGTGTGCATGTGATTAGCACAGGACCAATTAGCACCATTCAGACCGAGGTCAGGGGTTTTGCATCCTCTTAGAGCAGAAAAAAAAACCCTCCTACAAGCTTTAACCAGTGCTCTGCTGAACACTGATAGAAATCACAAGACTGCTCTAACTGCTGAGAAAAGGTATCTAGCAGTTTATATTTACTAAAATAATTGCACTTCCATGTTCTGTGTACTGCGGGAGACCAGATATAGTGAATTCAGGATCCTGGGTTTAGTAACACTTGAATGTGCTTCTTCTTGAGCCACTCCTTTGTTGCATTGACGGTATGTTTTGGGTCATTGTCATGCTGGAAGACACATCCACAACCCATCTTCAGTGTTCTGGCTGAGGGAAGAAGGTTCTCATCCATGATTTTACAATACATGGCCCCGTCCATTGGCCCCTCAATACGGCAATACGCCCCTCAATACGGCAAAGTTGGCCTGTACTTTTAGTAGTGAAATCATGTTTCCACCACTGTGCTTGACTGTAGAGGTGCATTTTTCTTCCTCCAAACATGGCAAATCGAGTTAATGCCAAAGAGCTCAATTTTGGTCTCATCTGACCACAGCACTTTCTCCTAATCCTTCTCTGAATCATTTAGATGTTCATTGGCAAATTGTAGACGGGCCTGTACATGTGCCTTCTTGAGGAGGGGGACTCTGCGAGCGCTGTAGGATTTCAATCCATGACTGCGTATTGTGTTACCAGTGGTTTGTTAGGTGACTGTGGTCCCAAGTGCCTTGAGATCATTTACAAGCTCCTTCCGTGTAGTTCTGGGCTGATCTCTCACTTTTCTCATGATCATCCTTACCCCATGAGGCAAAATCTTGCATGGAGCTGCAGACCGAGGGCGATTGATGGTTGTTTTGTATTTCTTCCATTTGTAAATAATCACTCCAACAGTTGTCTCCTTCTCACCAAACGTCTTGCTGATAATCTTGATGCCCATTCCAGCCTTGTGCAGGTCTAAAACAATGTCCCTGATGTCCTTTGGTCTTGCCCATGATGGTGCCCAAGAAAGAGATTCTGTGGACAGGTGTCTTTTATACACGTAACGAGTTGTCATTAGGAGCACCTTCTTATATTCACAGGACTAATCTGTGTACCACATGAGCACATAGCCAGTCTGTGGGAGCTAGAATTAATTTTCGTTGGTAGGGGATCAAATACTTATTTTGCTCACTGAACTGAAACTCAATTTATAACATTTGTATCATGTGTTTTTTCTGGATTTTTGGTTGATTTTCTTTATCTATCATTTAAAATACACCTATGATAAAAATTATAGTCCCTTCATTTCTTTGTAAGTAGCCAAACTTACAAAAACTGCAGGGGATCAAATAATTATTTTCCCCACTGTAAATGCAGCTATTCCGTGAAGCCCTCAGAGGTTTGTTAGAGAACATTAGTGATCAAACATCATCATGAAGGACAAGGAACACACCAGACAGGTCAGGGAAAACCTGTTTTAGAGTTTGCAAAAGACTTGAGACTAAGGCGGAGGTTCACCTCCAGCAGGACAACGATCCTAAACATACAGACAGAGCTACAATGGAATGATTTAGATCAAAGCATATTTATGTGTTAGAATGGCCCAGTCAAAGTCCAGGCCTAAATCCAATTGAGAATCTGTGTCAAGACTTAAAAATTGCTGTTCAGAGACACACTCCATCTATTCTGACAGAGCTTGAGCTATTTTGCAAAGAAAAATGGGCAAAAATTTCACTCTCTAGTGTGCAGTGTGCAATGTGCAAAGCCAAAAAAAGACTTACAGCTCTAATTGCAGCAAAAGGTGGTTCTACAAAGTATTGACTCAGGGGGATTGAATATAAATGCACGCCACACTTTTCACATATTTATTTGTAAAAAATTTTGAAAACCATTTATCATTTTCCTGTCACTTCACAATTATGTGCCGCTTTGTGTTGGTCTATAAATCCCAATAAAATATATTTATGTTTTTGGTTGTAACATGACAAAATTTCAAGGGGTATGAGTACTGTTTCAAGGCACTGTAAATGAATCAGTTTTTCCTTTATTTTGTCACAAATGTGCAGTATGATCAGTTTGATTTTTAATGGGCGAGAAATACATGAACTTTTTAATGTATCATTCGTTCGACAGAAACTTTCCAACCTGTTGCCTTTCCAAAGTCAAAAGCAATTTTCTATTTGTGCCCATAAACTGGACAAAAAAAAACAGTCCAAATGATAGATTGTTAACAATTTTTCATCTAGGTGTATGGGGGCCATAAGAAAAAGCCTTCGATGAACTGAAATGATTAAATAAAAATAGACTGGGGTGCTGCTGCTGTCTATAAGCAAACCTAGTTGGACAAAAAAGAAAAAATAATTCCATGGCAAAAAATATGCTGCCAAATAGGGATGAGCACATGTGAGTGAGCCAGCTTCTCGTGTAGGTGCGGCTGTGAGGTGGGGAATGCCGTTGGTACAGATTATTGGCCTAGCACAGGTGACAGCTCACTCACAGGGGTTCAGATTGGGATCCAAACATCTTGATTTCATCCCTATTGCCAAGGTATGCTGTCCCTGAAAACCATGCTTATCCCATAACACCGTAAGGGGTAATTTACGAAGCACTTCTGTCAGTTCAGGGGCAGTAGGCCGCAGTGCAATGAATGTTTCAGCACACCTCACGGCTTACCTTTTTAAACATTTTATTTGAAGTGTCACAAAATAAACATTTAGTTCTCTGCACAGCAGTGTGTTGTGCTATGATGACATGCAGTGCCTTCCAGTGTACTGTAGTGAAATGCTACATGTCTGCATTTTACTGCAGCTTGCAATGTGAACAGAGCAAATTGAAAATTATCGGGTTTTTTTATGTTATCTGCATTGATCCAGTATGGAAACACACAGGTCACCAACTATGGGGTTGATTTCCTATAAGCAAACAGACCAGAGCTTAGTGAATGTGGAAAAGCTTCACTTTGTAAGGAATACCCAAAAATATGGACATGCTTGGATGATGGAAAGCAACAGAACTTTACCACATTTACTAAGCTCTGGGGAAAAGTAGTGCAACTGCCCCTGCAAAGCACACAGTCTGCCTTTAGTAAATCAACCCCTATGTGTCCATAGACAAACACAGCGCAGCTTGGCTCCACCTCCTCAGTGGCTGTGATTGACTGCAGCTGCTGCTCCTGTCTCTGAGCCTATGAGGAGGAAGAGATTCTCTGCTCTCGTGCACAATGCTGGATCAAGATCAGGCAAGTATAAGGGGCTGGGGGAGCTGTACACAGAAGGTATTTTTTTATTACCTTTATGCAGAGAATGCATTAAGGTAAAAATCCTTCAGCTTTTAGAACCACTTTAATATTGTAAATGATATGCAAAGCCTGGTGACTTTGAAGATCCATTCACACCATCCTATTAATGCCCCCTCCCCGCATAAGACCTATGATGACTAACCTTTGTAAGATAAATCTGTATACTTTCCTATATTCAGGTTACTCCAGTCTGGTCATGTGATCTCCCTGTGTCAGCCAGCACTGGCTGCAGGGAAGAGTAGGGAGCACTCAACAATGGCTAACAATGCCTGAGAGAGGTAATGGCATCCATAGGCTTTCTATGGCTCATTTGTTGTTGGTGCTCCTCTCCCTGCAGCTACTGTTGGCTTACACAGGGGAGCCAGGGACTGGATCAGAGCGGCCTGAAAATAGGAAAGTATACAGATCTTTCTTACACAGATTAGTCAACTTAGTTGTTAGGAGGGGGAGGGAGTATAGTCAGGTTTATCTTGGAATTACAGTTTGAAGCTCTATGAAAAAGCCTCTACACCAGCTGAAATTTTTTTTTAGCTTTCGCAAAGGTCTCCCACAGCAATGGCTGGCTATATTTATTGAAATAACTTGCCCAGCAGTTCTTCAAGGGGCCACAGTTGTCAAAATCCTCAGAACTCGTTACAGGCTAACGTTTAGATCAAGTCAAGCCATCAAATATTGGCCGATTGCCTCACAAATAGTAGGAAAGAATTATTGCTACCTCCATATAAATTCAAAGTACAATCTGTGGATACAAAACAAAGTTTCCATTAAATTTACTTACAAAGCATATAAGTACAGTACAGTAGATCGCTCTCAACTCTCATTTGGAGGGACTGTCCTCTTGAGACCAAATCCCTCCATTCCTCATGCAGCCTCAAGTGGTATTAATTGCTTCAATACCACCGCACGTATATACACAGCCTCGTATTGAAGCAGTTATAACAGGATCATGACTGCAGCTACAGTCATGATCCCAGTGTTGTTCCTTAGATTTGGCGATTCTGCACATTGTAAATACAGCCGCTGGATTACTTTTATAGGCGGCTCCTCCTGCTGCTGCCCTTACTGGGCTCTCCAAGGCGATCGAGCCACCGGCAGCATCGGCTTCCCTGGACACAGTAAAAGGAACTGATGATGTTGCTTCCAATGTGTGACGTCAGAAACTGGAAGTGACAAGGATTTTGTCACTTCCGATTTCGTTTTTTTTTTTTTTTTTTTTACAAGCTGTTACCGACTTGGTTTGATGTGCTGCTTTGGAGATCTCCCAATAAAGAGGATCTGTTATGGTCCTTGCTATCACAAGAGATGTTACTCATCCCTTGGGATAGCAATAAAAATGATCAAAAAATGTAAAGGTACAATGTAAAAATAAAACCATTAAATAAAATAAATAATGTTTAAAAAAATTAAAGTGTACTCATGCTCACATGCAAATGCGAAGGTATGCGTTGGTCTCATACGCTTATGTAAATGTTGATTGCACCACACGTGAGGCATCACTGCGAACGTCAGAGCAGGAGCAACAATTCTGTAACTCTAAACTGGAAGCCAGTAATGTTTTAAAGCATCGCTCATGGATTATTGTACTGTAGTTTGTCGCGGTTTCACAGGCATGCACAATTTCAAAGCGTGACCTGTTTGGTATCTATTTACTCAGCATAACATCATCTATTATTGGGTATTGTACTGTTTTGTGTTCACTAAAATTCATTAACCACTACTCTACATAGGATTAACTCCCCTTCTTGACCATTTTTTGCGTTATTTTAACTGACAATTGCGCAGTCACACAACGCTGCACTCAAATTAAATTTACATCCTTTTATCCCCACAAATAGAGCTTTCTTTTGGAGGTATTTGATTGCCTGTGCAGCTTTTATTTTTTGCGCTATAAACAAAAAAAGACTGACAATTTTGAAAAAAAAACCTATATTTGTGACTTTTTGCTATTAAACATGTCCAGTAAAAAAAATTAAAAAAATCAAATTTCATCATAAATTTAGGCCAAAATGTATTCTGCTACATGTCTTTGCTAAAAAAAAATCCCAATACGTGTAAATTTACGTGAAAGTTATAGTGTTTACAAATGGCAGTGTATATATACTGAATTTTTTTTTTTGTTACTAGTAATGGCGGCAATCAGTGACTTATAGTGGGACTGCGGCGGGCATTCTGACTTGAACAGACTTGGTGTCACTGACATCGACAGTGACACCAATACAGTGATCAGTACTAAGAAAAAGCACTGACACTGTACTAGTGGCACTGGGCAGGAAGGGGTTAACGTGGGACTATCAAAGGGTTAACTGTGTGCTGTTTTTCTACATGGGCTGTGTGTGCTTTATAATGTAAGCACACTGCTTTGTATGGCTCTGCTATGCATTGCCATACAAAGCAGTGTGCAGGAGCTGACAGGGGAGAGATCTGTATTGTTTACATACAGGTCTCTCCCCCGTTGGTAATACTCGGAGATCACCAGATGCCAGTGGGAAATCAACTGCTGAGACCCGGTGATTGACAGCCAAGGCCGCGAATGGCGGCGTAGGTAGGGCATGTGCGCCCCCTACCTGGAACTGCAAAATCACATATATACATGATTTTGAGCACCCGTGCCACCCTGTAGCAGTATTTTTGCTATAGGGCAGCGCGGAAGCGCTTAAAGTGTATTTCTTCTTTCCAAAAAATTAGCATTTGAAATACTGTTGTGCAAACACCACATGACTTAATAAATTGCAACACCCACCATTCTTTTTTCTAGGGCCTCTGCTTAAAAAAAAAAAACATATATACTGTATATGTACAGTATATATATACACAGTTGTTTTCAAAATAATAGCAGTCAGACATCACTAACCTGATCAATCACTGTTTTTGGTAGAAATGATATTTCTACATGGCAAATAATTTACTAGCTGTTAGGGACCAGCTGGTGGTAGCCTCTAGCATTCCACAGACCAGAATTCCCCAGGGCGCGGAATCTAAGTTCCGACCTGCTTGTTCACCAGAACCCCTGATGGTGGGGATGGACTTGGAGCAAGCCAAGACCAGGTCACGACCCCTGGGTGCAACCAGCTGTGGTAGAGGCACCTGTCGGTGGTACGCAGCAGGTGAGAGTCTGATGTGAGGAGGTAGAGTAAGCGAGGTCAGACAGGCCGGGTCGGTAACAGCAGAGCAGGTTGGTACAAACGGCAGGCAAAGGAATAAATGAGTCACGGTCAGGGTTTGGCAACTGGAGATCAAAAGTGCAGGAGCAGGCAGGAGAATGGTCAGGCAAGCCAGGGGTCAGAGCAGGAGAAGTCAGCAGATCAGGATCGGGCAGGGTCAGCAGCAAAGTAAACTCACAGAACACAGGAAAGACCATACAGCACTTGAGCATTGCAAGAGCCGGGTTTAAATAGCCCGTCCTACTCCTGACTGGCGCTCCTGGGTCCTAGTGCTTCCCCGGTGCCGTCATTGGTGACAGGCGTGCCTGGGTCCTAGTTCCCGCCTGCCTGTACGTTTTGTCAGGATTCTACGCATGTGCAGATTCGATCGCCGCGGCGATCTTCCCATTCCCTGACACTAGCAGGTGTAGTAAAGTAATAGAAATCCAACAGACCCAACAGTCATGACATGCATGCTGCTGATTCTGTGTAATTGAATCACTAATTGAAAGGGGCATGTTCAAAATAATAGCAGTGTGGAGTTCTATTAGTGAGGTCATTCATTCTTTGAAAAACAGGTGGCAATTATTGCCCTTATTTAAGGAAGGAAGGCAGCAAATGTTGTACATGCTGCTTACAGTGCATTTGTCAGGGAATGGGAAGATCGCCGCGGCGATCGAATCTGCACATGCGTAGAATCCTTACAAAACAGGCAGGCAGGCACTAGGACCCAGGCGCGCCTGTCAGGAGTCGGGTGGGCTATTTAAACCCAGCTCTTGCAATGCTCAAGTGCCATATGGTCTTACCTGTTTCCTGAAGTTTCTGTTTAGTAGATTGTCTTGTTGCCGACCCTGCCTGACCCTGATTTACTGTCTGTCTCCTGTTCTGATCCCTGGCTTGTCTGACCATTCTCCTGCTTAACCCTGCACGTTCTGATCTCCTGTTAACGAACCCGGCTTGTGACCTGTTTATTCCTCTGCCTGCTGAATTTGTACCACGCCGCCACCACTGTTACCGACCCGGCCTGCCTGACGCTGCTCTTGTGACCTCCTCATATCAGACTCTCACCTGCTATACACCTCCAACGGTGCTTCTACCACAGCTGGGTGAACTCAGGGGCCGCGACCTGGTCTCGGCCTGCTCCAAGTCCATCCCCACCATCAGGGGCCCTGGTGAACAAGCAGGTAGGGACTTAGATTCCGCACCTTGGGGGAATCCGGTCTGTGGAGCGCTAGAGGCAACCGCTGTAGGATCCCTGACAGAACCATACGGCCATAACAGAGTCTGGAGGAGGACCTTCACCCTGGGAAGAGATGTGCCAACATCTGGCAGCACTCACACAAGCGGTGAAAACCCTGGAAGAGGATACAAGCACCTGGAGGGACAGGTTCAGAGTCTGGCCGCACCGTCACCCACAACATCGGGCTCAGTGGGAACACCTCCCGCCACGGGTTCAGCAGGGCCTTCCACTGGAGCAGCATTTACAATTCCTCCACCAGAATCAAGAGTACCAACCCCTGAGCAGTTCAATGGGGATCGAGGGAAGTTCACGGCCTTCCAGAACTCCTGCCAGCTGTACTTTGACCTGCAACCCCGGACCTTCTCTTCAGAATGGGTGAAGGTGGGATTTGTTATATCCCTGTTGCAGGGCGAACCTCAGGGATGGGACCATCGCCTGATGGAGGCCCACCACCCACATTTGAACACTGTAGCCACCTTCTTTAAGGCAATGGCACAGCTGTACAACAGGGACGCCGGGCTGCGGAGGATTATGCTGCTGAGTTTAGGCGCTGGAGTGGAGATACACAATGTAACGACGCAGCCTTGCGCCACCAATTCCGGTTGGGACTGTCGGAACCACTGAAGGACGAGTTGGCAAGAATAGGGGTTCTGGACTCCTTGGAAGGCCTAATAGATCGGGCGATCCAAATTGATCGCAGACTCCGGGAAAGGAGACAAGAGAGGTCCAGCCAGGGGCAAAGAACCTCATGGATGCTGCCAAGAGTACCAGTCATGCCAAGGGTCAGTGTCGGCAATCGGAGCCCAGAGCCGTCAGAGGGAGCCGAACCTATGCAACTCGGCTTGATGCGGCCGTCCCTTTCTACTGAGGAAGGACAGAGGCGTCGGGCAAACAACCTGTGTCTGTACTGCGGAGCAGCGGGTCATATGGTGCGCTCCTGTCCGGAGAAATACTGTAAGTCCTCTGTTTTCTCTAATATATCTACTGTGTGCACAGGCAACCCCACTCACTTGGCTGTACCTGTGTCTTTTCAGCTCCCAGGAGGAAGCATACAGGTGACGGCTATTATTGACTCCAGGGCATGTAGCTGCTTTGTCGATCTCAGTTTTGCTACCCAGCATCAGATACCATTACTCACCAAAGAACATGGGTTGAATATTTTCTTGGCAGATGGGTCTCAAAAAAAATCAGGGACGGTAGATCGGGAGACCCCTCCCATACACACCATGGTGGCGGGACATCACCAGGAGTTCCTCCGTTTGGACGCCATCGCGTCCCCCCTATTTCCAGTTATTCTGGGGCTCCCCTGGCTACGAGCTCACAACCCCCAGATTGACTGGAAGACCGGGTCAGTCCAGTTCCCCTCACAATACTGTCAGGAACATTGTTTATTATTAAATACACCGGCCCTACTGGCTGTAAGCCCTGATGCCGAGTTAGCCCAAATTGTGCCTGCGGCCTACCACCAATTCTTGGATGTGTTTAGTCCACGAGGGGCAGAGGTTCTTCCCCCACATCGAGCATATGATTGCCCCATTGATCTGCTCCCAGGTTCAGAAATCCCTTTTGGCTGCATTTGAGCGAGAACTAGGGACACTAAAAGAATACATTGATGAGAGCCTCCGAAAGGGATTTATCTGCCCTTCCACATCAACGGCCGGGGCAGGGATTTTCTTTGTCGAGAAAAAGGACGGATCCCTGAGACCTTGTGTTGACTACAGGGACCTCAACAAGATTACGGTCAAAAACCGCTACCCCCTTCCTTTGGTTCCAGAGTTGTTTCAGAGGTTAAAATCAGCATCCATTTTTTCTAAACTGGATCTTAGGGGTGCCTATAACTTGGTAAGGATACGTGAGGGGGATGAGTGGAAAACGGCGTTTCGCACTCGGTTCGGGCATTTTGAGTGTCTAGTCATGCCTTTCGCGTTATGCAATGCACCAGCCACCTTCCAGCACTTTGTCAATGACATTTTCAGGGACTTCCTTGACATTTTTGTAATCGTCTACTTGGACGATATCTTGATATTCTCCTCGTCTTTGGAAACACATCGGGGACATGTTAGGAATGTGCTAGAAAGTCTTCGTCAGCATGGACTCTATGCTAAAGCTGAGAAATGCTGTTTTGAGCAGAAAAGCATCTCATTTCTTGGTCTAATTATCTCCACCAAGGGGATCGCTATGGACCCTCAAAAGATCTCGGCCATCCTGGAATGGCCTGCCCCCACGGATAAGAAGGGAGTCCAGAGGTTTATTGGGTTTGCCAATTTTTATAGAAAATTTATAAAGAACTTTTCAGGCCTGGTAGCACCCATTACTCAGCTCACCAAAGTAGGAGTACGTTTCCAATGTACCCCAGCAGCACAGGCAGCTTTTGAAGCATTGAAAAAGCTATTTACAACGGCTCCCATTCTGAACCATCCTGATGCATCATTGCCCTACATACTAGAGGTAGATGCATCAGAAGTGGCTGTAGGAGCAGTGTTATCACAGAGGGTAGGGGCCAAGGAACTGATGCACCCAGTGGCTTTCTTTTCTAGTAAGCTCTCCCCTTCGGAAAGGAATTACGATATCGGGGATCGGGAATTACTGGCCATTAAGACAGCTCTGGAGGAATGGCGATATCTGCTAGAGGGGGCCCCACATCACATTCTGGTCTATACCGACCACAAAAACCTCAAGTACTTTACCGCTAAACGCCTCCGTCCACGCCAGGCCAGATGGGCATTGTTTTTTGCAAGGTTTAATCTCCACATAACTTATCGTCCTGGGTCAAAAAACACTAAGCCAGATGCTCTTTCCCGGATGTTTGAGGACCCTGGAGAGACCCCCCAGCCAGACACCATCCTGCCAGCAGGTAGCTTCCTACTGCTTCAATCTGAGCTGTTGTCTAAATTGCAGGCTGCTTCCACCCGGGTCCCTGACCTGCCTGGAGTCTCCCTACTGAATAAGGAGGGGCTCTTTTGGAAGGGGGAACAGCTCATGGTACCCAAGGAGGTCCAGTCCCTGGTGTTAGGTTACTGCCTTGACCATCCCCTAGTGGGACACTTTGGGATACATAAGACTATAGATCTGGCACGACGCACATTTTGGTGGCCAAACATGGCCAAGGATTGTGAAGCGTACGTGAGATCTTGCCACATCTGCAACCAGAATAAACCTTCCAGAGACAAGGCCTTGGGCCTATTGAGACCTTTACCAATACCTGACCGACCCTGGAGTATGATCTCCTTAGATTTTATTGTAGAATTGCCACCCTCGCAAGATCACACCGTGATCTTTGTGGTAGTGGATCGCCTTTCTAAAATGGCCCATTTCCTTCCACTAGCCAAGACACCATCTGACTCCGAAACAGCCCAAGTGTTCATTAGAGAGATTGTGAGGCTTCACAGAGTGCCAAGAGAGATTGTCTCAGACCGGGGAGTGCAATTTACATCCAAATTCTGGAAAGCGCTATGTGAGGGGCTGGAGATTAAGTTATCTTTCTCATCAGCATATCACCCCCAGACAAACGGGCAGACAGAACAAACCAATCAGATGCTCGAGCAATATCTGATATGCTACACATCATTCCTGCAGGATGACTGGCTGACACTTCTACCAATGGCAGAATTCGCATATAATAATGCGAATCATTCCGCCACCAACCAATCCCCATTCTTCGCCAATTATGGGTTCCATCCTACCTTCCTGTCAGACCTGGTTCCTGAGAACTCAGTCCCGGCAGCCCAGGACACCTTAGAATTCTTTACTACCAATAACAAGGTATTACAGGAAACAATGGCTAAGGCCCAAGAAGACAGTAAGAAGTTCTGTGACAGGAGGAGGAAGGGAGAATTGGTCATACACCCTGGGGATCGGGTTTGGTTGTCAACAGCCAACCTAAAACTGACATGCCCATCCAGAAAATTGGCACCCAAATTTGTGGGACCCTTCCAAGTAGAACGCAAGGTTAATGAAGTGGCATTTAAACTGACTCTCCCCGAGTCCCTCAAAATACATCCAGTTTTCCACGTATCGTTGTTAAAACCTGCAGTTCCAGACCCCTTTTTAGACCGCAGGTCTAGACCTCCAGAAGCCATAGATATCAACGGGGAGGAAGAATTCGAGCTGGAGGCAATTTTGGATTGTAGGAAGAGGGGTGGTCAGGTACAATACCTGATCAAGTGGAAAGGCTATGGGCCGGAGGAGAATTTGTGGGAACTAGCCCAGAATGTCCATGCTCCCAGATTAATTTCATCATAGCCAGCGTCAAAGGAGGAATCGGGTGGGCATCCGGAGGCTGCCCGTAAGGGGGCGGCAATGTCAGGGAATGGGAAGATCGCCGTGGCGATCGAATCTGCACATGCGTAGAATCCTGACAAAACATACAGGCAGGCACTAGGAGCCAGGCGCTCCTGTCACCAATGACGGCGCCGGGCAGGCACTAGGACCCAGGAGTGCCTGTCAGGAGTCGGGTGGGCTATTTAAACCCAGCTCTTGCAATGCTCAAGTGCCGTATGGTCTTACCTGTTTCCTGAAGTTCCTGTTTAGTAGATTGTCTTGTTACCGACCCTGCCTGACCCTGATTTGCTGTCTGTCTCATGTTCTGATCCCTGGCTTGTCTGACCATTCTCCTGCTTAACCCTGCACGTTCTGATCTCCTGTTAACGAACCCGGCTTGTGACCTGTTTATTCCTCTGCCTGCTGATTTTGTACCACGCCGCCACCGTTACCGACCCGGCCTGCCTGACGCTGCTCTTGTGACCTCCTCACATCAGACTCTCACCTGCTATACACCTCCAACGGTGCTTCTACCACAGCTGGGTGAACTCAGGGGCCGCGACCTGGTCTCGGCCTGCTCCAAGTTCATCCCCACCATCAGGGGCCCTGGTGAACAAGCAGGTAGGGACTTAGATTCCGCGCCTTGGGGGAATCCGGTCTGTGGAGCGCTAGAGGCTACCGCTGTAAGATCCCCGACAGCATTTCTCTCTGAAATTCTGAGGAAAATGGGTCATTCCAGACATTGTTCAGAAGAACAGCGTACCTTGATTAAAAAGTTGATAGGAGAGGGGAAAACATATAAAGAAGAGCAGAAAATGATAGGCTGCTCAGCTAAAATGATCGCAAATGCTTTAAAATGGCAACCAAAACCTGAAAGACATGGACAAAAGCAAACAACTACCATTTGAATGGATAGAAGAATAGCCAAAATGGAAAGGACTTAGCCAACAATCAGCTCCAGGAAGATCAAAGAAGATCTAAAGTTACCTGTGAGTACTGTTACAATTAGAAGACGCCTATGTGAAGCCAAGCTATCTGCAAGAAGCCCCCGCAAAGTCCCACTGTTGAAAAAAAAGACATGTGCTGAAGAGGTTACAATTTGCCAAAGAGCACATTGACTGGCCTAAAGAGAAATGGGGAAACATTTTGTGGACTGATGAAAGTAAGATTGTTCTTTTTGGGTCTAGTGGCCGGAGACAGTTTGTCAGACGACCCCCAAATACTGAATTCAAGCCACAGTACACTGTGAAGACAGTGAAGCATGGTTACGCAAGCATCATGATATGGGTATGTTTCTCATACTACAGTGCCTATTTATCGCATACCAGGGATCATGGATCAGTTTGAATACATCAGAATACTTGAAGAGGTCATGCTGCCTTATGCTGAAGAGGAAATGCCCTTGAAATGGGTGTTCCTAGAAGACAACGACCCCAAACACACCAGTAAACGTGCAACATCTTGGTTCCAGACCAACAAGATTGACGTTATGGAGTGGCCAGCTCAATCCCCAGATCTTAATCCAATAGAACACTTGTGGGATAACATAAAAAATGCAGTTTCTGGGGCAAAGCCAAGAAATAGAGAAGAACTGTGGAATGTAGTCCTATCATCCTGGGCTGGAATACCTGTTCACAGGTACCAGAAGTTGGTTGACTCCATACAACACAGATGTACAGCAGTTCACAGAAACAGTGCTTATACAACTAAATATTAATTAAGTGATTCAAAGGAAAGCAAAATCTTCACACATTTTTCAGTTTATATAGTGAATGTTTGAGTTTGTAAAGAAGAATACAAACACTGCTATTTTTTTGAACAGTCTAATATTCACTTTTCTTCAATTTTTTTAGAGGAACAACACAAATTTGATATATTTTTCTTCATATTTTGATTTGGAATAGAATGTGTAGTGTTCCCAATGCATTTGTGTGTATGGGAATAAAAGCTATTAGAAGGATTTTGAGCTTTATTCACTTTTTTCAACACACTGCTATTATTTTGAACACAACTGTATATGTAATGTTTTGGGGTTCTAAGTAATTTTCTAGCAAAAACAATTTATACGTATGACAGAAATGTCAGAATTGGCCTGGGGTTATGTAGTTAGACTCAAAAGGCCTCGTTCACCACACTATATGTGCAGAAAAACTGATGGAAAAAACACACAGATTTCACTTGCAGAGAGACACAAGTTTATATCAGTTTTCATGCACGTTTCAGTGAGTTTTATACAAATTACAGATTTTAGCACATAAAAAATCTGCAAGTGATACTAGTATTGTGGTGTGAACAGGGCTCATAGAGAACAATTGATTTGTATCCTTGCAGAATACATTCAGAAAAACCTCCATCTCTGCACACTGGTGTGAACGAGGCCTAAATGTAATAAATTACAACTTACCAATCATTAGATATGGTGGATGCATTTGTTTTCTTTTTTTTCACCTGGTGATCTGACCAGGTGAGAACAGAAAATGTTTGCTAGAAGCAAACATTTACCTGAATGAAATCGATTAATTCAGGGTTTTTTTTTTTTGTGCTTAGCTGTGATTTGGCCACAGCTAATCACATGACACAGCTGAGCTGTGATTGGCACAGCTTGTGCATGTGATCGCTGTGACCAGTCACAGCTAGACACACTTGTATACAATGGATGGCAAGAAAGGAAGCTATCCATTGCATACAACTGTCATGTGACCTGCTGTGATTGGCCACAGCAGGTCACATGGTACTGGCAATGGGGCCGGTACATAGATCTGTCATCGGCAGTGTCCGAGGTGCACGGTGAGTGACAGATTGCGCCGCAGTGCGGCCCTGCGGAATCCTGAAAGGACGCCATATGGTGTCCACCCAGAGGGACGAGCTGTTCAGCTGGCAACTGATTAAAGTGGTAGTAAAATCTCAAAGTTTATCTTTACCTACAGGTAAGCTTAGTTGTAGGTAAAATGAATATCTCCTAAATGTAATCTATTCAGGAGCTATTCTAGGGAGCAGCAGCTGGTAACATCACGCTCCAAAGGAACGGCATACCCATGCTGTTCCTTCAGAGCTCTGTGCTGCAGCTCCCGTGTGTAGGAGTGACGTCATTGCAGTTTGACCATCCACAGCCTGTGAACCTGGAAGTCTGGGTGAAGATGAAAGCCTGTACAGCAGTAACAGCGTTTCGCTGGAGAGCTTCGTTTCAAGGTAAATCTTTCATGTGCATACAATCACATTACCCCTTTACCTTGTGCGGTTTGTTTTTTTTAAAGCCTTTAATATTGCTTCATTTGTCCCTTTCTGATCTGAGGCATACATAAAATGTATATTTTACACACCCACTATATAAAAAGTACTATTTTACTATCAAAATGTTGTGCTACATTAAACATTGCATCCAACCGCCAGATTACTGCATTTGTTACTTTGAAAAGTCAATTTAAAGAAAAACAGAGGTCAAAAAAGCACTTGTGTGGTTTAGCAAATCGTTTTCTGGGTCTCAATGGTCCCTGTAGCCAGGACGTGTCCTCTGCCCACGTGCTGTGTACACATAGGCGTCCCGTATCCAACCTAGAATGTTGGAGGGTATGTATACCACCCTACAACAACAAAACACACAGGAACCGGGTAACTCTTCAGCTCCGTGTGCAGATACGGCGGCGTTCCCCAAGAATACTACATTTCCCACACCCCAAGCAGCCATGAGGTATCCTAGGCGTCCTCGCTGCACCGGCCAATGAAAGCTCGCCTTATTTCCAGCTTGTCAGCCAATGCGATGCCGAGATGCTGGAGGCAGGAAGTGAGCTCACGGACCCATGTGAGCAAGCTTGGATTGCAACACATGCACTAGCAGCCGCGGCGAAGAAAGAAGCCGGTTTCTACGTCACATCTGGGAGCTGGGGTTGCCTCCATTGAAAGCGGGCGTTGAGCTCCACACGGAGGGCCGAGGATAAGGGGGACAGGTGAGGGCCGCCTCTTGCGGTAAGGCTGAGCTATAGGAGGAGGGAGCGGCTGTGACTGGCGCCGTGCAGCTAACCGTGTGGTTTTGTGTTGGAACAGCTCACTCGGCTTTAGACAGCAGGAGGAGAGAAGATGGCGGACGATCCGAGTGCGGCAGACAGGAACGTGGAGATCTGGAAAATCAAGAAGCTGATTAAGAGCTTGGAGGCGGCCAGAGGGTGAGTGAGGAGCGCGGAGTCCAATGACGAGCGGAGACTGGAAGGAGGTGCTGGGCAGAGGAGAGGGAGAGCCAGACAGGAGAGCAGGCCGCAGGAGGGCGAGCACACCGCTGTCCAGCCATCAACACTGCGCCGGCCACTACCTCACCCACAACCACTGCACCTCTGCCGGCTTCCCCTGGCCTCATCCCAGCTCCAACTACTCCAATTACACAGGCTGGACTGCCTATGGGGCTTGGAGCACGGCAGGATTTCCACGTATTGTTTACATCTACCATATGCTGGGCAACACTTGTTCTAGAAAGGGCCTCGTTATTTGGTTTTCACACCTATAGAGAAAAGAGCAGGCTTAGATATCAGGTACTCACTAACAAGTGGAAAATAGAGGAGCATCAAATAGGACTGCATATGCCCAATATGTAGGGAGGCCAAGCAGCAGGCTACTTCTCTACTGTGTACAGAGGGTTGAAAACAGATTTTGTGAGCTACAAATCCGTGGTTTTTTGTTTTTAATTAATATTGTATATTCTATATAAAGCCTGGTAACTTTGAAGGCCCATTCTCACCTTCAACTGCACTAGAGCACAGCCGCTGATGTGCAGTACGATGTCAATAGTGCTGATCTTGGTGTAAAGAACGGTTTACTTTTTTCTTAATTGAATTGTCGAACGTTCATTTAAAGCTGATTGACATGTACAAATTTTATGGCATATGTATACTTACAAATTGGACTAACTGTGGATGCAGAGAATTGCTGATCACCATGGTTTTCTAGGTTGTGCGACCAGCAGCTGTCCTGCATAGAGAACTATAGGAGGGTCACTCACTTGGCATAGGTGTCATTCACAGAACTTCTTTAATTTAAATCTAATCTATGCAGCTTGCTCCCTTATTGAACAAGGGCAGTGATATCACAGTTTTTATCTCCAATTAGAGATCACTTTAGCATTTATTGAGAAAAATACAAGATGTTCCTCTAATGATGCCCATGCAGCTGCTTGGCATGGGGCCCTGAAGACAGCAGCAACTACTGCAGTGACTCTCTACCTTAACAGTTCCTTATGTATACTTACATGTAACTATAAAATACAACCTGGAAATCAGCTTTAAAGCCAAACTCGAGAGCAGGGGGATTTTCCCCTTCAGTGAAGCTATGCCTGCACTGCACAGGTTAACTTCTTGTTTGTAGAGAAGAGCTGAAATATACTTACCTGACCCTTTGATTCTCTCAGCACAAGATCGGTCCGGCTCCTCTGCATGCCAGCGGTCTTGAATAGTGGACTGTTCTGATGTCATCACACCCAGAGCAGTCTCCATAGACCAAGAACAGTCCACTGCTGGACCATTTGGGAGCACTGTTTTTCGAAGGATTTGGTGGGTATAAGCTTTCTCACCCCTAGACAAAATGAAAGTTGACCCTTGCAATGCAGGCACAGTGCCACTGCTTAGGAGAAAAAAAGTGCTCAAAGTTGGTCTTTAAAGCTTGACTCCAGGTTTGATTTCAGTTTAAATAGTTTGTTTGGGCTGGCTCTGGCCCATCCATTTTCCTTACTTATACATGCGCCCACTGTCAGCGATGTAGCATCGGCTTACACATACAGCCCTGTGTTCCTGCAACGGTAAAGGGACTTCTGTCCCATTCCTGGAAAATAGTCAGACTGAGCTCTGCTCAGCCATTTACAGGATGCATTGTGTTTTATGAATATATTGCAAGGCTTCCTCTGGCTGAAGAGCAGGCAGATGACATCTTGAAGTGCAGGCGAATCTCCACCTCAGCCAATCAGAGGAAGTCTTGTATTCATTCACGAAATACAGAGCTTCCTGCAAACTGCTTAGCAGCGCTTAGCGCAACTTGATTTTTTTTTCCAGGAGTAGGGCAGAAAGTTCCTGTACTGCTGCTGGAACACAGCGCTGTATACTGTGTGTAGCTAATGCTTCATACAGTTTATATAGTACCAACATCAGACATATGCATTATTAATGTCCCAAACAAACTATTTAAAATGAAATGAACCCTGGAGTGAAGCTTTTAAAGGATAAGTTCCCCTTTGGGAACATGTTGCATGTTCCACCCTTTTTCAGGGTGGAACATCTAACATGTTCCCATAGCTGCTTCCCCACAAAACCCCCCCCCCCCCCCCAAAAAAAAAAATAGTACAGAGAGACGTCTCCCCGTGCTATGTGTCCAATTAGAAAAATGCGCATCATTCGTTTATGGACTTCTGTGAATGAATGAACTTCAAGTCCCGATAGACTTAGCAGCTGTCAGCTTCTAGTTTTCATTGAACTACTACGGCGCTGTGGTAGTTCATTGAAGCTTCCTGTCAGAATATCTGCTTGGTTGTACATCCCGTAGGGCAAACAGATATTCTGAGAGGTCTGCAGGAGACCTGCATGGCATCACCGATCTACTGATCGCTGGTGCAATGCTTTCCAGGCTCCTGTAGACAAAAATAATAAATGGACATTTTTTTACCTGGGGGAAAAAAAATGTGCATTTTGTTATTTTTGTCTAAAAGGTGAACTTATCTTTTTAAGTTCTATTGGCTGCAGTTGATTGCTCTGTGCTGAAAAATAAAGTATTTCATGATGTACCTTTTGCACACCACTGCAACTGGATGGTGTGATCTAGCCTGATAGGGCAAAATGTCTTATCTCCTATCTTGCAGTGGGACTGTGGAAGTTGGTTTTCTTCATGTGGATAGATAAATGACATTGCTGCTCATATGTTTGATATGAATGAGGTCAGACCGTCCATACAGTTATGTTCACCCAGTGAGATTGGTTTACTAATGGAGTTGAGAATGCTTTACACAATACATTGGGGAAGATTTTCTAAAACTTAACAAGCTGAAGCTAGAAGCTGATTGGTTAACATGCACAGCTAAACCAAATTCTGAGTGCACCAGTTTTAGTAAATCTACCCTATTGTGTAAAGAATCACTGCAATTATCAAATCCAGTGAAAAAAAGATCCCTGTATATCTATTTCATCTGCGATTGATAGTTGAAGTGAATCCTCACATGGTTTGTGTGAATGTTCTCCAATCCTTTGGAAAAAAAAAATCCTCATTAGGTAAATGCACTGTTATGTGTAAATTGCATAGCCATTTGTTGTGTGCTCAGTATTGAAGAGAGAGGACAAAATGAATGGAGCAAAAAATCTGATCTGAATATGTTAGATTTCACTTTTTTCAGTGGGAAATTTGTCTTATTGCTGTGGACAATGTATTTTCCAGATTTTCTAGCTTCAAGCCTTGCCAATTTGTTTTTTTTTATTTATTTTTTTATTCATTGGTTCACTAATCAGTCAATCTCCTCTTAATGCAGACATTTGTTGACCAGTTGCATCAGTATAGTACATTCATCCTTCTGCATGTAGGACCAATGTAGGAAAAGTTACACATTGCAGTTTGAGAGGAATGATCCCAAAATCAGCTGGTCTTATTGAGCACATTTATCCTGTAAGGTGAAATAGTTTTGCTGATTTAAGGAGGAACTGATCTTTGAAAGCTGTACCAAAAAAAAGCAGACTGGGGGAAAAGACTGATCAGCCAGTAATGCTACTTTCTCAAGTCTTTCTCTGAATTTCCCAGGGTGGATTTGATTTAAATCACTAGTGAAAAGGCTTGATTTAAATCATAATTTTTAAAGAGGAACTGTCATCTCTGTCCCGCAGCGGTTTCTCCTCTGACCTGCTGTTGACGCAATGACAGTCCCATTCACTTTAATGGAACGGCTGGTGATGCGGCAGTGACAAGGTGAGGGACGTGGCGGCAGCAGGTGAGTGGATGTCTGCTAACAGGCCCTGCCATGATGGATCTAAATTGACATGTGCTCTTTAAATGTAAGGAATCCAACTTATTCTTAATGGAAGTTAGAATCTTTAATATTTGCAAACCAAATAAAGGTTTCCTTTTTAGAATAATAAGCTGTCAGGTTAGTAAAACAGCGATATCAGAACCAATTTTAGGTTAACCACACATAGCTGGAGAACGACTCAAATTTTGTTTCATGTTTTTTTCTCATGGTTTTTATCCACCCTGGAATTCCCCATTACTGACTTATGTTCTGTACAGTCTGGAGGTGGCAATCCTGGGCTTACCTAACTCATGTCTGAGGAACCAGGAAGGATAGCAATGAGCAGCACAGTAGTAACCATCTGTAATCTCCCTACATCAGCTGGAGGCAGCAGTGCCTTAGATCTCAGACAGAACATATACATCTGTGAGACTAGGCACCCTCACATACCAGGCAGTGCACAGCTGGATTTTTGGAGGAATTCCAGACAAAAGGTATATTTTCACGGTACTTCATAATCAAAAATAACAGTTCAGGTCCACTTTAAAATCACAGATGTTGAGACTTGTAGTCATTAGTTTAGTCACAGATTTTGACAGGTACCCCCTCCCACTTTGACTGTGACCGCCTAGATAATTGGAAGTTGTCCTCCCTCCCCGTAGTCTTCTGGAAACAGGACAGGTCCCAGAGGACTATGGCAGCATTCATAAGGTGCAGCGCTACTCGTGCATGCACAGTGGACACCCGGCAAGCCACAAGCTGTTGCAGCCTACTGCCCACACTTAGTATGCCAGCATGGGGAGAGAGGATGGCCAGTGAAACTGTTTTAGGTTGGCAGCTGCAGTTTTTACAGTTTTCGTCTTGTGGTGGGACTGTGCTGAGACAGTTGCAACCCAGGCCGTATTGATTATAGTCTGTTGAGCTAAGGCAATTCATTTTTTGAGAAAGGTTTGGTTAAATGTAAGATGAGTGTAATTGGAAACAGAATGAGGGGATTTATCAGGACTGGAGCAGTTGTGCATGAAAACCAATTAGCTTCTCTTTATTTTCACAGCTTACCTTAATTTAATTATAGAAGCTGATTGGCTGCCATGTACTGCTGCTTTTCTGGATTGTGTGCTTCATTTGTGATAAATTTCCCCCAATGTTTGTACTTATTGGTATGGGCTGTGTTAGAGAATCCACCAGTGCGTTCGAACCATAGAGCTCTTTAACAAGTTATATTTTTCAGTTATCTTCCTACAATTTTGGATATAAAAAGTTGGGGAGCAGTTTTTATGCTGACACAGCTTGGCAGTTGCAACATTGAAAAGCTGATCTGCTACCACTTAGAATGTTTATCATTGATGGTGCAGGGATGTTCGATTCCTATCGTTCAGCACCTGAGACATGTAGTTCCGGGTGCCGGGCAGGTAGGGTTTTTTTTTTTTTTTTTTCCCCTACCTTTAGTCCTACTGTGGGCAAGCAGCGGGCTCACCTGTCAGGTGGAAGCATTTGGGTGGCAGCGCTCTGCTGCCCGATTGCTTCCACACAGTGCCAGCCTCTGCCCAGTACGTCCCCTATGTGATGAAAAAAATTTAATGTTTTTACAATCATAAAAAAAGCTACACCCAGGCACATACACCCCCCCCCCCCCCAAATGAAGACCCTCGCATATACGCACGTACAAACGTAAAAGCACACGCTGGGGCGCTTACGCATGAAAACGTCAATTGCGGTACACATGTCTCATATCGCCACGCATGCCAGAATGAGAGCAATAATTCTAGCAGCAGACCTCCGTAGCGCTAAACTGATTGATAAGGAACATTAAAAGCATCAACCTATAGAAAACATAGGGTACCGAAGTTCGTCGCTGTTTCACGAGTGCACACAAATTTAAGGTTTGACAAGTTGGATATCGAATTAACTCGGTGCAACCTCCTCTTTTATATTTTACCCCAAAAAATAGGGTAATTTATTACTTTTTTTTTTTTTTTGTGCCCTAAAATTAACTTCTATTTTTTTACTGAAATGTTGCAGTATTATCATGCAAAAAAAATTGGAACTACCACTATTTTATTCTCTAGGGTCTTTGTTTTCAGAAAATAAATGTTAGGGGGTTTTGTGTAATCTTCAGACCTAAAATGATTTGTGTAAAAACTTGTGTAAAAAATGCAAAAATGGCTCTGGCAGCGAAAGGGATAAAGTATAATCCCTGACCCACTCTTTCCTGAGGAGCAGCCAATCTGTGCTCATTACACTGCAAGGTCTCTCCCCTCCCTGCTAGTTCCCGTGTGCAGTGCTGGAGAGAGGCGTGGAGGGGAGGAGGAGATAAACAGCGCAATATTAAAAATATTACACGTTTAAGTAGCCTTAAAGCCCCTTTTTGTGTTTAAAAGCCCCAGACATTCCTAAAATCCCCTCCGATTTAAATAGTTTTCGTTAAAATGTATTTTTTTTTTTTCATCTGAACAAGTAGATTGGGGCACCGATTTAGTCCCTGGACAAGTAGTTTTTTTTTTTAATTTCCACACCCCCATGGTGTGCTGATGAGACCAATTTTAAATTCTTAAGCTGGTCATAAACTGCAAATTTCACCCAGTTCCTGATCAGCTGCCTGAAGTTTGCTATGTGGTTGACCTTCCCTAGCCCCTTCCCAGCCAACATACTTCAGTTGAATATCGAAGGACCCGGATGGAATATTTTCAGCTCAACAGCTTCATCCAAATAGATGGAGTCACTGTTGGGGTATTCTGAGAGCCGCTGCATAAAGTGGGCACAGTGATGGATTTGTTTGTCTGCGCTGCATAGTGTGGATGGGGAATCTGTTTTTTGCTTTCGACTCACAGACTAAAAGGGGGGGGGGGGGCATGGGAATCTAGCATTGTGTGGGCAGCATGATCTGCCTTTTCTATTGTCTTAAAGCAGAATTAAACCCAAAATCAAATATTATACTACAGCTTACCAAGGAGCTCAGAGGCACGTTTAGACAGCAGCACTGTCAGTTTGGGGAAGGGGCGTTTTGGATCTACTAGCAGATTTAAATACACTGATAAATTGAAGCCAAATTCCAGCTAAATACTTTATAAGGACTTAAAACAAATAGCTTTTTATCCTGTTGGGATAAGGCTGCTTTCACATAACCCATTAAGTTCATCTGCCAGTTTTCCATGCAGACCTAATTGGTAGTTCTATTCATCCCTATGGGCAGGTGGGTGTAAGCGGTGTGCTACAAAAAACGGAACTGTATCTGTCATCTTCTGTTTAGGCAGAGCTGATTGGAGGTGAGTCAGGTGTAAATGAACAGCGGAGCCTGTTTACTCCCAGCTACCCATATAGCAGATTTTGTCTGTTTACACTTCACATAAACTGAGCAGACGCAGATGTGAATTCTGGATGCTCTGCTCCAATTGGCAGGGGATCTGAGAGCAGATCCCCCACTAACCAGGACAGATTCTGCCCTGTGTGAAAGGGGCCTAAAGGTTTTATATAAACGAAGCTGATCATTCTAGGCACCCCCTGCTAAATTTAATGATTTGTCTCATCTCCGTAACTGTTATATTTTGCTGAAGAGCTGGCTCTTTTGAAAAACACTTTCTGGCTGAAGAAAAGGAATCCTATAAAATAAAATTAATGCATACATCACATCTACGTAATTCAAAAGAAATGCATGTCTAACAAATTATGCACTGATTTGCATGTTCATAAGGGAAAGTAGGATTTCTGGCTACCATGTGTCTTTCATACAGGTAACAAGCTGAGATTAGAAGAAGTCTCTTAAAGGAAGTGCTGCTAATATAATTTTGTTACCTGCATAAAAGACACCTGTCCACAGGAACAATCAAACAATCCGATTCCAAACTCCACCATGGCAAAGACCAAATAGTGGTCCAAGGATGTCAGGGACAAGATTGTAGCCCTACACAAGGCTGGACTGGGCTACTAAACTATCGCTAAGCAGCTTGGTGAGAAGGTGACAACAGTTGGTGCAATCATTTGCAAATGGAAGAAAGCCAAAACAACTGTCAGTCTCCCTAGGTCTGGTGCACCATGCAAGATCTCACCTCGTGGAGTGTTAATGATCATGAGAACAGTGAGGAATTATCCCAGAACTACACGTGAGGATCTTGTCAATGATCTCCAGGCAGCTGGGACCACAGTCACCAAGAAAACAATTGGTAACACACTACGCCGACAAGGAAAGGACATTCCCAGGCCCATCTAAAGTTTGCCACTGAACATCTGAATGATGCAGAGGAGAACTGGTTGAAAGTCAGATGGGACCAAAATCTAGCTCTTTGGCATCAACTCAACTCGCCGTGGAGGAGGAGGAATGCTGCCTATGACCTCAAGAACACCATCCCAACTGTCAAACGTGGTGGAAACATTCTGCTTTGGGGGTGTTTTTCTGCTAAGGGGACAGGACAATTGCACCACATCAAAAGGACGATGGACGGGGCAATATACCATCAAATCTTGGGTGAGAACATTCTTCTCTCAGCCAGGGAATTGAAAATGGGTTGTGGATGGGTGTTCCAGCATGACAATGACCTAAAACACACGGCCAAGGCCAGTGGTTCAAAAAGAAGCACATTAAAGTCCTTGAGTGGCCTAGCCAGTCTCTAGACGTTAATCTGATTGAAAATCTGTGGAGGGAGCTGAAAGTTCGAGTTGCCAAATGTCAGCCACCAAACCTTAATGACTTGGAGAGGATCTGCCAAGAGGAGAGGGCCAAAATCCCTCCGGAGATGTGTGCAAACCTGGTGGCCAACTACAGGAAACGTCTGTCCTATGTGATTTCCAACAAGGGATTTGCCACCAAGTACTAAGTCATGTTTTGTGAAGGGGATCAAATACTTATTTCCCTCATGAACATGCAAATCAGTGCATAATTTGCTAGGCATGCATTTCTTTTGAATTTTTTGTTGCTATTTGTGTTACTATACACCTACCATTTGATTTTTAGACTGATTATTTCTTTGTGAGTGGGCAAACATTCAAAATCAGCAGGGGATCAAATACTTATTTACTTCACTGTAATAACATGTTTACTTTTAATTTGATTTTGCGGAGCACTGCAGGTGCAGCTTTGTTAGGTTAGAACTTATGTCCCAGTTGGAAGGTTTCCCTCTATCCTGGTTCTGGAGACAGCCCAAAATGTAGGGATTTTATTTTTCACTTTTGATAACAGTAAAGAGGACAAATTGATGTTGGATCTCCTTAATATTGACATGGGCTGCAATAAAAACATGAAAGGTGTTCTAATCCCTCTGTACACTATCCAAAACTAACAGAAAAAAAAAGTTTTTGCCTTTTTAGTCTTACTTTAAATAGTTTTTTTTTTCTTCTTAGGTGCGTGCATACATGCTTTTACACTACTAGGTACTAGGTTTTAGCTAATCGTTCTCTGTAGTATAAAGCTGTTTAGATACAGGAAGCTGGTTAAAATGATACTAAAGATACACATATAGAGAGAGAGAGAGAGAGAGAGATATCTGTGCCCCGATCCTCTGCTTTTTGGGTCCCCCGATCCTCTGCTTTTTGGGTCCCCCAACGGTGCTCTGGCTCCTCCCCCCTTGAGCAGTGCCTCCGGGTAAAGCTTCTTGCTCCATAGCTGCTGCTCTGTGTGTCCATAAGACAGAGCTGTGGTTTGGCCCCCTCTCCTCATTGGCTCACTGGCTTTGACAGCAGTGGAAGCCAGTGGGCTCCTACTGCTGTCTCAGCCAATGAGGAGGGAGACTCCCCATACAGCTGAGGCTATTAACTTTGCTGAATCGGAGGGTGCTCAGGTAAGGGTGAGAGGAGGGGGGTTACTGCACACAGGTTTTTTTTTTTTACCTTCACGCATAGAATGCATGAAGGTAAAGAAACTTGAGCCTTTAGAACCACTTTAAGGCAGATATAAAACACAAATTACTTCAGTCCTGTATTTGTAATCCATGTAATAGAAGTACCTGAACTCGACCTGGCATCAGCCTATTGCAGTCGCTGTACAGCAGAGCTGGAGCGTGGGAAGATGAAGCAGACAGAGTTCATGTTACAAAAAGCATGCTGACAAGAAAAAAGCAACACATGAGCTAATCACTGCCACTCCCTTCTACAGTCACAGGCAGGGGTGGGTCCAGGACGACCTGGGCTCAGAGAAAAGTGGGTCAACTGATGCGGAAATCAGGCTAAATATGTCTAGCAGCAAAAGAAAGTGTTGTGGGGAGAATCTCTAGATTAAAGGTGAATATTGCAGTAAAGGTTGGTTTTATTTTTTTCTCTTTTAATGGGCTATTCATAGTAATCATTTTTAGCTGGATAATTTTGGATGTAGCTCTTCTTTAAAAGAGGTTGGGACTTTGCGCCAGGGACTGAGCCATCACAAGTCTGCTTGTAAATTCACACAACTGGTAAGAGCTGATCTTCCCTGTCCCTGCAAGCATTTGGTTTCTCCTGCCAACCTGCACATTACAACTGTGTCCTTTTCAATGATGTGTAGGTTTGCTGGAGGAGTTCCTGAACACTGCAAGGCACACAACATCAGCACTAATTGCTATAACAATTGTCATTAAGCGGTGTTGGCAGCAGAAACCGTATGCTTTTTCTAACTGTGTGATAGAGGAATGGATGCCAGACTAATCCTTGGGACTCCAGTGTATATTTCCACCTCCCCCTCACTTTTTTTTTTTATTCTTACCTGAGCCCAATCCGCTTCAGTGATGTGCACGAGAGCAGTGGCTCTTGACGCTGTCTCCCTTTTCACTGCTCAGATCAATAGCAGTGGGACCCTTAGAAGAGGATGATCAGGGCTGTATAAAAAGGAAATTTTATATAATTTATTTTTACACAAATAGTGCTTTTTTTTTATTGGTATTTGATAACCACTGGGTTTTGTATTGTTCATGTAAATTTAAAAAAAAGACTGAAAACTAAAGATATATTTTCTGGTATAAAACATATCTAATTTCATAACTTTAGGCCAAAATGTATTCTGCTATGTCTTTTTGGTTAAAAAAAAAACAGTTTTTAATGGAAATTATTTAGCTTGTAGGAAAGTTATAGTGTTCACAAAATTGATCAGGTATTTAGTAAGAGGCATTGCATTTTTTTTAAGTTATAGTTTTGTCACCAGTTTTTTGAAAATTTAAGAAATTTAATTTAAATTTTTTTTTCTTTGCAATTATTTAACATACCACCAGCGCAGTACAGAATTACATGACTCGTATGGCAGTGATATAATTTTTTTTTTTCTTTACGTGCTGACCACCTTAACAGAAACATGGTAAAATAGAGCATTGTAAGCCGGTAATGAAGAGATCAGCTACAACAAGATTGCAGAAAATACTTTTGACAACTTCCACAGTTTAGGTCCTCTTCAACCAGCCAGTGAGACAAAGGCAAAAAGGAAACCATTTCTTCATCAACCCCTTGCTGACTCGGTTTTAATTTATAAATGAACAAGTTCCCCACCCCCTTCGAATTTCCAGTTATGGAAAACACCATATGGAGAAGTTTTCCTGACCTTGCCCTTTTATCAGCTCTGAGGACTGTGTTTTTTGTTTTTATAGCTTGTTTAAAAAGTCAACATCTGCATGGTTTCAAATTTGCTTTGCCCTTTATTGTGGTAGTAAACTTACAATCAGGCTTACCTGTAGGTACAATGAAACATGCACCATATAGGAGATATTCACATCAGTAGCCAATGAGGTCACCCGTGCATGCACAGTGACACTGCATTCAGGGCACACAGTATGCCGTGAAATGCAGAGTGCTATGCTGCTGCTCCTGTACGCATGTGCGGGAGTGCTGTCATCACTGCCTGACCATTTTAATTGGCCGGAGCTTGTAAATATAGACCCGGCAGCAGTGACAGTGCTCCGCTGAAGGTTTTAGTTTGAAAAATGTAAGTATGTCATAATGTTCCAGTATACAATATATACTGGCACATTATGGCATAAACCTGCAGGGCTCCTTTTTTTTTGCCAGTTTACTATCGCTTTAAGTTCATGTATTTGGTCATAGAACCCAAATGTAGTTTCCCCATAAACTATAGAAATGTCCGTTTGAATTACAAAGTGCTAATTCTCCTTTTGGTGTTTTGTCGCAGCGGGAAATTCTTATGACAGGTTGCAGATAACTATTACTGTGCTCAGTGTAACAGCAGCGGTCTCTATATAGCAGTCTAACACATCTTTTGCTGATTGCAGCACTGTAGTGGTTACTAGGCAGTGGACTAGCAGACTGCTGCAATAAGTTCTAAGAAGCCCAGTGGTCTTTGGCAGTGTGTTGCTGGCAGCTATAGGAGTTTTCTGATATATATAATTTTTTTTTGTAAAATAAGAAACCTGTTCTACTTACCTGCTGCGTGGAGTGGTTTTGCACAGAGCAGCCTGGATCCTCCTCTTTGCAGGTCCCCCGTAGGCTCTCCTGGCTCTTCCTTTCTGTCGGGTGCCCCCATAGCAAGCAGCTTGCTATTGGGCACCCGCTGCTCCGTGTGTCCATTCACACACAGAGCTGCGGCTTGGCCCTGCTCCCTCTCTCTCATTGGCTGACTAGCTGTAAATGACAGCAGTGGGAGCCAATGGCTCCCGCTTCTGTCTCAGCCAATGAGGAGGCAGAGACCCGGAACAGCCGAAGCTGTCCACATTGCTGGATTGCGATGGGGCTCAGGTAAATAGTGAGGGGGCTGGGGACACTGCTGCACACAGGTTTTTTGTCTTCATGCATAGAATGCATGAAGGTAAAAAAAACTTTGAGCCTTCACAACTGCTTTAAAGTGTTACTAAACCCACAACAGTATTAATCAGTCTGTATATGCAGTAAAGCATGCTTGCTGTTCTCACTGTGAAACCTAAGGGGTTACTCCTCCGTATTAAGTAAAAATGCAGTTTAATCCTGGCTTCTCTGATGCTCCCCTTCTTCCACAATCCCCAATCCATCTGCTGATGATACAGAGTCCTAGGAGACACTCTGCACATGCTTGGTTTGGTGTGTATTGCTAGAAAGGTGTTTTTTTTTTGTTTGTTTTTTTTTTGGGTAAGTGTGCACGTGATTGGCGCAGCGCCAATCAGTTTTGTCCAGACAGAAGGTCTGAGGTCATACAGCCTCAAAACAGTCAGAGGAAAATGAAAACTCTTTCTACAAGATTAACCAGTGCTCAGCCTGGACACTGATAGAAATCACAAGACTGCTATATACTGCTGATGAGAAAAGGTATTTAGCAGTTTATATTTACTAAAATAATTGCATTTCCTTGTTCTGCGTACAATGGGAGACCACATATAGTGAATGCAGGTTCCTGGGTTTAGTAACACTTTTAAGCCATTGGGTCACATTGATGTCCTTTTTTTTTTTTTTTAACCACAAGCCTACAGGGCACTTATACCCCCTTCCTGCCCAGGCCAATTTCCAGCTTTCAGCGCTGTTGCACTTTGACAATTGCGTGGTCATGCAACACTGTACCCATATGAAATTTTTATCATTTTTTTGTGACAGCTTTATTTTGGTGGTATTTAATCACCTCTGGGTTTTTTATTTTTAATTAAACAAAAAACCACTGAAAATTTTGAAAAAAAAGTTTTTTCTTAGTTTTTGTTATAAAATGTTGTAAATAAGTGATTTTTCTCCTTCACTGATGTGCGCTAATGAGGCTGCAGTGATGGGCACTGATGGACACTGATAGGTGGCACTGATGGGCATTGGTAGGCACTGATATGTGGCAATAATGGGCACTGATGAGCACTGACACAAGGCACTGATGGACACTGACAGGTGGCACTGCTGGGGATACACTGATCATCAGGGCACACTGATCAGTTTACACTAATCCATTGTTTAGTGTTATGGACAGAACCTGTCACCAAAAATCACATAGGGGGAAGGAGGAAAAAAACAAAATTGAGTAAAAATCTATTATAAATTGTAAAAAAAAAAAAAAAAAGTACACCCAAGCACATAACCCCCCCCCCCCCCCCCCAGTATGCATGGGGCACCTACGTATGAACATGTCAATTGTGATACATGTTGCATATCACTGAGCACGCCAGAATGAGAGCAATAATTCTAGCACCCCTGTACTCCACTGGATGTGGTGCACGTCGCACGGCTTTATAATCTTTCAACAGGGACCCAGAAGAGATGTTATGGGTCAGGAGAAGAAGGGGAGGGGAACGAGTGTCTGCTCTCCTCCTTCCCCTATATTCACTGGCTTTCTCTGAACAGGTCCCGGGCCCGCAGATGGGCAAGTGGAGCCCAGGAGAGCTAGCGGGCAGGATGTCGGTTAGGGGGGCGGCGGAGGAGGCTGAAACTGTAGGGGGCTGTGTGGAGGCAATCGGTGGCAACGCTGTCACCCAAATGCTCCCACCTGACAGGTGAGCTCTGCTGCTTGCTGGCAGCAGGGCTAAAGGTTAGAAAACTACCTGCCTGGCACCCGAAACTCCATGTCCCAGGCGTCAGGCGATGCAAATGGAACATCCCTGCTACTAACTTTGCACATCTAGACTGAAATATTTGCCCACTCTTTGTAGAACTGCTTGAGTTAATTTTAAATTTTATGGTGACCATTTGTGGACTGCAGTCTTGAAGTAATTCCACAGATTTTCAGTGGGGTTTAAGTCTGAGCTCTGCCTAGGACATGCAAGGACAATTCACCTTTTTCTCCTTCAACCACTGTGTGTAGCAATGGTGTTATTTGGTTGATGAGCTTTATTGGATTTCCGCCAGACAAATTTAGTGTTGAGGCCAAATATTTCAGTTTTAGTCTCATCTGACCATAACACCTTTTCCCATGTGGCCTCAGAATCTTCAAGGTGGATTTTGGCAAAGCTCAGTCATGACTGCATGTGGCCTTTCTTGAGGATTGGCTTTTTTTCTTGCAACCCTCCCATACAAACCGCATTTCTGGAGCATTTGTGATATTGATGTCACATGCACACAATGGCCACTCTGTCATAAATTCCTGCAACTGTTTTAGGGTTGCTGTAGGCCTCTTGGTAGCTTCTCTGACCAGTTTCCTCCTGGCTCTTTCATCCACTTTGAAGCAAAGTCCTGATCCGGGTAGGGTCTGTGTTGTACCAAATACCTTTCACTTCTTAATAATAGACTGCACTGTGCTTCCAGGCATTGATGAAGCCTTTGAAATTGTTTTTGGATCCATCTCCTGACTTGTCTGTCCACAACTTTATCCTTTTGACAGTGCCTTGCCACCCATAGTTGATTGTTTGCTTCATTTGTGCTACCAGGAACTGTAATGCTTCAGAAAACCCTTTTCATGCTGAGCTAATCAAAATGATTACAGTTGAGTCAAGTGGCTCTGTGTCCCATTGAGAAGGCAATTGGCTACACCTGATTATGTTTACAAGTAATTTTTAGGAATGTGGTGATCCTTTTTCCAACTCAGGGATTTCTGTTTTTGAATTATTTTTTTCTGACATGTTGGTGTTATATCTTTCACTTGGATGTTGTAAGTTGCACTGAGTAAATACAGCTGGATAAAACAATCTGTGTCAGTCTTCCCTTCAGGCTGCAAAGCAACAAAATGTGATTATTTTAATGGGGGGTGATTCTTTCTATACCCACTGTAGCTATTACTTGGGTAGAGGAGTCTTTGAATTTACAGCTTTGTTTTGAAGCCTATGTTTCTTATGATTCATGAAGATAAAATGGTGATGTCTGATATTTACATTACCTGAAGTGGTGTCCCCACTCCATAAGGAGATGTCTTTGCCTGGCCTGGGTGCATCTCAACCACTTGCCGCCCAGCCACCGCATATAAACGGTGGCAGGGCGGCGCTCGTAGGCAAAAGCACGTTTTAAAACGGCTGCCTTCAAAACAGGTAGGGGGCGCGCGCCCGCCCGCCCATCCTACCTGTCCCGCGGGTGTCAGTCGACGGGTCACGGCCGGTTTTTACCGGCCGTTTTCCCACGATTGCGGGTGATCGCTAACACAGAGCAGGGCTGCATTGTTTACACACAGCCCTGTTCTGTGTCAGTTCTCTGACAGCTTGTGAGAAGCTGCAGAGTTTCTCTCCCTCGATCAGCTCCCCCCGTCCAGTACACACCCCTGCCTCCTAGTAAAACACTCCCCTTACACTGCAAATTCTAAAAATGTTAACCCCTTCCTCCCCAGTGACATTAGTACAGTTTCAGTGTTTTTTTTTCACTGATCACTGTATTGGTGTCACTGGGGATGTCAGTGACCTCAAGTCAGTTCCCCCCCCCCCCCCAGTGTCAAAATGTCCGCTTCTGTCCCGCAGTCCTGCCATAAGTCGCTGGTGGCCGCCATATGTTGCTGATTGCCGCCAAAAGTCGCTGATCGGCGCCATTATTAGTATAAATAAAAATTCCAGTATCTTTCCTGCCATTTGTAAACGCTATAACTTTCACGTAAACCAATTAATTTACACGTATTGCGATTTTTTTTTTTTTAGCAAAGACATGTCGCAGAATGCATTTTGGCAGTAATTTATGACTAAATTTGATTTTTGCATTTTTTTTTACTGGACATGTTTTATAGCAAAAAGTCCAAAATATTGTTTTTTTTTTCCTCAAAATTGTCAGCCTTTTTTTTTTATAGCGCAAAAAATAAAAACCGCACAGGCGATCAAATACCACTGAAAGAAAGCTCAATTTGTGGGGGGGAAAAAAAGGATGCAAATTTCATTTATGTACCGTATTGCATGACCGCGCAATTGTCCGTTAAACTAGCGCAGCGCTGTATAGCAGAAAAATGGCGTAAATTGCAGTATTTCTACCATAGTTTGTAGACGCTATAACTTCCACACAAAGCAATCAATATACACTTACTGGAATTTTTTTTACCAAAAACATGGAGCAGAATACATTTTGGCCTAAATTTATAACCAACTTTGAGTTTACTATATATTTTTTATAGCTGAAAGTAAAAAATATTGTTTTTCTTCAAAATTTTTGGCCTTTTTTTGTTTATAGCGTGAAAAATAAAAAGCGCACAGGTGATCAAATTACACCGAAAGAAAGCTCTATTTGTGTGGAAAAAAAGGACGTAAATTTCGTTTTGTGCAGCATTGCATGACCGCGCAATTATCAGTTGAATTAGTGCAGCGCCGAGTAGCAAAAAGAGGCCTGGTCATTAAGGGGGGTAAATCCTCAGGTGCTCAAGTGGTTAAACTGGGTTCCAGCTAAAAAAAAAAGTCAGCAACTACAAAAATGGTAGCTGCTGACTTTTAAAATACAGCCACTATCCTGTCCCTCGGTCCAGCGGTGTCCTCACCACTGCTGGTTTCACCGGCCATCTTCTCTCCCTGGCGCCGGCATCTTTAGTGTGGGCACCGAGCTGTGACAGCTTGTGGCTTCACAGCCGGGTGCCCACTGTGCATGTGCGAGAAACGCTGCGCTTTGCAACTGGGATCTCTGGGCGATCACAGTGGGAGCGGGTATAACACCCCCCCACACACACACTTGCCCCCCATAAGTGCCAGTCCTTAATAGGGAGCGGGGGACAAAGCATTAAAGTGGAACTTCCCCTTTTGGGTGCAACTCCGGTTTAACCACCTCAATACAGGGCACTTTTACCTCCTTCCTGCTCAGACCAACTTCCAGCACTCTCACATTATGAATAATTACTCAGTCATGCAACACTGTACCCAAATTAAATTTTTGTCCTTTTTTTCACACAAATAGAGCTTTCTTTTGGTGGTATTTAATTAACACTGGGTTTTTTATTTTTTGCACTGTAAATTAAAGACCAAAAAAATTTGAAAAGAAAAATGCATTTTTCTTCGTTACTGTCATACATTTTTGCAAATGAGTAATTTTTCTTCATAAATTTGGGCCAAAAATGTATACTGCTACATTGCTTTGGTGAAATAATCCCAATCAGTGTGTATAACAAACTCTCTACTATCAATGACCTCTCCCACTCCCTCAGCCTTCTTGCAATTACTGAAACCTGGCTCCAGGATTCCAACTTTGTCTCCTCAGCTGCACTCTCCCATGGCGGCCTCCTCTGGACTCACTTGTCCAGACCCAGAGGACAAAAAGGGGGTGGAGTCGGACTTGTTTCCCCACAAAGCATGTTCCAGGTTCTTCCTGCCCCTCCGTCTCTGTCCCTCCGCTCTTTTGAAGTGCACTGTATTCGTCTCTTTTCTCTTGTTTGTCTGAGGATTGCTGTCATCTACCGGCCCCCGAGCCCAGTTTCACGCTTTCTTGATGACTTTTCAGCATGGCTACCATACTTTCTTTCTTCTGAGGTGCCTGCCATCATCCTCCAGTGATTTTAACATCCCAGTCAATGTTCACACCCCTGCCACCTCAACTACTCAACCTAACTTTCTCTTTTAACTTAACACAATGGTCACAATCCACCACCCACTCCAATGGCAACACCCTTGACCTTGTATTCACCCACCTATGCACTCCCTGTAACCTCTCTAACACCCTTTTCCTCTCTCTGATCACAACTTTATCAGCTTCACACTCTCCTTGCCTCCTACCGCCTATGCCTCCTACCAGCAAACTGTTACCTGTAGAAACCTCCATCACCTCAGCCCTGACCTTCTCCACTCCGCTACTGAGCGCCTCTATGATGAAATTACACCCCTGTCCTGCCCAGAGCTGGCCACATCTGCCTACAACAATCTATCATCCTCCCTGGATGCTCTTACTTCTCTTTCTACATGCAGAACCAGGCCTCGCCTGTCACAACCCTGGTAAACCGATGACACCAGAAGTCTCAAGAGACGCAGCCGCACTCTTGAGCGAGCATGGCGTAAAAATAAATCTCTGAAAAACTTTACCCTCTACAAATCCGCCCTTCTTAAATACAACTCCAGCCTCCACGCTGCTAAGCAAACCTACTATAACACTTTCATCAAGACCCTCTCATCCAATCCTCGTCAACTCTTCTCTACCCTTAATTCCTTACTCCACCCACCAACTTACTTACTGCACAGGAGATTGCCAGTCACTTCAAGAAGAAGATTGACACAATTCGTGATGAGATCTCCAGTGTCAAGTTTCCTCCTCTAACCAATATACCAGGCCCAATACCAAACTCTACACTCTCCTCCTTTGACCCTGTTACCACCAAGGAAGTTACCAAACTCCTTTCCAAGGCCCACTTCACCACCTGTCCCCTGGATCCTGTCCCCTCACGACTGTTGCAGCCTCCTTCCTGCTCTATCCTAAACTCTCTAACCCACATCTTCAACCTCTCTCTCCATGGGCACCTTTCCCTCCCCACTCAAATATGCACTGGTTGCCCCCATCCCCAACCCTTGCTGGACCCCACCTGTTTGAATAACTTAAGACCCATCTTCCTGCTCCCATTTGCCTCCAAGCTTCTCGAGCGCCTTGTTCACAACCGTATGAACTGCTACCTCACCGACAACAACCTTTTTGATTCCCAACAGTCTGGCTTTCGCCCACAACATTCCACAGAAACTGCCCTACTAAAACTCACTAATGACCTACTAACTGCTAAAACCAATGGCCATTACTCCATACTCGTACTCCTTGACCTTTCCGCTGCCTTTGCCACAGTCGACCACCCGCTCCTCCTCAGTAAACTCCACTCCATCGGCCTCCGTGACTCTGCTCTCTCCTGGTTCTCCTCTTAGCTTTCTCAGCGCAATTTCAGTGTCACAACTCCTCCTCCTCCGTTCCGCTTCCTCTTTCTGTTGGGGTACCCCAAGGTTCTGTTCTTGGGCCCCTCCTTTTCTCTCTCTATACCTCCTCCCTGGGCCAACTGATAACTTCCCATGGCTTCCAATACCACTTCTATGCTGCTGACACCCAGATCTATCTCTCCACTCCCCAGCTCACCCCCTCAATCTCCTCACGTATCACAAATCTACTAAGCGACATAGCATGGATGTCACATCACTACCTTAAACTCAATCTTTCAAAAACTGCGCTTGTAATATTTCCTCCTCCCCGATCCCCCACTCATGACTTTACCATTAAGATCAACAGCACTACCATTGGTCCTTTCCCTTATGCCAGGGTTCTAGGCGTAATCCTAGACTCTGACCTCTCCTTTGGGCCCCACATCCACTTACTGGCTAAATCCTGCCGCCTCCAACCTCCGGAACATTTCCATAATCGGCCCCTTTCTGACCAATGACCACACAAAACAACTTATCCACGCCTTGGTTATATCCCGCCTCGATTACTGAAACTACCTCCTTACTGGTCTACCGTTACACAGGCTATCCCCCCTTCAGTCTATTATGAATGCTGCTGCTAGACTCCTACACCTTACCAACCGATCAGTGACTGCTGCCCCTCTCTGCCAATCCCTCCACTGGCTTTCACTAACCCAATGTATAAAATTCAAAATACTAACCACAGCTTACAAAGCCATCCACAACACTGCCCCTAGCTACATCACCACCCTCATCCACAGATATCGCCCACTCCTCCCATGATATCCTCCTCTCTAGCTCCCTCATCCCCTCCCACGCTCGCCTTCAGGACTTCTCCAGAGCCTCTCCTATCCTCTGGAACTCCCTACCACAGCATGTCCGGTCAGCCCTCACCCTGTCTGCCTTTAGGCAATCTTTGAAAATTCAGTTCTTCAGGGAAGCCTACCCCACCTCCCCCTAAGAACTGTACTTGAATCACCTCCGCCAGATCATCCCCCGCAGCTATCACCTTTTTGTATCACCTCCCCCTTCCTTTAGGTTGTAAGCTCCATGAGCAGGGCCCTCCTATTCCTTTTGTACTGAAATGTATTGTAATTGTACTATCTCCCTTATATTGTAAAGCGCTGCACAAACTGTTGGCGCTATATAAATCCTGTATAATAATAATATTATGTGGTCTGTGAGAGAGAGTCTACAAGCTATGGTACCAATCATTGAAAATTGATCACACCTGATCAAACCTGATGTACTAGCTCATTTCTTGAGCCAGGACAGTACAAATACCCCCCAAATGACCCCTTTTTGGAAAGTAGACATTCCAAATTATTTAGTAAGATGTATGATGAGTTTTTTTTAACCTGTAATTTTGTTTTCCCAGAATTCTTTGGAAAATGAAAAAAGTTAATTTTTTTTTTTTTTCCTCCACACAATTGTTATATTAACAGGTTATTCCTCTCGCACAGCATATGCATACTTTCAGCTTCATCCCAAAACACATTCTGCTGCTCATCCTGAGTATGGGGATACCACATGTGTAAGACTTTTCCACAGCCTAGCCACATTCAGAGGCCCAACATCCAAGTAGCACCTACAAGCGGTCTAGAGGCATAAATTAGACATCTCATTTCCTGACTACCTATCACATTTTTTGAAGGCCTCGGGGCACCAGGACAATGGAATTGCCCACAAAATGACCCCAATGTATATTCTAAGGCATAATGATTTTTTTGAGCATGTGATTATTTTTTTTTTTTTCCCCACAGGTTTTCAGAAAATGTGGAAACAAAATATATTTATTTTTTACATTAAGTTGTCCATTTATAAGATATTTCTTACACATAGCATGTACATAAAAATTACACCTCAAAATACATTCTGCTACTCCTGAGTATGGGGATACCACATGTGTAAGACTTTTCCACAGCCTGGCCCAACATCCAAGTAGCACCTACAGTCTTCTAACACATAGTATGCACATACCAAGAATTACACCCCAAAAATACTTTCTGTTGAGCAAAAGGTAAACAAAGAAATTTACCTGTGGTTTTAGTAGTGCAGTTTTCCACAGAGGAGCGCATTGGTCCAGGCAGCAAGCAGGGACTTGGTCAGTGAAAGGAATCGCCCAGGCAGCAGGAAGGAACACTGTCCAGTCACTACAGGCAGCAGGCAGAGATATTGCCAGCACAGCCAAGCATTGGTCCAGGAAGCAGGAAGACGTGGTCAGCAACAGCCAAATGAGTTCTCCAGGCAGAGACATGATCAGCACAGCCACAATCTCAGTCCTGGTAGTAGGCAGGAACACAGTCCATCGTACAGGTAGCAGGCAGAGGTGTGGTCAGTTCATGCGGCAGGCAGAGGCATGATGGCTGTAAGTCGGCAGCCAGAAGAAATATCAGGCTTAGGGCCTTGGTCAGTTAAGACTTGGGCCCAGGGGTAGAGGCTTCGTTTCACCCAATCTCTTCGAAGCCTCCGGACTTACAAACCCTTTTCCAGGAATTACAAAACCCGGAGAAAACCAAAACTGTTTTCTCCACTGGGAAAATCTGTTCTGGAGCCCCTCACATACATGAGACCCCTGTGTTGACTTGAGTCCAATTAATACAGTGGCAGGGCATGAGATCAGTTCAGGAGGCAGGCAAAGAGCATGGTCGATTTAACAGGCTGAGTTCAGTTCACGTTGAAGGCAGGAACGTGGTTGATAGTTTAAGCGGCAGGCAGAGGCATTGTCAATAAACAGTCCAAAGTCAGTTCAGGCGGCAAGCACAGGCATTGTTTATAAACAGTCCAGGTCATACAGGGAAATAGTGGAAACTGGAAAAATATCTTGACTAATAGTGTAGGGATGTGTGATAGATCCGGAAGCACTCTCCAATACAGAGTCCTGCCTAGGAAGGACATTAGGGACAGTAGTATCGTGTGTCACGGCAAATTTGGTTACTGGAACATACACATCAGCTGTAACAATATCCTCTTGATTCTTCAGGTAGGTTAGGGATATTTGTGTGCACTTAGAAAAGATGACATACAAATTTTACAGGGCTAATTGAAACAAGTAGTTGGCAACCATTTTTATACCAATAGATTGATCTCCTGGTGGCTAAGTATGGCTGTAACATCTGGTCATTCATATCTACTACCCCCCCCCCCCCATGAACTGGTTATAGTTGTGTATGCATCTTGGTTTCTGAATGGGGCCTTGTCTTGTCTGAAGTTCCACCGAGGTGTCGTCATGAATTGAGGAAAGGATATAGACCTCTTTTTATCTTTCCACTTTAGGGCTATGATCTCCTAATTCTGCAAACTGGCTTTCACCCCGTTTTAATTGTGTAGTGACCAGTTGTTGTGGGAAGCCCATGCTGTCCCACAGGCCACAGTTTTCTTCAAGTAGAGATGGCAGAGTAATGGGAGACTGTAGAAATTATCTACATACAAATGGTAACTCTTCTCTAACAGCGGTCTATAAGCTGCCAAACAATTTTTCCACTTGTTCCCACATAGGTAGGCTGTCCTTTTCCCTCATAAATCTTGAAGTTGTAGGTGGATCACTTGGCCCTGTCACATGCCTTGTAGAATTTTCTCTTACTTTGGCCCGTTTACTGGGGATGTACTGTTTGATGCCAAGCCTTCCAGTAACTAGGGATTCATCCACACAAATATTTTTGTCAGGGGTAAACATTTCCTTGAAGGTACAGCAAAAAAAATTGATTATTGGCTGATTTTTTAATAGCTTATCATAATCAGGATGATTTTGAGGAGGGCACTGGGTATTATTTAAATGCAAAAACTAGGGATGCACCAAAATTTCAGTGGCCAAAACATTTCGGCCAAAAACACCCCTATCAGCCGTTGGCTGATATGGGGGAAAAAAAGCACCAATACAGGTGCCGAAAAAACCCTGCCACTGCTGCCACTCGGTAGTTCTGAGCCTTACCTTAGAAACCATCGAACGATCCCAGCGCTGGGCATAGAGATTAGGGAAGGAAAGATGGCCTCCACTCATCTCTGTCCTTGGAGGACCGGAGCGTTATCCCTTCTGGTTCTGGCCATTTTTTTTTTTTTAAAGCACTAGATCCATTCTTTTTTTGATCTAATTTAAATTGCGGAGGAGAGATGTGGGGTCTTATTGACCCCATACCTCTCCATAAGGAGGACCTGTCACTAATTATTTCTATCGCAAGGGTTGCATGCATTCCTTGTGATAAGAATAAAAGTGATACATTTTTTTTTTAAAGGAACAGTGCAAAAAAAAGAAAATTAAATTTAAAAAAATTTTAAAGTGCCCCCGTCCCCCCATGCTCGCACATAGTGATGACCGCATATGTAGGCCACACCCACATATGTAAACGGTGTTCAAACCACACACGTGAGGTATCGCCACGAACGTCAGAGCAAGAGCAATAATTCTCACACTAGACCTCCTCTGTAACTTTACACTATTAACCTGTAGAAATTTTTAAAGCATCGTCCATGGAGATTTTTTAGTACCACAGTTTGACGCCATTCCACAAGCGTGCGCAATTTTAAAGCCCGACATGTTGGGTATCTATCTACTCGCCGTAACAAATGTTTTTTTTTTTTTTTCACCACTTGCACTCCTGAGGATTTACCCCCCTTAATGACCAGGCTTCTTTTTGCTACTGGGCGCTGCACTAATTCAACTGATAATTGCACGGTCATACAATGCTGCACCCAAATGAAATTTACGTCCTTTTTTTCACACAAATAGAGCTTTCTTTCGGTAGTATTTGATCACCTGTGCTTTTTTTATTTTTTGCTAGGAAATTAATTCAAACCACCAAACATTATATATTTTTTTTAAAGCAAACACCCTAGTGAATAAAATAGTGGGTACTACAATTTTTTATGGCACATAGTACTCGCGCAGCGATTTTTCAAAAGCAATTTAAAAGAAAAAAAAATACTTTTTTTTTTACTTTTAATGCACAAAGACACAATATATTGGCCAATTATTTGGTAAGATATAAAAGATGATGGTATGCCGAGTAAATGGATACCAAACATGACATGCTTTAAAGCTGCACGCCCCGTGCAATGACGACAAACCGCATACATTTTTAATATCCATAGGCAACACTTTAAAAGCTACGATTTTAGATTTACAGAGGAGGTCTAGTGTTAGAATTACTGCCCTTGATCTGGCGTTCACGGCGATACCTCACATGTATAGTGCAACTGCTGTTTACATATCGGCACAGGGTCAACGCTTGTGCACACAGGTGTGTGTGTGTGTGTGTGTGTGTGTGTGTGTGGGAGGGGTGAGTTTTTTTTTTTTTCTTAAGTTATTTTGATTTTTTTAATTATTTTTACACTGTACCTTTTAATTTTTTTTTTTTTTTTTAATCACTTTTAATGCTATCACAGGGAATGTAAATATTCCCTATAACTTCAATGGGCATTGTCCTATATTCTTTTTTGAGAAATCTGGGGTCCATCAGGCTCTAGATATCTCCTCTGCCCTTACATTATCTAATCAAACCAAAATCGGTGTGATCAGATGCTTTCCCAATTTACAAATGGCGCTGTTTATATCATGCGAAACTGAAGTGATGAAATGCTCGTAGCTTCCGAATTCTTAGACTATAGAGATGATTGGCACTACTCTGGTCTCCAATCAGCTCTATGGTCAGCTGGCAGAAGCACCAGCTGCATTCTCAAGGTCCCCTGATGTCACGGGACTGCCCGAGAAGGCAGCGGGGCAGGGGGGGGAAATGATATCCCGCTGCTTGTAAAAGCAATCCTGCAGCTAATTAGCCACTAGGATTGCTTTTACATGAAAGCCGATCGCTGGCTGAAAAAAAAATGATACCAGGATGATGCCTGCAGCTGTAGGCATCATCCTGGTATAACCATTCAAAGTCCAGTGATGTACCAGTACGTTGCTGGTCCTTGTTGGGTGTATATGCCATGTTCTTCTTTTTCTTTTTTTTTTTTTCCCCTTTTTTTTTCTCGTATGCAGCCTGTGGACTGAATGAAAAAAAAAAAGAAAGCTCTGCCAGAAAAACTGTGTGGTATGCCCACCATTAGAATATACTGCCCTGCATCCACCCACTTCTAATGGTGGGCACACATTAGGTTACACTTTGCCAAATGCACCAGTTCCAAGATTGTACAAATGTCTAAATAGTGGCACACTTGAATAAAAATTGTCCACGTATAAGTGGTACCCCATATGGAAAAAGGATGACAAAAAGTCCCAAACTAACTTGCCACTGTTCCCCATGTAGTCTGGGCATCTAGGGGGCTCCACGTGACTATCGTTTCCCTCGTAAAAACCGAAACTTAATAAAATAAGTATAACCTGTTGTCCTCTACATCTTGACCCCATATCTGGCACACTTGCTGGGGAGAAATTGTTTGAATGCAAGGCGGCCAGAAAAATTAATCAGGGACTCATCAACGAGGATGTTTTGCTGGGAGTATAGACATCTGCAAATATTTGGTTACGGTGATTTGCGAGGTGCTGAATTTTGTGGAGCCGGTCAAATTTAGTGTCTCCCCAAGGACGACCGAGTGTATTGTCGTTGAAATGCATAAAACACATTATACTCTCATATCTATGCCTGGCCATGGCAGCAGAGAACACGGGCATATGATGAATCGGGTTTGCAGACCAATACAACTGTAATTCATTTCTTTTAGTAATGCCCATGTTGAGGGTTAGGCCCAAAAAAAATGTAAATTCGGAAACCGTAATGAGTTTCCATGTGACTGGTCTGGCAAGGTTTGAATTTGGGTTGGTGGCGATTAAATTGTTGTGCATATAAATTGCTTTGATCCACAATCCACGCATACAGATTTTCCGTGAAAACCAGCTCCAAAAATCAAGGAGGTATGTTAAAGACCAAGATGTACTTGCCAGTTCACCAAAAGGTAGCGCGGCACTAGTACTGGCACTCTGCTGCATATGAGAGTCATCAAAATTTACAGGCAAGTGCTAACAGAGATCAGGCCTGATTCTGCGAACACTGCGGTTTTGTGTGCAATGTATCAAGTGACAGTGACCTACTCACACTGCACTTGCTGGGGGGAAGGGGGGGAGTAAGCGTAGGGGCTTCACAGGAATGCAGCTGTGCTCTGTGTCACTGTTTGCCGGCAGTTGGGTAATGACTGGCCGGGACTCGGTGATTGACACCTGCGGCATGATCAGCGGCATGGGTAGGGCGGTCGCTTGCCCCCTATCTGTTTTGCAATATCCCGTTTTAAAATGTGATTTTGCCCAGCGGTGCCACCTTGTGGCTGTTTTTCTACAGTGGCTGGATGGCAAGCAGTTAATCAAAGTTTATTTTTTTCCAAAAAAATGTATTCATTTTTAAAAACTGCACGTTTCGGTTTTTGGCCAAATGCATTTTGAATTCATTTTCGGCACCAGAATTTTCATTTTGGTGCACATTTTATAGCATGTTCTGGGCATGCAAAATGAATATGGCATATGTTGTATAGGTTGGGTAGACCAGTAGACATGGAGTTCATTTTTTTTTTTTGTCAGTCCCATGTTCAGAGCTAGCCCAAGAAAAATGTTAAATTCCTCAACGGTGAGGGGTTTCCACACTAATGGGCGGGCATATGACAAATTGGGATTGCTGGCTATATATTGGCTGGCATACAGGTTACACTGCTCCACAATGTAATTTAGCAGATCATTCGTAAAAAAATAAATGAAAAAAAATAATTGTATCATTTTCTGCTTGTATCTGAGGGTCTGGCTGTGCTGTAAGGGGGAATTGTAGGTTCTGCTGAATTAGCAGGCAGCCACGTGGGATATAAAAGTACATCTGGGAGGCTAGTATGGGCCCTTCCTCGTTGCTGTGGACGGGAAACCCTGCTACTGATGCCTGTCCTATCATCTGGGAATGCGGCCCTGCTTGTACTCGCCACGGCACCAGGATTTGTAGTGCTACTAGTGGATGCCTGTCTATCTTCTGGGAGTGCTGCGCTGCTTGTACTCACCACTGCGCTATTGGTGGATGTCTGGTCTTCCTCAGATATCCTGAACCTCTTTGTTTGGACCCTGCTTTGCTGACCCACTGCTTTCAACTGGCTTATACTCCAAATCGGAGTCTGACAAAGAGAGTTCCCCATCATATTCCGTATCTGGAAAGCCTCCTCCCTGGTGTATAGTTCTTTTTTTTTTTTTCTTTTTTTTTTTTTTTTTTTTACATTTTTATGTTTACTGGTACAGATGTGGATTTGACACTGATACACTGTGACAGATGTTATTCACTGGTACTGATGTGAGTTTTACACTAGTACTGTGTGACAGATATTGAGAACTGGTAAACTGACAGATGTGAATTTGACACTGGTAGGCCTTGATAGATGTGGATCACTGGTACAGAAGTGGATGACCACTGGTACACCCTTACAGATGTGGATCACTGGTACAGATGTGGGCTTTACACTGGTACACCGTGACAGATGTGGATCACTGGTACACCGTGACAGCTGTGTGGGGGACACAAGTATGTGTGTGACTCAGATCGGCTCTGCTTCTCCTCACTAGTGGGTTCTGTATGAGGAGAGGCAGAGCCGATCAACTGAATGGCATCTGTTTTGACATCACATGACGGCTGTGATTGGACACAGCCATCATATGATCAGAAGGGCCAGTCAGGGAGCCCTTCTGCCGAGCGGCGTTGCGCTGTGTCCAGGGCATACAGGCACACCAAGAGCATGCGGCTGCGTTCTGAGGGATGTTCAGGAATGTCCACTCAGAATGGCGAATCTCCCACCTGGTCATTTATGTGCAGTGGCCAGGTAGGAAGCGGTTAAAGCTGATCTCCAGCTTATAGTGAAATTTTAAGCAAAACTATTTATGACCGACAGTCCTGCTGTGGCTGTTGTCAACATATGGGACAGCATGTTGCCTTGGCTACATACAGTGCATTGTTCCTTAAGTGGGATGGGAACTTCCCTTACCACTCCTGGAACAAAATCAAGTTGGGCTGAGTGTCACAGGTGGCGTGGTTTTCAATTAAGGAATGCTAAGCTTCCTTTGATTGGCCAAGTCGAAGATTGTGACGTCATCCACCTGCTTCTTTGCCAATCGGAGGGCATTTGCGTTCATTCATAGAATAGACTCATGGATTCTGTTAGTCTTGTGTGTTTCTGTGTATACTTGATACGGGTAAAGGGGTGTCTCAGCCCCTTCTGCTGCACTTTGTGCCAATTTGTTATGTTTTTCGTATTACACTTTTTTAAAACTTGCTAACTTTTAATAAAAATATATTGAACCGAAATACAAAGGCAGCTCAGAGTGCTGCTTAGCCCGACTCAGTTTTGCTCAGGGACTGGGAAGGGAAGTTCCTATCCCACTGCCAGAACTATTTAAACTTTTTACTGAAAGCTGGAGATCACCTTTTGAGGGGATTGTGCAGCACGCATTTTAGATGTCTGGGTGGATGTGGTCAAGGTGATTAACCCTTTCGCCACCAGGTCCATATGCCGTACAGACCTGAATTCCTGTGTCTGATTAGCGGATGACAATCCACTGATCAGAGCTATTGACCTGGCACCACCTCTGACATTTCTCCCTCCACCGACTGCCAGCTAAATTGCCCCCGCCGCCACTAATTCCCCCCCTCCTGGCAGCACTTATCCATGTCGCACCAATTGCCCCACCCCCCTCCTACCAGAACAGCATCGATCCCGCTTGATTCACTGTGCCTTCCCTGCAGCCGCCAGCTTCCCTCCTCTGCTCTCCCGCCAGGCTGCAGGTGAGCCAGTTTGGAATGATTACCACAAATCCATCCCCTGTGCCGATCTAACACCCACCCCCCCACACAGTAAACCTCATCCTATCCTCAGGGCTTCCTCCCTTTTGGTGCCACTGGCCAGCTTTCCTTCCTCCCTCTCCTTTCGGCTGCAGCTTCTGCTGGGGTACAGGAAGCTGTCAGTATGGAGAGTGGTGGTGGGGGGATAAATGTTACCAGCTCCCTTCCTTTCCATGAACAGACATAGTGAGCAGTCAATACTGATTGCTCCTGTGTTCTTTCATCACTGGGGCATAATAAACATTGTTTACTATGCTTTAGTTTTGTGAATGAATATTCCTTCATATGCTTTGCAGCTGAAACTGCAGAGAAAAGGACTGTCTTAAGTTACATAGGCTGAAAAAAGAAAAAGTCCATCCAATTCAACCATTTAACCACTTGAGCTCCTGAGGATTTACCCCCCTTAATGAACAGGCCTTTTTTTGCTGTTTGGCGCTGCACTAATTCAAATGATAATTGCGCGGTCATGCAATGCTGTACCCAAACAAAATTTATGTCCTTTTTTTCACACAAATAGAGCTTTCTTTTGATGGTATTTTATCATCTCTGCGCTTTTTATTTTTTGCGCTATAAACAAAAAAATCACAAATTTTGAAAAAAAAACAATATTTTCTACTTTCAGCTATAAAAAATATATTGTAAACAAAAAAGTTAGTCATAAATTTAAGCCAAAATGTATTCTGCTACATGTTTTTGGTAAAAAAAAAAATCCCAATAAGTGTATATTGATTGCTTTGTGTGAAAGTTATAGCGTCTACAAACTGGTATAGATACTGTAATTTATGCCTTTTTTTGCTATACAGCGCTGCACTAATTCAAATGATAATTGCGCGGTCATGCAATGCTGTACCCAAACGAAATTTACGTCCTTTTTTTCACACATATAGAGCTTTCTTTTGGTGGTATTTTAACACCTGTGCGGTTTTTTTTTGTTTTTGTTTTTTTTTGCGCTATAAACAAAAAAAACACAAACTTTGAAAAAAAACAATATTTTCTACTTTCAGCTATAAAAAATATATAGCAAACTCAAAGTTAGTCATAAATTTAAGCCAAAATGTATTCTGCTACATGTTTTTGGTAAAAAAGAATCCCGTTCATTAGCAGGCTAACTGGCGCTATATGGGAGGGGGGGGGCGATCAGGGATAACACTATCGGAAGTCACCAGTGACACTAATACAGTGATCAGTAAAAATCTGTTCACTGTAATCAAGGACACTGGTGACAGGGCAGTGAAGGGGTTAACTGGGGTGGGGGGGCGATCAAGGGGTTAAATGGGATTACTGGTGTACTGGCGGGCAAACTGGCGCTATCTGGGAGGGGCGCTAACACTATTGGAAGTCGCCAGCAACACTGATACAGTGATCAGTAAAAATCTGTTCACTGATCAATGACACCGGTGACAGGGCAGTGAAGGGGTTAACTTGGGGGGGAGGGGGGGGCGATCAAGGGGTTAGACGGGATTACTGGTGTATTAGCGGGAAATTTGGCGCTATCTGGGAGGGGCGCTAACACTATTGGAAGTCGCCAGCAACACTGATACAGTGATCAGTAAAAATCGGTTCACTGATCAGTGATACTGGTGACAGGGCAGTGAAGGGGTTAACTGGGGAGGGGGGATTAAGGGGTTAAACTGGATTACTGGTGTACTGGCGGGCAAACTGGCGCTATCTGGGAGGGGCGCTAACACTATCGGAAGTCGCCAGCGACACTGATACAGTGATCAGTAAAAATCGATTCACTAATCAGTGACACTGGTGACAGGGCAGTGAAGGGGTTAACTGGGGGGGGCGATCAGGGGGTTAAATGTGACCTAGGTGTGTTCTAACTGTAAATGTGTAGTGTTTTACTCACTTTTACTGTTTCTTCTTCTCTGTCTGGAACAGAATGTGTCCAGGCAGAGAAGAATGACGACATATCCTGTCCTGTATAAACTTCAACACAGGACAGGATAGGACAGGGACCGATCATCTGATTTCAGCCAGTCGTCACTGGCTGAAATCTAATGATTGATCCCTCCGGGATCGAATGGTGTCACCCGCGGGTCGGCGGGAGCGTGCGCGCCCCCTGTCGGCGAAAACGTTGGGAGCGCGGAACTCGTTTTAAAATGTGGTTTTTGCGCCTGAGTGCCGCCCTGCACACATATATACACAGTGGCAGGGCGGCAAGCGGTTAAAAAAAAAAAAAAAAAAAGTTCTAACCCTACACCCACAGTTGATCCAGAGGAAGGCAAAAAAACCCAACAAAGCATGATCCAATTTGCTCCTGCAGGGGAAAAAAATTCCTTCCCTATCCCCCGAGAGGCAATCGTATATTCCCTGGATCAGCTTTACCTATAAATGTTAGTATCCAGTTATAGTCTGTGTTTCCAAGAAGGAATCCAGGCCTTTTTTAAAGCAATCCACTGAGCTGGCCAGAACCTACTCCTGAGGGAGTCTATTCCACATTTTCACAGCTCTTACTCTGAAGAAATCTTTCCATGTTTGGAGATTAACTAGCTGCTGACCGCAGATAGCCGAATGACGGCTGCACTGCGGCCGGCCAGTTCTGAGTGGACGTCATATGACGTCCTCCCAGAACGCGCTGGCGCGCACCCGGCGATCTCCGTGTCCTACGGACACAGCTGATCACGTGATGTGGTAAAAGGCCAATCACAGCGGCCCTTTACCACGTGATCAGCAGTGTCCAATGACACGCTGATCAGAGGAAAATGCAAGTGCCGGTTCTCGGCTGCACTTTCTTCACGCTGTCAGATCGTGAGGAAAGTACTGCCGAGAACCGGCAGTTGTCAGAGCGGGGATCGGCACCGATCATCAGGGCACAAAAAAAAATTGTAAAGAAATAAAATAAATAGGCCTTCCTGCAGTATATGCTCCTGCAAGGGCATGTTTACCTGCTTTGGGGGTGCACAGGTGTTGCATATACAGGTGAAACTCGAAAAATTAGAATATAGTGCAAAAGTTCATTTATTTCAGTAATGCAACTTAAAAGGTGCAACTAATATATGAGACTCATAACATGCAAAGCAAGATAGTTGTGATTTGTCATAATTGTGATGATTATGGCTTACAGTTTATGAAAACCCCAAATCCACAATCTCAGAAAATTGGGCTCATCTGCCAATCTAATTATCACAGGTGTCCGAGATTGTTTTCAGTGATTAAAAGAGCCCTGAGACACAATGCCATCCATGAGTTAAACTGAAAAACAAAATATTTAATCTTTGTGACACTTAAATAGAATTTGCATAATGATTTGAAACGGTGTAGGACAGATCGGAATAGGACTGAGTGCTATATGCTCTTGGTCTCCTGGGAAGTTTACTAAAGGCTAAAAATAACTATTTTTTTTAAGCGTATGCTTTTCTGACATCTCAGGTGTGTAAGCAGGGGACTTAGTTCTTGGTAGATACATTTTTAAATTCTGTAAAGTGGATGAGGCTGCTTTCATGGATGCTGGCTTTGCAGGTGGTGGTGAGATTTACCTTTTGGACTTCAGCCATTTTATTGTGTTTTTATTTTTTTTTGCCACATGCTCCATGGATACGACTGGGACTTCCCACCAGACGTCCATTTGCATGTGGCAGTTTAAATCCTACATCTAATGAAAGCAGCTTAATCTTTTAATGAACTTCTCAACAGAAGAATTTTGTGGTATGTGCAGAAATTCCATTTTCTGTCATGACCGGTGTTCTTATTAACCACTTGCCTACTGGGCACGTTCACAGTCCACGCCAATTTTCAGTTTTCAGTGCTGTCGCACTTTGACTGTTGCGCGGTTATACAACTCTGTACACACATGAAATGTTTATCATTTTTTTCAGACATATAGAGCTTTCTTTTAGTGGTATTTAATCACCACTGGGTTTTTGCTAAACGAAAAAAGACCAAAAATTTGGAATTTTTTTTTTTCTTAGTTTCTGTTATAAAATTTAGCAAACGGGTAATTTTTCTCCTTCGCTTATGAGGCTGCACTGATGGGCATTAATATGCTTCACTGATGGGCACTGACGGGCACCGGTAGGCGACACTGGATTTTGACTGGCAGCCATTGATGGATACTCTGTGGGCTGTTCTGGACTGCCTAAATTAATTTGCCAGAGTGAGGAAAGTGCAGCCGATAACTGGCAAATGTATATACAGTCAGGTCCATAAATATTGGGACATCGACACAATTCTAACATTTTTGGCTCTATACACCACCACAATGGATTTGAAATGAAACGAACAAGATGTGCTTTAACTGCAGACTTAACAAGTGGGAGGCACATATGCAAACTGTTGTAATTCCTACACCATTCGCCTGATTTGGATGTAAATACCCTCAAATTAAAGCTGACTGTCTGCAGTTAAAGCACATTTTGTTAGTTTCATTTCAAATCCATTGTGGTGGTGTATAGAGCCAAAAATGTTAGAATTGTTTCGATGTCCCAATATTTATGGACCTGACTGTACATGTATAATGTGTGGCCAGCCTAAGTAATTTTCCTTGTGCTGATTTTTCTGTTTTCGACTTTGATTGCACATAGGTTTTAACCACTTGCTGACCAGCAGTAGCACATTTAATGCTGGCTGGTGGCATGAGCAGGCATGGCGATGTATCTGTACACCACAGTGCTCATGCGCACTGGTGTGGCCTCTGGGTCACACAGCGGCGCAGTTTTGTGACTTCTGTACCGGTGTATGCAGCAGATAACAGTACTCGGTACCCAGCCGCTGTGAGTGTCCGGAGTATCGTGATCAGTATAGCCAATCATACCGATAACATGTAAAGAAAACAGTCATGAATGGCAGCATGCTTACTTTTTTGATTACTTAGTACAAGGCCATTCACAGCAGCCTTGTACCAAGTGATTAGCTGTATCCAATCAGAGCATCACAATAGTTGGCAAGCTGACATGAAAGACATGAATTAACTAGAACCGTGATCATTACGGTTATAAGCAATTGCAGGATAAAGAAAGCGAAAAATCCCTAATAATCCCAATCTGCCTCTCCTCTCTCCTCCCTCCTCCCTCCCTCTCTCCCTCCCCCTCCTCCTCTCCCTCCCTCCCTCACTCCCTCCCTCCCTCTCTCCCTCCCTCCTCTCCCTCCCTCTCTCCTCCCTCTCTCCCTCCCTCTCTCCCTCTCTCCCTCCCTCTCTCCCTCCCTCTCTCCCTCCCTCTCTCCCTCTCTCCCTCTCCTCCCTCCCTCCCTCCTCCCTCCCTCCCTCCCTCTCTCCCTCTCTCCTCTCTCCCTCTCTCCCTCTCTCCTCTCCCCTCTCTCCCTCTCTCCCTCTCTCCCTCTCTCCCTCTCTCCCTCTCTCCCTCTCTCCCTCCCTCCCTCTCTCCCTCCCTCTCTCCCTCCCTCTCTCCCTCCCTCCCTCCCTCCCTCCCTCTCTCCCTCCCTCCCTCCCTCCCTCTCTCCCTCCCCCTCCCTCCTCCCTCTCTCCCTCTCTCCCCCCCTCCCTCTCTCCCCCCCCCTCCCTCTCTCCCCCCCCCTCCCTCTCTCCCCCCCTCCCTCTCTCCCCTCCCTCCCTCTCTCCCCCTCCCCTCCCTCTCTCCCCCTCCCCTCCCTCTCCCCCCCCCCTCCCTCTCTCCCTCTCCCCCCCCCCCTCCCTCTCTCCCTCTCCCCCCCCCCCCCTCCCTCTCTCCCTCTCCCCCCCCCTCCCTCTCTCCCTCTCCCCCCCCCTCCCTCTCTCCCTCTCCCCCCCCCTCCCTCTCTCCCTCTCCCCCCCCCTCCCTCTCTCCCTCTCCCCCCCCCTCCCTCTCTCCCTCTCCCCCCCCCCTCCCTCTCTCCCTCTCCCCCCCCCTCCCTCTCTCCCTCTCCCCCCCCTCCCTCTCTCCCTCTCTCTCTCTCTCTCTCTCTCTCTCTCTCGTAATGCTGAACTACTATGACAGTATGGTTTTGTTTAAATCTTTACATACTGTCACTATCTGTGATCATCACACCAGTCATAGTGCAGATGTACTGCACTGGTGACAGTATGTATAAAAAAAAAAAAAGTGGGGAAAAATGTTATTTAACTAATTCATTTTCCAAAAAATTACAACTTCAAAAAACTTGCCATGCCTTTTGCTAAATACCTTGGGCTGCTTGCTTTCCAAAAAGGGGTCATTTGGGGGTAATTTGTACTGTCCTGGAATTTTAGGGCCTCAAGTAATGCTGTCAGTACATCAGGATTGATCAATTTTCTGAACGCTAGAACTTTCCTAAAGACTAATATTCACTTACTGGGATTTATTTACGGGGACACAGCAGAATACATTTTGGCCTAAATTTATAAAGAAAGTTAGGATTTTTTTTTTCTGGATGTTTTATAACAATTTTTGTGTTTTTTGTTTTGTTTTTTTTTCTTTCTTTATATTAAAAAATCCCAGTGGTGATCACCAATAAAAGAGAGCTCGGTGGGGGGAAGATACCAGTTTCATTTGGATACAGTGTTGCATTGCCAAGCAGATGCCAGTTAAAGTAGCGCAGTGCTAAAATGAAGTGGGTACAACATTCTGGAGGTCAAGTGGTTAAAGTGGAACTTTACTCTTTCAATCAACATTAGCTATTTTAAATCCTTATGCTGCTAGCATTCATAAATATTGGAAAGTATATCCTATTCTAAACTTTTTTTTTTTTCCTCGTAAACATTTTTTCAGTTACTTTCTAGTTTCTTGCCTAGGCAAATGGTGTCATACATCCCAAGAGCCTTCAGAAAGGGAGGAGGGGTTTTCTCAGCTAAGGACACCCTCCTGCCTGCCTGCATGCCTGGGTTAAGTGCAGATTAATTCCAGAAAGTAAATGGTACATGAATCATCTGCCCTTACTCAAGATGCTCATGGCCAGAATGCCAGGGGGATTTCTCTTCAATATAAAGCATAGAGACATGGATGCAAGGGAGAATTTGCGTTGAATGTCCACAATGAATTGCATAGCATTTTTGGTTTGTGTTGCTCAGATGCATTGTAGTTCAACTTTAAGTAAATTTCTGTGTGCATGACGCATAAAATTAGATTTAACATATAGAGTTGTCTGTCGCTTACAAACACCTTCATTTTTATTCCTGCAGGAATGGCACCAGTATGATCTCTTTGATCATTCCTCCAAAAGACCAAATTTCAAGGGTGGCCAAGATGTTGGCGGATGAGTTTGGTACAGCATCAAACATCAAGTCTCGTGTGAACCGCCTCTCAGTACTGGGAGCAATTACATCTGTGCAACAGAGGCTTAAACTCTATAACAAAGGTGAGGGTGCCTTGCGCGTTGCAGTTATTCTTCGCAAGAAAATTCTTAGCTACAGATGTTTTTCTTGTAAGTTTTTAACTTTTTAAATCAGTAGGTGTTTTTAGCCATAAAACGATTTCTCTAGATCGGAATCTGAAACAAAACCTGTTTTAATTCAGTCCTGAATTGTTTACATATTTGTAAGTATTGTATCAAGACTTTTCAATAAAGTTTGGTGTAGAAACTAGTGCTGTGGATAGTTAAAAAAAAAAAAAAAAACTGATGGAATTCAGTTGCTTTTTTTAAAATGCAATAGCTTACATTGGCTTAAAGGTTAAGTCCACCTTTCCTTACATGTTTACACCCATATTCGGGGTGTAGCATGTTATGAAAGCACTGCCCCTGCTTTGACAGCTAGTGGGTGATTGCTGATGTCGTGCAGGTCTCCTGCAGACCTGTCAGATGATCTGCAATGCTTTACAGGCTCCTGCAACATAAAATAATAAATGCATATTTTTTTGCCTGCAAAATAATGTGCATGTATTTTTTGTCAAAAGATGAACTTATCCTATAGTTACATAGTTAGTCTGACTGAAAAAATACAAAAGTCCATCCAGTTCAACCATTAAAAAAAAAAGTTATAATCCTACACCCACAGTTGATCCAGAGGAAGGCAAACAACCCAGCAAAGCATAATCCAATTTGCTCCTGTTGGAGAAAACATTCTTTCCTGATCCCCCAAGAGGCAATCGGACATTCTCTGCATCAACTTTACCTATAAATGTTAGTAATCAGTTATATTCTGTGTATCTAAGAAAGAATCCAGGCCTTTTTTAAAGCAATCCACTGAGCTGGCCAGAACCACTCTTGAGGGAGTCTATTCCACATTATCACATCTCTCACTGTGAAGAATCCTTTCTGTATTTGGAGAATAAATTTATTTTCCTTCCAGACGTAAAGAGTGCCCCCTTGTCCTCTGTGATGACCTCAGGGTGACTGGCTCTGTACCGAGTTCACTATATGAACCACTGATGTATTTATACATGTTGATCATATCCCCCCTTAGCTCCTCTTCTCATGAGAGAATAAATTCAGTTCCTCTAATCTTTCCTTATAGCTGAGCTTCTTCATGCCTCTTATCAGTTTGGTTGCCCTTCTCTGTACTTTCTCCAGTTCCCCAATGTTGAGGTCTAACGATTTGTACAAAATCCTCCCCTCCCCTCTCCTTCCCAGCCAGGCACTCCTTTGAGAGCTAGGGGCAGATCTCATGATACAGTTATAACTTTTTATTACAATATAATCTACTTGTAAAACATTAAGATGGTGCATTTGGTCCATTTTCTGCTCATTTTATTTTTCAGTACCACCAAATGGCTTAGTTGTTTATTGTGGAACAATTGTAACAGAAGAAGGAAAAGAGAAGAAAGTAAACATTGATTTTGAGCCTTTCAAACCAATCAACACATCTTTGTACTTGTGCGACAATAAATTTCATACTGAGGTATTGTACTAAATTTACTGAACTTCAGTCTCATTGTTTTGGTATGTATATCTGTGTGCCCTTACAATGACAGTCCAATTGCAACCCTTGGAGGCTATTTCTTTGAATTATGCCTTATTGACTATAATTGACTTTAATTGTGCCTACACAGGTCCAAAGTCAATAACATGACATATCTTTTTAGCTGTCTAAGACCAGGTTCACGCCTGTGCACTAAAGTTTTGGATGCAGCATGATTGTATCTGCGACTTTAGGTGCACTCTCATTGACATCTGTTAGACCAGGTGTTTTCTGAAAGCTCATCAAAGATGCAGCATGCAGGGCTTTGATGTGCTTTCATGAAACTGAGCAATCTAATAGAACTCATTGGGAGCGCACTTAAAACTGTGTGTAAAATGTGCATAAATTGCGGTGCACCCAAACTGAAGTTTGTGAACCTGAACTTACAGACAGCTAATCAGCCATTATTCAAAAAAACTCCTAGCAGCTTCTGGAGGTTCCACAGATCCCTGGTTGAGAATCTCTGCTCTGTAAGAAACACTTGTGAAGTAGCTGCAGAGTTTGAATAACTGTTTAACTCCTTCATGACTAAGGATAAAACAATTCTTAATGCCTAAGCACAATTTTGCAACGTTTGACATATATTTGTAAAACCTTACATATCATCACAACTACTTTGTACATCCAGGTGAATTATACCTTGTTTTTTTTCAGGACAAATTGGGATTTCGTTAGGTGGTAAATGATGATGGATATCTCCTGATATTTTTTTTTTTTTTTTTTATCAAAGGAAAACTGGCCCAAAATAGTAAAAAATTTAAAATTTAACTGTTTCTTGTTACTACCACCAAAGAACAACCCAAAATAAATTTTCCAGCTCTTGACTATCACAGCGATACCATATATGTGTATGTTATTTGTTGTTTGTACCCGTAGTACAGCCCAGAAACAATAGTGCACATTTTGTTTACCTAAAACATACTGACTGACACGAATACCAATTTATTATTTTTTTTAAATTCTGACCTTTGACTCAAACCCTTACCCTGGCACTGAACTAGATCAAACTTTTTTTAATCTTTTTTTAACCGCCTCCCTCCCGCCACATAAGGTAGTGACAGGGTCAAGGCGGTTCTCTCGTTCTGGGAGGACGTCACATGATGTCCTCCCACTCTAACCGCGCGTGCACGGCTCCGGGAGAGCACAGCGTGGTGATTGGTGCACTGTGTCCCTCGGACACAGTGGATCAACGGAAAGAGCCGAAGATGTCAGCTCGGTCATGTGATCAGCTGTGTCCAATCACAGCTGATCGCATGTAAATAGGGAAATGCCGGTTATCGATATTTCTCTTCTCACGAACTGTCACGCGGACAGAGGAGAGGAGAGCTGGTAATCGGCATTCCTCAGAGGGGACATGTACACTGATCATCAGGGCACTGATGATCAGTGTAGCCCCAGCAGTGCGACCTGTCCAATGCCAGCTATCAGTGCCACATATCAATGCCACCTATCAGTGCCCGTCCGTGCACATCAGTCCCGCCTATCAGTGCCCATCAGTGATGCCCGTCAATGCACATCACTGCAGCCTCATTAGCGCACATCAGTGAAGGAGAAAAATCACTTATTTACAAAATTTTAAAACAAAAACTTTTTTTTTTCAAAATTTTCAGTTGCTTTTGGTTTTAGCAAAAAATAAACCCATAGGTGATTAAATACCACCAAAAGAAAGCTCTATCTGTCTAAAAAAAAATGATAAAACTTTCATATGGGTACAGTGTTGCATGACCGCGCAATTGTCATTCAAAGTGTGACAGCGCTGAAAGCTGAAAATTGGCCTGGCAGGAAAAGGTTGAAAATGCCTGGTAGGCAAGTGGTTGACAAACATTTTTTTTTCCCCCTCTATGCCAGGAGTTAGAGAGATACAATGTATCACTCTACTCCATTCATAGAGAGAAAAATCGGGAGTCCCAGGTCCCGATCGTTAGAACGGGACCCGGGACTCTCAGTGACAACCCGGTCTTTGTGCTGGGAGTGAGCTATGCGGTGCGCTCCCAGCACAAAGACAGGAATGCAAATATGTGGCCCCATGGAAAAAAAGCACAGTTCTGTGAGGCTGCATATTTTTGTCAGCATCAAGTATGTATATCTATCTATCTCTTTTGGCCTAAAAGCTCTAGGGTAGGCATAGGCAACCTCCAGCACTCTGCTGCGGTGGAACTACACTACAAATCCCTTCTATAGTTAAGCTTTGCCACATTGTTCCCTATAGGTGTGAATAGAGAATTTACTGTCGGCCTTTTTTAACAGGTGACCATCTCTGCATTGGCAGCTGTCCAGGAGCTACGTCTCCACTTTAACTAAGCTACCAGCATAAATTTTGAAGTGCAGATGTCCTGTAGTTGTAAACCATAAAATTATGCACACCTGTAAAACAGTGACAAACTTCGGTAGCCAAAATTGTCTGTAGATGATGCTTTAAAAGCTTTAGACCTATAGGTCAGCGATAGGATGGTTCTTCTGCAGGACTCCTGGACTGTCTTCAGCTTCATCTATTCCATGCCAAAGAGGATGTATTAGGTTTTTTTTTTTTTTTTTTTTTGTTTCTATCTTGGTAGGATGGTGTCTAACTTTAACGTGGAATCTAAATGAATTTCTGGTAGATTTAGTTGTCTACCACCCTTTGCAGACTATAGTGGTTTAGTGGATTCTGGGTTGTCCTTGGTGAGTCGGGCTTGGCGAGATTAGTTCTCTGGGCAGATAACCTCTTTAGAAAGTGTTTTTTTTTTTTTTTTTTTGCCCTTGATTCCAAGGCATCATGGGTGTAAAGGGCTTACGCCTTGCCCTTTAGAGTGATTGGGCATTCACCTTGACCTATCCTCACCTAGACCTATCATATGTTCCTTCTTGAGATCTGTTCTTTTTAGGGGCTTGCCCAGTTCTTGTCATCAGGTTATGGGTTTTCTATCCCCTACGTGTGAATCTATTGTTTAACCTATATTTTGATGGGTATTTGGCTGATTACACTTAGTGGTTCAAGTTCAGTGTTGTCATCTGCATGGAGCCATTTCACTTTGACAGTTCTCTCTGAATCTTGGGCAGTAGGTTGATACGATACTCTGTGCCCTTCCTCTGGTCGTATTAGTAGGTTACCAATCTGGTAGTGTCTTGGACCCATCTGGTTTCAAATTCAGACATTGTACTGTCAATGTGGCGTTTACTGCAGGCCATACCCGGCCTTCACATTGAATCTGTTGGAACATTTTTTTTCCACCACCAATTGGACTGCTTTGGGACCTGAGGACAGTATTCCAATTCCTGTGTCTTTTAATTGTTTTTTTTTATTTGTACTCGCTGTAAATTCCTTTTCCTGGAGTCCATTGAGGTACCCACTGATGGGAATCAGCCTATGTATGTAGCCCCCTCTCCTCGTTTTTTTCACCACCAGGCCTGGTAGAAATAGAGTTCCAGACACCAAAATCTCAGTTTCGCTTGTAACTCCTCTCTCGTTTTCTAACTGTTCACACATCTAGTAATGGAGGCATTCTACAAAATGGATGACAAGACATATCTCCTTACACCCACTCCCCTGTGTTTATATTCATGCTCTTTGTACAGCTTCCGGCAGACTGAGGCATTCTGGCCTGGATGAAAAAAAGGAAAGGCTGCCCAAAATATGGTTAAACTTTATCAGATGGGGGCTTGGCACATGGAGCTGTAGGCAGCATTCCCGCATAGCTCCCGGCCCGGTCCTCCTTGCAGGCTAATTTCCCTGCATCCAGGCTGAGGCCTCGGGCGCCCCTTGCCAGCAAGATGGCGCCGGCGTCTGTTCCCTCTTCGTCTCCCCGGGACGCAGGGCCTCCTGCTGAAGGTCAGGTAAGCCCTCGGGCAGACTTTCTCCGGATGATGCTAAACTCTACCACAACAGAGGAATCTCTTCTGCCTTTGAACGCTATTATTCTCAATTTCTTCTAGCCTTAGCTTTTAATGTTATCGACGACTCCAATGTGCCCTCTCCAGCTTTTTTTGTCCGCCAATATCTCTGTCATTTCTAAGCCAGGTAAGGACCCCTCTCTTTGTGGAAGTTCTTGCCCAATCTCCTTACTTAAACTAGATATTAAGCTTTTTGCAAAACTCCTAGCGAACCGCCTATCACCCTTTCTACCAACTTTGATCCACCATGATCAAGTTGGTTTTGTCCCCATTCGAGAAGCTAGGGATAATACTTCTAAAACAATCCATCTTCTCTCTTATATCCAGCAACACTGCTTAAAGGTTTGCCTCTTCTCATTTGACGCTGTATAGGCCTTTGATCACTTTCAACGCTTTACTCTAGAGTAGATAGGTCTGGGTTCGCTGTTTCTCGCTTTATTCTCGTCCTTCGGCATCTGTCTTGGTGAATGGTACGGTTTCTTCGTCCTTTCCCATATCGAACAGGACCAGACAGGGTTGCCCCCTCTCTCCCCTTTTTGTTTTGGTCATGGAACATCTCCTGAGAGCCATACCAGCTAACGACTCGATCCTGGGTATGCGCACTCCCTCCTCACACCACAAACTATCCTTATACGCAGATGACCTGGTTTACATACAACATCCACTAATCTCACTCCCTAGTCTATTCCACAAGTTTCACAGATTTGGTTTATTCAGTAACTTTAAACTCTATCTCTAAAATGGAGTCTTTGAATATATCTTTACCTCACCATGTGTTGACAAACCTACAAACTAATTTCTCTTTTCAGTAGTGACCAAAGGCCATTACATATCTTTAGGGTCTTGATTTCCTCAGATCTTAATGGTTTATATTCTCTTAATTATTTGCCCCTGCTTTCACATTTACGTAAAGATCTGGCTTTGTGGGGTGCTTCTGCTTTGCTCTGGTTCGGACGCATCAACACCCTTAAGATGGATACCTTACCTAAGTTACTGCGTTTTCCAGACTGTACTGATCTCTATACCTAGAAGTTTTTTTTTCTCTGTCTATGTTCTCTCTCGATCAGATTTGGCATCAAGGGTTCTCCAAGTTAAAATATAACTTTCTTACTTATCCAAAACTTGGGGGAGGAGCTATACTATAGAGCTGCATTACTTGCCCGGATGCTTGATTGGTTCCCCAGACCCTTCCGTAAAGCCTCTTGCATGATAGAACAAGATCTATCCCAGGTTGATCTTTGAGCCTTGCCATGGGACTATGGCCACTACTTTCAGTGTTTCTCTGGCTTGTCCCCACTAACTGTGGCTGTGCTACGGCTTTGGTATAAACATGGCATTATTGCACATTTATCTTCTGACCCCTCACTGCTATCATCCTTATTTGATAACCCCTCTCTTCCACAAGGGTTGGGATCCTCTATCTGTCCCTTTTTGCACGCCTCATGACGCGTAGCTCGGAACTTTATTTGCTCTGTACAGGTCTTCCGCTTTTGCAGGGAGGTCCTAGGGACTAGTTGACCACTTTGCATTTATCTTAATTTTGCAAACATTTACACTCTTCCTCTCACACTCATTGTTCCCTCTGAGTTTGAACGGTTGTGTTCCCACTCTGAACCTCGGAAACATGTCTTGGCTTCCCTCTACAAAGTACTACACAATGCTCTTCATTCCGAGCTTCCTCCCTTTACTAGGGCGTGGGATAGAGACATTTCGGCTGAGGACTGGTCTACGTCGTCCCACTTCCCTCACAAAGTGTCCATTTCCTGTTATTCACAGGAAAAGAACTTCAAGCTCCTTTCTCGATGGTACAGGGACCCCCTTTCCCTATACAGAATATTTCCTTATACTTCCAACCTCTGTTGGCGCTGTACCAAGGATGTCGGTACACAGCTCCACATTTGGTGGGATTGTGGCCTGGTACAACCCTTCTGGAGTCAAATTTTTGATGTATATAACAAGATCTATGGCGAGTCCTTGGCCTCCTCGCTGGAGATTGCGCTCCTCTCCATATTGCCGGGCTCACTGGCAGCACAAAAGAAAAGTTGTGCATTTCTTTCTATCTGCGGCTTGCCAATTGACACCCCTCTCTTTGAAAATGGCATTTTCCACTGATACCTATGATAAACATAAGTTACTGTGGTCAGTCTGGATCCATTTCTCCTCCTCTTTGACCCTTTGAGAATTGTGCTTCCCTGTTATGTCCTAATTGCATTGTGCCCCGTCTATCCGGTTCATTTTACAACGACCACCAGTTGGCCTTACTGTCCTCGTTTGGCTGCGGGCTGTTGAGTCGCGCCCTTGGGGTCCTGGTGGTGGATCACTTTGACTCTGCCTCTTGCCGTCCCCTCCTCCCGACCCTCTCCCTTCTTGTCCTTTACTGTCCCTAATACTGGCTTCTCTCTTTTCTTTCTATATTCTTTTCGTCTTTTTTCTCTTAGTTGGGTTCATATACGGAGGTATTTCTTTTTGTTCAAGTCTTACCTAGGGATACCCCCTTTGAAACTGTGTTTTTCTGTGTGTGTGTGTGTGTGTGTGTGTGTGTGTGTGTGTGTGTGTGTGTGTATATATATGTGTATATATATATATATATATATATATGTGTGTGTGTGTGTATATATGTGTGTGTGTGTGTATATATATGTGTGTGTATATGTGAAACGCTGTTGATCCTTATATCGTTTCGATGTCTGAAACTATTTATATTTACTCTCATGGATTTTCTCCCCATTTGTGATTTCTGTATATTTACTGACATGTATATGTTATCGCTATTCCTATTACTCTATCTTGTAAAATTTAATGCACAAATGGAATAAAGACAAATTTTGCCTTTAAACTTTCTCAGCCGAGCTGAAAAGACATCCAAATCTCCTAGGAAACTAGAAAACTGAGGAGAGAGAGGGGTGTTTCCAGGGTTGGTCTACACATTTTTGGTTTGCCATTGTTCAGTCCTCCTGTATGCAACAGGATAACTTGACAGTATCTTAGTTTGTGTCCCTCAATGGATTCCAAAATTCCAATTTTTAATTGTACATTCCAGGACACCAGCTCCTTTACACCATGACAATGGATCATATGCTGCCACCTTCAGGTGAAGCTACTAGGAAACAAAGTTGTTAGGACAGCTCATTTTATCTCCAGCTCCCACCAATCCTCTGTGGTTTTTTTGTGTGTGTCCGTAGGTGATGGATGATCTTTTTCTTTTGAGAGTAGGTTTCTGGTTTATGATCCCAGTTTATTGCAAAACTGAAGACTTGGTCCTTCAGATGGCGAAATCCCTTCTCCCTATGGCTGCACTGCAGAAAATGAATTGCAGCTTTTGGAGCAGTCACCCTCAACAGCACCTCGGGAACCGGAACCCACCAATGGAAGACACAGCAGTGGCATGTAACGGGGGTCAGCACTGGACTCTAGCAAGCCAGCACACAGTGGGTTTATTTACTAAAGCTGGTTCACTTAGAATCTGTGCACCTGTACATGGTAGCCAATCAGCTTTTAACCTCAGCTTGTTCTATTAAGCTTTAGCAATAAAACCTGGAAGCTGATTGGTTTCCATGCAGAATTGCACAAGATTCTGAGTGAGCCAGCTTTAAGGTTTTAAGGGTTCCTTAACTGCACCTGGAGCTCTGGACCTCTTCACACTTCAGTCTTCCCTTCTCTCCTCTGGTACTCCCCTTTACTCCTCTGTATCTAGAGAAGGTTTTGAACCTCTGCAGCAGACCATATGGGGAAAGTCTGCTATTAGAGACCAAAGGATGTAGAGGTGTAAGCACCACAAGTCTGCATCCCCTGTTGCGTTATCTGATTCATCCAAGGTGATGTTGCTTTCCAATGAGGGAGGATGGGCAGGCCACCCTCTATCTGCCTCAAGTTAAAAGAAACCATTAAAGATTTGGTGGATGGGGTGCGCTCCTGTTTATCATTAGAACCATTGCCGTCTGCTGGACTAGATTGGTCCTGATGGATCCTTCACTACTCTACAAATCGGAGCTCCTTCCAGTAGATTTGGGCTATTGCGTAGACAGTTTAGCAGACTCTGTGCGGAAAAATTGCTGCCAGACTAACTCATGTTGTATCAATGCTCAGGATCCGCTGGCTGCAGAATTGGTCTGTAGAGACAGTCTGTGAAAAATGCTTTTTGACGGAGAACTACTGAGTCACTAGACACCTTTTATTAAAAATCACGAGTGAAAAAAGCACTCTCTCTAAGAAGAAAGTCAAGTTCCAGGAGACTTATTTTCTCCCTTCAAAAGCAAGTCCTCTGTTTAGTTCTTTGCAAGTCCTGGGTGTCCAAGACAGCCAGTCTGACACCTCCTTACACTGAAGCAGTAGCCCCACTGTTAAAATTTGGGGGACATCTGGCCTTTTCAGCTGCCTGAACTAAGGGAATTTCAGATCTATGGTTTTCAGCTCTTCCATATTTTGACTCTTCCCTTTGTGCCTGTCCATGGGCCCTCAGCAAGGTGTTTTCTCCCAATCCTGGTACTGCTACACTCTTGGAATCTACATTATCTGATATCTGGACAACCTATTTTTTTTTTTTTAATAACTCAAACCCCCCCCCCCCCATCTTAACGCATGGGTGGCCCTTGCAGTTTCCTGCCAACAGTTCCCGCACTTTGGTCTGTTTTCTATTTCCTACAAGTGAGTTCCATAACCCCTGTCTCTCCCATCTCCAGGTGTCTTAATCTGTCTCTTCGTCTTCAGCATCCTCCTTTCCATCTTATCCCGACCTGCTCCCTTTCATCCCCACAACGATCCATCCATCCCTCAGTCACACTGCCTCTCTCTCTGATTGTTAGCCCTCACTCCCTTCTCTCAGCCAGTTGGTTTGCCACATCTAGCAGCTCTAATTTACAGCCTCATCCCCGGCTGGCCGGACTTCTTTCTGACACTTTCCTGACCATAGTCCCTCCATTTCACTTTCCCCTCGCTCCCCCCTTTGATTGTTCTCTGGAGGCACTTCAGATTTGGGAGAAAACGCCAAACGCATAACCGAAGTTGAACACTGCCTCTCAGACCTAGAGGATGAATTTCAAGCTATGCAGGCGCGTTCTACACAAGCCAAACGTGAGCAACAGACCATCCTAAAAAAACTGGATGACTTAGAAAACTGCTCGCGTAGGAATAATCTACGGGTTGTGGGCCTCCCAGAATCCTACAGTTCAGGTGTGCAACAAGCTTACCGCCATCCACGACCTCTTTGATTCCCGCTCCCTCAACCTCCTGGCGATCACGGAAACCTGGATCCAGCCCACTGACTCTACCTCCCCTGCTGCACTCTCCTATGGAGGTCTCACCTGGACCCACTCACCCAGGCCTAACGGTCGTAAAGGTGGTGGGGTTGGTCTGCTCCTGTCACCGCAGAGCACCTTCCGAGTCCTCCCAAACCCCCCCTCCCTATCCTTCTCCTCCTTCGAGGCCCACTGCGTCCGACTATTCTCCCCAACCCCCCTGAAGATTGCTGTGATATACCGGCCTCCTGGATCCATACCCCGCTTCCTGGATGACTTCTCCTCCTGGCTACCCTTCTTCCTCTCCTCTGAGCTACCCACCATCATTCTTGGGGATTTTAACATCCCTGTCAACCTCGACAACCCGGACACAGCCCGTCTCCTCCACCTAACCTCCCCCTTTGCACTTGCACAGTGCATACAATCCACCACCCACTCCGACGGAAATATCCTTGATCTTGTCTTCTCCAACCGATGCGCTCCCCACAACCTCACTAACACCCCCTTCCCTCTCTCTGACCACAACCTGATCACCTTCTCTATCTCCTCGTCCTCCAACGCCTACCCCTCCAAATGTCACACTACTACCAGCCGTAACCTCCGCAACCTTAACCCTGCCTCCCTCCACTCTGCAGCTGATCAACTCCACGACCGCATCCTCCCCCTGTCCTGCCCCGACTTGGCTTTGACCGCCTACAACAATGCGCTCTCAACAGCCCTTGACTCACTAGCGCCTTTAACCACACGCAACACCAGACCCCAACCGCTCCAGCCCTGGCAGACTGATCACACCAAAACCCTCAAACGACAAAGTCGTGCCCTAGAGCGACTATGGCGCAAAACCAAATCCAAACAAGCCTTCACCCGCTACAAATCTGCCTTCCGCACCTACACCTCCTCCCTCCATGCTGCCAAACAGGCCTACTTCTTGACCCTCATCAAGGCCCTCTCCTCCAATCCTCGCCAACTCTTCTCTGCCTTCAACTCTCTACTCTCTCCACCCCCACCTCCACCCAGCACCTCACTCACTGCCCTTGAGACTGCCAATCACTTCAAAAACAAAATTGACACAATTCGCAAGGACATTGCCGCAACTCACACGCCCTCTCAACCTGTCCCCTCTCACACAGCTACCCCCTTATCCCCCCTCCCCCTCGACATAACCCGCAGGGACTTCGTCGCTGCTCAAACTCTCTCCAACCCCCTTCACCCTCACTCAGCTACCCCCTCATCACCCCTCTCCCACGGCCCCACCACTGCTCTGACCTCCTCTTCCACCCCACCCTACATTCCTCATACTGAAGCTCCCCCAACACTCCACACCTTTGACCTTACTACCATCGAGGAAGTCTCCAAGACCCTCTCTGATGCCCGCCTCACCACCTGCCCCCTCGACCCTATCCCCTCACAACTCCTACGACCTTCCTCCTCCTCCATCCTACGCTCCCTCACCCACATCTTCAATCTCTCCCTCTCCTCAGGCACTTTCCCCTCCCCTCTGAAACATGCACACATCACCCCCATACCTAAAAAGCCCTCCCTGGACCCCAATGACCCGAACAACCTCAGACCCATCTCCCTGCTTCCATTTACATCTAAACTCCTCGAGCGCCTAGTCTACACCCGCCTATGCTCTCACCTCAACGACAACAACCTCCTCGATCCCCTACAGTCCGGCTTCCGTCCCCTACACTCCACCGAAACTGCCTTACTCAAACTCTCCAACGACCTGCTAACCGCCAAAGCTAATGGACACTATTCAGTGCTCCTACTCCTTGACCTCTCTGCAGCCTTCGACACAGTCGACCACCCCCTCCTCCTCAAAAAACTACACTCCCTCGGCCTCAGAGATTCTGCTCTCTCCTGGATCTCATCCTACCTGTCACAACGCTCTTTCAGCGTTACCTATAATGCTACCACCTCCCCCTCATTCCCCCTCTCTGTTGGGGTCCCTCAAGGCTCTGTCCTCGGGCCCCTTCTCTTCTCCATCTATACCTCCTCCCTTGGCCAACTCATACACTCTCACGGCTTCAACTACCACCTCTATGCCGACGACACACAAATCTATCTCTCAACCCCCCACCTCACCCCCTTGGTCTCAGCCCGAATCACACACCTACTGAGCGACATATCAGACTGGATGTCGCTCCACTTCCTTAAATTGAACCTCTCCAAAACCGAGTTTCTTGTCTTCCCCCCAGCCCGGACACCACCCCCCATTGATTTCTCCGTCACATCCAACAACGCTACCATCAAACCCGCCCTGCAGGCCAGAGTACTGGGTGTCATTCTGGACTCCAACCTATCCTTCCAGCCCCAAGTCCAATCTTTAACAAACTCGTGCAGACTCCACCTCCGCAACATCGCCAAAATCCGCACGTTCCTAACCCCAGAAACCACTAAACAGCTCATCCACTCCCTCATCATATCACGACTCGACTACTGCAACTCCCTCCTCACTGGCCTGCCTCGCCGCTGGCTATCCCCTCTTCAGTCCATCCTGAACACGGCTGCCAGACTCATTCACCTTTCCAACCGCTCTGTCTCCGCCACCCCCCTCTGCCAATCCCTCCACTGGCTTCCGATTGCGCAACGGATCAAATTCAAAATCCTAACGCTGACGTACAAAGCTGTCCACCATACTGCCCCGAACTACATCACTGACCTAATATCCAAGTACCGCCCAGCACGCACACTCCGCTCCTCACAGGTCCTCCTTCTCTCTAGTTCCCTGGTCTCCTCCTCCCATGCCCGCCTCCAGGACTTCTCCAGGGTGTCACCCATCCTCTGGAACTCCCTGCCCCAACCCATCAGATTATCACCTACTCTCCTCTCCTTTAGGCGCACCCTGAAAACCCATCTCTTCAGGGAAGCCTACCCCACCCCCTGCTAACTTGCCTCCCTCCTCCACTCTTCCTACCACTCCATCCCCCACAGCTATCTCCTCCTGTGCCACCACCCCCTCCCTCCTAGATTGTAAGCTCGAAAGAGCAGGGCCCTTGATCCCCTCATGTTTTGCATTGTATTGGTATTGTTCTGTCACATGTTCTGTCTCCCTTTGTAATGTACAGCGCTGAGCGAACTATTGGCGCTTTATAAATACTGTATAATAATAATAATAATTATCTGAAATCTGCTCTAAACGTATACCCGCAGCACTGGGAATCACGACACATTGTCAGGTCGAAAGGGCGCATCAATTAGGTGCCCCCTCGAATGATCAACGCACGCCACGGTCTACAATTGTTAAATATCTTAACTACGCTGACCGAGTAGCCATTCTTAATTTGTTTCGTAACTCACAGTCCCTGCAACTGGATGGTCACAAGCTTTTACTGTTTTGATTATTCGCCAGAAGTCTCCCGCAAACGCAAGTCGTTCCAACCAACTTGTGCTACACTGTCCCAGAAAGGGGAAAAATTTACCCTTGCTTACCCCGCTACGCTTCGCTTCACTACGCCTGCAGGGGAACCCAAATCTTTCACACATCCAGAGGAAGCCCTTTTATACCTACAAAATAATTTACCTGACACCATGGGCCCTCTACAACCATCACAAGATCTCGGCCCGCGAGATCAACGTAGTCCAAGAAAGGACCCGCCAAAACGCTAATGCATTAATCCCACGTTAGCAAAGCAAAGTCCCCCCTGAAGTATGAGACACACCTTATTGGCAAATTTATAAACTGGTATTCACTGCCTCATGATACGGCTTTTAGTTCAAGTGTAATATTATTGGTTAATTACGCTACTCAATTCTGTTCTCTTTGGAGTCATGGGCTCTCTCTCGTTCTTACGACGGTTTATTTACAATATGTATGCAATGTCTTATCATACCTTTGGCTGCTGCGCTACCGCAGATAATAGGGTGCGTTGATCCCTTCTTTTGCTAGTGGCCTATGCCGCCATAGGGGGCTCTCCCTTCCTCCTACCTGATAACGCAACTCCTCGGTACGGGATCCACAACTAATCATTTCCGGTAACGCAGGCTTGAGAAAGGAGATCACATGCGGAATAATGTGAAGTCCAAGTTAATTATACAGTTTATTGTTCCTTTCAGTTTTTCGATCGTCCCCTGTTTGGTCGGTCTGATTTTTGTATGTTTTCCCTCTTCTCTTCTCCTCTTCCTCTTTGCTCTATCTCTTTCTCACCCGGAAACCCCACAACTCCCCTTCTCATGCAGAGCCAAGGGGGCGCAGGCAATGAGACGGAGTTCACGGATCTGCTGCTCAACAAGGACGATACTGATACCTTCCTAATTGCATTTACTTCCCTATGCTTCGTGTGATTTCATGGAATGTTAAGGGCTTGATATTGCCTTATAAACGCATGGCCATTCTTCGACATTTAAAATGCATGAAAACAGACATCGCGTTCCTCCAAGAAACTCACCTAACCCAAACGGACTTTATGCGTATGAAAAAATTATGGGTAGGACAAGTGCTGGGGTCGCCATCTCCCTCTGGCAAAGCAGTTGTAATAATCCTTTTTCATAAACGCCTCACACCTGACATTGTCACATTGGACACAGATGAGGAGGGCCGATACATTGCTGCCCATGTCATGTTAGTTTCCTCCCCTTTAGTATTGGCAAATATATACGCATCAAACTCCTCGCCAAACCTTTCTTCCAAGATCTGTCCTCGATATTGTAAAATTTTCTGCACCTCCCTGTATTGTTGGGAGGAGACTTCAATCAATGTATGCACATGCAGGAAGATAAACAAAAACCCTTCACACCGAATTGTCCAGCTAACCCCTCCTCCCCATTAACACACACGCTATTGAACAACTTCATAGAGTCGTTGCAGCTCACGGATGTGTGGCGACTAACACACCCAGAGGTAAGGGGATTCACTTTCTTCTCCCCCGTACACCATACTCTATCCAGAACTGATTATTTCTTTGTCAATCACAGGCTCTTACAAAACATCACAGATTCTGAGATACATGATATAGCGATCTCCGATCACTCCCCGATTTCCATCTCCATAAGACATGCGCAAAATAACCACCACTCACGCACCTAGCGTTTCCCCTCCTTTCTGGCACACAATCGGGACTTGCTCCAAGTATTGAATAATGCTTGGAGCGAGTTTTGTGAAACAAATGCGGAACATCAAACAAACCCTAACCTCTTTTGGGAGACTGGCAAAGCGGTTCTACGTGGCAGAATCATAGCGTTCACTTTACATACAAGAAAAACCTTCTACGTAGCTATTCAGCATCAAGTCTCCATTTAAGACAAGCACAGCAAGATCTAGCAAATCTTAATTCCCATGAACATAGAGCTGCATGGTCAGAAGCCAAGCATCAATTTGACACATGGGCTGCTGCCCAAGAGGCCATACATAAATCACACAACGACCTGCAATTTCATAAATTCCGCAATAAGCTGGGCAAGTTGTTAGCAAGATTATGCAAAAATCCATTTACACCTACTCTTTTTACGTCTCTGAGAGATGCTCAGGGAACGCTGAAAAGCGATCCTCTAGACATTATATCAGTTTTAGAAAACTTCTACCAAACTCTCTATAGCCCGGACCATATAGACATATCCAAAGCTACCTCCTTCCTGGACCATGTCTCATTGCCACGGTTAGACCCCACCTCACTTCAAGCCTTAAGTGCTCCCATTACACTGACGGATGTATCTCTAGCTATTAAATCACTTGCAAACGGTAAAGCCCCAGGCACCAATGGCTATACAGCCGAATTTTATAAGTTAATGGCTGAAACCCTTTCCCCTACATTACAATCAGTGTTCCAGACCATTCAGACAGGAGGAGACTACCTTCCCCCCCGGTTCCCAAGCCAACATTAAATTGCCAAAAAAGATAAAGATCCGTTAGAACCTGGCTTGTATCGTCCTATATCCCTGCTGAATCTTAATGCAAAACTCTTGTCAAAAATTATAGCCTCTCGCCTAGCAACTATTTTACCCACTCTTATTCATCCTTCCAAAGCGGGTTTTGTGCAGGGACGCTCAGCAGCCTCGAATATTCGGAAGGTGATATCCGCTTTGAGTCAAGCCTCGAACGACACACTCCTAGACGCGGCAATAATTTCATTAGACACCGAAAAGGCCTTTGATAATGTTAGTTTTGAATGACTTTTCTTAGCGCTAGGAAAGTTTGGGTTTGAAGGCCCGTTTATGCATCTAATCCAAACCATGTACTCATCTCCAACAGCCCGAGTTGTAGCAGTGGGTCACATATCTAACCCTATTCATCTCCACAAAGGCACTAGACAGGGGTGCCCTTTGTCCCTGTTACTTTTCAACTTGGCCCTAGAACCATTAGCACGCTTCCTATTATTTCAATCTGATATACATGGCATCAAAATCGAGCAAGAGGAGCTGAGACTCGCCTTGTTTGCAGATATTTTAATTTTCACCTCGCAACCTTCCCTCGACTTGCCCTATAGCCAACATATTTTCTCCTCTTTTCGCCTTTGCTCCGGATTCCGCATTAATTTTTCTAAAAGCGAGGTGCTTCCACTATTCCACTCCCGTCTTCCGGTGTGGACCCAAAACTCGACATTCAAAATTGCTCCCAAACCTATCATCTGCTTATAAAGATAGGGAAACTAGCTTCATCCTTGTATACGTTAAATCATACGCCAGCGATTGGCAAAGTTATTGGGGAACTGGATATGTGGAAGGACTTGCCGCTTTCCCTCCTGTGTAGATCACACCTTAAGATGGTCCGCTTTCCGAAACTTCTTTACCCGCTCCAAACCATACCTCTCCTGCTTAAGCACAGCGACATAACGAGGCTAAATCGGGCAATATCAACTTTTTTATGGAAAGGCAAACGTCCCTGCACCGCAACCCCGCCGGGATCTCTCCCCTCTCCAGGTTGGTTCTCCAGCAGCTCTCCGACACAGCTAGTTAGCCTCGGGACACTTTAGGGAGGGTAGGTGGGGGAGGCTATCGGAGAGTTCCTATTCCCCGCTCTCCTGTGCCGCCATGTACAGGCTCCACCCCCCTCCGACCAGCCGCTATTTTTTTTTCCGAAACTTCTTTACCCGCTCCAAACCATACCTCTCCTGCTTAAGCACAGCGACATAACGAGGCTAAATCGGGCAATATCAACTTTTTTATGGAAAGGCAAACGTCCCTGTATAGCACTTGATAAATTACTCCTACCAAGATGCGAGGGAGGCTCCGGTCTCCCAAATATTTGCGTCTATAATCTTTCCTGTTTACTTCGTATAGGCCTAGACTGGCTCACCCAATCTTCTAATTACTCTATCATTTGGAATCTGCACTAGCATACCCTTATGATCTCTCGGCCTTATTACACTCCAATGTTAACTCTCTGCCACCTCACTTAAAACATAACCCACTCACCCGTGACACCCTTATTACATGGAGGGAAGTCAGGCGTAAATTGGGGGTCTCCCCGTGGCTTTCACGCTTTCTTCCTATTCATCATAACCCCTCCTTTCCTCCTCCTCAATCTCACGATGCATATGATACTTGGCGAGTTCAACACCTAACTCTGGTACAACTACTATATGACATCTCTACGGGTTTCCCAAGATCTCTTAACAGTATCCTACAAACTTATGGACTCCCGGCACACCATTTCTTCTACATATTCCAAGTAAGGAACTTTGTCAACTCCGTGGCACCCACTAAATCTACCAAATTTCAATCGACATTTATTGATGTCCTGGCGAACTCTCGAAAATACAACATTTCGAACATGTATAGTCCGCTGAATCTTCTATTTGCCGAACCTTTCGAGGCATTCAATGCTGTGAAATCCTGGGTCAAAGATTTCAACAATGCACTCACAACTGACCAATTTCCAATCCACTTGTGCCTTTTTAATAGCAACGAATTCTGGCGTGAACAACAGCTTAAGATTCTTCACTGTGCCTATATGCCCTGTCTCTACTTCAAAAATAATCTGGCTCTGTCTACCTGACCTCTGTGTGGAATTCAAAAACCATCACTACAACACAGATTCTGGATCTGTCCTGCTATCTCTACATTCTGGAAGCAAGTGGTTCATTTCATATCCGTCATCACTGCTTTCCGATTACCCATCCAACCGCTACCGTTACTTTTTGGATTTATGGAACAGCCAATCATTGGTCTATTCTCTTCACAAACGTCTTCCTTCAGAGATAACAAATCTTGGATATCAACATGCCTCTTCATTGCAAGATGGGTCATTCTCCGCAAATGGGTTTCTAACTCCCCTCCAACTATGACGGACATCAAACAAGAGCTCAACTCTCTCCTACGTTTAGACAGGCTTCATCTAATCACCTCACCGACTACTTCAAAGGAATCCCATTATTTTAGAAAATGGAACTCCTATATTACAGGTTCCCTCTCCATACAGGAGCAGGCCTTCTTTACTCAGATGCGGACTTGTTGCTATAGTTCTGTCTACTAATTGGTCATGTGCATTGGTTAATTAATTGCTATTGATCTTCTCTTCGTTTCTCATTCACTCTCTCTGTCCTCATCTCATCTATATCTTGACTCGTAACTATTTTATCGACTTATGTTCTTCTACAAATTCAACATTGTCCCCACACCATAGACTCTCATTAGCCAGATAGAGGGTGACACTTCCTTTTCATCATATCCACCCATGGTGGAACCCGTAACACATACTAAGTAAATAATTACTACTTATTTATTAAATTCATAATTACTACTCTCCAATTTCTCATTGCCACTTTCTAAAAACGATTCTCTGATCTTTATCTTCTTGCTCTTTTCATAACTCGGTCTCTTGGTCTCCTATCTCTCTATATTATATCTACAATCTTCTCTACTGTTCTTCTCTCCTGACTCCAGATGCCATACCATCTTATTTCACAATACTCTCTTCAACGCTGATCATTTCATTTGTTCACAAATTCCCCCCTTTTCTATTCATTCCCCTTTTCTTCTCTAACCTCTTTTTACCACTACCACTTACACCCGCCACCCGATTCCTCAAATATTCTTCTCTGTACTGTATTTTGGACACGGTATGGGTGGTGCACTGATGACATCTACGTACATCCCCATTACTCAACACCATTTACTGGCAAATTACATCATCCTCAGATTACGTTCGGACTGCATAATCTCTGCTGGATATTTTTTTTTTCTCTTCTCTATACACAAACCTCTCTTCTCCCACCTCCTCATATTATTTTTCCTCACTATTCAACACAACTGGTATACCTCAGTATCAATGCCCTTTCCGAACTGCTAACATCGCACTAACTTCATGTTATGTTTATTTGCCGCAATATTATCTCCCTGACCAGAATTGATGTCACATGGGTGTCATAACTGCATAACATCATCATCTGTGGTTGTATATTGTTAAAACTAATAAATTAAAAAAAAAAAAAAAAGTAAAAAAAAAAAGTAAAATGGAACGAGAGAAAGTCAGAGAGGACGTCAAGACTGCCCGAGTCCGGGTCATGTAATTGTAGCAACATAAAACTATCTGTTAAAACCAACAATAGTACAGCGCTCTAACCCTACCTTAACCTCCCAAATAAACACATCAAATAATAAATGAATAAATAAAATTAAACCAACCTGTAAATATAAAACGTGCAACAAGTGCTAAAATATGCAAGTGACCTATAGTCACCTTAGTGCCCTACAACCAGTGAATACACTTATTAGCACAAATAATAAATATGATAAGTGATAACTCATAAACAAAATCAGGACCCCTAAACGGGAAAAAGTGATAGTGACAAAATGTGATCACACAAATGAACTCCACACAGATATAAATGTCCGTTTACAAGTGCTTCAAACAACATTAAGAACATGCAACATAGTGCAGTGGTGGTATCTGTGGATGTGTCGGCACACTCAAAGGATAGATTGCCTCCTCACCTCCCTTAGGCGACCCAACAGGCCACTTCACTTTCAGGATCTCCCTGGATCCTACTCCAACCGTGGCAGGTGATTCTGGGACCTGTCGTTCCTCTCCCACTTACTCCATAGGGTATACTAGGCCTCACGGGAAGAATATATCTGTCAAGCATATCTCTCACCCCACAAGATGAGAGAAAATAGATCCTCCATAGTGTAGTATGTATAGAATATTCCTTTATTCCTCCCTCCTAGATTGTAAGCTCGAAAAGAGTAGGGCCCTCTAACTTCTCGTGTACTGTTGTTGTTGCTGTTCTGTTTCTTGTATTGTCGCGCCCCCCCCTCTATTGTACAGCGCTGAGTAAACCCTTTGGCGCTATATAAACTCAATGTAATAATCCAAAAGTAAAAAATGACCACTCACTTTTGGCAAGAGTGCAACAGCAGATTCCTCATGCTAGGGTGTACTGCATGAATAGGGGACTTTCAGGTTCACCAAGATGGCGTCCGACGCCGGAAGTGCGTCACCACGCTCTGGAAGCTGCGTCATGGCGTACCTACGCGTTACGTCATTGAACCTCATGACTTCCTCCGGGGTCACTTCCTTTAGCGCAGGAGGATTCCCATTTTTATAAAACTATCTGTTGATATAGAAGAGTGGGCAGGGTGGATCCAGGGAGACTATTTTTTTAACCACTTGCCCTCCAGAGGCTTTACCCCCTTTCCTGACCAGGCCTCTTTTTGCTACTCGGCGCTGCACTAATTCAGCTGATAATTGCGCGGTCATGCAATGCTGCACCCAAACAAAATTTACGTCCTTTTTTTCACACAAATAGAGCTTTCTTTCGGTGGTATTTGATCACCTGTGCGCTTTTATTTTTCACGCTATATACAAAAAAAGACCAAAAATTTTGAAGAAAAACTATTTTTTACTTTCAGCTATAAAAAATATTTAGTAAACTCAAAGTTAGTTATACATTTAGGCCTAAATGTATTCTGCTACATGTTTTTGGTAAAAAAAAATCCCAGTAAGTGTATATTGATTGCTTTGTGTGAAAGTTATAGCGTCTACAAACTATGGTATAGATACTGCAATTTGCGCCATTTTTTTGCTATACAGCGCTGCTCTAGTTCAACGGACAATTGCGCGGTCATGCAATATGGTACATAAATTAAATTTTATGTCCTTATTTTCACACAAATAGAGCTTTCTTTTGGTAGTATTTGATCACCTATGCACTTTTTATTTTTGGCGCTATAAACAGAAAACGTTTTGAAGAAAAAAAACACTTTTTGAAAAAACAATATTTTCTCATTTTGGTCATGAAAATATCCAAAAAAACTAAAATGTTGTCATAAATTTAGGCCAAAATGTATTCTGCTACATGTTTTTGGTTAAAAAAATATCCCAATACGTGTATATTTATTGCTTTGTGTGAAATTTATAGCGTCTACAAACTATGGTATAGATAATGGAATTTACACAGCGTTTACTTTCTGACTGCCCATCACATTTCTTGAGGTGCTAAAATACCAGGATAGTACAAACACCCCCAAATGACCCCTTTTCGGAAAGTAGACACCCTAAGCTATCTGCTGAGAGGCATATTGAGTCCATGAGAGATTTATTTTTTTTCCGCAAGTTTCTGAAAAAATGACAACTTTTTTTTTTTGCACAAAGTTGTCATTTTAAATGATTTATTTCTCACACAAGCCATGGGTATATGTGGAATTACACCCCAAAATACATTCTGCTACTTCTACCAAGTATGGGGATACCACATGTGAGACTTTTTGGGAGCCTAGCCACATACAGAAGCCTGAAATCCAATAACCACTTTGAAAGCCTGAAGGTGCGTAACTTACTTCACTTCCTCCAATACCTATCACAGTTTCAAAAGCCCTCACATGCCAGGATAGCACCAACCCCCCCAAATGACCCCTTTCTGGAAAGTAGACACCCCAAGGAATTTAAAAGGAACCATGGCGAGTATTTTGCAGATCAAATTTTCTCACAAGGTTTTGAAATATGAAAAAAATAGAAAAAAATGTTTTTTTTTTGTTTTCTTAATTTTCTAAAAACTTGTGGCAACAAATGAGATCTGCAAAATACTCACCATGCTTATCAAATTCCTTGGGGTGTCTACTTTCCAAAAAGGGATCATTTGCCGGGGTTAGGTGCTATCCTGGCATTTCAGGGCCTCCGAAACTGTGATAGGTAGTCTGGAAGTGTAATGAGGAAATAAAGCCCTTTAAAAGCCTGTAGGTGCTTATTGGATTTTGGGGTCCTGTACTTGGCTAGACTGCCAAAACGTTTCTCACATATGGTACCCCCATACTCGGGAGAAGCAGCAGAATGTATTTTGGAGAGTAATTCCACATACACCTATGGCATGTGTGAGCAGTAAATCATTTAACCATTAGCCGCCCGGCCAATGGCCGTTTGGCGGCTTCAGATGTGCCTCTTCATTCCGGGTGCACGCCATTTGGCGTGCTCCCGCACATGCGACGTTTGTGGTAATGCAGAGCGGCGCAGCAGCGGAATCTGTCACGGGCCGTGCACCTCGGACACGGCCGATGACAGATCCGAGTAGCGGCTCCCGTTGCTGGTACCATGTGACCTGCTATGACCAATCACAGCAGGTCACATGACAGTTGTATACAATGGATGGCTTCATTCATGATGCCATCCATTGTATACTAGTGCCTAGCTGTGAATGGTCACAGCTAATCACATGCACATGTCATGTGATTAGCTGTGACCATATCACAGCTAAGCACAAAAAAAAAAAAAAAAAGCTGAATGAATCGATTTCATTCAGGTAAATGCTTGCTTATAGCAAAGTAATTCTTTGCTATAAGCAAATTGTGTAAAAAAAAAAAAATAAAAAATACTGATCACTTCCCCAAAGTAGTACAGTGTTACTATGGTAACATTGTACTACTTTGGTCATAGTAAAATATGAAAAAAAATCTTAAAAAAAAATAAAAAAAATGTAATAAATTAAATATAATAAAAAAAATATATATATTTTTTTTTCATACTGTCACCAGTCAGTGTCCCTGTTAACCGCCATGCCAGTTATATGATGACGCTGTACTGCACTGGTGACAGTATGTAAAAAAAAAATAGTGAAAAGTCATTTTCCAAAAACCTGTGGTAAAAAATAAATTCTTCTATTGATTCAACATGTCTCTCAGCAAATAGTTTGGGGTGTCTACTTTCCAAAAAAAAAGGTCGTTTTGGGGGGTGGGGTGTTTTATGCCCAGCATTAGAAATTTATGCCATACATCATTCACTCTTCTAACCACCTGAAGATCAAGCCTTTTCTGACACTTTTTGTTCACATGAAAAAAATCAGTGTTTTTTGCTAGGAAATTAATTTAAGCCCCCAAACATTATATCTATTTTTGTATTTAAAGCAGACACCCTAGTGAATAAAATGGGGGGTACTACAATTTTTTATGGCACATAGTACTCACTCAGTGATTTTTTTGAAAAGCAAATTTTTTACAAAAAAATACACTTTTTTTACTTTTAATGCACAAAAACACAATATGTTGGCCAATTATTTGGTAAGCTATAAAAGATAATGGTATGCTGAGTAAATAGATACCAAACATGACATGCTTTAAAACTGCACATGCCCCGTGCAATGGCGACAAACTGCTTACATTTTTAATATCTATAGGCAACCCTTTAAAAGCTACCATTTTAGATTTACAGAGGACGTCTAGTGTTAGAATTACTGCCCTTGATCTGACGTTCACGGCGATACCTCACATGCATGGTGCAACCGCTGTTTACATACAGGCACAGGGTCAATGCTTGTGCACACAGGTGTGCGCGTGTGGGAGAGGCGAGGTTTTTTTTTATTTTTTTTTTAGTTATTTTGATTTTTTTTTTTTTTTTACACTGTACCTTTTTACTTTTTACTTTTTTTTTTTTTTTTTTTTATCACTTTTGATGCTATCACAGGGAATGCAAATATCCCCTATAACTTCAATGGGCATTGTCATATATTCTTTTTTGAGAAATCTAGCGTCTATCTGACTCTGGATATCTCCTCTGCCCTTACATTATCTAAACAAACCATAATCGTTGTGATCAGATGCTTTCCCAATTTACAAATGGTGCTGTTTATATCCTGCGAAACTGAAATGAAATGCTCGTAGCTTCCGAATTCTTAGACTATAGAGATGATTGGCACCACTCTGGTCTCCAATCAGCTCTATGGTCAGCTGGCAGAAACACCGGCTGCATTCTCGGGTTCCCCCGATGGCATGGGACTGCCCGAGAAGGCCGTGGAAGGCAGCGGGGGAGGGGGGGGGGGGGTTATCTCCTGTTGCTTGTAAAAGCAATCCTGCAGCTAATTAGCCACTAGGATTGCTTTTACATGAAAGCCGATTGCGGGCTGAAAAAAAACTATACCAGGATGATGCCTGCAGCTGTAGGCATCATCCTGGTATAACCATTCAAAGTCCAGTGATGTACCAGTACATCTCTGATCCTTGTTGGTTATATGCTATGTTCTTCTTCCTTTTTTTTTTTTTTTTTTTTTAATATATATGCAGCCTGTGTGCTGAATGGAAAAAGAAGAAATCTCTGCCAGAAAAAGTGTGTGGTAGGCCCACCATTAGAATATACCACTTTGCATCCACCCACTTCTATTGGTGGGCACACATTAGGTCATACTTTGCCACAAGCGCCAGTTCCAAGATTGAACAAATGTCTAAAGAGTGGCACGCTTGAATAAAAATTGTCCACATATAAGTGGTACCTCATATGGAAAAAGGATGACACCAAGTCTCAAACTATCTTGCCACTGCTCCCCATGTGGTCTGGGCATCCGGGGGGCTCCACGTGACTCTTTTCCCTCGTAAAAACCTAAACTTTTAAGTATAGCCTGTTGTCCTCTCACAGGTCTTCTACATCTTGACCCCATATCTGGCACACTTGCTGGGGAGAAATTGTTTGAATGCAAGGCGGCCAGAAAAATTAATCAGGGACTCATCAACACAGATTTGTTACTGGGGAGTATAGCTATACATCTGCAAATTTTTGGTTAAGGTGATTCATAAGGGCCTGAATTTTGTGGAGTCGGTCAAATTCAGGGTCATCCTGAGGACGACAGAGTGTATTGTTGTTGAAATGCATAAAACACATTATACTCTCATATCTATGCCTGGCCATGGCAGCAGAGAACACAGGCATATGATGAATCCGGTCTGTGGACCAATACAAACGCAATTCATTTTTTTTTTGTAATGCCCATGTTGAGGGTTAGGCCCAAAAAAAATGTAAATTCAAAAACCGTAATGGGTTTCCATGCGACTGGTCTGGCAAGGTTTGAATTTTGGTTGGCGGCAATAAATTGTTGTGCATATAAATTGCTTTGATCCACAATCAACGCATACAGATATTCCGTGAATCAAGGGGAGGGGTTAAATTTGCTGTTTCCACCTGAATTCCGGGACTAACTGGACTTTATGAGCACTGATCAGACATTGGAGTTTGATCCTTTATTTTAGTGTGGTTGCACTGTGTTTTGTACACTTTAATGCACATTGTTTACACATATGTATGTTTCACTGATTTGGGTTTTTCATACAGTGGGGCAAAAAAGTATTTAGTCAGCCACCAATTGTGCAAGTTCTCCCGCTTAAAAAGATGAGAGAGCTGTAATTGGCATCATAGGTAGACCTCAACTATGAGAGACAAAATGAGAAAAAAAATCCAGACAATCACATTGGCTGATTTGGAAAGAATTTATTTGCAAATTATGGTGGAAAATAAGTATTTGGTCAATATCAAAAGTTCATCTCAATACTTTGTTATATATCCTTTGTTGGCAATGACAGAGGTCAAACGTTTCCTGTAAGTCTTCACAAGGTTGGCACACGCTGTTGCTGGTATGTTGACCCATTCCTCCATGCAGATCTCCTCTAGAGCAGTGTTTTGGGGCTGTCGCTGGGCAACGCGGACTTTCAACTCCCTCCAAAGGTTTTCTATGGGGTTGAGATCTGGAGACTGGCTAAGCCACTCCAGGACCTTGCAATGCTTCTTACGAAGCCACTCATTCGTTGCCCGGGCTGTATGTTTGGGATCATTGTCATGTTGGAAGACCCAGCCACGTTTCATCTTCAATGCCCTTTCTGATTGAAGGAGGTTTGCACTCAAAATCTCACGATACATGGCCCCATTCATTCTGTTCTGTACATGGTCCCTTTGCGGAGAAGCAGCCTCAAAGCATGATGTTGCCAGCCCCATGCTTCACAGTAGGTATGGTGTTCTTTGGATGCAACTCAGCAATCTCTCTCCTCCAAACACGATGAGTTGTGTTTCTACCAAACAGTTCTATTTTGGTTTCATCTGACCATATGACATTCTCCCAATCCTCTTCTGGATCATCCAAATGCTCTCTAGCAAACTTCAGACGGGCCCGGACATGTACTGGCTTAAGCAGGGGGACACGTCTGGCACTGCAGGATCTGAGTCCCTGGCGGCATAGTGTGTTACTGATGGTAACCTTTGTTACGTTGGTCCCAGCTCTCTGCAGGTCATTCACTAGGTCCCCCCGTGTGGTCCTGGGATTTTTGCTCACCGTTCTTGTGATCATTTTGACCCCACGGGGTGAGATCTTGTGTGGAGCCCCAGATGGAGGGAGATTATCAGTGGTCTTGTATGTCTTCCATTTTCTAATTATTGCTCCCACAGTTGATTTGTTCACACCAAGCTGCTTGCCTATTGCAGATTCAGTCTTCCCAGCCTGGTGCAGGTCTCCAATTTTGTTTTTGGTGTCCTTTGACAGCTCTGTAGTCTTCACCATAGTGGAGTTTGGAGTTTGACTGTTTGTTTGAGGTTGTGGACAGGTGTCTTTTTATACTGATAACAAGTTCAAACAGGTGCCATTGATACAGGTAATGAGTGCAGGACAGAGGAGCCTCTTAAAGAAGAAGGTCCAGGTCTGTGAGAGCCAGAAATCTTGCTTGTTTGTAGGTGACCAAATACTTATTTTCCACCATAATTTGCAAATAAATTCTTTCCAAATCAGTCAATGTGATTGTCTGGATTTTTTTTTCTCATTTTGTATCTCACAGTTGGTCTACCTATGATGCCAATTACAGGCCTCTCTCTCATCTTTTTAAGTGGGAGAACTTGCACAGTTGGTGGCTGACTAAATACTTTTTTGCCCCACTGTATATGTGAGCGTGTATATACATTATTGTCTTGGCATCTATGTTTATTTTTAGGAGATACTTATTGGTTTGGTATTCTAGTTTTAATAGATTGCATATATATGCATTATATTAATAGGGGGAAGACACATATTTTCAGTCACTATCACTGTTTGTTTTGTAGATCACACGAATTTGTGGTATTATATGAAGTAATATATGCATGATTTCACTTATTTATACTTATGTTGGCACTGAGTAATATTTACTTCACTGATTTGTACACGGTGTCACTGTATTTGTAGAGGTTTACACTGATTTATACAGTGTGGTAGTTTATTATTTGTGGATGTATATATTTATGTATTTTTAGTTTGTGAGTAGCGCTACATTGTTTATTTACATATATATAGAGATCATTGGTATATGATTTAATGTTAGCTGGTCCTCTGGGTTAAATATTGTTTGGATATTTGGAGCGCAGGAGGTTCACACCATTAATACTACAGAAGATGACCAGAGACTGCGGACACAGTACAGGAGAGGACCAGAGACTGCGGACACAGTACAGGGGAGGACCAGAGACTGCGGACACAGTACAGGAGATGACCAGAGACTGCGGACACAGTACAGGGGATGACCAGAGACTGCGGACACAGTACAGGGGATGACCAGAGACTGCGGACACAGTACAGGGGATGACCAGAGACTGCGGACACAGTACAGGGGATGACCAGAGACTGCGGACACAGTACATCATATAAAGTCCCAACAGGGCCCCTCCACCCAGAATATCAAATGATCTGACACCATACATCAAGGAAAAGGACTACAACTCCCAGAATCTGTCGTCATTTTTAACTTACAGAAGGCAGGCTATAGAAGGCAGGGGGCGCGCTGAGCTCCGAGGACAGGCCACACCAGCAGATAGGACCGGACTGCAGAGCAGAGAGCGCACTATGGACACATGCCAGGAAAGGGGAGGAGCTGTAAGGACAGGCCACACCTGCAGACCGGACTGCAGAGCAGGGAGCGCAGTACATAGACATGCCAGGGAGCAGAGCTGTATTGTAAACAATGCAGGTGTGCTCTGTGTCACTGTTTGCCGGCAATCGCCAGGACCCAGTGGGTAATCTCCGGTCGGGACCAGGTGACTGACTCCCGCAACCGCGATCAGCGTCGCGGGTAGGGTGGGGGCGCGCCTACCTGATATGCAAAATAATGTTTGTAAACGTGATTTTGCACAGCCGTGCCGCCTTGCCGCAGTATATGTACTGTGGCTGGTAGGCAACCGGTTAAGAACTTTCTCGTGGGTATCCAAAAGAATGCTGGAAAGCTTTTCATTGATGAGAAAAAAAAGTTAAGACGGCGGCAAACTTGTAAAAAATATAAACTGCGGTTTCCAAGCTTTCACTATTGTAAAGTTGGATTTTTTTTTTTTTTAGCCTACTTCTACCAATCTCTAAGTGATCTTAATGTTTTGTGAAATTCGGCCAGGTTTACAGTGGTGTGCTGCACTGGGGGGTATACACATGGTTTACGTGCGTTTTCTACTTGTTTATAATCATGATCCTATTGACTTTTGTCTGATTGCACATTTTCGCTGCGGTTTTTTGAAAGTGCACAAAAGGTACTGCATCTTTAGTGCCCTTTCAAAAAATGCAGCAAAAATGTGTGACCTGATGAAAGTCTATGGCACCGCAGGTAAAATGCATGAAAAACAGATACTCCCATTCTGCGGCCAAACTGCAGCACTCCAAACTGAGAGGAGGAGATTACGGAGGCACATTCAGTACAGGAATTAGTACTTGCATGGGATATGTAGCTCTTAGAAATGAAAAATAAACAGCAAAGAGGAAGCTGCAAAGCATGCAGGGAAATCCAGGAAAATGTGGAGGGAAAAAATTATCAGTAGCCGGGCAGCAATCACAAAATAAAAGGAGATTTTTCAAGTTTGGTTTATATTGGATTGTCAAACATAACTATTTATATTACTATTACAGTGCTTCTGATTTTCTCCATTGCTGCTACTCTGCAAATTTTTCTTGTTTTACAGGCTCTCACGGCTCTACTGTCTGATGATAGCAAATTTGGATTCATTGTAATAGATGGTAGCGGGGCACTTTTTGGAACCCTTCAAGGAAATACAAGAGAAGTGCTACATAAATTCACTGTGGATCTTCCAAAGAAGCATGGTAATTTGGAAAATGTATTGGTCAGCCTATTAGACGCTAGAGGTACTTGTAGTGCATTTAGTTCACAAGACTTGACCGTGGGTATTGTCAAAAATTTTGGGTAGAACTATGGCCTTCTATAACGTACTGTAGCATTTATGCTGTATTGCCATTGGTTTTCTCTTGGATCCTCTACAAAGTCCCATAAATAACTATGGAGTCTGCCATCTAATGCAGCTTCCTTTTGATGGTGTGGGAATGGTGCTGCACTGCTTTTGAATTCATAGCAGTATTGCCACTTTCATGTAGGCTGTGCCTGATTGCACTACAATGGGTTGAAAAAAAATTGCCAATAGGGACACCTGTCTGAGGGGCTTTCCTACTACAGGAAGTGTGGGAAATCTTGTCAGTGCAATTACCCTCAGGACACAGGTAGCAAACAAACTGACAGACAATTGAAGCATTTTCCTACTCTATCCACACTTAAAACCTCTGCAGCATCCCCCCAGCCCCCCGTCCCCCCAATACTCACCTATGCGCCCTTTCGCCCAGCGATGTGCACTGGCTTTTCTGGAACACCCTCTCCTCATAGGCTGCGACAACAGCGAGAGCCAAAGGCACCCACTGCTGTCAGTCGCAGCCAGTGAGCCATTGAGAAGAGAAGGGGTGAGGTCAAGCCACAGCTCTGTGTGTGAATGAAAGTACAAAGCAGCGACTGTGGAGTGCGCATGCTTGGGTGACCCCATAGCAAACGGCTTGCTGTGGGGGCACGCAACAGGAGGAAGAGGCCATGAGTGCCGGCAGGAGACCTGAGAAGAGAATCCAGGCTTCTCTGTGCAAAATCTCTGCATGCAGCAGGTAAGTATAGACATGTTTTGTTTTGTTTTTTTTTAGCCTTTAGAATCACTTTAAAATGCATACACATTTTGGAAACTTTCAGAGATTCCCTACCTTTTTGACCACATCTTTGAACTCAGCTGGACACAGTAAAATTCTGTGGCAGTGTCTACTGGCCCCATAGTTTTGTTTTATTTGGGGTTCTACTGCACATGCACAGAGATCAGGAAAAACATTTTGGCTGCAAGAGTTAAGAATGTATGTGGATGTTTTGTGGTGGGAAGGGGTGCATCTAGTTCAGCTCAGAAGGGGTTGGGGCAAATTAATTGCAGTTGTAAAAAGATTGCAAAAGAGTAACTTTTTTTTTTTCTCACAGGTAGAGGAGGGCAATCTGCTTTGCGTTTTGCACGTCTAAGAATGGAAAAGCGCCACAATTACGTCAGAAAAGTAGCAGAAACAGCTGTTCAGCTTTTCATTTCTGGTGATAAAGTAAATGTAGCTGGACTTGTGTTGGCTGGGTCAGCTGATTTCAAAACAGAGCTCAGTCAATCAGATATGTTTGATCAGGTGAGATTTTTTTTTGTAATCCTAATCGATGTTGTTTTGATGTATTACAGCCAAATCTGGAATATAGCATATTCGCTTTTTCCAGCACTCTAAGGTGATGGTAAAACAGGAAATAAAAGGGCCAGTGCAGGTAATGTCATAATGTGCTAGTATGAATCTCATACTAGTAGCACATTATGACAGACTTGCTTTAAACGAAGTCCTCCAGCTATGCACTGCCATCACTGCCGGGTATCCCATATTCACTCAGTCTTCCTGGTTCACTGGCTTCAGGAGTTTGAATGGCTGAGCCAGGATGACGTCACTCCACACATGTGCGAGTCATGGCCATGGCACAAAGCATCTGAATGGATGCCATGCCATCCTCTGAGAGCTCAGTGCACATGCGTTGGTGACATCACAAACTACTAAAGTAAGTATCTCCTAAACCACAGTCAATGGTCTGTCTGTCTGGTGTCAATGGTGTCAATCTGGCAACCCTCCAGCTGTTGCCAAACTACAAGTCCCATGAGGCATTTTAAGATTGACAGTTACAAGCATGACTCCCAAAGGTAGAGGCATGATGGGACTTGTAGTTTTGCAACAGCTGGAAGGCTGCCAGTTTGACACCCCTGTCCTAAACAATGCATGTTTAGGAGATATTTATTGTGCCCACAGGTAAGCCTCATTATAGGCTGCTTACCTGTAGGTGTATATCAGCACGGAGGACTTTCCTACCAATTTAAAGACTGATGTAGATGGCTACATTGGAGATATATGAGGTAGACCTGTAAAGTTTATAACAATTTAAACATCTTATTGGAACTTTTGTCTGGTTAAGATTCTCTACAGTCTAGTCTGCAAAAAACATGCACTCCACAGGACGATTGCCTGTAGATTTAATGAACCCTTTAACCCCTTCTCATCCACACGTATATCGCCATCCCTCAGCATTGGCTGCTATTTGTTAAATCCAGCTGTTACTGACAGCTTCAATCCCCACTAAATATCAGGAACCAGCTAGAGTAGTTCCTGATCATTATTATTATTATACAGTATTTATAAAGCGCCAATAGTTCGCTCAGCGCTGTACATTACAAAGGGGGACAGAACATGTGACAGAACAATACCAATACAATGCAAAACATGAGGGGATCGAGGGCCCTGCTCTTACGAGCTTACAATCTAGGAGGGAGGGGGTGGTGGCACAGGAGGAGATAGCTGTGGGGGATGGAGTGGTAGGAAGAGTGGAGGAGGTCGGCAAGTTAGCAGGGGGTGGGGTAGGCTTCCCTGAAGAGATGGGTTTTCAGGGTGCGCCTAAAGGAGAGGAGAGTAGGTGATAATCTGATGGGTTGGGGCAGGGAGTTCCAGAGGATGGGTGACACCCTGGAGATGTCCTGGAGGCGGGCATGGGAGGAGGAGACCAGGGAACTAGAGAGAAGGAGGTCTTGTGAGGAGCGGAGTGTGCGTGCTGGGCGGTACTTGGATATTAGGTCAGTGATGTAGTTCGGGGCAGTATGGTGGACAGCTTTGTACGTCAGCGTTAGGATTTTGAATTTGATCCGTTGCGCAATCGGAAGCCAGTGGAGGGATTGGCAGAGGGGGGTGGCGGAGACAGAGCGGTTGGAAAGGTGAATGAGTCTGGCAGCCGTATTCAGGATGGACTGAAGCGGGGATAGCCAGCGGCGAGGCAGGCCAGTGAGGAGGGAGTTGCAGTAGTCGAGTCGTGATATGATGAGGGAGTGGATGAGCTGTTTAGTGGTTTCTGGGGTTAGGAACGTGCGGATTTTGGCGATGTTGCGGAGGTGGAGTCTGCACGAGTTTGTTAAAGATTGGACTTGGGGCTGGAAGGATAGGTTGGAGTCCAGAATGACACCCAGTACTCTGGCCTGCAGGGCGGGTTTGATGGTAGCGTTGTTGGATGTGACGGAGAAATCAATGGGGGGTGGTGTCCGGGCTGGGGGGAAGACAAGAAATTCGGTTTTGGAGAGGTTCAATTTAAGGAAGTGGAGCGACATCCAGTCTGATATGTCGCTCAGTAGGTGTGTGATTCGGGCTGAGACCAAAGGGGTGAGGTGGGGGGTTGAGAGATAGATTTGTGTGTCGTCGGCATAGAGGTGGTAGTTGAAGCCGTGAGAGTGTATGAGTTGGCCAAGGGAGGAGGTATAGATGGAGAAGAGAAGGGGCCCGAGGACAGAGCCTTGAGGGACCCCAACAGAGAGGGGGAGTGAGGGGGAGGTGGTAGCATTATAGGTAACGCTGAAGGAGCGTTGTGACAGGTAGGATGAGAGCCAGGAGAGAGCAGAATCTCTGAGGCCGAGGGAGTGTAGTTTTTTGAGGAGGAGGGGGTGGTCGACTGTGTCGAAGGCCGCAGAGAGGTCAAGGAGTAGGAGCACTGAATAGTGGCCATTAGCTTTGGCGGTTAGCAGGTCGTTGGAGAGTTTGAGTAAGGCAGTTTCGGTGGAGTGTAGGGGACGGAAGCCGGACTGTAGGGGATCGAGGAGGTTGTTGTCGTTGAGGTGAGAGCATAGGCGGGTGTAGACTAGGCGCTCGAGTAGTTTAGATGTAAATGGGAGCAGGGAGATGGGTCTGAGGTTGTTCGGGTCATTGGGGTCCAGGGAGGGATTTTTAAGTATGGGGGTGATGTGTGCATGTTTCAGAGGGGAGGGGAAAGTGCCTGAGGAGAGGGAGAGATTGAAGATGTGGGTGAGGGAGCGTAGGAGTTGTGAGGGGATAGGGTCGAGGGGGCAGGTGGTGAGGCGGGCATCAGAGAGGATCTTGGAGACTTCCTCGATGGTAGTAAGGTCAAAGGTGCGGAGTGTGGGGGGAGCTTCAGTATGAGGAATGTAGGGTGGGGTGGAAGAGGAGGTCAGAGCAGTGGTGGGGCCGTGGGAGAGGGGTGATGAGGGGGTAGCTGAGTGAGGGTGAAGGGGGTTGGAGAGAGTTTGAGCAGCGACGAAGTCCCTGCGGGTTATGTCGAGGGGGAGGGGGGATAAGGGGGTAGCTGTGTGAGAGGGGACGGGTTGAGAGGGCGTGTGAGTTGCGGCAATGTCCTTACGAATTGTGTCAATCTTGTTTTTGAAGTGATTGGCAATCTCAAGGGCGGTGAGTGAGGTGCTGGGTGGAGGTGGGGGTGGAGAGAGTAGAGAGTTTGAAGGCAGAGAAGAGTCGGCGAGGATTGGAGGAGAGGGCCTTGATGAGGGTCAAGAAGTAGGCCTGTTTGGCAGCATGGAGGGAGGAGGTGTAGGTGCCGAAGGCAGATTTATAGCGGGTGAAGGCTTGTTGGGATTTGGTTTTGCGCCATAGTCGCTCCAGGGCACGACTTTGTCGTTTGAGGGTTTTGGTGATCATGATCATGTGATCACTATCATCTATAACATACAGTCAGGCCATAAATATTGGGACATCGACACAATTCTAACATTTTTGGCTCTATACACCACCACAATGGATTTGAAATGAAACTAACAAGATGTGCTTTAACTGCAGACTGTCAGCTTTAATTTGAGGGTATTTACATCCAAATCAGGTGACCGGTGTAGGAATTACAACAGTTTGCATATGTACCTCCCACTTGTTAGGGACCAAAAGTAATGGGACAATTGGCTTCTCAGCTGTTCCATGGCCAGGTGTGTGTTATTCCCTCATTATCCCAATTACAATGAGCAGATAAAAGGTCCAGAGTTCATTTCAAGTGTGCTATTTGCATTTGGAATCTGTTGCTGTCAACTCTCAAGATGAGATCCAAAGAGCTGTCACTATCAGTGAAGCAAGCCACCATTAGGCTGAAAAAAACAAAACAAACACATCAGAGAGATAGCAAAAACATTAGGCGTGGCCAAAACAACTGTTTGGAACATTCTTAAAAAGAAGGAACGCACCAGTGAGCTCAGCAACACCAAAAGACCCAGAAGACCACAGAAAACAACTGTGGTGGATGACCAAAGAATTCTTTCCCTGGTGAAGAAAACACCCTTCGCAACAGTTGGCCAGATCAAGAACACTCTCCAGGAGGTAGGTGTATGTGTGTCAAAGTCAACAATCAAGAGAAGACTTCACCAGAGTGAATACAGAGGGTTCACCACAAGATGCAAACCATTGGTGAGCCTCAAAAACAGGAAGGCCAGATTAGAGTTTGCCAAACGACATCTAAAAAAGCCTTCACAGTTCTGGAACAACATCCTATGGACAGATGAGACCAAGATCAACTTGTACCAGAGTGATGGGAAGAGAAGAGTATAGAGAAGTAAAGGAACTGCTCATGATCCTAAGCATACCACCTCATCAGTGAAGCATGGTGGTGGTAGTGTCATGGCGTGGGCATGTATAGCTGCCAATGGAACTGGTTCTCTTGTATTTATTGATGATGTGACTGCTGACAAGAGCAGCAGGATGAATTCTGAAGTACTTCGGGAATATTATCTGCTCATATTCAGCCAAATGCTTCAAAACTCATTGGACACCGCTTCACAGTGCAGATGGACAATGACCCAAAGCATACTGCAAAAGCAACCAAAGAGTTTTTTAAGGGAAAGAAGTGGAATGTTATGCAATGGCCAAGTCAATCACCTGACCTGAATCCGATTGAGCATGCATTTCACTTGCTGAAGACAACACTGAAGGGAAAATGCCACAGGAACAAGCTGGAACTGAATACAGTTGCAGTAGAGGCCTGGCAGAGCATCACCAGGGATGAAACCCAGCGTCTGGTGATGTCTATGCGTTCCACACTTCAGGCTGTAATTGACTGCAAAGGATTTGCAACCAAGTATTAAAAAGTGACAGTTTGATTTATGATTATTATTCTGTCCCATTACTTTTGGTCCCCTAACAAGTGGGAGGGACATATGCAAACTGTTTTAATTCCTACACCGTTCACCTGATTTGGATGTAAATACCCTCAAATTAAAGCTGACAGTCTGCAGTTAAAGCACATCTTGTTCGTTTCATTTCAAATCCATTGTGGTGGTGTATAGAGCCATAAATGTTAGAATTGTGTTAATGTCCCAATATTTATGGACCTGACTGTAGTGATCATAGGCATGTTGAAAAACAATTTTCCTTCGAGATGAGATTAATAATGTATTCTGAATTGGTGTATGACCTGTGACATGAAACTCTTCCACAACCTCGCCTTAGTAGCAGAGTTTGGCTGTTCCTCACCTAGTTGTAAGCCTCCTGCATAGCTGTCTGTTTCAGTTAATGACTAGTTCATATGAAATTGATGAGCAATAGCGCCTGCTTGGTATAATTGGTTAATCATACGCCTAACTAATCCTGCAAAATCCCTGACTTTGTGCATGTGTAAGAATTGATGCTGGTTTGAAGCCAAAGTGTGGTCACACCAAATTAATATCTATATATCTATCTTAGTTTATAGTTAGGTGCATATATATTTGGACAGAGACACAATTGTTTTTTTTTTGTTTTTTTTCAGGTATTTACCAAAACATATTCAATATATAGTTATATAATGGATATGGGCTGAAAGTGCACACTCAGGTTAAATTTGAGTGTATGTACATTCAAATTGGAGGAAGGGTTTAGGAATTGCAGCTCTTAAGAGTAGCCACCCCCCTTTTTCAAGGGAGCAAAAGTAATTGGACAATTGAATCAAAAGCGGTTTCATGGCCTGGTGTGGGCTACTCCTTTTTGTAATTTCTTCATCAATTAAGCAGGTAAAAGGTCTGGAGTTGATTCTAAGTGTTGTATTTGCATTTGGAATCTATTGCTTTGAACCTACATCATGTGTTAAATGGAGCTGCCCATGCTAGTGAAACAGACCATTTTAAGGCTTCAAAAACGAAACAAATCCATCAGAGAGAGAGCAGCAATATTATGATTATCCTAATCAACAGTTTGATACATTCTGAGGAAAGAACGCACTGGTGAGCTCAGCAATATAAAAAGGCATGGATGTCCACGGAAGACTACAGTGGTGGGCTATCACAGCATCCTCTCTGTGGTAAAGAAAAACCCATTAGCATCTAGACAAGTGAAGGACACTCTCCAGAAGGTGGGCGTATCATTGTCAAAATCTACACTCAAAAGAAGACTTCACGAGCGCAAATACAGAGTTCACCACAAGGTGCAAACCATTCATAAACCTTAAGAATAGAAAAGTCAGATTAGACTTTGCCAAAAAACATCAAAAAAAAAAAATCCAGACCAGTTCTGGAAAAGCAGTCTTTGGATGGATGAAACTGATTAATCTGTACCAGAATGACGAGAAGAAAAAAGTGTGGAGTAGGCTTGGAACAGCTCATGAAACTAAAGGCAGAAAGACCCACAAACAAAGAACAACTGAAGACAGCTGCAGTTAGAGCCTGGCAAAGCATCAGAAAGGAGGAAACTCAGTCTTTGGTAATGTCCATGGGTTCCAGACTTCAGGCAGTCATTGCTAGTAAAGGATTCTCAACAAAATATTAAAAATGAACATTTTATTTATGATGATGTTCAATTGTCCTTTTTCTTTTGGTCCCTTGAAAAAGGGGGGATGGCTACTCTTAAGAGCTGTAATTCCTAAACCCTTCCTCCAATTCGAATGTACATATCCTCAACGTAAACCTGAGAGTGTGCACTTTCAGCCCATATCCATTATATAACTATAGCTTGAATATGTTTTGGTAAATACCTGAAAAAAACTAAAACTGTGCCTGCGTCCAAATATATATGGCCCTAACTGTATATTGTACACCTAGGCCCCTGCACTCAAGGACTTTACAATCTAGCCCCTAACTGACGTTCATACATATTCTACGGCCAGTTTAGACATATTTCCTCCCATACTCCAAAGTCATATTTGTAGGTTATGAATTTACATGTGTCTGTGTATATTGTGTGTGTGTGTGTGTGTGTGTGTGTATAGATATATTTTTTGCGTCCCTGACTGGAATGTATATAATGGGTGTGTTTATGTAGTAACTTTCAAGTTTTATAATAACAAGTTTATAAAAATGTTTTATTTTTAAGCGATTGCAATCCAAAGTCTTGAAATTAGTTGATATATCATATGGTGGAGAGAATGGCTTTAACCAAGCAATTGAATTATCAACGGAGGTCCTTTCAAATGTGAAATTTATCCAAGAGAAGAAACTAATAGGTATGATTTTTGTTCACAATAAAGGATGTATTTTCGTTCTTCAGATCTAATGCTGTTATGTTTGTGTTGTAATTTTTTTTTTTTCCCTATTTCTTAGTTTGTGGCATGTACTGTTGATTTGCCTACATCAGTGGTCTCCAAACTTTGCTTGCCTTTATTGGTCCCTTGAGGCACTTTTACTCCTACTGATACAAGACACTATTCTTCCCACTGACACCAGCAAATGGGGCATAATTTCTGCTACTGACATCAGCAATGGGGCCCTATTTCTCCCACTGACACCATCAGGGCACTATTACTCCCACTGACACAAACGATAGGGCACTATTCCACCTACTGACACCAGCGTTAGGGCTCTATTCCTCCCCCGAATACCAAAGGTGCATTGTTTTCTCCCACTGACACCAGGACAATTTCAACTCCCAATGACCACAGACTGTCCCCCCCTATGTCTGAAGGACAGTAAACTGGCCCTTTGTTTAAAAAGCTTGGAGACCCCTGGCCTACGTGCTCTTTCGGAATGTACAGGGCTTGAAAAATAAAACTCGTAGAAAAGCACATCCACACAGAACGCCTACTGTATGTTTACCATACTAGCTGTCCCAAAAAAATAGCACATTGCTTTATGTAAAAATGAGCAGTAGCTATCGGTCTCCATGCACACTGGGTGTTTTGATAACGCTGGTAACGTTAGCTGTGTAAAGTAATGTTAAAAATTTGAGGTTTTTTAAAGCGTTTTTGCAATAGCAATTGCGTTTTTTGTTTTTTTTTGTTTTATTTTTCTTCTGGAAAAAAAATTATTTTTGTTTGGTCAAAAAAAGTCCAGAAACACCGGTTTGCGGCAAAGCATTAGAGCGTTTTTACAGCTAAAAAACTCCTAGAAACCCACTAGTCCTGGGTTTTTTTCCAGCCAAAAAACGTCCCTGCCAAAAATGTGTGCATGGACACATAGGGTAACATGCTGGGAAGTTTAACTATAGGGAAAAAAAAATGACAAAAGCCAAAAACAGCTGTAAAAACATCCAGTGCACATGAGGACTTAACCACTAGAGAAAGTATTGTGGTTAAGTAGTGTAAGAGCCTGATCAAGGGTGTTCTATCAGTTTGTTGCATCAGTTTGTTGCAATTGCATTGACTTTAGCATAGGAATGCAAAACTTTCGTGAAGGTGGACAAATGCACGCCAGTAAGAGGTCAAATGCACCTGTCCAAATGTTGTTTCAGAAGAGTCTTGAACTGATGCAGTTGACACTGGTCCTTGGAGTGTTTACTAGTGGAGTATCCAACCAGTTTTGAGAGGGCAGTGTCTTTAGCATAGACAGAATGTCTTTGAAGCCAAGGGGTATTGTGTGTGCCCAGAAGATTGCAATGACCCTATCTTGTACAGCTTAAATACGTAATAAAAGAATGCCCCCCCCCCCCACCCCCTTTAAAATCACTTTGTTCTTCCTTTGCAGCCTAAATGAAAACACAGTTTTTGTTTTATCCAGCTATATTTACTTATAACATCCAAGTGAAAGATATAACGCCAACATGTCAGGAAAAAAAAAACAAACAATCACTGAGTTGGAAAAAGCATCACCACCCTCCCGTGTCAGTATTTTGTTGAACCAACTGTTGCTTTAATTACAGCCTTTAGTCTACTGGGATATGTCTCTACTAACTTTGCACATCTAGACTTTGCAATATTTGCCAACTCTTTTGCAGAACCGTTCAAGTTCAATTAAATTTGATGGCAACTATTTGTGGGTTGCAGTCTTCAAGTCATTCCACATATTTTCATTGGGGTTTAAGTCTGGGCTCTGACTAGGACATGCAAAGACATTCACCCTTTGCGCCTTCAACCACTGTGTGGTTGTGCTGTATGCTTTTGGGTCATTGTCATGTTGGACAGTAAACCTTCCCATTAACAATTTTCTGGCAGAGGGCAGCAAATTTCCTCAAGAATTTGGCAGTATTTTGCCCCATCCATTTTTCCTTCTATCCTGACAAGTGCTCCATTCCCTGCTGCAGAGAAACACCCCCATAACATATTACAACCTCCATGCTTTACTTTAGTAATGGTGTTATTTGGATTATGAGCTGTATTTGAAATAACGTTTAGGCCAAATTGTATTGGACATATAGGCCCTGATTTACTATTGTGTCTGGGCGCATTTCCGTGGGCGAACGTCTAATTTTTACGAACGACCGTCTACTTTTACCCTGCAAAGAGATTTACTATTGAGCAGCGTCAACAAGTAGACGCCCAATCGAATTTACTAACGAGACACACACCAGGAATCAGACTCAAAAAGCAGACTTGCTAAGAGGCACGTCTAACACCATGAAAAATCACTGCAGAAGCATGTTCACATTGAAATTTGCTTTCCAAAATATCAGGACTTCTCTTTAAACAATATCTGCCATTTCCAAAAAAATTTAAAATGTGTTAAAGTTTTTTTTTTAAGCAAGTCGATGCAGTGAAGAACTAGACGCTCGTGCAGTGTATTTGGCCGATATAAATGCGCATGTGCAGAACACATTTTAGACGTCCTCTCTGGGCGCTTGCTTTTTAGCCGCTGTTCAATAGTAAATCTCTGTGTGGAGTCCTCTGACAGCCGGCCCTCGGTCGCGTCTACTGTGTTTAACAAACAGCACTAGGCATATCTTTATGTATTCTAATTTGATTTCCTTAGTTCTAGTGATTCTATTTTTGTTTTTTATCCTTTATAATTATTTCTGTAATGATTTTACTTATTTGGAAGGTCTAGATAATTATTTTGACAGCTGAAAAAAAAAAAACAGCGTGGCGTCCCCCCTCTCATCCATACCAAGCCCTTCAGGTCTGGTATGGATATTAATGGGTAACTCCACGGCCAAATAAAAAAATAAAAAATAAAAAAACAGCGTGGAGTCCCCCCAAAATCCATACCAGACCCTTATCCGAGCATGTAGCCCGGCAGGTCAGGAAAGGAGAGGGGGACGAGCGAGCCCCATACCAGGCCACATGCCCTCAACATTGGGGGGGTGCTTTGGGGCAGGGGGGCTCCCCCCCCTTCCCATGGGGGCCTCCAGATCCCGGCCCCCTCCCCCTACGTGAATGAGTATGCGGTACATGGTCCCGCTACTACTTCACAAAAAAAGCAAGTGTAGTGTAAAAGACCACAGTACAGGGTCTTTGACAAGTCCTTTAATAAAACAAGGTCCCCCGAAGTAGATCCAACGTCAATCACAATGTCACGGCGACCCGAAAAAAGAAAAAAAAAAGAAAAACCATTCCGCACTCGACGAGGCTCGCCAGCCTTATGCAGCCAGTCTCCCTGACATTTCTTATATAGGTAAGGGGCAGGGACATCCGAGTGACCCCGCCCCATGTCACACGCTTGCTGTCCCCGGCTGGCCCTGCCCCTTACCTATATAAGAAATGTCAGACTGTCTCCTGCATAAAGCTGGATAGCCTCAGTGAAGAGACAGGGTGACAGTTCTTAAATAGGTAAGGGGCGGGGCCAGCCGGGGACATCATCCGAGTAACTCCGCCCCATTTCACATGCTTGATGGCCCCGCCCCTTACCTATTTAAGAGCTGTTAGCGAGACTGGCTGCATAAGGCTGGTGAGCCTCGTCGAGTGCGGAACGTTTTTCTTTTTTTTTTCTCTTTTCGGGTCGCCGTGACATCGTGATTGACATTGGATCTACTTCGGGGGACCTTGTTTTATTAAAGGACTTGTCAAAGACCCTGTACTGTGGTTTTTTACACTACACTTTTGCTTTTTTTGTGAAGTAGTAGCGGGACAATGTACCACATACTCATTCACGTGGGGGGGGGGGCCGGGATCTGGGGGCCCCCTTGTTAAAGGGGGCTTCCAGATTCTGATAAGCCCCCCGACCGCAGACCCCCACAACCACCGGCCAGGGTTGTGGGGAAGAGGCCCTTGTCCCCATCAACATGGGGACAAGGTGCTTTGGGGGGGCTGCATGCTCGGATAAGGGTCTGGTATGGATTTTAGGGGGAACCCCACGCTGTTTTTTTATTTAATTTCGGCGTGGAGTTACCCCTTAATGTCCATACCAGACCCGAAGGGCTTGGTATGGATGAGAGGAGGGACCCCACGCATTTTTTTTTTTTTTTTTTTTTTTATTATTATTATTAGTAATTCTGTCCCTGCAGAGCTATTATATTTGACATTAAAAAGTATAGAGGTTACAACATTGTATCAATTTGTATCCATTTAGGATATAGATGTATTTATATGGATACAATGTTGTAACCTCTATACTTTTTAATGTCAAATATAATAGCGCAGCTCTCTGCAGGGACAGAAGTAATTACTTCGCTATTATATTTGCCAGCCATAGACTGGCAAAAATCAGCCGATTTTTTTTTTTTTTTTTTTTTTTTTTTTTTTTTTTTTTTTTTTTTTTTTTTTTTTTCCACCGTTGGTAACGTGAGCCAATTGAACTGATTTTTTTTTTTTTTTTTAAACGGTTTTCGCCCCATCTATGGCCTGTGTTTTTCTTTTTCTTTTTTTTTTTTTTTTGAAGGTCACGGCTCATGCGCATATTTTCGGTAAAAGATCAGCCGATTTGCAGATCATTGCCGCGAAAATCGGCCAATTTTTATCCAAATTTACCAATTAAAAAAAAATGTGCCAAAATCCCAAAAAACGGCCGACCAATTAACCCACTAACAGCCAGAAAATCGGCCGATTTTATTTTTTTGGCAGAAAAATCGGCCAATTTTAGACCCATCTAAAGTAAGCCATAGATGGATCTAAAATTGGCCTATTTTTCAGCCGAAAAAAAAAAAATCTGCCGATTTTCGGGTCATTAGTGGGTTAATTGGTCGGCCGTTTTTTGGGGATTTTGGCACATTTTTTTTATCGGTAAATTTTGGCAAAAAAATTGTCCTATTTTGCCGATCATTGCCGCGAAAATTGTCCGGCAAAATTGGCTGCTTTTTTTCCAAATTTACCGATAAACAAAATGTGCCAAAATCCCGAAAAACGGCCGACCAATTATCCCACTAACGGAAGAGGCTCTTGTCCCCATCAACATGGGGACAAGGTGCTTTGGGGGGGGGAGTCACCCTGCCTAAAAGCACCCATGTTGAGGGAATGTGGCCTGGTATGGTTCAGGAGGGGGGGGGACGCTCGCTCATCTCCCCCCCCCCTCCTGACCTGCCAGGCTACATGCTCGGATAAGGGTCTGGTATGGATTTTGGGGGGAACCCCACGCTGTTTTTTTATTTAATTTCGGCGTGGAGTTACCCCTTAATATCCATACCAGACCCGAAGGGTCTTACATTCAACTGTCAGTGGGGAACTCCGCCGACAGCTGAAACATGATAAAATAACTCATGCGGGATTTTAGTAGCGACAACCATGTGTTAATGTTTCAGCTGTCAGCGGGGTTCCCCACTGACAGCTGAATGTAAAATAATTCCCATAAATTAAATAAATAATAAAAAAAACTGCGTGGTGACCCCCCCTCCCATTCATACTAAGCCCTTTCGGATCTGATATGGATTAAGGGGTAACTCCACGCCAAAATTATTCTGATAAGCCCCCCTGCCCCAAAGCACCCCCCCATGTTGAGGGCATGTGGCCTGGTATGGTTCAGGTAGGGGGGGGTGCTTGCTCGCCCCCCCCCCCTTCCTGACCTGCCAGGCTGCATGCTCGGATAAGGATCTGGTGTGGATGGGAGGGGGGATCCCACGCCATTTTTTTTTATTTATTATGGTGCTGGTTTTTAAATGTAATTCTCCTTTTTTTTTTTTTTTTTTTTTTTTTTTTTTCTCCTTCACTATAGCTCAGAAATTCAGTTGTCACTTCCCTCAGCTAAAAGAGAAAGTTTTCTTGGAATTTATATCCCTAAAGGAAACAATGTTTTCTTTGAGTTTATTAAAAGATACAAAGTTTTTGTAATTTCGGGGAAAGTGACTTCTAAGCTTGTGAACTATAGTAAAGGAAAAAAAAAAAGGCTGGCATTTGCATTTGAAAATCGGCGCCGACATACACTTTGTATTGCGAAAAAAAATTAACAATTATGTAAACCGAGGCATTATTTTCAATGGATTTTAATTTGTAAACCAAAAATTCCGTTAACCAAGGTGTTGGTAAACCGAGGTACGCCTGTATTAGTATTGCAATCCTTTGTATTGGGATACATAGAACCAACATACATCTGAATTGGTAACATAGCACAACATTTGTGTCACATTGGAGATATCTGGCTAGTTACACTGACCTTGCCCAGGGACCTAGGATTGATTCACACCACAGAAATACAGGCAGGATTAGTGTTCAACAGCTCCGTGGATTAGTGGTTAGCACTGCTGCCTCACAACGCTAGAGTTGTTGGTTTGAATCCCAACCACAGCAATGAATTTGGATGATCTACATGTGACTATCCTAACATATGTGCTGGTGGCAGCATCTTTGCTTTCTGTTTAAATGATCCCTAGAATGTGAATTAGAATGAGGCCTTGTCTGTTCAAACACCTTTAAAGTTGTACCTTATGTGAATGTCAAACGATGGGATGAGATAAGGGCCTGGACTAATGATTGATTTAATAATGTTGGTTTGCACTCCACCCCCTTTTGGGAAAGTTTGTCAAACCATGAGAAGAGTGAGCGAGAGAGAAGAGGATTAAAAAAAAATTAATAAAATAATGGCATGGAGTTCCCCCCCAATCCATAACAGACCCTTATCCGAGCATGCAGATATCGCATGCCTTCAAAGATTTATTTCCTTTGTTGAATTGCCTGCTTGGTTCACACTAGATGCAATTTAAAATTGTGCTTTTGTTTCACCATATTTTCTGTAGATTTACCAATGAGTTATTGAATTTTCAATTGTGTTTTTCACTGCGGTTTCTACTGTAGTCTATATATGAAATCGCTACAAAATGCTGGAAAAGGTAGACAAGAACGACGTTTGAAATTTGTGCTGCAGCAAATCGCTTCTGTTAAGACACTCGCATCCACATTCATTAGATCCGATATCAGGTACAATTTCAATTCCCAAATCGCACCTGAAATCGTGCACCCTGGATGCGACTTGGCATGCGATTTGCATGACATGCGACTTGCAAATCGTATGCCAAGTCGCACCCTATTGTCTGCTATTAGAGCAGTCACATGGGTGTGTTTCCGACACTGATTTCTAAAGTAGTACATGTACTACTTTTGTGGTGATTTGCATAGATATCTGTGTCAGATTTATTGCAAATCGCAAGGAAATCGGCATCTTCACTGTACGTTGCACAATTTCTAAATCGGCTTTGATGTGACCGCGGTGTAAGGCTTTTTTATGTTTGATTTCCTGAGTGTTTTTCCGATTTATGGGAAATGCCGCATACTAGCAAAAGTGAATTGACATTTTCAGTATTGCATGTGAGATGTGGTCATGTGACTGCCTTAACTCATGCGATAATCTGGAGTGAATTGTGCCCATAGGGCCAAGAAATATTGCCAATAGGGTTCCCTTTTACATCCCCGTTCAATGTTCTGTTGTATGCTGCACAGGTACACTTCACTGTGGCTTTCTTTCTGACTCTGATTTGTGGGGCCTGTATACCAAGGGTTAACACAGGTGGGAAGAGAATTAATCAGGTGCAAACACTTTCTCTGACCAAATGAATGACAGTGGTGGGTGTGGCCTTCCTTATATAAAGAGATGCAGTAGTGGCTGATTTTTGCCTTGCACAGGCGCATTATTTCTGCAAGTCCTTGTCTGTGGTGGTTTGGGGAGGAAGAGATATTGTGGTGAATTGCCCCAGGCCACACTCATGCTGTGTTTTGATGTGGGCTGTAAATGTTTTGCATGTTCTTCCTTCTAAGGTGTGTTATTGTACAATGATTGTGTGTTTATTATCTTTGCATTGTAATCCTAACACATGTCAATTGCTCTGCTCTTCCAAGTTTGCTTTATTTAGAATGAAATGCAGTTTTCAGACAAACATGATGAGAAATGTATGTGTGGGGGATTTGGGGAGGTGGGAGGTGTTATTTTGGCACATATGCATTTTTATATTGAGTTCTGCAGCTTGTTTTGTGGATAAGCCTAAGTGATTCCTATTAACCATTTCCTGCTGTAACCTGTGAAAGCACAGTTTGTTAGAAGTATAGTCTTTTAGATTGTAAGCTCTTATGAGCAAGACTGTTCTATTTTAGCAACATCAATCCTGGTTTGTTTGGGTTTTTTTTTGTTTTTTTCACCAAGATATTGAATGTACCTACTTGTTGTTGCTGTCCAAATAAATGTGGAATGTGTATTTGATCAATAAACATTTGGACTATGTATTTTTGGGGGATTATTTGTTCTAGTTGAATGTAGCACAGTAGCTAAATGGTTCCACCTGGCAGTACTAGGGTCGTTGGTTCAAATCCCAACCATGGCACCTCCTGCCTGGTTTTTGCATGTTCTCCCTGTGTCTGTGTTTCCTCCAGGTACTCTGGTTTCCTCCCACACTCTAAACACATGCTGGTAGGTTAATTGGATCCTGTCAAAATTGTCCCTAGTATATGTATGAATGTAAGTTAGGGCCCTTAGTACGCCCCTTGAGGTTTAGGGACTGATGTGAATTTACCACATATATATCTAAAGCGCTGTGTAGATTGACAGCGCTATATAAGTATCTGAAATGTACTAGCACCCCTAACACTTATTTTTGTTAGCTATATAATATGCCCAAATCTTCCTTGTTTGCGCACATGTGCAAGTATGTCCAAACTTACAAACCAAAAGCCCCCTATTGCACCAAGACCATGTTATGTACCAATGAATAGGTCGTGTTCAATGTCCAGCTAGCTATTCTTTTTCTACAATCCTATTAACAATAATAAATTGGACCCCAATTTGTTGACTTTGGGAACTGCAAACATATATTTGCGAATGTTATATACACAATGGAGCCGCATGTAAAATTGCTATGGTGCACAAATAAACGCCAAGACGGCTGTTGGAGGCGCTAGAGCAGCTGTCATACCGGAAATACGTCATGATGTTGGCGGAAGGACGTTTGCACACACCCGGAAGTGGTAGTGGGGAGTGTTAGTGGATGGGAGTGTAGTTAGGAGAGTTTAGTGGTAATTTGCAAGTCTATTTTTTAGTTTTGTGAATTGTTCTTTTGTGGAATTCCAGACCAGAGATCTGGTTGTTCTCCACTAAGGAGCTGATCCTCATTTGCCGGGGAAACATTACTAATAATTGTATTTTCAGTTGAAAACATGTCCAATTCCTAGATCCATTGAGGTACATAGCAGAGGTTCAAGGTTCTTCCTAACTATACAGGTGGCACAGACACAAGCATACACCCAGGACCACTGTTAGATATCATGGGGCCCTATACAGCATACCTGACAGCCCCCCACCGCCAGAGAAAATATCCAAATTATATTTATGGTAAAAATACACTAAAAACATTATTAATTGACATCCCAACCATGTTCCTGTGAAATCTAAATGATAAAACTGTACTGAGTTCATAAATAAAGCTGTGTGTGTAATTGAGGTCTTGGGGCTCATTCACATGGGTGCTGTGGCCTGTAGAGTGGGAATCAGTGGTATGTTTTTGTGGCTATCGCCGTTTGCAGGCAACCTATGTTACACAATGGAAATGCTGCAGGTCATAATTTGACAAGCATATGGGTGCAGGTGTACAGCCCTGATCAGACAGTGAGCATTGAGGGCCACTTCCCCACGCCTTCACACCTGTCAGATGACAACCTGTGTTCATACAGCTGCTGTGTCCCCATAGTGTAACAGGTGGCTCCAGCCACATGAATAACCCACTCATTCATGCTGTACAGGCCAGAGGACCTGTGTGAATGGGCATTTTTTACTTTTTTTTCCTCAGCTCATTAATTTCAATGGGCTGCCTAATGTGTGGGAACATGCAAAAATACTGCAGGCATGTTATTGTAAAAGTGTGTTGCACCTAACCGCACAGTAGTGTGGTACCATGCGTTTTGGTGGCTGTGAATGCATGCATGTGTTTACTAGACATGTGGAGTGCAATTAAGTTTTCATCATGGTACCTGCGCACATCTGCAGAGGGCATTGCATTTCTTTGCTTTGCTGGATAATGCGTGCTCTTGCATGCATTTCTGCACCACAAATGGTGTGAACAAGTCCTAAGGGCCAGTTCACACTATAGAAACAGTCTAGATGTGTTTTTGCATGCACTTTTTTGATGCATGTTTAGCGTGTTCCAGAGCATTTTGGATGCATTTTTGATGTGTTCCAGTGCATTTTGGATGTATTTTTGGTGTGTTTCAGTGCAGTTTGGGTGCCTTTTTGATGTGTTCCAGTGCCTTTTTTTTATGCATTCTAGTTAATTTTTTTGCCCCTCTTTTTCTAAAATTTAATTAGGGACATGTGCATTCCAGGGCGTTTTACCGCGGTCCAGTACAGTTCTATGCATAAACAATGCAGCCTGTTTGACCTTTTTGGCAGCACCTGCAACACACTGGAACTGCAAGCACTGATGTGAACTATGACATTGACAACCATATAACCTTCTTTCTGTGCGTTTTGGATGCAAAAAAAGCAACTGAAACACATATAGTGTGAACTGGCCCTAAAAGGTTATTATAGATCAGTGAACGGGACTGACCAGGAATTGTGAATTCAATCAGACTAGTGGTGAGATACAATCATGAATCGTATAATAATGCGAGATCTGAGCTGCAGGTGATAGGAAATGAGACACATTAACAAGATCAATAAATGAATAGTTAAATAAAAAGAGTGAGGCGGGGATACATAGATTGGCAGATGGAACAGGTGATGACGGGGGGTGGGGGAGGGGGTCAAGTTGTATAAGGAGAGAGGTTTAAGAGCTCTTTCACACTTTATTTCTAACTCTTGCCAAAGCCCCTATAGCATTTGACAGGTGTTTGGGAAGCGTTTTTTACGCTCCTCAAATGCTCCCCAAACGCCCTATGTGCGGTTTTGAGACCTGTGATAAGCATTTACCAAGCGTTAAAACTGCACCACAAATGCCTGTAATGAAGTTAAATGGTATTGACGCTCCAAAAATGCCTCGCAACCACACCGCAAACATCTGCCAGGCATTTGAGGAGCGGCACCATAGACTTGAATGGGAGGCTTCAACTCCTCCTGACTCGACGTGAGGCGCCAGTTTTGCAGTGATGCAATTCTAACGCTTCAGTGTGAACAGCACTGCGTGCTGCCATGTGCAGAATTTTCATAGGCGTTTGAGAAGCGTAAAAAACGCTTCCCAAATGCCTGTCTGATGCCTGCTGACAAAGCTAGTGTGAACGCAGCCTTAGAGAAAATAAAGTTGTAATGAAATATAAACAGAAGGAAAATTGAAAAATTCAAACTTGTCAGAAGAACAGGACGCAGGTAAGATTCAATCCCTTTCCACTTTCTAGTCAGTAGCCAAAATCTTAATTGATCTATATTCCTGGCACTAACAGAACCCTGGAAATTGATCTCCATATTTTGGGCATTCACAAATGTCAAGGAGCTTACAATCTAATGCAGGTCATAGATGGGTAAAAAATCAGCCAATTTTTGCACAGTTAGTGGGTAAATTGGTCGGCCGTTTAATCGGGGTTTTGGCACATTTTTTTTTTTCTATTGGTGAAGTTGGGAAGAAGAATTCCAGTCCGCTATTATATTTTACATGAAAAGTCTTGCGGTTGCAACAATGTATCTATTTGTATCCGAATAAAACCATCTGTATCTGAAATGGATACAATGTTGCAACCTCAATACTTTTCATGTAAAATATAATAGCAGTGTTCTCTGCAAGGGACAGAAGTAAAAATGCTGGCCGTAGACGGGACGAAAATCAGACAATTTTTTTTGCTGTTGGTGGGAACGTCGGCCGATTGACCGATGTTTTGTTTTTTTTACATATACTGGGCCCAATTAACCTAACAGCATGTCTTTGGAGTGTTGGCAGAAACACATCGGTGCAGAGAAAGTATGCAAACTGAGATGCAGCCATGACTGGGATTAGAACTCATGACCCACGTGCTGTAAGTTCTGAGTTCTAACCACTAAGCCACTGTAGGAGACGGAGTTTGAGCTGCAATGAAGAATAGTTATATTGTTTAAAAATAATGATTAAGCGAGCGCTGGTCAAATTATATAGACTACTAAAATGGTATTACACAAGATAAATATAGGTATAGATATGAAGGTAGCAGCTAGCACTCAGGGTATTGGCAACAGTCCCAGAATAGAAATATGTTAAAATAATAGTGCAGTGCTATAAATGCATGTTATCAATCAACGCATGTAAAATCCAAAAAGTGCAATTGTTTATTTTAGGTACTTTTACAGTGCTGTCAATTTATGCAGTGCTTTACACATATATTGTACATTCACATCTGTCCCTGACCCTCAAGGGGTGTACAATCTCTAAGGTCCCTAACTCACTTTCATACACTAGGGCCAATTTGGACAGGAATCAATACACCTACCAGCATGTCTTTGGAGTGTGGGAGGAAACTGGAGTACTCGGAGGAAACCCACGCAAGCACAGGGAGAACATGCAAACTCCATGCAGGAGATGCCATGGTCAGAAATCGAACCCATGACCCATTTACTGCAAGGCGGATGTGCTAACCATTAAGCCACTGTGCTGCCCATTAATGATGATGTAAACTGGTAAAAAAAAGTTCATATAATCATTCCTGAATAATGGAATGTCCTTCGTGTCAGAGTACCAACTCAGAGTGCCTATGAATGGCACATGTGGTTTATCCATGACGAACAGTAGTGCATGAACCCGTGAAAGGTAAACCACCCTTGGGACGTGTGTATTACACTATTAAGCACCTTTTATGGCTCCTGTGGCTGAGCTAATTCCTCCCCTTACCATTTTGGCACCCACCCTGATGGATGGATGGAGCTGGATGACTAACCCATAGCTGCCAGCATACCACTGCACCCCCAGATGTGTGATGTGTATAACCCATGCGCATTATTATCTTAACATAGAATAGTTACATGATTAAAGAGAAGGAAGCTATATCATTATATTGAGAACTTAGAACTAGACGTTCCAAATTATTTGAGATATAAGTGTGAAAATGTTTAACATTTGAAAATAGAATGTATGACATTCATTAGTAAATGCATTTGTTGTCTGATCATTTTGGAGAAACAGCAAAAAAAAAAAAAAATTATAATATAGGTGTAGTTTTTATGTTACATTCTTAAGTATTCTCTTATGCAAACAGGAAACCGCCAAAGCCCGCGCTTGTGCACCATCTAGCAAACATATCCGGTATTGCACCTAAAAATGTGCCAGACGCGATTACACATTTACTAATAGTAAAGTAGACGTTCGTCAATTGAGATTGCTAGACGCCTCTCAGAAGACTGACAGGTCTTGATTGATTTACTTGAGTCTGCCTGAATGTTCAGAGTATGCTGGTAGACTCAAGTCTTAGTAAATCAGGGCCATAGTGTTTAGGCCAAATAATTAAGTTTTAGTGTCATCTGACCTGAACACCTTTTTCCATCTGGCCTCAGAATCTTCAAGTTGGTTTTGGCAAAGCTCAGTCATGACTGAATGTGGCCTTTCTTGAGGATTGGCTTTTTTCTTGCAACCCTCCCATACAAACCACATTTGTGGAGAATGTGTGATATTGTCACATGCACACAGTGACCAGTCTTTGTCATAAATTCCTGCAACTTCAGAGTTGCTGTAGACCTCTTGGTAGCCTCTGACCAATTTCCTCCTGGCTCTTTCATCCAGTTTAAAGCGCGGTCCTTATCCAGGGAGGGTCTGTGTTTTACCAAATACCTTCCACTTCTTAATAATAGACTTCACTTGTAGGCATTGATAAAGCCTTTGCTTTATCCTGGTGATCGTTTGACAGTGCCTTGCTACCCATAGTTGATTGCTTCAGTTGCACTATCAGGGACTGCTCCAGGAAAGCTCTATTCATGTTGAGCTAATCAAAATGATCACAGTTGAAAGTCAAATGGCTTTGTGTGCAATTGAGAAGGTGATTAGCTACACCTGATTGAGTTTACAAGTAATTTTTTGGAGGGGAGTGATCCTTTTTCCTACTTAGGCTGGCCATACATTATACAATTATCTGCAGATTTTTGGTTTAGATTTACCAAAAACCATATAATAGGAGGACAAACCTAAACAACACTTTCAGTTGTATCCAATTAGGCAGGCCCTTGCACTACATAGTTGAAGGTAAATCTAAAGGAAATTGGGCAGAAAATCTGCAGATAATTGTATAATGTATGGCCAGCCTTAGTGACTCTGTTTCTGAACCTTTTTGTTAGATCGTTCACTTGGATGTTACAAGTTGCACTAACTTGCAGCTGTGAATACAGCTGGATCAAACTAAAACTGTGTCTGTCTTCATTTCAGGCTGCAAAGCGACAAAATGTGATTTATTTAATTTTTTTTCAAATGTGGGATAATTTTTTTTTTTTCCTTTCTATACCCACTGTAGCTGTTAAAATGTAGAAAGGTGGAACATGTAGCCCAGCCAAAGTCTTCACTATAAATTAATAGCACAATTAAAGGAAACCCTTAACGTTTGAACAAATGTAATGATAGTACAAAATAATTTTAAAGCATGATCTAAAATGCATACTGAACGTGGTTTTTTTTGTTTTTTGTTTTTTTTAAATTGCTGTATCCGTGTCCCATTGCAGAGATTTCACTTCCTGTCCCATAGCCAAACAGGAAGCATGAGGAAATCTCTTCATATTGAAATGTCCCCATGGAAAGATGTCCCCTATATTACTTTTCTGGGGACAACCCAAAATTTTGTGATTGTTCACTTTCACTAATATTGGTAAAATGTGTGTGTGTGTGTGTGTGTGTGTGTGTGTGTGTGTGTGTGTGTGTGTAAAAAAAAAAAACCACATATATTTACTGTATATACCTTGGTACCAAATGTTTTCATTACTTCTGTTTTATAGTTTTCTCCTAGTTCTGTTGGTACATTATCTGTTTTTTTGCATATAAATGTATGTTTTCCCTCCTTAATGTGTCTTTTTACAGGGAGATACTTTGATGAAATTAGTCAGGACACAGGCAAGTACTGTTTCGGTGTTGAAGACACATTAAAAGCTTTGGAAATGGGAGCTGTAGAAATTCTGATAGTTTATGAAAACTTGGATATTATGAGATACGTCTTGAGATGTAATGGTTCTGAAGGTAGGTTTTGCACTTACTAATCATCTCTAGTGTACTCAAAAATATGTTTGTATTCTTGAATATAAGATGGTGTTTATTTTTTCCTTTAGAGGAGAAAGTCCTCTATTTAACACCGGAGCAAGAAAAGGATAAATCACACTTCACTGACAAAGAGGTATGTGTATTAAAATATAAATTTACTGTAGTTTACTAACCGTATTTTCTGAAGTTTCTTTGGTACTTTAATGCATAGCTTAGGGCACTGAAAATGCGGGAGAAATTGATGGGCAGGGTTGTCATGAATTTGTGACCTGGCTAAAACATTCAGCTTTATAATTTTATATATAACCCTGCCTCTTGTTGCTGAACATTTCAGAATCCCCTAAATCTTAATCTGAAAGGTATGGTGTTTTATTTTCACATTGGGAGACTCAGGAATTCAGATACTGTCAGACGTACTGATGCCTACAGGAGAATTGGACATTGGCCAAAAAAATTGTAGGCCAGCCTAAAATATATCCTCTCAACCAGTCTGCCTCAGTTTTCTGAAAGTGTCCTAGGAGAAAAAAAAAAGGCAATTCTAAGAAAAAAGCCTAACCATTTGTTTTGATATTTACCAGAATAAAGAGTAATCAAGCACTCCATACAACACAGCGTGCCACACAAATGTGCACAGATTCTATAGTGATTAAATTCACCTTGCTTGAATATTGATATATCAAAATAAATTCTTTGTCAAATTTCCACAGTAAAGTGACAAAACAAATATTTGAAGTCCAATTCAATCTCCACATTTCTAAAATCTGCCCAATGTCACAATAAGTGCCCAGACACAAGATTAATAAATGCACAGTTCTTTTTTTCAATGTGATATCCACCCAAAAAGTGTTCATGTCAGTCTTCTCAAAATAAGCCGTGCAGTTCCTGTTCACATATTTGTGGTTTGGATGCAGTTTGAACCGCATCCAATCCACATGACATGTGAAATAACATTGCTTCCTATGGTGCCTATCCACATATGTCCGGTGCACTGGCAGCGCGTATTCAGTGCGGGTTGAAAGAGCCATGTATGATTTCTGAGCAGTGCAGTCCGGTTCTGGTGCGGATTGCAGGCTATTGACTTCTATGGGAAAGGTTTCTAAACCACACGTCATCAGTTGTGAACAGGATAAAATCCTGCTCTGACCTGCTGAACAACTACTGTATCAATTAGCTGTGAAACTGACACTGGGCAGATTGATTTTAGAAGTGTGGTAATTGAATTGGACTTTGCATATTTTGTTTTGTCAGTTTTGCTGTGGAAATTAATTGATATAAGGAATTTTTGATATATTGAGATTCAAGTAAGGTAAATTTAGTCACTATAGTATCTGCACCTTTGTGTGGAGCGCTGTATTGTATTGGGAGTGGTTGATTTACTCTTCTGGTACATGTTATGAAGGGGTGTTTAAAATTGTGTCTGTGTCAAAATATATGTGCCTAACTGTATATACTAATTCCCCAATATGCTGCTATATTAGTTTTTTTTCAGGTATTAACCAAAACATATTCAAGCTATAGTTATAATGGATATGGGCTCAATGCACACTCTCAGGTTTAAGTTGAGGGTATGTACATTCGAATTGGAGGAAGGGTTTAGGAATTACAGCTCTTAAGAGTAGCTATCCCCCCTTTTTCAAGGGACCAAAAGTAATTGGACATTTGAACATAATCATAAATAAAATGTTAATTTTTTTAATATTTTGTTGAGAATCCTTTACTGCCTGAAGTCTGGAACCCATGGACATTACCAAAGACTGGGTTTCCTCCTTTCTGATGCTTTGCCAGGCTCTAACTGCAGCTGTCTTCAGTTCTTTGTGGGTCTTTCTGCCTTTTTAGTTTTGCCTTCAGCAAGTGAGATGCATGCTCAATTGGGTTGAGATCAGGTGATTGACTCGGCCATTGCAGAATATTTCACTTTTCCTTCAAAAGCTCCTGGGTTGCTTTTGCAGTGTGTTTTGGATCATTGTCCATCTGTACTGTGAAGCGCCATCCAATCAACTTTGCTGCGTTTGGCTGAATCTGGGCTGACAGTATATCTCAAACACTGCAGAATTCATCCGGCTGCTTCTGTCTTCTGTTACATCATCAATAAACACCAATGACCCAGTGCCACTGGAAGCAATGCATGCCCATGCCATCACACTGCCTCCACCATGTTTTACGGATGACTGTGTGCTTTTGGATCATGAGCTGTGCCAAGCCTTCTCCACACATTTTTTTTTTTTTTCTTCCCGTCATCTGGTACAGATTAATGTTTGTTTCATCCATCCAAAGAATGCTTTTCAAGAACTGGTCTGGCTTTTTTAGATGTTTTTTTGTCAAAGTCTAATCTGGCTTTTCTATTCTTCATGCTTATACAGTGAAGGAAATAAGTATTTGATCCCCTGCTGATTTTGAATGTTTGCCCACTCACAAAGAAATGATCAGTCTAAAAATCGAATGGTAGTTGTATTGTAACACAGAGACAGAATAATCCTAATTAAAAGGTATGCGCTAATAACAAACTTATACAAAGGTGTATATCATCATCCAAAAAAACATTTAGTGTTTTAAATAATTATAGTGTCCAAAAAATATATATATCTTCAGTGACTTGAACCAATTGTGAAAAATCCACCACCAAAGGAGATTAAATGAACTCACCAGAGCTAATGGCTGGTCAGATTATAAACCAGCAACAGCGCTTGTGCTCTGGGAGCAATGAACCCGATGTCCAAATAGATATGGTGATGTTTCAGACACTTCCGGATAATAATTATCACAGACAAACAACTTTGCAGCCCAAGCTCTTATGATGAACTTCTCCACTTTCTCATACCTCCATGAGAGCATGCAGTACACTCAGGGACAAAAAAGAGAACATAATGGTGCAATATGTTTTTTTTTCCATTTATCTCTTTAATAAAAAAGGTACAAGGAAACTCACAAACAAGGTGTCCAACAGACACCAGCTTCAATCGCAAAAAAAGGTGAGATACAATTACCGCTCACCGCAAAAAAAGGTGAGATACAGTTACCGCTCACCGCGGTAATTTATGTCTGGACACTATAATTATTTATTTAAAACACTAAATTTTTTTTGCATGATATACACCTTTGTATAAGTTTGTTATTAGCGCATACCTTTTAATTAGGATTATTGTTGCCAAAATTTATTTTGGGTGGGATATGCTGCTGACACTTTGGTGTTTTTTGTAAATGGCGCTTTTTTCTTTTTTAATTTGGTACAGAGACAGAATAGCAGAAAAAAAATCGAGATATGCATGTCTAACAAATTATGCACTGATTTTGCATGTTCATGAGGGAAATAATTATTTGATCCCCTATCATTCAGCGGGATTTCTGGCTACCAGGTCTTTCATACAGGTAACAAGCTGAGATTAGAATCAGTCTCTTAAAGGGAGTGCTGCTAATCTCATTTTGTTACCTGTCTAAAACACACCTGTCCACAGGAGCTATCAAACAATCAGATTCCAAACTCTCCACTATGGCAAAGACCTGTCCAAGGATGTCTGGGACAAGATTGTAGACCTACACAAGCCTGGACTGGGCTTCAAAACTCTCCCCAAGCAGCTTGGTGAGAAGGTGACAACAGTTGGTGCAATCATTCGCAAATGGAAGAAACCCAAAACAACTGTCAGTCTCCCTAGGTCTGATGCACCATGCAAGATCTCACCTCATGGAGTGTCAATGATCATGAGAAGAGTGAGGAATCATCCTAGAACTACTCGTGAGGATCTTGTGAATGATCTCCAGGCAGCTGGGACCACAGTCACCAAGAAAACAATTGGTTACACACTACGCCCACAAGGATTGAAATCCTGCAGTTCCGCAAGGTCCCTCTTCTCAAGAAAGCACATGTCCAGCCCTGTCTGAAGTTTGCCATTGAACGTCTGAATGATGCAGAGGAGGACTGGTTGAAAGTGTTGTGGTCAGATGAGACCAAAATCAGGCTCTTTGGCATCAACTCAACTCTGTGTTTGGAGAAGCAGGAATGCTGCCTATGACCCCAAGAACACCATCCCAATTGTCAAACATGGTGGTGGAAACATTCTTCTTTGGGAGTGTTTTTCTGCTAAGGGGACAGGACAACTGCACTGCATCAAAAGGACGATGAACGGGGAGATGTACCGCCAAATCTTGGGTGACAACCTTCTTCCCTCAGCCAGGGCATTGAAAATGGGTCGTGGATGGGTGCTCCAACATGACAATGACCCAAAACACACGGCCAAGGCAACAAAGGAGTGGCTCAAGAAGAAGCACATTAAGGTCCTGGAGTGGTCTAGCCAGTCTCCAGACCTTAATCCGATTGAAAATCTGGAGGGAGCTGAAAGTTCGAGTTGCCAAACGTCAGCCACCAAACCTTAAGGACTTGGAGAGGATCTGCCAAGAGGAGTTGGCCAAAATCCCTCTTGTGATGCGTGCAAACTTGGTGGCCAACTGCAAGAAACGTCTGACCTCTGTGATTGCCAACAAGGGATTTGCCACCAAGTACGAAGTCATGTTTTGTGAAGGGGATCAAATACTTATTTCCCTCATGAACATGCAAATCGGTGTATAATTTGTTAGACATGCATTTCTTTTGAATTTTTTGTTGCTCTTCTGTCTGTGTTTACAATACACCAACCATTTGATTTTTAGACTGATCATTTCTTTGTGAGTGGACAAACTTTCAAAATCAGCATGGGATCAAATACTTATTTCCTTCACTGTAAATGGTCTGCACCTTTATGGTGAACCCTCTGTATTTGATCTCTATTTGATCTCGTGAAGTCTTCTTTTGATTGTAGACTTTGACAATGATACACCCATCTCCTGGAGAGTGTCCTTCACTTCCTGTATGTTGTGACTGGGTTTTTCTTTACCATAGAGAGGATCCTACAATCATCCACCACTGATGTCTTCCATGCTTTTTTATGTTGCTGAGGTCACAGCAAGTGCGTTTTTTCCTCAGAATGTACCAAACTGTTGATTTGGCCACTCCTAATGTTGCTGCTATGTCTGATGGATTTGTTTCATTTTTGAAGCCTTACAATGGCCTGTTTCACTTGCATGGACAGCTCCTTTGAACGCATGATGTAGGTTCACAGTAATAGATTCCAAATGCAAATACCACACTTAGAATCAACTCCAGTCCTTTTACCAGCTTAATTGATGAAATAACGAAGGAGTAACCCACACCTGGCCATGAAACCGCTTTTGATTCAATTGTCCAATTACTTTTAGTCCATTGATAAAAGGGGGATAGCTACTTTTTAAGAGCTGTAATTCCTAAACCCTTCCTCCAATTTGTATGTACATACACTCAAATTAAACCTGAGAGTGTGCACTTTCAGCCCAAATCCATTACAAAACTATAGCTTGAATATGCTTTGGTCAATACCTGAAAAAACTAAAGTTGTGCCTGTGTCCAAATATATATGGACCTAACTGTATTTGCAAATTTTTTTTTTTTTTTAGGTAAGCGCAGTGTGGGATTTGTCATATTATGGTGTTTTTTTTTTGGGGGGGGGGGTGGTTTCTAGCCTTGTTTTTCAGATTTTTTTTTTTTTTTTCTTCCCCCTATTGACTTCGTTCTCTACAGCTATCAGCTTTTTTCTACCTGACTTTAGAGTGATGTACCCCAGCCCATCTTGGAATGTAACCTTAAGGCAATCAGTTTGATCGTGGTCCTTCCAGACATTTCATACTGATAAGTTAGTCCCAGAGCGCTTTCTAGGTCCACAGCCATGGTATTGCCTAAGCACTTGCCAAGTCTGAGGACTCCCTGTTAAGTAGGCTTAGTCTGTACAGTGAAAGTTACTTCATTATTCGCAATGGGTCCATTTTTTAAATTTCCCTCTACTTCCAGATTTACTGTGAAAAGTGTTAAAGCTGATAAAACACCAGCAGGTGCTATCACTGTCCATCCTAAGGCATCTAAACAGGTCTAGGGCACCATCTGACAGATTGAGCACCAAAATTCTCTCTGAAGAGAGAGCCTGCATTTGTGAAGCATTGAAGTCTCCTGCCATATCACAATTACAAGGCTCTTCTGTGTGACCTCCTTTTGGGCCATACTGCATTTGTGTGCCATTTTATAGAGCATGTGTGGGTCTCAGTCTTTCCACTATTTTCTCAGTTGCACCACCACCAAAATCAAACGTTTGCCTCCTCTGCATGCTGCCTTACAGTGACAAGGTTACAGCTGGCATTAATCCTTCCTACTCCAGTGTTTGAGTACCCAGTGTAAGATATCCCTTACTTGCATATTTAATATGGTGGAACATAAGCTCAAGAGCAGCAGTCCTACAGGCCTTTCCTGTTTTCGATTCACTAACAGATCCAGGGTGGCTTGCAGTGTACCTTCAAAAAATGCACTCCTTCAGCAATAAGTGCCTGGTGTAGGATATCCCTCACTTGTATTCTTAGTCTGGTGGAACATAAGCTTAATGGCAGCCATCCCACAGGCCTTGCCCACTTTCAATCCACTAACATATCTGGGGTGCTGTACAGCGTACCGCCAAAAGGTCCCAACATAGCCTGGTTCACTGTCCCTTGATTGAGCCCACACACTTCTCAGGTCTTTTTTTTTTTTTGTTTAATTCTGCCCTTTAGCTTCAAACCTGTGTGTTAGCCAGGAAGGAATCCTCTGCAATTTTTATATTTGCGTTTATGGGGAACATTTTCCCCATATTAGTTAGTAAAAGCAGACACCCATGTGCCATCCAGAGTCCATATCTAATTTCTGTGTGACAGCAGCTTCACGGGATGGAGTTTGAGCTCTGCAGTCTCTTTTGCAGCAGTTGTTTTCTCTTTCCGGGTCACAATCCTGTCCTTTTTGTCTTTCAGTCAATTGACCATGTCGACCGTGCTTATGCTTATCAGACTGTTTTCCTGGAAACTTTATCTGCCGTCATAACCTTTTGATACTGTACCTAAAGACAAAAAAATTGGCAACGTCAGTAACAGAGGCACCAGCTAAGTGGGCACCAACAGTTTGCCCTCTTTGAAGCTCAGTAAGCTCTGACTTCGTAGTTCTAGCAGTGCACGCAGTGAATGACAAAACTGAGTCTTCCCACCTGTTGGCTAGGTATCTCATCACACAACAGAAGCAAAAGAATGTTAACATCACTTCCGCTTTTGAAGCAAAACATATCGTCAATGTCACACCTGCAAATCATGTAGTGTGTTTTTCTTTTTCTTTTTTTTGGTCTAAACTTGTACGTAATATATGCAGTAGGTCAGTGGTACATGAGATGATGTATATATGTATACGAATACACTAGCATTGTAGCAGATAAAGTTTTTCATCAGATTTTTATACTTTGTCTGAAGATCAGCTTTAACATTTCCTAATAACCTATTGATAAAAAAAACATTTAACGCCTGCCTCTTAAACCGCCTTTAACCACTTCTTGACTATGCTATAGCCAAATGACTACAGCGCGATCATACAGTTCTGGGAGGGCATCGTGGGACATCCTCCCAGAACGTGCCCGCAGCAAGCGCTCACCCTGCACTCTGTGGCCGCTGTGTCCAATCACAGCTGATCCCAATGTAAATAAACTTGCCGGTTATCAGCAGAACTTTACTCTCGCTGTCACAGCGACTGTGAAAAGAGACAGCTACACTGATAATCAGGGCACTGAGTGGCAGCGCTGATGGGTATTTTGGGGTTGCACTGATAATCTGTGCAACCTCATAAATGCACATCCGTGAAGGAGAAAAATTACCTGTTTGCAAACGTTTATAATAGAAACAAACATTTTTTTTTTTTTCCTTTAGCAAAAAATAAAACACCCGGTGGTGATTGAATACCACCCTTCTAGAAAGCTCTATTTGTGTGAAAAAAAGCTTAAAATGTCATATGGGTACAGTGTTGCATGACTGCACAATTGTCATTCAAAGTGCACGGTGGACATGATTCAGGTGGTGTTCCTTCGGATGTCACCAGAGGGCTCCCTTTTCAAATATCTACAGCAGTGTGTGGGAGGAAGTTGGCAGGGTCTTCTGTCTTTTGGTACATCCTTCCAGATTACTGTTACATCTGTTGCCGGCGGTTCCCTGTCATTGCAGAAGTTACAACAAATGTCTCCAATCACTTGTCCCTCCATTAAGACTCCAGCACATTCATAAATTCATCCCAATAGTCCACAATAGATTAGGCCACCTTTCCTCCAAAAAACCAAGACCTTAAAGTGGAAGTTGACTTGCTCAACAGTAAACCGCAAATTAACACATGTACTTAGCACCACGTTTGATTTCTGTTAACTCTATATGGCTGTCCAAAATTGCCACTATGAAGAAATTTGCATGTATTGCAAAGATGTACTCCATGTTTAATTTTTTTTAAAGGCTGGGCCTTTTAAAGTTTAAAAATATCATCTGTTGAGTCAGCCCTGTCCAGTTTACGTTAAACTACTCAAACCCTCACACTCTTCCTTCTCTTACAACAGAAAGGTTGATCTTTCTACAGTTTCAAGGTGAGCACAAAGAGGGCTAAGCAGCAAGTCCTTGAGATAAGTGTCCAGAATACATAGGACATCTCCAGGTTTTTGTTTTTTTGGTCTGTTTTTTCCATTTTATCAAACAAGTATAACATTCTTTCAATTGTGTGTTTACCAGACCAAAATGGAATAGTAGAACTCATTTTTTTTTGAGCTTACATACTCTTGAAATACCATAAGTATAACTTTTTAAAAAATGTGGTAGAATGACATGGGATTTGACCATTTCCTAGTTTTTTGCTATACAAGGGCTAGGGGCAAGTATATAAACGTTGGCTGCTATCATACAGTCAACGCACCTGCTTATCTTAGAATGTTCTTCACTGCCTTAAATGCTCAGAAATTTGCAGATTACCTATGGGTTCCTGCATATTGATATTGAATAGTTTGATGGCATATAATTAACAAGGGTGGATTTGTCTTTTCCCTCTCTCTTCTGAAGCTAATGTACAACTTTCCCATTTTGTTTATTTATCGGGCAGTGCTACAATTGACTGTAAGGGCTTGTTCACACTAGCAGGCTGCGCTGTTTGCACAGCCTCTGATGTGCACTGGGTGACAGTGCTGATGCGGCATTTGTAGTTTTATTTTTGTTTTTGTTGCCAAATCCCCCCACAAAAATTTATTGACATGTCATTCATGACAGTAAAGTTCTATTTACTGTTGTGACATTGTGATGCGGTGGTTTGTGTTGCAACCAGCTGCACTGAAGAAAAGTGCTGCAGAAAGTATTTTTACAGCACACACCATAATGCAGTTTTCAGCTGTCTAACCACCCAGCCCCCACCCCCATCACGCTGGGACGATTCACTATTAACAAGCATATCCTCTTCCTTACCAGTTGAGTCTTGTTCTCTGGAACACAGGTCGTCAAGGGATCCTTCTGTAGTTTTAGTCTTCTGAATTTACCATCATCACTCCACTGGACTTCATTTAGGGGACGTCCAATGAAGTGCTTTCACCTTTTAGAATGCTTGGGAACCGTCTGTAAAAGTCTACATACTGGCTTTCTGGGCTGGGCAACTCGTATTGTGCTGTTTGTGACCATTTTGTTTTTCCTAGACTCAGTACACTGCCATCAGCATCCCCTCACCCAATGGTCCCCACATTGAAGAGTGAGGGCCCTTGAGTGCCCCTCTGTTCCTCCTTGGAAGGAAGTATCCATCACTGGAGCGTCCTGTATTCCCATGGATGGTCGGCAGATGGGACATGCTGAAATGCTACTGCAGATTCTCCCTAAGAGGTATAATGAGCCCTTATCGCTGGGAGATATGTCCTTTTTGTGGCCACACTGCAGTCTTCTGGGGAAGCCTCCTCGGATCCCTTCTCCTAATTTCTACCAGGAGAATGTTCCTAGTAATAGTATTAGGAGTTCTCCCCCTCGACCATGTATGCTGCTTCTTTCAGGGGTAGGTTTTGAGAATCCTTGAATCCTATAGCTTGTAAATGATTAGGCAGGTTACAGTGTGATTATCCTATCCCAGGAACACCTCTGGATGTTGGTTGGAAGTGGCCCTTCTCCCTCCTAGTCCTGGTGTTCTGTTTGAACTGCAGTATACCCTCGCAACTGCTTGCCTTTTTTTTTTTTTCTTTTTTCTTTTTTTTTTACAGTTTGTGGGGGTTGATCACACAATCCTCTCCTTCAGGAAGATTCAGGTTATCACCTTTTCAATGTTTTTTCCAATTTTTAAGGGGAAAGCATTAAAGGGTACTAAACTTGAACCCTTTTCTCCTATCTATTTAGGTTTTATGCTGTGAGGGCTTTTCCCCCATGACTATCTTGTTTGTTGTCTACTTTATCATGGAACCTCCCATATCCCCTGAACCCAAGGTTTAGGAGTGTTAAACTTGAGCCTCCTGTTGTTGACCAGTTGATCTTTCATTTAAACATGCAATGTTTGCCCTTTCTTTCCTGAATTGAAGGGTTAGGTATATATATATATATATATATATATATATATATATATACTTTTATATATTTTTGCCATTAAACCGTTCGTTCCATGGTATGTCTCTTTGAAATTCCCATTAAGGAACTGGTAATGTTCTGGGACTTTGGCCCAGAAAAAAAACTTTGTTGGCCTCCTTCCCTTGGTTCTGGCAATGTTAAATTTTGCTTGGCCTTTTCTTCATATTCCTTTGTCCCTCAATGGCTTTTTTTAAAAAAAAATTAAGATTTTGGTACTTCAGTAAAAATTTTATTGAAATCCAGCGTGGGTGACAGGTCCCGTCCCTCCTTTTTTTTGTTGGCCCTATATATCGTCTGCTTATAAAACTGAGGCATAAAGGGGCTGGAGGCATAAATATACAGGGGCTGGCTTCAGCATTTTTTATTGACAATGTCTCAACCTCCTGTAGGCAGCAGTATAACCTGCTGTTTAGCAATTCCTCATGTCCCTCATTGAAGAAAAATATTTTAGGATAAATACAAAAATCTTATGTTCCTATTCATCTAAACAGAATTTTTTTGTGTGCAAAATTGCCTGGTTAAAAAATGTGCTAATGTGGATATTAGAAGTAGGCCGTTGGTAGGGTAGCAACTATCAGACCTCAAATGATCTTTGACCCCTGACTGTCCAACGCAAGATTGGCTGGATCCAAAAACTATATTGGATCTCCCAGTGAACTGGTCTGTAGTGGAGAGTGCAGTACTATTGCACAAAAGGGCTAAGGCTGGGCACTTAACACTAAATCCAAGAGGAACAAAATAACTGCTTATATGTTGCTATTCTAAAAAAGGCTATTTAAAACTAAATGAGAATTTGTCATGTTGTTGTGTTATAGACTGGACAAGAACACGAGCTAATAGAGAGTATGCCTCTACTAGAGTGGTTTGCGAATAACTACAAAAAATTCGGAGCAACACTGGAGATTGTTACAGACAAGTCACAAGAAGGATCACAATTTGTGAAAGGATTTGGTGGTATTGGAGGTAAATGTATAATACAATTATACGGAATATAGTGTTGAACTTTTAGCATATATAAAGTAATTGGTTGTGTGATTACAGTAACTGAACATCATCCAAAGAATTTAGCACTGAATGAATGGGACCTCAGTATCTGAAAAAGTTAATGGCACAAAACTGATTTTTTTTGGTCAGTGACTTTAATATTTTATCTAGAGTGGGCCATTACAATATCTTATGTCATAACAAAATCCTTGCACTAACCAGAAACCGTTTTTAAAGGTAAAACTTTTTTTTATACCTGAATTGGATTCCCTGCATTAAGGTATAAAATGTTTTATTTCTTGCTCTGCTCCCCCACCTTTCTAAATACCTGAGTTCTCAGTTGATCCTGCGTTCTACATGGACGCATCCTATTCTCTCCCCCTACTCACAGAGACCTGAGGCAGTAGCGGGAGCCATTGGCTCCTGTTGCTGTCAATCAAATGCTGTGGAGGGTGGGTCCGAGCAAGTGTGTGTATACACAGTCTAGCTCAGGATCAAGCCCTCTCAACTGCCCTTATAGCAAGCTGTTTGCCATTGAGGCAGATGAAGAAGAGGAGCAATAACATTGCATGGAGCAGGATAATATATGATTATTTTTAATTTAAAAAAAAAATAATTTAGAGACTCTTTAAAATCTCATTTCACTACTTAATGGAAGGAAAAATCATGCCCACCCATACTTTTTTTTTTTTTTTTCCCCCAGATCCACGATCTGATGTAAAATGGCATTTTAGCATTTATTAAAAAGCAAAATATCTGGTTTGTGGCACAGCTTCTTGGTAAATCAGCTGTTGTATTGAATATGAACATGCTGATTCAAGTGATCATCAAAGTTGAGCTAATAGATTTGAAGTAGCTAAATTTAATAACCAATGTAGCCACTACTGGCTACGTTCTAACATTTTTGACTGGCACCTTCAGTCAGATAAAGTTATTGTAACCATCTTATTGTATTATTCATGTGTTGCTCCTGAAGCATTTCACCAAAGCTGGCCCCACTGATATGTTTGATCCATGTGTACCTGCTCCCGCTCAACAGAAGTCGATGTAACGACTGACTGGAAAATGTTCTCATTTGGCGGCTGCAGCACATTGGTTGGGCGCTGATTAGTGTATTCTGACAGTGGAGAATCCTTGCTGTCAGAATATGTCTCAGTGGGAAAAATTCTTCAATTGTGTAGATGGAGGAATCTGCTCTTCTTCTTTTTTTTTTTTTTTCCTCTCCCCCAAATGGGAAAAAAAAAATCCATCTATGGCCTGCTTTGCAGGGGACCAAGCTTGAAGCCAGGTTTGAAAGTATTAACCTCCTTTTTGGAGCTCCTGAATTGCCACATATACCATATACCGTGGCAAGAAAAAGTATGTGAACCCATTGGAGTCAACTGGTTTTCTGCAATAATTTACCATACAATGTGATCTGATCTTCATCCAAGTCACTAAAATAGACAGACACAATGTACTTTAATCTGATAACACACAAACAATACTAATTTCTTGTGTCTTTTTCCTTTCCTGAGGTTATTCCACAGCATCTCTATGGGGTTAAGGTTTGGGCTGTGACTTGTGACCACTCCAAAAGGCACATTTTCTTTTCTAGAGCTTAAGGTCATGGTCCTGCTGCATCACCCAACGTCTACTTGGCTTCAGCTGGTGGACAGCCACCCTGACATTATCCTGTAAGATATTTTGTTAAACTTGGGAATTCATGTTCCTCTTTGATGGCAAGTGGAATGACGGGGAAAAAGTATTGAACACGAAGAAATGGAGTTTCAAAAAGGCATGGAAAGCCAAGACACCAGCTGAAATCTATCAGTAATTAGCAATCCTGTCCCTATCAGTGCAAATTAATATCAGCTGGTTCAGCCGCAACTGATGGCCTATAAAAAGGTGTCTTATTATTAAGGTATCACACAAACATCTGATGATGGGTAAAAGCAAAGAGCTCTCTCAAGACCTTCTCAATCTTATTGTTGCAAAACATACTGATGGCATTGGTTACAGAAGGATTTCTAAACTTCCAGTTCTAGTGAGCACTGTTGTGGCCATAATCTGGAAGCGGAAAGAACATAATTTCATCATAAACTGGCCATGACCAGGTGCTCCTTCGCAAGACTTCTGACAGAAGAGTAAAAAGAATTGTCAGAAGAGTTGTCCAAGAGCCAATGACAATGTCAATAGTACCTTTAGAAGCATATTTACAGAGAAAAATGGTGATGTGTCCAATAATTACTTATTTTGCTGCTGTATTTCACAGTTTGGTTGATGTTTTGATGTTGGTAAGCCGTGCCCTTTATGCGCCATACATAATGCTGCATATTCTTCCCGAACAATTCAGCTTTTGTTTCATCGGTTCACAAAACACTCCCAGTAGCGTTGTGGTTTGCTGAGGTGCTCTTTGGCAAACTTCAGGTGAGCAGCAATGTTTTTTTGTGAACAGAAGCAGCTTCCTCTGTGGTGTTCTGCCATGGACACTCTGCCTGTTCAAAGACTTGTGTATGGTAGACTAATGAACAAGCATGTTTGCCAGTTCCAGTGATGTCTTCAAGCCTTTAGCTTTTACTCGTGGGTTCTTCTTTACTCTGTGTTGTGCCTTGGGAATCATCTTGGCTGGGCACCCATTTCTAGGAAGAGTAGCCACAGTACTAAACTGTCAATTTATCGACAATTTTTCTAACTGCTGACTGATGGATGCCTAAACACTAAGATTGTTTTGTGTCCCCGATCACTTATTTTGAACGTATCAGTCGTGACTCTCCCAGGTGTAGGGGTTTTGTCTCGGATTTATATTGCTCCTTTTCGATTTGCCATCTTTGCCGCACCCTCCTTATATAGACAGAAATGGGAGGCTGATAGTGGTATTACATTCTCAGAAGAGGACTGGGAATCCATGGTGGATAATATACGTAAAGAATCTAGGTCTCTTTCAGTTTGTGAGACGGCCCTTAAAGTTTTAACCAGTTGGTATTATACCCTCTCCAGACTAAATAACATGTTTCCAGGAACGTCGCACCTCTGTTTTAGGGGTTGTGGCCTTGCTGGCACTCTGGTGCATATGTTTTGGGCTTGCCTTGGTCTTTCTTCAATCTGGTGTAAAGTTTCTGAGGTGGCCTTGGCCCTGGCAGAGCAGTGTATACAGTGAGCCATTGCTAAATGTCACCGCAGGTTTTTTAATTTTCCCTATGCTATAGCTCAGAGAAGGAGCTGTCATTCTCCCTGCTACTAAAGGAAATAAAGGGGCAGGGTCACACAGTGATCCCACACCCTAAAATCCTTGCAATGGCAAGAATGACAGCTCCTTCTATAGTAAAGGGAAAAAAGCTGGTAATCATATTTAAAAACTGGCAGTGACATATAGGGGCAGCCTGTGTGGAAGCCTGAGGGTTTCCAGTGCTCCCTCACTATGCACTGCTCCTCTCCTGCCCCCTCCTTGCATGCACTGCTGCCCCAGCCTCTCCCCACTCCCACATACACAGACATTTAGGTTTTCGGCCACATGCATTCTGAATTTTTGGTATCTGTTTCAGCACCAGAATTTTCATTTCGGTGCACCACTAATTTGAGTGTATTTTCTCAAAGTAGCTCTAAGGCTAGGCTCACACTTGCCTGCAGCCTGTGGGTTGTTTGCAGGCGCAGGAATCTCACCTGTTCCTGCACCCGCAACCAAAAAGCACTGCTGTATAGAGAGACTCATTCATTCTGAATTGCACCCCCACACATCTCGGCCCACAGCGTATTTGCATGTTTAAGACCACTGGGAAATCCCATGCTCAAAAAGATTTTACATTTTTAAAAAGGCACATGCACCTTTTACCTGCGGGAAACGGGGGCACAGCAGCCCATTCAAATGTGGACTGCCGTGCCTGAGCAAACACAGGTTGTAAACCTAGGCAAAAGCACAGCTCCAAACTCATTTCAACAATTGGATTCCAGGTGGGCAAACTACTGGCTCCAATTTTAGCTTTTTTGAAGTAATTAGTCTATGGGTTCACTTAGTTTTTCCTCTTGTCTTGTTTAATGAGTTTGTTCAATAAAGAGATGAGAAATTAGAATTGTGTTTATCAGGTTAAGCACATTGTTTTTGTCTATTGTTGTGACTTAGATGAGGTTCAGATTGACAAATTACTGCAGAAAACCAGTTAATTCCAAAGGTGTCACAAACCCTTTCTTGCCACTGTATTTGTGTTTTAAATGCTTTAAAAGTAACTAGGGAAATTTTGTGTAAAAGCTGTGTACCAGAAAAAAAACTTGCAGTATTTCAATCAGTAAACGTGTACATTTATTTCTCTGGCTAATAATGTCTCATGAAAAAAATTGTTTGTTGCAGGTATCTTGCGGTACAGAGTTGATTTCCAAGGAATGGAATACCAAGGTGGAGATGATGAATTTTTTGACCTTGATGACTACTAGGTAGTCGACACGGGTTTGGCAAATGTGTGCCTAACCCTCCAGCATCCAACCCAAGAAGAAATTTTGTGGTGAAAGACATACATGTCCCTGCCTTAGAATTTGAACATTTCCAGTACTTTGTCTATAAGCATTGGATATAAGAAATAAAATTCTGTTTTGTCATAATGTAGAGTGAATGCATCTGCAAGGTTCATTCATGCCGCCTGGACATGTTTGACAAATCAGTTTTTACTTGAGAAATCAGTTGATCTTGTATTCTATTATTTTTTATCTTTATACACAGGCAGATACAATGCTTCAGCTATCCATGCAAATTAACACCATGTTTAATTTTTATTTTTTTTTCTGCATAATGGGAAAACTGTCGAATTTTATATTATCTTTGGGACAAACAGCGGGACTAGCACACATTTTAAAGTTTAAAATTGTATAGCAGACATTTGCAAAATAGATTATAATCAATTTGCGCTACCTTATTTTGGGGAAAATGCTATCCACTGACCTGGTAAAACTTTTCCTTGGAATAAAAATTAAGCTATGTCCCAGATGCAAATTATTCCATATCTTTGCATGATGCAGTGCAACATAAAAATTTGCAATATGCCACACAGGGCATGCAGAATGCACAGCATTCACTTCTCTAACTTAAAATAGGAGATATCCGAATTATGTCCAATGTCTGATAAAGAGCATGGAAAGTATGTATGGTAACCCTTTTACAGCCACAGCAGTTAACCGATATAATTTAGCGGGAAAACAAAACTTAAAATGCCTGACATTAATGATTCTTTGAACTGGTTGCTCAGTTTTATTAATGTATTTTATTAAGTCATTTTTGTGACTTATTCCCAAGTATAACCATTTACTCTTCTAGGTCTGTAACTGCAGGTGTGTTGCATGATTTCTTTAAAGTTCATATTGTGCTTCCAAAAGCATCTAACACACAGGAAAGTACACAAGTTCCCTTGTAACGTTTAATTGGGCATAATTTGCTGTCCATTAGTATATGAGCTTTAAAATGAAGAAATAAAATTCCAGTAGATGCATATGCACTGTGGATGGATAGCCCATTTCTCTGTTGTTGATCTTTTATATTTGAGAGTTCATTCAATTGCTGTATTTTTTTTTTTTTTTTAATGCTTAAAGTTGAACTACAGGAATGTAACAACCCTCCACAGCAATGCAAGGATTAAATTCTTGTTCAGTCTAGGGGGAGCTGAACAGTCATTATTACTTACCTCACTCCTCACTCAGGCATTGTCCTCCTCTCCCCAGAGCTCTGGTCTTCGAATGGGGCCTCTGCGCCTCATGTGCAGTGCTGAGCTATTAACCATGTATGGTACATGGTTGGAGGGTGAGCATGCAATCACAGCCGAAGAACCTTATGAGGTTGCTGGGGACTGGTTGCATGGATTAAGGGCACCTGCCAGAGCCAGGAGTAAGGGTGAGTACTTCTGATCTATGGCCCCTAGAATAAACAAGCATTTAACCCTGGAGGTTGGGGGGGGGGGGGGAGGGGGGCACTGCAAGGATTTCCTTGGAGACATTCCTGAAGGTTCGCTTTTAATATACTTACAGAAAATGTGGGATTTTGTTTTATACAAGAGGTGTTTCTGTCCTTTGATTTCACTTGAGAAATACAGAACTCAGTCATTAAATAATCCTTTGAGAGCAGATTTAAGCAGCAGTCCTAGATTGGTGATGCCATATGTTACAATGTGTAACTTTCTTTCTGGTAGTTGTCATTCTACTTCTTAGATATTGCAACTGCAGTGGAACTTCTCTTACAGGAGACTATGCACAGCTTCTGCCCCATACCACAATTCAGTGCCCAGGTCCACAGCATAGCCCTGTAGGAGTTCTCTAAGCAGCACTGGAGTGACATATGCTAAGGGGTTATGCCACCTTGTACTGCTGGCCTACAGGTGTACTTGCAATTCTGACCAGTGTCACAAATTGGCAGTCAGCACAATATTCTATTTCACTGCACTCAGTGCTTGCTAGCGCCTAAAGGCTACAACCACTTGTGTTAAATGTGGTACATTTGGATGCTGACATTGTTCTTTTGAATACTAAAACGCATGTGTGTGCTCCTGTATGAGGCATTGAGACAATAGAAGGCACCAAACAAAATATCTCATTTTCTTAATGTCTGTAGAAGCCAACTTGAATGAATGTTGCATGGGTTTAGTAGATCTGTTTTTCATATTTCTGTATTCCTCAAGCTGAAGGTTACTGGCATGGTTAAAAGTCCTTAATCTGGGTTTTTTACAGATGCATGTACACATTGTTCTATTTGAGTTCAGTAACACCTCATGTGCTATGGTCTCTCCAATTTAAAAGCAAAGTTTAATTTTTGACTAAAATGGCACATGGAGACAAGGAGTCCCATCTTATTAATGCCCTTTTGCAAAATATAGTTTAAGGTGTGTGGCAAACCTGTAGGCCTATGTGCACTTGCGCAGTGCAGTCTTTGAACAGAGCACTGCGCATGCATGACTTTTGGGGGGGGGGGGAGCACTAGGAACGAGCAGCCAACATCTTAAGTGTCAAGATGCAATCAGGGACAAGATCATTTAAACAATAAAGGAGTATATCTTCCAGGCTTGGGGATGCCAGCACAGGTCTGAAATGGCACAGGAGATTTTTTACATGATGAGGCCCTTTATCCATAAGGGCAGTTTTTGTCAAAAGTTAACTTGGTCTCTAAGCAAGAGAAAAACAAACATGAATTAAAATAGCCTTGTACACAAAGCCTCATTGTCCCCTAAGACCACTCTGTAATACTTATTTTGTATGTTTAATGCTCTCTAAAATAAGTACTTCAGTGTCATTATCCTTTTTTTCAGAGTTGGCAAACTGCTTGATGCCATTGTATATGGGTATATTGTAGAGATTTAGAAAAAAAATCAATTGGATGTATATTTGCATTGGTTTGGAAAGATTCTACTTATTCCACAACATTACTGTAATATTCAATGCGTTAGCCTTTTTCCTTTTTGCTATATTTGGAAATGATGCCAAAATTTTTATATTTCCTTAATGTGTTCTTTTCAGTGGCACATCATATACATATATGTACAAAAAATGGGGTACAATTCTTAACTTTATCCTCAGATTGAGTGTTCCCAAGCAGTAATAACTTGGTGTTGTGATGTACAGAAATGGAGAAAAGTATTAAACCATATTTAAGAATACTTGTTGCAGTGTTTTCTTTCCATTATGTAGTAATTTGTTCCCCCTGTTTGAGCTTGTTGTAAGCAGTTGTTTCCTTTTGCTCCACAAAAGAAGTGAGAGATTGATTTTCCCACCTGAACAGGACAGAAAAACCATTAAAAGTCCCACCCCACCCTTGCCTCAAATTTTTTTGAATTTTTTTCTGTCAGGACAAGATGTGAAGATATTTTTTTTTTCATGGCTCCTCAAGAAGTCATAGGCTTTTGCTTTTAAAGCTCACATAGCCAGCAAAGCTCACCTAGCTAGCAACCACACTGGTTTAAAGAGTTGGCATTACAGTCTTCACGTGGGATGATTCCTGAACATGGGTAAGGCTTGCAAATTGCCATACAGCAGGGCATCAGCAGATCACAGTAGAAAACTAAATTTACTAGCATACTGAGTATGCTATTTGAGCTCACCCAGTGGTGAGGTAAGTGGGGGATAAAAGCAGAATTAACAAAGTGATAACTTTTAATGAAAAGCCAGCTGCAACCATGAGCTTTTTAACCACTTCAGGTCTCTATGGATGGCAAGTAGCAAAGCTGTACCAACCATAATACCACTGATGCTTATTGCAACTTTTTTTTTGTTAGGGTTGAGTTTTGCAGCCCAAAGCCTATAGGGAAAAATATACCTCTGCCCTAGACCACTCTTCTGCACCATCATATGATTGTAAAACCTCAGTCCATTACATTACCAGCCTCAACACAGCTCTAACACATTGTTAGATTTTTTTATTCTCAAAAAGTGACAAAATAAGGCATTAAATTCTTACCTCACCACACGTTTCTTCCATATCACTTCCTGACTCGCCCAGTTCTACTGATTTCTTCTCTCTCCCACTTCTCTGTACTTGACTCTGCATCTCTGATTAAATTATTATTTTACAGGATTTATATAGCGCCAATAGTTTGCTCAGCGCTTTACAATATAAAGGGAGACAATACAGCAACAATACAGTTCAATACAAAAGGGATAGGAGGGCCCTGCTTCTTGGAGCTTACAATCGAGGATTGGAGTATAATATGAAATCTTCCACCTGCATACTCTAACCGTTTTATTTAAATCCTGTTTTAGTTCTCAATGCCCCATTATCTCAACCTTCGCAGCGGTCCTGTACCAACAATCCTTTAAATTGTCTATTTTTTTCTTTTTTGGGGGGGGGGGGGGGGGGGTAGGTACTGTGGCAGTTTTAACAACTTTCATCCCATATCTAAATTACCCTTCTTTGCCAAGATCCTTGAGTGATATCTTTCATAACCAGCTGCCTTTAAATAACCTATTCAAACCCCTAGTAGTGGCGTCCACCCTCTGATGAAGTGCCGTAGCACGAAAGGCCTCAGGAGGAGCCAGTAGCAAGTGTGACTTCCTGACCACTGAGACCATGAGGAGGTCCAGTGGTCTCTGATCTTTTACCTCTGCCGGAAGGGGGATCCCTGTCTACCTATCATTTGGGGCGAGAGGGTCTCTGGATCTGGAGGTATTGCTGCACCCAAGGCTGATGTCAGTATGTAAGAGGGATGATCCATGTGTTTTCTGGAGCTGCATGCCTGGCTGGTCTTCTTGATTAAATCACACACCGGCGCATTTAAAATGTGCGGTCGGTGAGTTCGCATTTTTTCTATTTGATTCCAGTCACCTAATGAGGAGGAGGCCTGCACATATTTGATTTTATTGTGAAAAAGACTCTATGAACTATTTTATATGATTTTAATCACATTACAGCACTGCACTATATATATATATATATATATATATATAATATACAGATACCGGTGTACCTCGGTTTACAAACACCTCGGTTACCATAATTTTTGGTTTACGAATGAAAATCCATTGAAAAAAATGCCTCGGTTTACACATTTGTTACGGATTTTTTTCACAATACAAAATATGCAGACCCCCAAAAATACCGGCCAGGGTTGTGGGGAAGAGGCCCTTGTCCCCATCATGGGACAAGGTGCTTTGGGTTGAAGGGAGCCCCTGCCCCAAAGCACCCCCCCATGTTGATGGCATGTGACCTGGTATGGTACGGGAGCAAGGGGGGGGCGCTCGCTCATCCCCCCCCTTCTTTCCTGACTTCCTGGACTGCATGCTCGGATAAGGGTCTGGTATGGATTTTGGGGGAACCCCACGCCTTTTTTTTTTTTTCTTTTTTTTTTTTTCTTTTTTTTTTTTTTAATTTTGATGTGGGAGTTCCCCTCAATATCCATACCAGACCCGTAGGGCTTGGTATGGATGGGAGGGGGGACCCCGCTGACAGCTGAAACATTAACTCATGGTTGTCACTACTAAAATACTGCATAACTTGATAAAATAACATATGAGGGATTTTAGTAGCGTTTACTTTTTTCTGACCTCTGGAATGGATTAATTGGATTTTAATGCATTTCTACGGGAAACGGCGTTTCGGTTTACAAATTTTTCAAAAATACCAAGGTAAAAAAGGTCTTAAAATTGCACACTTTTAAATGGGGAAAAATTCCCACGTCGATTTATATATTTTCTAGGTTTCTGTGGGAAAATGAAGCATTGAAGAAGGAAAGTTGTGGGTTGATTATACTGTATGAGGTTGCTGTTGTAGGATGGAAAGAGGCTGCTGGGGGGGGGGGGGGCAGATCGATGTAGTTTTAGGGTGCTGAAAAATTAATCAAGAGAAGGGGGCTGTGGGATTTTTTTTTTTTTTTAGGGATCCCACAGCCTCCTACTCTTGATTTCTTTAGCACCCTAACAAACTACATTGATCCATGCCATAGCCTCTTTCCATCCTACTACAGCAACTTCATATGGTAAAATCACCCCCTAACTTTCCTTCTCTTTCTGACCATTCTTTGTAAACCCAATAGATCAGCAGTTTTTTTTAATTATCTTTTCTTACATTTTTTTTAATTACATAAACATATCAAATTCATTTTAAAAAAAAAACAGCATTTCACAAAAAATATCTATCCCCGTCCCCTCCCACCCTTATCCTGCACCCCCCATTAAACTACCCCTGTGCATGTAGTGCTTTCCATCTGTTCCCTCCACATTTTGCTGTCTGTCAATATCCCTTTTCCTTTTCCCCTTTCTTCCCTTTCTCTACTTTCTCCTTCCTTTTCCTGTGCTTATACTCTCCTATACTTCCTCTTCTCTCGCCTCGCTCTCTCCTTCCTTTTTTGTTCCTTTTTCCCTTTCGTGCTTTCCTTCCTCTTTATTTCCCTCCCCCCTTCACTTCATATACACTCAGCTGGGTGTTCAATTTAGATTCTCTCATCTTACACTACAGAGACTCCCACCACTTCAAAATATTTTTAGATATCTTACAGTTGTACCAACTACCCTACTCCTTTCTAAATTTTTCCATTTTATACTCCTCTATATGGTATATCTCCTCCATCCTTCTATCTAGATAGAGAGAGATATATCTTGCTCTCTCTCGTGCTCTCTTGCTCTTTGTTGGGGGCTCCTATGCCTGAGTTGAGTCCTTTGGCTGCACTAATAAACACACCCACGGATCCTTCTGTATGGTGATCCCCGATATCTCCTGTATATATTGGATTATATCTTGCCAAATCACATGTACCTTAGGGCAATCCCACCATATACAGTGAAGGAAATAAGTATTTGATCCCCTGATTTTGAATGTTTGCCCACTCACAAAGAAATGATCAGTCTAAAAATCAAATGGTAGGTGTATTGTAACACAGAATAGCAACAAAAAATCTCAATAGAAATGCATTTCTTACAAATTATGTACTGATTTGCATGTTCCTGAGGGAAATAAGTATTTGATCTCCTATCATTCAGCAGGATTTCTGGCTACCAGATGTCTTTCATACAGGTAACAAGCTGAGATTAGAAGCAGTCTCTTAAAGGGAGTGCTGCTAATTTCATTTTGTTATCTGTATAAGACACCTGTCCACAGGACCAATCAAACAATCAGATTCCAAACTCTCTACTATGGCAAAGACCAAAGAGCTGTCCAAGGATGTCAGTGACAAGATTGTAGACCTACACAAGGCTGGACTGGGCTACCAAACTATCGCCAAGCAGCTTGGTGAGAAGGTGACAACAGTTGGTGCAATCATTCGCAAATGGAAAAAACACAAAACAACTGTCAGTTTCTCTAGGTCTGGTGCACCATGCAAGATCTCACCTCATGGAGTGTCAATGATCATGAGAACAGTGTGGAATCATCCCAGAACTACACGTGAGGATCTTGTGAATGATCTCCAGGCAGCTGGCACCAGAGTCGCCAAGAAAACAATTGGTAACACACTATGCCAACAAGTAGTGAAAACCTGCAGTTCCCGCAAGGTCCCTCTGCTCAAGGAAGCACATGTCCAAGCCCGTCTGAAGTTTGCCACTGAACATCTGAATGATGCAGAGGAGGACTGGTTGAAAGTGTTGTGGTCAGATAAGACCAAAATTGAGCTCTTTGGCATCAACTCAACTCGCCGTGTTTGGAGGAAGAGGAATCCTGCCTGTAACCCCAAGAACACTATCCCAACTGTCAAACGTGGTGGAAACATTCTGCTTTGGGGGTGTTTTTCTGCTAAGGGGACAGGACAACTTCACCGCATCAAAGGGACAGTGGATGGGGTAATGTACCGTCAAATCTTGGGTGAGAACCTTTCTTCCCTCAGCCAGGGCATTGAAAATAGGTCGTGGATGGGTGTTCCAGCATGACAATGACCCAACAAACACCCCCAAGGCAACAAAGGAGTGGCTCAAGAAGAAGCACATTAAGGTCCTGGAGTGGCCTAACCAGTCTCCAGACCTTAATCTGATTGAAAATCTGTGGAGGGAGCTGAAAGTTCAAGTTGCCAAATGTCAGCCACCAAACCTTAATGACTTGGAGAGGATCTTCCAAGAGGAGGCCTCCTGATGGCCAACTACAGGAAACGTCTGACCTCTGTGATTGCCAACAAGGGATTTGCCACCAAGTACTAAGTTTTCTGAAGGGGATCAAATACTTACTGTATTTCCCTCACGAACATGCAAATCCGTGCATAATTTGTTAGACATGCATTTCTTTTGAATTTTTGGTTGCTATTCTGTCTCTCAGTGTAACAATACACCTACCATTCGATTTTTAGACTGATCATTTTTGTGAGTGGGCAAACATTCAAAATCAGCAGGGGATCAAATACTTATTTCCTTCACTGTATGTGCCATTGTTCCCTGAGACCCACACCCTCTCCAGCATAATGGTGAAACTACAACTCTTCATTTCAACTGTGTTCATACTCATCACCCGTGTATTAATTTAAACATTTTGTTTTTCTGTTGCTCGCTCATTTTTGTTTCCAATTCCTTTTCCCATTTCTCTAAGAATGGCAGAGGGCCAGGTCCCATCAGTTCAGTGAGGATCTTGTAGATTCTAGAGGTAGCATGTTTTTGAGCTATTTTAGAACTCAACAGTTTTTCAAATGGGAGCACGTCCTTCAGCATCCTCGGTGGCTGAGGGAGCATTAAGACAATGTTTTAATTGATAGTACCTCAACTCATCCAAACTGAAAAATTAAATCTTTTCTACTCTAACTCTTAAAGTGTGCAACTTCCCCTTGTCTACTATATCCCTTAAACGTGCATCTCTATCTTTAAGCCACTTCCCAGAGATATAATCTTTCCCTTGTGGGAAAAACTCCATTCCCACCAGGGGAATCAACAGTGAATTATGCTTCTAACCCCTTTGTTTGTGCATTCTGTCCCATACTCTTAACACCTTCCGTGTCAACGTGCTACTAATTTCATCCAAGTCGTAAAACTTTTGTGGTATCCAAATGATTCCTCTCTAATTGTGCATTACTTAATATACCTTACATTTTAACCCAACTTTTCTCCTGTGAATTACATGTCCAATTAACAACTTGTGACAATATCACCGAAGTATAGTAATTCTTAATATTGGGCAGGTTTAATTTCCCTTTGTTATTGCACAGGACTTCGTACTTAAAATTTACATGGGCTAATAAGAAACCAAGAATTAAGTATCAATTTTTTAATTATCCTAAAGAAGGATCCTGGTATAAATACCGGGAGCATATGGAACTTATACAAGATTTTTGGGACTATCACCATTTTAACCAAATTTATATACCTGATCCAGGAGACCCGGCCCCCTGAGAGTCTTCTCAACTCATCCTTTATCACATTTATTAATGGTATATAATTTACCTGATATATGTCCTTTATTGGGGGGTTAACCTTTTTCCTAAATATCCTAATTCCCGCTCGCTCCTGATTTAGAGGGATTTATTTTCATATTTGAGAGCTCTCCATAATATTTTAATAATCCCATTAAACTAGGTAATGTTAATCTGTGGTTCACAATATAAAACAGCATGTCATCTGCATACGCTGCTACTTTTATGTTCCACCTCACCTATCTTATTTTTTGTAATATCTACACTCTTTCTTACCACCACCAGAAAGTGGTTCCAGGCTTATGACAAATAGCAACGGGGATAAAGGAAATCCCTGTCTGGTACCATTATACATTTTTTTTATTTTTTTAAATCCTGAGAGGGACCCATTTACCTTAACCACTGCTGAGGGGCCACTATAAAGCCCTTTTATACACCTTAACATTTTGGCCCCTATTCCTAAAGCCTCTAGTGTGTTTATCATAAATCCCCAATCTGCCCTGTCAAAAGCTTTTTCAGCATCAATCGACAGGATAGTCGTCAGACGTTTTTCTCTCTCTGCGTTTTGTAGGAGGAACAATGTTCTTAGGCCATTATTCCTCCCTTCCCTGCCCGGAATAAATCCCACTTGATCTAGGTGTACCCATTCCGGGATCAGCTCTTTCATCCTGGTGGGTAACACTTTCGCAAAAGTTTTGTGTCTATATTTAATAATGATATTGGTCTGTAGCTAGCACATTGTGAAACGTCGTTCCCTTCTTTAACCACTTGCCAACCTCAGATAGCCAAATGACGGCTTCACTGCGGCTTGTCAGCTCTGAGTGGACGTCATATGACGTCGTCCCAGAACGCACTCTCCTGCGCGCACTCGGCGATCTCCATGATAGCTGTGTCCTATGGACACAGCTGATCACGTGATATGGGAAAAGGCCAATCACCGGCCTTTTACCACGTGATCAGGCGTGTCCAATGACACACTGATCACCGAGAACCGGCAGTTGTCAGAGGAGGGATCAGCACTGATGATCAGTGCAGCCTCATCAACGTACATCAGTGAAGGAGAAAAATTACCTGTTTGCAAAATTTTATAATAGAAACAGAATAACTTTTTTTTTTTTAAATTCTTTGCGCTTTTTTTGTTTATAGCGCAAAAAATAAAACACCCAGCGGTGAGTAAATACCACTAAAATAAACTCTATTTGTATGGAAACAAAGTATAAAAATGTCATGGGTACAATGTTGCATGACCGCACAATTGTCATTCAAAGTGAGACAGTGCTGAAAGCTGAAAATTGGCCTGGTAAGGAAGGGGGGTATAAGTGCCCAAGTGGTTAAGAATAATTTTTATACGGTTGTGTTCACAATAATAGCAGTGTGTTGAAAAAAGTGAATAAAGCTCAGAATCCTTCTAATAACTTTTATTTCCATACACACAAATGCATTGGGAACACTACACATTCTATTCCAAATCAAAACATGAAGAAAAATATATAAAATTTGTGTTGTTCCTCTAAAAAAAATTTAAGAAAAGTGAATATTAGACTGTTCAAAAAATAGCAGTGTTTGTATTCTTCTTTACAAACTCAAACATTCACTATTCAGGTGAAACTCGAAAAATTAGGATATCGTGCAAAAGTTCATTTATTTCAGTAATGAAACTTAAAAGGTGAAACTAATATATGAGACTCATTACATGCAAAGCAAGATAGTTCAAGCTGTGATTTATCATAATTGTGATGATTATGGCTTACAGCTCATGAAAACCCCAAATCCACAATCTCAGAAAATTAGAATATTACATGCAATCAATAAAACAAGGATTGTACATAGAACAATATCAGACCTCTGAAACGTATAAGCATGCATATGTACTCAGTACTTGGTTTGGGCCCCTTTTGCAGCAATTACTGCCTCAATGTGGCATGGCATGGAAGCTATCAGCCTGTGGCACTGCTGAGGTGTTATAAAAGACCAGGATGCTTCAATAGCGGCCTTCAGCTCTTCTGCATTGTTCGGTCTCATGTCTCTCATCTTTCTCTTGGCAATGCCCCATAGATTCTCTATGGGGTTCAGGTCAGGCGAGTTTGCTGGCCAATCAAGCACAGTAATCCCACGGTCATTGAACCAGGTTTTGGTGCTTTTGGCAGTGTGGGCAGGTGCCATGTCCTGCTGGAAAATGAAGTCAGCATCCCCATAAAGCTCGTCTGTGGAAGGAAGCATGAAGTGCTCCAAAATCTCCTGGTAGACTGCTGCGTTGACTTTGGATTTAATGAAGCACGGTGGACCAACACCAGCAGATTATATGGCTCCCCAAATCAACACAGACTGTGGAAACTTCACACTGGACTTCAAGTATCTTGCAGTGTGTGCCTCTCCATTCTTCCTGCATACTCTGGGTCCTTGGTTTCCAAATGAGATGCAAACATTGCTCTCATCAGAGAAGAGGACTTTGGACCACTGAACAACAGACCAGGTCTGTTTTTCTTTAGCCCAGGTAAGACGATCCTGACGTTTGTTGTTCAGGAGCGGCTTGACAAGAGGAATACGACATTTGAAGCCCATGTCCAGGATCTGTTTGTGTGTGGTGGCTCTTGATGCACTGACTCCAGCTTCAGTCCACTCCTTGTGACAGTCCCCAACACTTTTGAATGGCCTTTTCCTAACAATCCTCTCCAGGCTGCGGTCATTCCTGCTGCTTGTGCACCTTTTTCTTCCACACTTTTCCCTTCCACATAACTTTCTATTAATGTGCTTTGATACAGCACTTTGTGAACATCTAACTTCTTTTGCAATTACCTTTTGAGGCTTTCCCTCCTTATGGAGGGTGTCAATGATGGTTTTCTGCACAACTGTCAGGTCAGCAGTCTTTCCCATGATTGTGATTCCTACTGAACCAGACTGAGAGACCATTTAAAGGCTGAGGAACTCTTTGCAGGTGTTATGGCTTAATTAGCTGATTAGAGTGGGACACTTTGACCCTAGACTATTGCAACTTTTCACAATATTCTAATTTTCTGAGATTGTGGATTTGGGGTTTTCATGAGCTATAAGCCATAATCATCACAATTATGACAAATCACGGCTTGAACTATCTTGCTTTGCATGTAATGAGTCTATCTCATATATTAGTTTCAACTTTTAAGTTGCATTACTGAAATAAATTAACTTTTGCTCGATATTCTAATTTTTCGAGTTTCACCTGTATAAACTGAAAAATGTTTGAAGATTTTGCTTTCCTTTGAATCAATTAATATTTAGTTCTATAAGCACTGTTTCTGATAACTGCTGTACATCTGTGTTGCATGGAGTCAACCAACTTCTGGCACCTGTGAACAGGTATTCCAGCCCAGGATGATTGGACTACATTCCATAGTTCTCTATTTCTTGGTTTTGCCTCAGAAACTGCATTTTTGAGGTCACCCCACAAGTTTTCTATTGGAATAAGATCCGGGGATTGGGCTGGCCACTCCATAACGTCAATCTTGGTCTGGAACCAAGATGTTGCATGTTTACTGGTGTGTTTGGGGTCTTCTAGGAACACCCATTTCAAGGGCATTTCCTCTTCAGCATAAGGCAGCATGACCTCTTCAAGTATTCTGATGTATTCAAACTGATCCATGATCCCTGGTAAGCGATAAATAGGCCCAACACCGTAGTATGAGAAACATCCCCATATCATGATGCTTGTGCAACCATGCTTCACTGTCTTCACAGTGTACTGTGGCTTGAATTTAGTGTTTGAGGGTTGTCTGACAAACTGTCTCCAGCCACTAGACCCAAAAAGAACAATCTTACTTTCATCAGTCCACAAAATGTTTCCCCATTTCTCTTTAGGCCAGTCAATGTGCTCTTTGGCAAATTGTAACCTCTACAGCACGTCTTTTTTTCAACAGTGGGACTTTGCGGGGGCTTCTTGCAGATAGCTTGGCTTCACATAGGCGTCTTCTAATTGTAACAGTACTCACAGGTAACTTTAGACCTTCTTTGATCTTCCTGGAGCTGATTGTTGGCTGAGTCCTTTCCATTTTGGCTATTTTTCTATCCATTCGAATGGTTGTTTTTCGCTTTCTTCCACATCTTTCAGGTTTTGGTTGCCATTTTAAAGCATTTGCGATCATTTTAGCTGAGCAGCCTATCATTTTCTGCACTTCTTTATGTTTTCCCCTCTCCAATCAACTTTTTAATCAAGGTACGCTGTTCTTCTGAACAATGTCTGGAACGACCCATTTTCCTCAGAATTTCAGAGAGAAATGCACTGTAACCAGCATGTACAACATTTGCTGCCTTCCTTCCTTAAATAAGGGCAATAATTGCCACCTGTTTTTCAAAGAATGAATGACCTCACTATTAGAACTCCACACTGCTATTATTTTGAACATGCCCCTTTCAATTAGTGATTCAATTACACAGAATCAGCAGCATGCATGTCATGACTGTTGGGTCTGTTGGATTACTTTTACTCTACTACACCTGCTAGTAAATTATTTGCCATGTAGAAATATCATTTCTACCAAAAACAGTGATTGATCAGGTTAATGATGTCTGACTGCTATTATTTTTAACACAACTGTATGTACAAAGTTTAGGGAACTGTAGTTTTTTTACATCTCTTATAATAGCCCACCGTGTATCCATCAGGTCCTGGGTTCTTTCCTCCCACTGTACTCTTCTGGCCCGTACTAATTTCTTCCTGGGAAATCGCTCGTTGTAAGGACACTAATTTTTCTTCTGATATTCTTGGTAGGCCTGCTGTCTTTAAATATTCCTGCCTTTTCCCTCTTTTCATCCTCTGTTGCTTTCAGGTTCTTAGAATGCACATTATACAACCTACTATAATACTTCTGGAACTCATTGGCGGTAACAGTGGTAGAATACACCAATTCCCCTTTTTAATTTTTTTCTATAAAATTCTATGATTTCTTTTCCTTCAATCTTTTCATCAAGTATTATCCTGATCTGTTCCCCCACTGATATCTTTCCTTTGAAACCCTATTAAAGATCTTCCTCGTTTCCTGTTCCAAAAGATTTTTTAGTTTTTCTTTTATTTATAATCTTGTGTTTATCTATATCCTGTTTCTTTTTATGTATCTGTTCTAGTTAATATAACTCCTTTGTAACCACCCTTCTTTTTCTCTCCCAGTCTTTCTTCTTTTTGGTCCATGTGGCAATCAAAATTCCCATAATGTAAGCCTTATGTGCTTTCCAAACAGTAGCAACAGATACCTCCTCGGTTTCATTAAGAGCAAAAAATTGCACTATTTCCTCCTTTAATCTTTTCTCTATTTAAAGATCTTGTATAGGTGTCTTATTTAATCTCCACATTGCCACAATCCATTCACCTCCTACTCGTGGGCTCACCGTGACTGGAGCATGATCAGAGATAGACTTAACTTCTATATTAGATTTAACCAATGAGCTATGCTCGATCAGTATGTAATCTAATCGTGAATATGATGTGTGCCAGACAGAAGGTGGTAAAATCTTTTTCTCTAGGGTGTTTCACTCTCCATATATAAATTGAGATTGATGTAACATCTTTTTCACCATTCTTAGTTTTTTACCCCCTTCTCTCTGCATATTTGAAGACGCATCCATCCGTGGATCCATACAGAAATTAAAATCTGCCACGATTAGACCACCCCTCTTAAAATCCACAAATTTCCCCAACACCCCCTTCAAAAATACTTCGGGATTTTTATTGGGGCAATAGATGTTTACCAATGTATATTTTTGTACCTGAATTTTCCTTCTTAAACACAGAAACCGACCATCTGTGTCCACCAATTTCTCCTCCAACATCAAAACCCACATTGTTGGAGAACCCGATTGCTACTCCTTTAGCCCTATATGGTTAAAGTTGGTACACGTCCCTGAGAATATTATGTCTTTTAGTTGGAGAGTTCAAGCATTTCACATTATAAGTCATGAGGTTGATCGTGCTCATATCTGTTTGCTATTCCTCTTCTTTACATTTCATATCAAAGAGCAAGACATAAACTAATCAAATCATGGACTTTCTCCCAACCATCCCAGCCACCCTCCGCCACACTTCCCACTCACCATCACTATATTAAACCCCTGGCCTATACATTGCCCTGGAATCTGACGTGGGATTCCCATACTGATGATTACTCTTTTGGGGTGTGACTCTAAACATGTCTGCCTACTCTGAACTTCAGCTCGCAACATAAGGGTTTAAGAGATTAGTATCCATTGACCTCCCAATGCCTCGCCATTTCTTATTTATCTTTCCTCCCAAGGATACAAGGGGGGGAAGTGGAGAGACGGGAAAAAATCCACAAAGGAATTCACTTCCCCACACCACAGTTAGAAGTTGGGGGGTTATCATCCCAGCCTTCCTACCTTGTCTTTTTATTAACTAACTGCCACTTCTCTTTCCTCAATCTTACACTCTCGTTAGACCGCTCTGAGCATCCCACAATGTCCACATTCTCCAGTTCTAATTTTTTGCAAAAGTCACGAAGATCTTCTGGGAATCTCAGTCTTACCGATTTCCCATCTTTCCACCCAATCAGGCATGCTGGAAATCCCCAGTTATATCGGACTCTTTTCTCCCTCATCTGGTCCAGTAACGGTTTCAACAGTCTTCTGGCTAGTGTCTCAGATACAATGTCCACAAAAACTTGCAGCTTTGTTTCCCTCAATTTTATTTCAGTAATCTCACGCAATGTTTTCCATATTCTCTCTCATAATAATTAAAACAGACAATCACATCTCTGGGGAGGTCTGATGTTACTCCTGGTGGACGTCTGGACCAATGCACTCAGGGGGAGGGGCCTGAACATGGCGCTAGGAGACTGCTAGCTGCAGGAGCTCCAGAAGCCCACCCTGTGGAGGCTCGGGTGTGTTATGTACCTGATAGAAGTCTGAATTGACGTGGTCAGCCTCTCAAGTATCTCCAACCCAGGCACCACTGAAGGTGGAACAGATGGTGCCAAGGGACAGGAGAAACACGAATGCCTGCGGATGTTGATTGTAGAACTTGCGACTGGAAGTGTAAACTCGGTAAATCGAGCAGGGCATCCAGTCAGGAACAGAGGAGATGACGGAACGGCCAGCTGAGGTTAAGGAAGCACTCCACTGGAACTGCAAGATCTGGGTATGTGGCTTTCCTGAACGTCTGATAAGCGTGAGGCCGTAACACACTGACCACCGGAGCTGATATAATAGCCAGGACAAGCACTCGGCAGGACTGCAGAGCCAAACGGGAGCCAGAAGCGTAGTCAGAGTAATATCCAAGGTCAGCAGTGAGCAGACAATGATGTACTGGAAAATCAGACAGGGATGAGGTCACGAGGAAGCCAGGATCAGAAACCGATAAGCAGAAGCATAATTTCAAGAGCAGGTCACTTGCAAGCCAGGTCAGTAACGGATACAGCAGGACACAGGAAATTAGCTGAAGACCAGTCAGCATTTACAGAGAGTAAGAGCCTCCTTTAAATAGTCCATCTGGTACCAGAAACTGGGCGTGCCCCCGTGTGCATGCATTCTTTCGGGCATGCGCGAGCCTATGCTCATTTTTATTAGCAATGTGCCTGTGCTCATTTCTATGCGTGATGTTTCACGCATGCGCATTTCTATGCGCCAGCCGCCTTACAGGATGATGGTGAGTTGCCGTGGGTAACGGTAGGACATTTAAGTAGCTGCTGTCTTTGTTGTAAGTATACCTGAATAGTGGGGTTGGGTGGGCAGCAGATTAAGGAGCTGGGGATCTCAGAGGCCAGGTGTTCGTGCTAACATTGTTCATGTTCTAAAGTTATTTGGGACTGTAAAAGTTACTGGAGGAGAATGAGGAGGGGTCTCTCCTAGATGCAACAATATTGCATTTGAGCATTAAGTTGAAAATCAGCGGCTAAGTGTAACCAACATGAAGAGTAGACCCGCCAAAGGTGGGGGCACCACAACCCTGCAACCCAATGCAAACGTCAGTACAATAAAGAAATATATTCCATTACAGAAAAAGAGCCCAAAGATACAAAGCCTGGAGAAACAGGAAGGAAGTAGAAAGTATAATGGAGAACAGTCTAGATTGTCATTCGGAATATGGGAAGGGAATCACACTAATGTATCCATAAATGTTATGTGTAATAGATCAAAACGTCTCGGAAAAACAGGGAGATATATCACTAATCTCTACAAAAATAGAGATGGCGGAGATGCAAAATTGGAACTTTCCATGAAAAATGAAATGTTATCAAGAGTGAAAGAAGTAGAGGGGTAAATGTAGATTCAAGCCCGGCAGATCACTAAACTAGAAATGCAGGTGGAAGAGATGCGAAAAGAACAGAGGAAGCTCTCATTCAAATTAGAAGACTAAGAGAATAGAGAGAGAAGAAATAATCTAAGGATCTGGGGCCTACCAGAAGACTCCAAAGAAGAGGATCTTTGGGAGAAAATAAGGTGGGTGTTCAACCCAATAATAGGTAGATCAGTCACAGATCCCTTGAAAATCGATCAGCAGTTTCTGAAATACTCAGGCCAGCCTGTCTGGCACCAACAAGCTTGCCACATTCAAAGTCACTTAGATCCCCTTTCTTCCATATTCTGATGCTTGGTTTGAACTTCAGCAAGTCATATTCACCATGTCTAGATGCCTAAATGCATTTATTTGCTGTCATGTGATTGGCTGATTAGCAATTTGTGTTACCAAGCAATTAAACAGGTGTACCTAATAAAGTGGCTGGTGAGTGTACATCCACAGTAAACCAGATTCTACTTTGGCTGCTTCTCTTCTATCTAATTGTATTTGTGATATAAAAACTACCCCTCGTAAACCTCCGCTCCTCAAATTCTGGTCTTCTGTGTGTGTCCCCTACTCACCTACACTCGATAGGAGACTTTTACTATGCTGCAAAACAATGGAATTCCCTTCCAAGGAATTTTCTCTAAACTCATTCAAATCAAATATAAAAACTTCTCTAGACCAGCTTTTACTTAGTGGTCCTATTTTTCTTTGTTTTATCCTGTGTATTTCTTGTTTTTCTTTGTAAAGCGCTTTGAAAGCTATCTTTAAAGGCTCTATATAAAATAAAGCTTCTTATATTATGGGGAGACCACATGCATGAGACTTTTTGAGAGCCTAGCTGCCTACGGGGACCCAAAAAGCAATAACCAACTTCAGGCTTTTAAAGGGTGTAATTTCCTCATTTCACTTCCTGAAATGCCAGGAGAGCGAGCCCCCCCTCCAAATGACCCGTTTTCAGAAAGTAAACACCCCAAGGCATTTTGAGTCGATGGAAGATTAGATTTTTTGCCACAAGTTTATGGAAAATGAAATTTTTTTTTTTTTACACACAAAGTTGTCACTCAAATAATATATTGTTCACACACAGAGGCGTACCTAGGCAGGTGCGGGGGTTGCGTGCCGCACCAGGTGGGGTGACACCTTTTGCACGGGGTGACACCGGATCCGCTCCACCAGGGGCGGACTGACCGAGGGCCGGGGGTCACTACAGGGCCCCATTAGAGGCTCAGTCCGTCCCTGTATGTGCCGCTGCTGAAATAAGCAAGCATTGAGGGGACGGACAGTGAGGCAGGCACTTCGGACACCTCTCCTCGGAGTTTCAGCAGAGGGGCAGTGTCAGGGCTCTGTTCTCAGCAGAGGTGTTAGGAGACCTGGCACCCCTGCCAGTACCTTGCATGGCCGCAGAAGTTCACATCGGCTCAAATTTGGCTCCAAACGTCCTATATAAGGAAGCCCTGCCTTACTCTCAGGTGCTGGTTGATCTCTGGCTTCCCAGTACCTTGTTCCTGTTTCTGTGCTATTGTGATCTGTGATTTCCTGATACCGACTCGGCTTGCTCTTGGACCAGTCTTCTCCGCTTAACCCCTGATCTGACCTCGGCTTGGGTAACGGATATTCCCTCTTGCTCCTCTGTGTATGACCTCGGCTATCCAATCTAAATACGTCTGCACTGATTTCCACCTGGTACCTGTTCTCGGCTTTGAACTGGCTATCCTGTGATCCTCTTTCCCGGAAGGCTTGCATACCTTGCACAGGCACCACCTGTCTGCAGATTCCATCTCAGTGCATCAGCTGTGCTCCTGGGTGGACCACCAACGAGCACTCCTACAGGCGACCTGTGCCACTTTGGGCCTGACACCGGGTGACATCAACCCTAGGGATGCCCCTGCTCGCACACACCATGGTTATACATGGAACATAACCCCAAAACACATTCTGCTACTTCTCCCAAGTATGGGAATACCACATGTGAGAGACTTTGGCAGCCTAGCCATGTACAGGCCCCCAAAATCCAATGACTACCTTCAGGCTTTCAAAGGGTATATTTCCCTCATGTCACTTCCTCACTAGTTATCAGTTTTGAAGGCCCTGAAATGCAAGGATAATACAACCCCCCCCCCCCACACACACACACACACGCACACTTTTGGAAAGTAGACACCTCAAGGATTTTGATTCGACGAGAAGCATGGTGAGTATTTTGCAGATATAATTTTTTTTTGTCACAAGGATTTGAAAAAAAAATAATTTTTTTCTTTTCCTTTTTCTTAAAACTTGTGGCAACAAATGAGATCTGCAAATTCCTCACCATGCTTCTTAGCAAATACATTGGTGTGTCTACTTTCCAAATGGGGACATTTTGGGGGATGTTTTGTACTATCTTGGCATTCCAGGGCCTCTGAAACTGTAATAGGTCGTCAGGATGTTGTAATGCCTATGAAATGTGTTGGCCTTGGACCCTTTGTTTCTTGGGTCATTTTTACAATAAAGCATTGTTGCCCAGATGCCAGGAGCATGGGAAGTGACTGATGTCATTGCTCTAGGCTAAGGGAACAGAGTCACAAGATATTAGACTGCTTAAAGCAGATAAGAACTTGTTTGTCGGATTAAACGTGTTTATGATATCTAGAAATGTTACATTAGAAGGTAAGAACTTGTTTGTGCAATTAAAGATGTCTACTTGCTTGAGAAGTTGGAAATCTTTAAGTTTAGGGTAGATAAGAAGCTGATTTGAAGCAAAAGTGTGATATTCTTAGATAACGCAGTGTAGTGGCTGGGCATGACTCTGTTATCTTCATGGAACCTTTCTGCTAGCTTTTCATAGAGTGGGTGTGGTGCCTGCCCACTTTGGGAAAGCTGCCAGAAAAAGGGTTTAAAAGCGGGGAGCTTAAGCACAATCGATCAGGAGCCTTCCTATGCAGACGAGGATGCTCTGACTGTGGGACTCTTGCCAAGGCTATATGAGCTCATCGATTGGTCTTGTTCACGGCTTCCCCGTGACCCCTCTGTACATTATGGTTCCGATGGGGTCTGTTCCTTCCCGTCTTCCCATAGCTTTGGTAATATATTAATTTGATGCTGTGATGCTGTCAAAAGATGTGTCTATTTCATGCTGTAATGTTCACATTATTATTGGAGTGTGTTATTATGCAGATTGTGATGACTGTAAGATATATCCTCTGTGTGTCGTGTGATAATAAAAGTGGAGGATTTGACGGTGCAAGAATATTGCAGTTGGATTCTGTTATTTTTTGGAGTGCTGAGTGAATGCTATGATGAGCAAAGGGAAGGTGTTCATTTGGTAGAGGGTCTTTCACATGCTTAGAACAATTAAAGGTGTAAATGTGTGTGTGTAATTGTGTGTATGATTTGCTTTTAGCTATTGCATCCAGCGTTGCATTACAGATGTGTACTGAGGAAATAATGCTTTTTAAAAGTTTGAAGGTTGTCATTGGAATTTGAGGACCCGTACATGGCTAGGCTGCCAAAAAGTGTGTGAGAAATATCTTAGTGACAACTTTGTGTGAAAAAAAAAAGTCATTTTCCAAAAACTTATGGCAAAACATAAAATCTTCCATGCACTCAATATACTTCTCAACAAATACCTTGGGGTTGGAAGTTGTCTTCTTTCCAAAAAGGGGTCATTTGGGGGTGTTTGAACTGTCCTGGCATTTTATGCCTAACATTAGAAGCTCCTGCCATACATCACCCACTCTAACCACTTGAAGACCAAGCCTTCTTTCTTTTTTTTTTTCATGGAAACATATATATACAGGTGAAACTCAAAAATTAGAATATCGTGCAAAAGTTCATTTATTTTAGTAATGCAACTTAAAAGGTGAAACTAATATATGAGATAGACTCATTACATGCAAAGCAAGATAGTTCAACCCATGATTTGTCATAATTGTGATGAATATGGCTTACAGCTTATGAAAACCCCAAAACCACACTCTCAGAAAATTAGAATATTGTGAAAAGGTGCAATATTCTAGGCTCAAAGTGTGAAGTTTCCACAGTCTGTTGATTTGGGGAGCCATGTCCTCTGCTGGTGTTGGTCCACTGTGCTTCATTAAGTCCAGGGTCAACGCAGCCGTCTACCAGGAGATTTTGGAGCACTTCATGCTTCCTTCCGCAGACAAGCTTTATGGGGATGCTGACTTCATTTTCCAGCAGGACTTGGCACCTGCCCACACTGCCAAAAGCACCAAAACCTGGTTCAATGACCGTTGAATTACTGTGCTTGATTGGCCAGCAAACTTGCCTGACCTGAACCCCATAGAGAATCTATGGGGCATTGCCAAGAGAAAGATGAGAGACATGAAACCGAACAATGCAGAAGAGCTGAAGGCCACTATTGAAGCATCCTGGTCTTCCATAACACCTCAGCAGTGCCACAGGCAGATAGCTTCCATGCCATGCTGCATTGAGGCAGTAATTGCTGCAAAAGGGGCCCAAACCAAGTACTGAGTACATAAGCATGCTTATACCTTTCAGAGGTCCGATATTGTTCAATCCTTGTTTTATTGATTGCATGTAATATTCTAATTTTCTGAGATTGTGGATTTGGGGTTTTCATGAGCTGTAAGACATAATCATCACAATTATGATAAATCACGACTTGAACTATCTTGCTTTGCATGTAATGAGTCTATCTCATATATTTCACCTTTTAAGTTATTTCTACATGGCAAATAATTTACTAGCAGGTGTAGTAGAGTAATAGAAATCCAACAGTCATGACATGCATGCTGCTGATTCTGTGTAATTGAATCACTAATTGAAAGGGGCATGTTCAAAATAATAGCAGTGTGGAGTTCTATTAGTGAGGTCATTCATTCTTTGAAAAACAGGTGGCAATTATTGCCCTTATTTAAGGAAGGAAGGCAGCAAATGTTGTACTTGCTGGTTACAGTGCATTTCTCTCTGAAATTCTGAGGAAAATGGGTCGTTCCAGACATTGTTCAGAAGAACAGCGTACCTTGATTAAAAAGTTGATTGGAGAGGGGAAAACATATAAAGAAGTGCAGAAAATGATAGGTTGCTCAGCTAAAATTATCACAAATGCTTTAAAATGGCAACCAAAACCTGAAAGACGTGGAAGAAAGCAAAAAACGACTATTCGAATGGATAGAAGAATAGCCAAAATGGCAAGGACTCAGCCAACAATCAGCTCCAGGAAGATCAAAGAAGGTCTAAAGTTACCTGCGAGTACTGTTACAAATAGAAGACACCTATGTGAAGCCAAGCTATCTGCAAGAAGCCCCCGCAAACTCCCACTGTTGAAAAAAAGACGTGCTGAAGAGGTTACAATTTGCCAAAGAGCACATTGACTGGCCTAAAGAGAAATGGCGCAACATTTTGTGGACTGATGAAAGTAAGATTTGTTCTTTTTGGGTCTAGTGGCCAGAGACAGTTTGTCAGACAACCCTCAAACACTGAATTCAAGCCACAGTACACTGTGAAGACAGTGAAGCATGGTTGCGCAAGCATAATGATATGGGGATGTTTCTCATACTACGGTGTTGGGCCTATTTATCGCATACCAGGGATTATGGATTAGTTTGAATACATCAGAATACTTGAAGAGGTCTTGAAGAGGCCTTATGCTGAAGAGGAAATGCCCTTGAAATGGGTGTTCCAACAAGACAACGACCCCAAACACACCAGTAAACGTGCAACATCTTGGTTCCAGACCAACAAGATTGACGTTATGGAGTGGCCAGCCCAATCCCCGGATCTTAATCCAATAGAAAACTTGTGGGGTGACATCAAAAATGCAGTTTCTGAGGCAAAACCAAGAAATAGAGAACTGTGGAATGTAGTCCAATCATCCTGGGCTGCAATACCTGTTCACAGGTGCTAGAAGTTGGTTGACTCCATGCAACACAGATGTACAGCAGTTCTTAGAAACAGTGCTTATACAACTAAATATTAAGTGATTCAAAGGAAAGCAAAATCTTCAAACATTTTTCAGTTTATATAGTGAATGTTTGATATTGTAAAGAAGAATACAAACACTGCTATTTTTTTGAACAGTCTAATACTCACTTTTCTTCAATTTTTTTAGAGGAACAACACAAATTTGATGTTTTTCTTCATGTTTTGATTTGGAATAGAATGTGTAGTGTTCCCAATGCATTTGTGTGTATGGAAATAAAAGCTAATAGGATTTTGAGCTTTATTCACTTTTTTCAACACACTGCTATTATTTTGAACACAACTGCATATACAGTTAGGTCCATATATATTTGGACACAAGCACAATTTTAGATTTTTTCAGGTATTTACCAAAAAATATTCAAGCTATAGTTCTATAATGGATATGGGCTGAAAGTGCACACACTAGGTTTTATTTGAGGATATGTACATCCAAATTGGAGGAAGGGTTTAGGAATTACAGCTCTTAAGACTAGCCATCCTCCCTTTTGAAAGGAACCAAAAATAATTGGACAATTGAATATAATCATAAATAAAATGTTCATTTGTAATATTTTGTTGGGAATCCTTTACTGGAAATGACTACCTGAAGTCTTGAACCCAAGGAAATTACCAAAGACTGGGTTTCCTCCTTTCTGATGCTTTGCCAGGCTCTAACTGCAGCTCTCTTCAGTTGTTCTTTGTTTGTTGGTCTTTCTGCCTTTAGTTTTGCCTTCAGCGAGTGAAATGCATGCTCAATTGGGTTGAGATCAGGTGATTGACTCAGCCACTGCAAAATATTCCACTTCTTTTCCTTCAAAAGCTCCTGGGTTGCTTTTGCAGTGTGTTTTGGATCATTGTCCATCTGTACTGTGAAGCGCTGTCCAATCAACTTTGCCGCATTTGGCTGAATCTGGGCTGACAGTATGGCCCTGATTTACTAAGAACTGAGTCTACCAGCAGATGCTGAACATTCAGGTAGACTCAATTCAATCAGTTCAGGCCTTTCAGTGTTTAGAAAGGCGCCCAGCAAGCTGATTTGAAAGAGTCTACTTTCTAGACACTATCCTGTTCGTAAATACGAAACAACGTTGGGCGTATTTCTAAAAGTAATGCCGGATATGGAAGCTAGGTGGCGCACAAGCGCGAGCTTTGTCCCATTGGCGTTTATTTGTCTTCATATGAGAATACTTATAATTTAAAATAAAAAGCACACCTATATTATACATTTTTATTTTATTTTTTTGTTGCCGTTTCTCCAAAAATGATCTGCCAACTAATGCATTTCCTAATGAATGTTACAAAGTCATACATCCTATTTTCAAATGTCAAACATTTTCAAACTTATATCTCAAATAATTTGAATGTCTAGTTCTAATTTCCCAATATAATTATAAATCTTCATTCTCTTTAATCATGTAACTATTCTACATTCCAACTCAAACTCTGTCTGTTACAGTGGCTTAGTGGTTACTACTCAGAACTTACAGCACTTGGGTCATGAGTTCTAATCCCAGTCATGGCCACACCTGTCTGGAGTTTGCATGCTTTCTCTGTATGGGTGTGTTTCTGCCAACACTCCAAAGACATGCTGTTAGGTTAATTGGGCCTAGTATATGTCTGAGTTTCTGACCTTAGATTGTAAGCTCCTTGACATTTGTGAATGCCCAAAATATGGAGATCAATTTTCAGGGTTCTGTCAGTGTCAGGAATATTGATCGATCAGTTAAGATTTGACTAGAAAGTGGAAAGGGAGTGAATCTTACCTGCGTCCTGTTCTTCTGACAAGTTTGAAACTTTCAAATTTCCTTGTGTTTATATTTCATTGCAACTTTGTTTCTCTTCTCTTAAACTTCTCTCCTTATACAACTTGACCCCCTCCCCCACCCCCCCTGTCATCACCTGTTCCATCTGCAAATCTATGTATCACCGCCCCACTCATTTTATTTAACTATTTATTTACTGATCAGGTTAATATGTTTAATTTCCTATCACCTACAGCTCAGATCTAGCATTATTATAAGATTCCTAATTGTATCTCACCACTAGTCTGATTGAATTCACAATTCCTGGTCAGTCCCGTTCCCTTACCTATAATAACCTTTAGGGCCAGTTCACACCACAGTTGCTTTTTTCTGCATCCAAAACACACAGAATGTTATATGGTTGTCAGTGTCATAGTTCACATCAGTGCTTGCATTTCCAGTGCATTGCAGATGCTGCCAAAAAAATCAAACAGGCTGCATTGTTTATGTACAGAATTGTACTGGAATGCGGTAAAGTGCCATGGAATGCACTAAAATGCACATGTCCCTAATTAAATTGAAGAAAAAGAGAGGGGAAAAAATTAACTGGAATGCATAAAAAAATGCACTGGAACACATCAAAAACGCATCCAAAATGCACTGGAACACGCTAAACATGCATCAAAAAAGTGCATGCAAACACGCATCTGGAACACATCTAGACTGTGTTTTTATAGTGTGAACTGGCCCTTAGGACTTGTTCACACCATTTGTGGTGCAGAAACGCATGCAAGAGCTCGCATTTTCCTGCACAGCAAAGAAATGCGATGCCCTTTGTAGATGTATGCAAGTACCATGATGCAAACTTAATTGTTCCTCCACACATCTAGTTAACACAGATGCATTCACAGCCACAAAAATGCATGGCACCACACTACTGTGTGGTTAGGTGCAACACACTTTTAAAATAATATGCCTGCAGTATTTTTGCATGTTCCCACACGTTAGGCAGCCCATTGAAATTAATGGGCTGAGGAAAAAAAAAGTAAAAAATGCCACATTCACACAGGTCCTCTGATCTGTACAGCATGAATGAGTGGGTTGTTCATGTGCCTGGAGCTACCTGTTACACTATGGGGACACAGCAGCTGTATGAACACAGGTTTTAATCTGACAGGTGTGCAGGCGTGGGGAAGTGGCCCTGAATGCTCACTGTCAGTGTTCAGGGCTGTACACCTGCACCCATATGCTTGTCAAATTAGGACCTGCAGCATTTCCATAGTGTAACATAAATTGCCTGCAAACGGCGGCAGCCACAAAAACAAACCACTGATTCACACTCTACAGGCCACGACCCATATGAATGAGCCCCAAGACCTCAATTACACACACAGCTTTATTAAGTCAGTACAGTTTTATCACTTAGATTTAACAGGAATTTGGTTGGGATTGTGTACATCAAGAATGTTTTTAGTGTATTTTTACCATAAATATAATTTGGATATTTTCTCTGGTGGTGGGGGGCTGTCAGGTAGGCTGTATGGGGCCCAGTGATATCTAACAGTGGCCCTGGGTGTATGCTTGTGTCTGTGCCACCTGTATATTTAGGAAGAAAAATATCTTCTTCTATGGAATACCAAGAACCTCTGCTATGTACCTCAATGTATTTAGGAATCAGACATGGTTTCAACTGAAAATACAACAATTATTAGTAATGTTTCCCCTGAAAATGAGGATCAGCTCCTCGATCTCACCATGTCCAGATGTGGTCTGGAATTCCACAAAAGAATGATACACAAAGCCAAAAAATAGATTTGCAAATTACCACTAAACTCTCCTAACTACACTCCCATCCACTAACACAACCCAATACCACTTCTGGGTGTACGTGAACATCCTTCCTCAAACGTGATGATTAGAGATGAGCGAATTATTCAAAAATTCGATTTGACTGATTCGGCGAATTCGTGAAAAAATTTCGATTCGAGTCGAATATATTCGTCGCGAATTTAACTTATAAAAGGGTGTTTCTAGGCTTCAGAGAGCCTTTATATTAGTGCAGAACACTGTACCTTTAATTTAAATGCCCTTGGAGTCTGCTGGGGAAGAGAAATAATACTGACAGTCAGTATGACATGCAGATGAGTGCCGTCGATCTTAGAATCACCGCACACTTCACTCATTTGGGCAGTCACGGAGCCAAAACCAGAGTGTGGAGCCACAGTGTGGCGGTGGAGGCAGCAGCAGTGGGAGGCCATACAGCACCCTATGACAAAAATGGAAACCACCAGCAGTGTGAGGAGACCTGAAAGTGGCACATGGCAGAGTGTGGCGATGGAGACAGCAGCAATGGGAGGCCGTACAGGGACCCATGACACACTCTGGACCTGGCAGCAGCATGAGGAGGCGGTACAGGGGCCCATGACAGATTACGGGCCTGGCAGCAGCATGAGGAGTCGGTACGGGGGCCCATGACACACTCTGGACCTGGCAGCAGCATGAGGAGGCGGTACAGGGGCGCATGACAGATTACGAGTCTGGCAGCAGCAACTTGGACAGGAGGACGTTCAGCTTCTGCACCGTCGGGTGCGTGCTCGCAAACTGTTGTCTCTTGGAAACGGATTCCAAGAAAGACTGCTGACGGAATCCGTGAAGAGGAGTAGCATGAGAAGGAGCATCTGAACGAGCGGAATATGCCAACAAGCGACAACAGGGGCCCATGACAGATTACGGGCCTGGCAGCAGCATGAGGAGTCGGTACGGGGGCCCATGGCAGATTACGGGCCTGGCAGCAGCAATGGGAGGCCAGTAATCTGCCAGCACCCTATGACAAAAAATGGAACACACCAGCAGTGTGTGAGGAGACCTGAAAGTGGCACATGGCAGAGTGTGGCGATGGAGACAGCAGCAATGGGAGGCCGTACAGGGACCCATGAGAGACTCTGGACCTGGCAGCAGCATGAGGAGGCGGTACAGGGGCCCATGGCAGATTAGGGGCCTGGCAGCAGCTATGGGAGGCCCGTAATCTGCCAGCACCTTATGACAAAAAATGGAACACACCAGCAGTGTGAGGAGACCTGAAAGTGGCACATGGCAGAGTGTGGCGATGGAGACAGCAGCAATGGGAGGCCGTACAGGGACCCATGAGAGACTCTGGACCTGGCAGCAGCATGAGGAGGCGGTATAGGGGCCCATGGCAGATTAGGGGCCTGGCAGCAGCTATGGGAGGCCCGTAATCTGCCAGCACCCTATGACAAAAAATGGAACACACCAGCAGTGTGAGGAGACCTGAATGTAGCACATGGCATGAGACACTGTGGACCTGGCAGCAGCATGAGGAGGCGGTACAGGGGCCCATGGCAGATTAGGGGCCTGGCAGCAGCTATGGGAGGCCCGTAATCTGCCAGCACCCTATGACAAAAAATGTAACACACCAGCAGTGTGAGGAGACCTGAAAGTGGCACATGGCAGAGTGTGGCGATGGAGACAGCAGCAATAGGAGGCCGTACAGGGACCCATGAGAGACTCTGGACCTGGCAGCAGCATGAGGAGGCGGTATAGGGGCCCATGGCAGATTAGGGGCCTGGCAGCAGCTATGGGAGGCCCGTAATCTGCCAGCACCCTATGACAAAAAATGTAACACACCAGCAGTGTGAGGAGACCTGAAAGTGGCACATGGCAGAGTGTGGCGATGGAGACAGCAGCAATGGGAGGCCGTACAGGGACCCATGAGAGACTCTGGACCTGGCAGCAGCATGAGGAGGCGGTATAGGGGCCCATGGCAGATTAGGGGCCTGGCAGCAGCTATGGGAGGCCCGTAATCTGCCAGCACCCTATGACAAAAAATGTAACACACCAGCAGTGTGAGGAGACCTGAAAGTGGCACATGGCAGAGTGTGGCGATGGAGACAGCAGCAATGGGAGGCCGTACAGGGACCCGAGACTCTGGACCTGGCAGCAGCATGAGGAGGCGGTATAGGGGCCCATGGCAGATTAGGGGCCTGGCAGCAGCTATGGGAGGCCCGTAATCTGCCAGCACCCTATGACAAAAAATGGAACACACCAGCAGTGTGAGGAGACCTGAAAGTGGCACATGGCAGAGTGTGGCGATGGAGACAGCAGCAATGGGAGGCCGTACAGGGACCCATGAGAGACTCTGGACCTGGCAGCAGCATGAGGAGGCGGTATAGGGGCCCATGGCAGATTAGGGGCCTGGCAGCAGCTATGGGAGGCCCGTAATCTGCCAGCACCCTATGACAAAAAATGTAACACACCAGCAGTGTGAGGAGACCTGAAAGTGGCACATGGCAGAGTGTGGCGATGGAGACAGCAGCAATGGGAGGCCGTACAGGGACCCATGAGAGACTCTGGACCTGGCAGCAGCATGAGGAGGTGGTATAGGGGCCCATGGCAGATTAGGGGCCTGGCAGCAGCTATGGGAGGCCCGTAATCTGCCAGCACCCTATGACAAAAAATGGAACACACCAGCAGTGTGAGGAGACCTGAAAGTGGCACATGGCATGAGACACTGTGGACCTGGCAGCAGCATGAGGAGGCGGTACAGGGGCCCATGGCAGATTAGGGGCCTGGCAGCAGCTATGGGAGGCCCGTAATCTGCCAGCACCCTATGACAAAAAATGTAACACACCAGCAGTGTGTGAGGAGACCTGAAAGTGGCACATGGCAGAGTGTGGCGATGGAGACAGCAGCAATGGGAGGCCGTACAGGGACCCATGAGAGACTCTGGACCTGGCAGCAGCATGAGGAGGCGGTATAGGGGCCCATGGCAGATTAGGGGCCTGGCAGCAGCTATGGGAGGCCCGTAATCTGCCAGCACCCTATGACAAAAAATGGAACACACCAGCAGTGTGAGGAGACCTGAAAGTGGCACATGTTTCGGGCATGATTCATGGCGGATTTAGTCAGTTGTGTCAGGAACTGGTGGTTTGAAATCCAGACTAATCCATGCCTGATTCATTTTCACAAACGTGAGTCTCTCCACACTTTGGGTGGACAGTCGTGTCCTCCGCGGAGTTACAATACCTCCTGCCGCACTAAACACGCGCTCCGATGCCACGCTACTGGCCAGGCATGACAGCCTTTCAAGGGCAAATTCAGCTAGTTGGGGCCAAAGGTCAAGTTTCGTTGCCCAGTAGTCAAGGGGATTGTCTACCTCGGTTGGCAGGGTGCTGTCCAAGTAGGCCCAAGCCTGTTGTTTGAGGTCCTGCTCCAGGTCCACCTGATGCTGCTGCTGCGGCTGGTTAGTAGTTTCCTCACTGCGCTGGTGAAGAAAGCTACTCATCATCGACTGCAGACTGAGGCAGCCGCTGCTGGTGGAGCTGCCACTGCTCCTACCACCCCACCCCTCCCCTGCTGCCATGGCAGCGGAACACGAGCGCACAGGGCCCACAGTGTCTGAGGATGGACGTTGGCGCACAAAGGCAGAGACCAACTGACTACATAGGTGGTTTTTATAGTACGTTATTTTGGCCTCCCTCTCAGCAGGTGTGAAAAAGGCCACCATTTTTGAACGGTAGCGAGGGTCCAACAAGGTGGACAGCCAAAAGTCATCCCTCTGTCTGATGGTTATTATTCGGCTGTCGCTACGCAAGCAACCGAGCATGCTATGGGCCATTTGTGCCAAGGAATGCAAGGGACTCCCTGCCTCCATCTCCACAGCATACTGCCACGGTGCGTCTGGGTCCTCTGTCTCCTCCTCCTCCTCCTCTACCAGATGCTCCTGCTCCTCCACTCCTGTCCGCTGAGTGGAAAAACCACCCATTTCACTCAATAATTCCTGAGCACAAATGTCCTCCTCTACCTCCTCCTCTTCTTCCTGTCCTGCCCCCACAGGGGTCATGTGGCGTTGAGATCTGTGCGCCACGTCTACCGCACCCTGACCAGCCATTGTTAACAGCATTTGTTCCAGGACGTGCAACAGAGGAATGACGTCATTCATCCCATAGTCCTGCCGACTCACGAATAGCGTGGCCTCCTCAAAGGGCCTGAGCAAGCGGCAGGTGTCACGCATGAGCTGCCAATGGCTGACATCGAAGTTACACAGGGGAGTACCTTTATCCGCTTGTAACATCAGGAAATCGGTGATGGCCTTTCGCTGTTCGTAAAGGCGGTCTAACATGTGTAGGGTTGAATTCCACCTTGTTGCAACGTCGCAGATCAGGCGATGCTGTGGAATTCCGTTCTGCCGCTGCAGCTCAAGGAGGGTGTGCTTTGCGGTGTAGGAATGGCTGAAATGCATGCAAAGTTTACGTGACATTTTAAGGATGTCTTGCAGTGGGATGGTGGATTTTAGGAACCGCTTGACAACCAGATTGAACATGTGAGCCATGCATGGCGCATGGCACAACCTTCCTTGACGCAGAGCAGACACCATGTTCTTTCCGTTGTCGGTCAACATGGTTCCGATTTTCAGTTTGCGCGGAGACAGCCATCTGTCGATTTCTCTGTTCATTACACTGAGAAGTTCCTCCCCTGTGTGACTACATTTGCCAAGGCATACCAGGTGCAGCACAGCGTGACACCGTTGCGCCCTGCACATGTGATATGCCGGTCGGGTAATGGGACTTGGCACGGGGGTGGCGGCTGAGGACACGGCGGAAGAAGAGGTGGTAGAGGCGGACATCTTTGCCGGACCAAGGACGTGCAAACGTGGAGGCAAAAGCGGCGTGACCTGTCCAAGTTGCTGGTGCGGCTGTGACGGCACCACGTTCACCCAGTGGGCCGTAAATGACATGTACTGTCCCTGACCGTAGTTACAGCTCCACACGTCGGCGCTGCCGTGCACTTTGGCAGAGACCGACATGCTCAAAGACTGGCCCACCATCTCTTCTACATGTGAATGCAGGGCTGGCACTGCCTTTTTGGCGAAGAAATGCCGGCTTGGCACTCTCCACCGCGGCGCGGCACAAGCCATCATTTCTCGGAAAGGTGCTGAGTCCACCACTTGGAAAGGGAGGGACTGCAGCACCAGCAACTTGGACAGGAGGACGTTCAGCTTTTGCACCGTCGGGTGCGTGCTCGCAAACTGTTGTCTCTTGGAAACGGATTCAAAGAAAGACTGCTGACGGAATCCGTGAAGAGAAGTAGCAGGAGAAGGAGCATCTGAACGAGCGGAAGATGCCAACGAGTGACAACTCCCCTCAGCAGAGGTGTTGGAGCCTTGACTGGCTGATAGAGGGCGATTGACGTCGGGTGACGGAGCAAGTAACGGAGCGGGTGATGGAGCGGGGGCTGGGGCAGGCAGAACCGCCGTATCTTTATCACGGTTTTCCCAGGCCACCGAATGGCGACGCTGCATATGCTGACGCAACGCTGTAGTCCCAACATGGGCCCCCTGGCCACGCTTGACTTTCTGGCCACATAGTCGACATACGGCTAAGTTTACTTCCTCGGGCGGCTTGACAAAAAATTGCCACACCGCCGAGTAGGAAACTTTGCCCCCGATACTCCTCACTGGCTGACTGCTGCTTCCTCCGTGCACACCGGCACCACTACTGGCCGTGGTGGTAGGCTGCAGTGGAGCTGGTGCTGTACTCCGTGGCCGTTTGCCTCCACTGACACTGCTGCGACCCTGCTGCCTCCTGGGCAACCCACCGACTGTTTTGCTTGCTGCCAAGCTGGCACCCTCTTCTCCTGATGATGCGGAAGCAATAGCCTGATGACGAGGCTGCCAAGTGCGATCAGCCTCATCATCATCAATTAGGGTCTCCGCCTCACTACTAGCCCCCTCGGCTGCGTGTGGGTCAGGAGACAGACCTGTCTCTAGACCGGCTACCAAGCCACTCTCCTCGCCACTACTTCTTCGCCTGGCTGCTGAAGAGGCGGATGTCTCCCCCCGTTCCTGACCGCCCTCTGTTAGCTCTTCCTCACTGTAAGTGGGGCTGAGCCCACAGCATGCGATACTTCGCTTGGTGAGGGAACACCAAAGGACAGGGGCAGGTAGAGGACACGTGATTTCAGTGGGCTTGCTCCCGGGCCATGCCAACTAACGGTTGTGTCTGACGTACCCACCGACCGTTGGCTGTAGGTGTCAGAGGTGACCTGGGAAGAGGAAGACGACCGAGCCAACCAATCGATGACGGCAGGGTTGTCGGTGGAGACACGACCGCTGGATGACACCGGGAGCACTGGCCTCTGGCTGCGACTAGTGCTGCCTCGACCCCTTCCTCTGCTGCCACGTCTGCTCGCTCCTAAAACATTGCCTCCTCTGCCACTCCTCTGCATGTTGTCTGACATACTCTTTCATTAAACGATTCTGTGTCCCTGAGTAACAATTCTGTGTCTGTCCCTGAGTAACAATTCTGTGTCTGTTCCTGAGTAACAATTCTGTGTCCCTCAGTAACAATTCTGTGTCCCTCAGTAACAATTCTGTGTCCCTCAGTAACAATTCTGTGTCCCTGAGTAACAATTCTGTGTCCCTCAGTAACAATTCTGTGTCCCTCAGTAACAATTCTGTGTCTGTCCCTGAGTAACAATTCTGTGTCTGTCGCTGAGTAACAATTCTGTGTCCCTCAGTAACAATTCTGTGTCTTTCCCTGAGTAACAATTCTGTGTCTGTCCCTGAGTAACAATTCTGTGTCTGTCCCTGAGTAACAATTCTGTGTCTGTCCCTGAGTAACAATTCTGTGTCTGTCCCTCAGTAACAATTCTGTGTCCCTGAGTAACAATTCTGTGTCCCTCAGTAACAATTCTGTGTCCCTCAGTAACAATTCTGTGTCCTTCAGTAACAATTCTGTGTCTGTCCCTGAGTAACAATTCTGTGTCTGTTGCTGAGTAACAATTCTGTGTCCCTCAGTAACAATTCTGTGTCCCTCAGTAACAATTCTGTGTCCCTCAGTAACAATTCTGTGTCCCTCAGTAACAATTCTGTGTCCTTCAGTAACAATTCTGTGTCTGTCCCTGAGTAACAATTCTGTGTCTGTCGCTGAGTAACAATTCTGTGTCCCTCAGTAACAATTCTGTGTCCCTCAGTAACAATTCTGTGTCCCTCAGTAACAATTCTGTGTCCCTCAGTAACAATTCTGTGTCCTTCAGTAACAATTCTGTGTCTGTCCCTGAGTAACAATTCTGTGTCTGTCCCTGAGTAACAATTCTGTGTCTGTCCCTCAGTAACAATTCTGTGTCTGTCCCTCAGTAACAATTCTGTGTCCCTCAGTAACAATTCTGTGTCCCTCAGTAACAATTCTGTGTCCCTCAGTAACAATTCTGTGTCCCTCAGTAACAATTCTGTGTCCCTCAGTAACAATTCTGTGTCTGTCCCTGAGTAACAATTCTGTCTGTCCCTGAGTACCAATTCTGTGGCCCTAAGTAACGGTTCTGTGGCCCTCAGTAACAAATCTGTGTCCCTCAGTAACAATTCTGTGTCTGTCCCTAAGTAACAATTCTGTGGCACTAAGTAACAATTCTGTGTCTGTCCCTGAGTAACAATTCTGTGTCTGTCCCTGAGTAACAATTCTGTGTCTGTCCCTCTGTAACAATTCTGTGTCCCTCAGTAACAATTCTGTGTCCCTGAGTAACAATTCTGTGTCCCTCAGTAACAATTCTGTGTCCCTCAGTAACAATTCTGTGTCCCTCAGTAACAATTCTGTGTCCCTCAGTAACAATTCTGTGTCTGTCCCTGAGTAACAATTCTGTGTCCCTAAGTAACGTTTCTGTGTCCCTAAGTAACGTTTCTGTGGCCCTACGTAACGTTTCTGTGGCTCTCAGTAACAAATCTGTGTCCCTCAGTAACAATTCTGTGTCTGTCCCTAAGTAACAATTCTGTGGCCCTAAGTAACGTTTCTGTGGCCCTAAGTAACGTTTCTGTGGCCCTAAGTAACGTTTCTGTGGCCCTAAGTAACGGTTCTGTGTCCCTCAGTAACAATTCTGTATCCTTCAGTAACAATTCTGTGTCTGTCCCTGAGTAACGTTTCTGTGTCCCTAAGTAACGGTTCTGTGGCCCTAAGTAACGGTTCTGTGGCCCTCAGTAACAATTCTGTGTCTGTCCCTGAGTAACGTTTCTGTGGCCCTAAGTAACGTTTCTGTGGCCCTAAGTAATGTTTCTGTGGCCCTTAGTAATGTTTCTGTGGCCCTAAGTAACGTTTCTGTGTCCCTAAGTAACGTTTCTGTGTCCCTAAGTAACGTTTCTGTGGCCCTAAGTAACGGTTCTGTGGCTCTCAGTAACAAATCTGTGTCCCTCAGTAACAATTCTGTGTCTGTCCCTCAGTAACAATTCTGTGGCCCTAAGTAACGTTTCTGTGGCCCTAAGTAACGTTTTTGTGGCCCTAAGTAACGTTTCTGTGGCCCTAAGTAACGGTTCTGTGTCCCTCAGTAACAATTCTGTATCCTTCAGTAACAATTCTGTGTCTGTCCCTGAGTAACGTTTCTGTGTCCCTAAGTAACGGTTCTGTGGCCCTCAGTAACGGTTCTGTGGCCCTCAGTAACAATTCTGTGTCTGTCCCTGAGTAACGTTTCTGTGGCCCTAAGTAACGTTTCTGTGGCCCTAAGTAATGTTTCTGTGGCCCTTAGTAACGTTTCTGTGGCCCTAAGTAACGTTTCTGTGGCCCTAAGTAACGATTCTGTGGCCCTAAGTAACGTTTCTGTGTCCCTAAGTAACGTTTCTGTGTCCCTAAGTAACGTTTCTGTGTCCCTAAGTAACGTTTCTGTGTCCCTAACTAACGTTTCTGTGTCCCTAAGTAACGTTTCTGTGTCCCTAACTCTCTCCCTGAATACAGCCAGGTCTGCCTCTGTTGAATGACTGGAGGCAAATGGAGAATTCTAAAATGGCCGCCATTTATAGCTCGACCATTACACAGGGCTGGCTGGCTGCTGATTGGCTAATGCGATCACATGTCATGAATGAATGCATTATGGGTCAGCGCGCCTTGTCTGCGCGCCTTCCCAGACATCCCCGCTCCATCGCCGCACATGTCGCCGCCATTTTAGGAAAAATTTTCGGATTCGGCGCGAATCGAAATTTTCCTAATATTCGAAACGAATTCCACTTGGCCTAGTTCGATTCGCTCATCTCTAGTGATGATGTATTTTTGGTGTGACAGCCACTCCAGCACCTCCTCCAACAGCCGTCTTGGAGTTTATTTGTGCACCATAGCAATTTTCCATGCGGCTCCATTGTGTATATGACATTAGCGAATATATGTTTGAAGCTCTATTGTGTATTTGGCATTGGTGAATATATGTTTGCCGATAAAGACCCACAGTCAACATAAATTGGGGGCCTAATTTATTACTGTTAAGAGGATTATAGAAAAAGAATAGCTAGCTGCACATTGAACACGACCTATTCATTGGTACACAACATAGTCTTGTGGTGCAACAGGGGGCTTTTGGTTTGTTAGTTTGCACATACTTGCATATGTGCACAAAAACAAGCTAGATTTGGGCATAATATTATATAGGTAGCAAAAAATAAGTGTTAGGGGTGCTAGTATATTGAACTTGAACATGAAATAACCCCCCCCCCAAAAATAGTCCAAACGTTTGTTGATCAAATACATATTCCAAATTTATTTGGACAACAGCAACAAGTAGGTACAGTCAACTTCTTGGTGGGAAAAAAAAACAGAATTTAAGTTGCTAAAATAGAACGGTCCTGCTCATAAGAGCTTACAATCTAAAATATTATACTTCTAATGAATAGTGGTTACAGCAGGAAACAAACGGTTAATATGAATCAAGCAATATTTTCAGGGCCATAAAATTAACACACACCATCACTTAGTAGGATTATCTATCCACAAAATAGGCCCCCAGATCAAAATATCAATATAAAAATACATAAGAAAGTGCCAAAATAACAAACACCTCTCACTTCCCCAAATCCCCCACACATACATTTCTCATCAGGTTTGTCCGAAAACTGCATTTCAGTATAAATAAGCAAGCAAACTATAGCCAAGTGCAGATTTGGAAGAGCAGAGCAATTGACGTGTTAGAATTACAATGCAAAGATAATAAACACACAATCATTGTACAATAATACACAAACACACTTTAGAAGGAAAAAAATGCAAAACGTTTACAGCCCACATCAAAACACAGCCTGAATGGGTTCTGGGGCAATTCAGCACAATATCTTTTCTTCCTCTCCCCCCAAACCACCACAGGCAAGGACTTGCTGAAAATAACCTGGTCTATTACTAGTCCAAACTACCCACTACTGCAGGTGTTTATATAACATAGGTTGGATTTGGAGCATGCCAAACAAGGCCCCACCCCAAATGAAGGCCACACCCACAACTGTCATTCATTTGGTCAGCGAAAGTGATTGCACCTGATTATCGGGCACCAATCCTCTTCCCACCTGCATTAACCCTTGGTATACAGGCCCCACGAAGAGTGAAAAAGAAAGCAACAGTGAAGTGTACCTGTGCAGCATACAACACAAAATTGAACAGGGATGTGAAGGGGAACCCCATGGCAACATTTATTGGCACTATGGGCACAATTCACTCCAGATTATTGCATGAGTTAAGGCAGTCACATGACCACATCTCGCATGCAATACTGAAAATGTCAATTCACTTTTGCTAGTATGAGGGATTTCCCATAAATCGGGAAAACACTCATGAAATCAAACATAAAAAAACCTTACACCCTGGTCACATCAGAGCCGATTGGAAATTGTGTTACAATGAAGTTGCCGATTTCCTTGTGATTTGCAAGACATCTGACACAGATGTCTATGCAAATCGCCACAAAATAGTACATGTATTACTTTAGAAATCGGTGTCGGAAACGCACCCATATGACCACTCTCATAGCGGACAACTTGGCATGCGCTTTTCAAGTTGCATGTCATGCAAATTGCATACAAGTCACACTTGATGTAACCGCTATTAGAGCATTCATATTGGTGTGGTTTAAACTTGGTCGGAGCCGCAACAGTTTATAAAGTAGTGAATGCACTACTTTTGGTGCGATTTGCAGAGAGATCTGTGTCTTGCAAATTGCACTTGAAATCGGCATGTCCCCCGACATTGAAATCATGCGACTTCACTGTAAGTCACATGCTTTAAAAGTTGGGCTTGATGTGACCGTAGTCGCAACCTATTGTCCGCTATAGGCTCCATTCACATCAAATCCAAAGTTAAAATCGTGCGACTTCACCGTAAGTCGCACCACTTCAAAATCTGCTTTGATGTGACTGGGGTAGCCCCCAGTCACATCAGGTGCAATTTGGCATGTGATTTGCATGCCAGGTGACTTGCAAATCGTAGACCAAGTCGCAACCTATTGTCCACTATAGGCTCCGTTCACATCCAATCTGATTTTGAAATCGTGAGACTTCACTGTAAGTTGGCCGATTTCCAAATCGGATTAGATGTGGCTGTGGTGTTAGCTCCCAATCACATTAGGTGCAATTTGGCATGCGATTTTCAAGTCACAGGGCATGCAAATCACATGCCTAGTCACATCCAGGGTGCGCGATTTCAGGTGCGATTTGGGAATTGAAATCATACCTGACATCGGATCTAATGAATGTGTCTTAATATACGCAATTTGCTGCAGCACTATTTCAAAAGTAGTTCTGGTCTAACTTTTTTTGCATTTTGTAGCGATTGAACATATAGACTACAATAGAAATCGCAATGCAAAACACAATTGAAAATGCAATAACTCGTTGGGAAATCTACAGAAAACAAGAAACAAAAAGCGCAATTAAAATTTCATCTAGTATGAACCAAGCAGGCAATTCAACAAGGGAAATAAATCTTTGAAGGCATGTGGTATCTGCATGCTCGGATAAGGGTCTGTTATGGATTTGGGGGGACTCCACACTATTATTTTATTACATTTTGGCGTGGGGATTCCCCTCCAAATCCTTTTCTCTCGCTCTTCTCTCTCGCTCGCTGTTATCTCTCTCAGCTCTTGGCTTGACAAACCCTTCCCAAAAGGGGGCAGAGTGCAAACCAGCAATATCAACTCAATCATTAGTCAAGGCCCTTATCTCATCCCATCCTTTGACATTCACATAACGTGCAGCTTTGAAGGTGTTTGAAAAAACAAGGCCTCATTCTAATTCACATTCTAGGGATCATTTAGACAGAAAGCAAAGATGCTGCCAGCACATCTATGGTAGGGCAGCCAGCCAGGGAGAACATGCAACTTCATTGCTGTGGTTGGGATTCAAACCGATGACCCTAGTGCTGTGAGACAGCAGTGCCAACCACTTATCCACTGAGCTGAGATACCCATCCAGCCTGTATTTCTGTGGTGTGAATCAACCCTAAGTCCCTGGGCAAGGTCAGTGTAACTAGCCAGATATCTCAATTATGACACAAATGTTGTGCTATGTCGCCAATTCAGATGTATGTTGGTTCTATGTATCCCAATACAAAGGATTGCAATACTAATAGAGGCGTACCTCGGTTTACCAATGCCTCTGTTAACTTAATTTTTGGTTTACGAATGAAAATCCATTGAAAATAATGCCTCGGTTTACACAAGTGTTAATAATTTTTTTCCGCAATACAAAGTGTATGTCGGCTCTGATTTTTAAATGCAAATGCCAGCCTTTTTTTTCTTCACTATAGTTCACAAGCTTATCTATCACTTTCCCCGAAGTTGCAGAAAACTTTGTATCTTTTAATAAAATAAAAGTAAACATTGTTTCCTTTAGGGATATAGACTCAAAGAAAACTTTCTCTTTTAGCTGGGGGAAGTGACAGCTGAATTTCTGAGCTATAGTGAAGAAAAAAAAAGCGAGAATTACATTTAAAAACCGGCACCATAATAAATAAAAAAAAGGTGTGGGGTCCCCGCTCCCATCCACACTAAGCCCTTTGGGTCTGTTATGGATTTAGAGGGGAACTTCCACGCCAAAATTTAAAAAAATGGTATGGGGTCACCCCCAAAATCCATATCAGAACCTTATCCGAGCATGCAGCCCGGCAGGTCAGGAAAGGGGGGGATGAGTGAGCACCCCCCCTCCTGAACCATACCATACATGCCCTCAACATGGGGGGGTGCTTTGGGGCAGGGGATGCTCCCTCCCAAAGCAGCTTGTCCCCATGTTGATGGCTGGCTGGTGGTTGTGGGGGTTTGTGGGTGGGGGGCTTATCATAATCTGGAAGCCCTCTTTAACAAGGGGACCCCCAGATCCCGCCCCCCCCATGTGAATGAGTACTGGGTACATGGTACCGCTACTCATTCACAAAAAAAACAAAACGTGTAGTGTAAAAAAAGACAGGACACGGTCTTTGACAAGTCCTTTCATAAAAGAAAAATCTTAAAGAATGTCCCCCAAAGTAGATCCAACGTCAATCACAGTGTAAGGCGCCGGCTACCCGAAAAAAAGAAAAAAAAATGTTCCGTTCCCGACGATGGATGCTCAGCCCTCTGCTGTGAGCCTGGTTGACAGCTCTTAAATATGTAAGGGGCAGAGCCACTTGGGGTCATCACACATGTAACCCCACCCCATGTGACATCATTGATGTCACATGGGGCGAGGTCACTCGGATGATGTCCCCGGGTGTCCCCGCCCCTTACATATTTAAGAACTGTCAACCAGGCTCACAGCAGAGGACTGGGCAGCCATAGTCAGGAACGGAACCTTTTTTTTTTCTTTTTTCGGGTCGCTGGCGGTAGGCTTCGTGATTGATGTTGGATCTACTTCGGGGTACATTCTTTTAGATTTTTCTTTTATTAAAGGACTTGTCAAAGACCGTGTCCTGTCTTTTTTTTACACTACACTTTTTGTTGTTTTGTGAATGAGTAGCGGTACCATGTACCCCATACTAATTCATGTAGGGGGGACCGGGATCTGGGGGGCCCCTTGTTAAAGGGGGCTTCCAGATTCTGATAAGCCCCCTTGTTAAAGGGGGCTTCCAGATTCTGATAAGCCCCCTGCCCGCAGACCCCCACAACCATCAGCCAGGGTTGTGGGGAAGAGGCCCTTGTCCCCATCAACATGGGGACAAGGTGCTTTGGGGGGGAGCCCCCTGCCTCAAAGTCCCCCCCATGCACTCGCTCGCCCCCCCCTTTCCTGACCTGCCGGGCTGCATGCTCGGATAAGGGTCTGGTATGGATTTGGCGGTGACCCCACACCATTTTTTTTTATGAAGGGCTTGGTATGGATGGGAGGGGGGACCCCACGCATTTTTAAAAAAAAATTTTTTAATTGCCGACCTTTATTTTTAGATTCAGCTGTCAAAATATATATTATCTAGACCTTCGAAATATGTAAAACCATTACAGAAATAATTATAAAGGATAAGAAACAAAAACAGAATCAATTGAACTAAGGAAATTACATTACATAAAGATATGCCTAGCTACAAATAGTGCTGTTTGTTAAACACAGTAGACGCAATCGAGTGCCGTCTGTCAGAGGACTACGCACAGAGATTTACTATTAAACAGCATCTACAAAGAAAGCGCCCATGGCAGATGGCTAAAATGTGTTCTGCACATGCGCATTTATATCCGTGCATAGACGCTGGAAAAGCGTCTAGTTCTTGACTGTCATGAATTTCTTCAGAAAACTTTTTCGTACATATTTAAAAATTTTTTTGAAATGTAAGAAATTGTTTACAGTGAAGTCCCGATATTTGGGAAAGCAAATTTCAATGTGAACATGTCTCTACAGTGATTTTTCGTTGTGTTAGACGTGCTTCTTAGCAAGTCTGCTTTCTGAGACTGATTCCTGGATTGTGCCTGGTTAGTAAATTCAACTTCACGTCTACTTGTTGACGCTTTCTTTAGTAAATGTCTTTGCTGTCTAAAAGTAGACGGTCGCTATTGAAAAGTAGACGTTAGCCCACGGGCATGCGCCTAGGCACATTAGTAAATCAGGGCCTAGATCTCTCCTCTGCCCCTAAAACATTTTATCACACCAAAATCGGTGTGATCAGATGTTTTTTCAGTTTAAAAATTGCACTGTTTATATCTGGTGAAACTGAAGTGATGAAATGCTTGTTGCTTCTGGTTTCTTCAACCATAGAGATGATTGGAGCTTTTGCGCCAGCTGTATTCTCAGGTCCTCAGGTGGGACAGTAGAGCCAGAAAAAGCTGTGGAAGGGAGTCCCTTCCTGCTGTTTGTAAAAGCAATCCTTCTTCTATATTAGCTGCTATGATTGTTTTTACATGAAAGCCAACAGCCAGCTGAAAAAAAAAAATGAAAGCAGAATGATGCCAGCTGCAGTCATCATCCTGGTATAACCACTCAAAGCCCAGTGACATACCAGTACGTCGCTGGTCCTTGTTGGGTATATATGTAAAATTCTTCTTTTTTTTGCTCTCATGGTGGGCTGAACAAAAAAAAAGAGAATGTAACAGATTCCTCCCTTTACATCAATCACTGTGGATGAAGAACTCTCTGCCCCAGAAAGTGTGTGGTATGCCCACCATTAGAATATACCGCCCTGCATCCACCCACTTCTAATGTTGGCCAAACACATTTGATGACTGTTTTTTGTTTTATGCAGATGCCCATTACATGCTTGACATTGATGATCCGTTTGGAGTGGGTGAATGCGGTCTGATCCACGTTTGAAGGCTGGGGAGGAGGTTGGAGCTGTTGCCATTTGATCATATATATGCCATTCTATAACATGATGGTCAAATTCATCTTGTAAGCCTCCCGTGAAGAGGTGGGGTGACACGTGTTGCAATTGAATATGTCTGATCATCATATTAATCAAAGATATATGATTGCACCTAAGGATATTTCACACTGAGTAGGGTGATATGTGCTGCACTTGGACATACATACATTCTAGTGATTGAAAATACAGTGAAGGAAATAAGTAATTGATCCCTTGCTGATTTTGAATGTTTGCCCACTCACAAAGAAATGATCAGTCTAAAAATCAAATGGTAGGTGTAACACAGAGACAGAATAGCAACAAAATTAAAAAGAAATGCATGTATAGCAAATTATGCACTGATTTGCATGTTCATGAGGGAAATAAGTATTTGATCCCCTTCACAAAACATGACTTAATATTTGGTGGCAAATCTCTTGTTGGCAAACACAGAGGTCAGACGTTTCCTGTCGTTGGCCACCAGGTTTGCACACATCTCAGGAGGGATTTTCGCCCACTCCTCTTGGCAGATCCTCTCCAAGTCATTAAGGTTTGGTGGCTGATATTTGGCAACTCAAACTTTCAGCTCCCTCTACAGATTTTTAATCGGATTAAGGTCTGGAGACTAGCTAGGCCACTCCAGGACCTTAATGTGCTTCTTCTTGAGTCACTCCTTTGTTGCCTTGGCCTTGTGTTTTGGGTCATTGTCATGCTGGAACACCCATCCACGTCCACGACCCATTTTCAATGCCCTGGCTGAGGGAAGAATGTTCTCACCCAAGATTTGACACTAAATTGCCCCGTCCATTGTCCCTTTGATGCGGTGCAGTTGTCCTGTCCCCTTAGCAGAAAAACACCCCCAAAGCAGAATGTTTCCACCACCATAGTTGGCAGTTGGGATGGTGGGGAGGGAGACTGACAGTTGTTTTGTGTTTCTTCCATTTGCAAATGATTGCACTAACTGTTGTCTCCTTCTCACCAAGCTGCTTGGCGAACGTTTGGTAGCCCAGTCTAGCCTTGTGTAGGTCTACAATCTTGTCCCTGGCATCCTTGGACAGCTCTTTGGTCTTTGCCATGGTGGAGAGTTTGGAATCTGATTGTTTGATTGCTCCTGTGGACAGGTGTCTTTTATACAGGTAACAAAATGAGATTAGCAGCACTCCCTTTAGGAGACTGCTTCTAAACTCAGCTTGTTACCTGTATGAAAGACACCTGGTAGCCAGAAATCCTGCTGAATGATAGGGAACCAAATACTTATTTTCCTCATGGACATGCAAATCAGTGCATAATTTGTTAGGCATGCATTTCTTTTGAATTTTTTGTTGCTATTCTGTCTCTCAGTGTTACAATACACCTACCATTTGATTTTTAGACTGACCATTTCTTTTTGAGTGGGCAAACATTAAAAATCAGCAGGGGATCAAATACTTATTTCCTTCACTGTATGCCTCATCCTGGACTGGGGTGGCCAGCGAGTTAAACATTTCCCGGGGACACACATGATCGAGTGCGCGCAGTATGTGTCACAGTGTTGACAGCCCCCTCACTTTGGTGGAGAGGAGGATTTGTCACAGGAGCCTTACCTGCACGTTCCACTGGATCAGTAAGTAGAAAAGCACCCTCTGGAGACATCACACTGTGCATGGGTGCTCCCTGGGGTGGTTGGCCCTGTGGCGTACCCTCCACCCCCTTACAGACCTTGGTGGCAGCCTGTTTCCCCCCCGCAAGCCTCAGACATAAGGTTTGCCGGCCTGCACTATTGCATGTGTCCCCCCTTCTGTTGATCTTGGTGGCATACCTGTAGGTGGGGTGGGTGAGGTGCAGAGCTTGTTCGAGTACATCGGGTGGGTGCCTCAGCTGTGGGCTGGGAAAGTCCTGGGCTGTTCTTTCACTGGTTGGGAAGCTCTGTGCTGAGCTCTTTCAAAAGTTTAGAACTGGGCTGTGCTGTTCAGTGAGGCCCTCCCATGGGAGGGCACACCAATTTAGGCTAAGGCCTGATGGGTAGGCGGTGGCACCTGCCATTTTGTTTGTGGGCATTTGCCCTTTTTTTCATTGCTGCCTGGGAACTGCAACCAGTGGTCTGGGTGAGCTGATGTGAAGCCTTCAGGTGCCACCTCCTCCTGTAGCACCCTTTAGTGATGGCTCCTCTTGGGGGAGTCAGCTGCCTGTGGCCATATTGGAGAGGCCATGTTCTTGGTGCCTTGCCAGCAATATCTTGTATGTACAGTGTGTCGGTCATAGTGAGGACCGAGGACAGGGTCACTGCTGTGGTAACCAGCATGTTCCTGTATCACTTTTTTCCTTGTGAGCTGCTATGTATGTATTAATAAAAGTTCCTATATACAACAAAAAGAAAAATATTGAAAACTGAAGAAAAATTTTCGCAATCACAAAAGAAATAAAAATGCCAGCAGCTATGCATCACACATGACTTTCATACGCAGTCCAAACATATCCTAACTAGTGCTGCTCTAATAGATCAGTGAATTTTATTCTTCCAATCTCATATAGAACTCATAATTAGAGATGAGCGAATCGAACTCGGCGAAGTGGAATTCGTTTCGAATATTAGGAAAATTTCGAATCCGAAATCCGAATCCGAAAATTAGCAGACTTCGGATGCGCGAATCAAAATTTTTCCAAAAATGGCGGCGACGGAGCAGGGATCTCTGGGAAGGCGCGCAGACAAGGCGCGCTGACCCATAATGCATTCATTCATGACATGTGATCGCATTAGCCAATCAGCAACCAGCCAGCCAGCACTGTGTAATGGTGGAGCTATAAATTGCGGCCATCTTTCAATTCTCCATTTGCCTCTGGTCATTCAAGAGAGACAGATCTCTCTGTATTAGGGACACAGAACCGTTACTTAGGGACACAGAACCGTTACTTAGGGACACAGAACCGTTACTTAGGGACACAGAACCGTTACTCAGGGACACAGAACCGTTACTCAGGGACACAGAACCGTTACTTAGGGACACAGAACCGTTACTTAGGGACACAGAACCGTTACTTAGGGACACACAATCATTACTTAGGGACACACAATCGTTACTTAGGGACACAGAACTGTTACTTAGGGACACAGAACCGTTACTTAGGGACACAGAACCGTTACTCAGGGACAGACACAGAATTGTTACTCAGGGACAGACACAGAATTGTTACTCAGGGACAGACACAGAATTGTTACTGAGGGACAGACACAGAATTGTTACTGAGGGACACAGAATTGTTACTGAGGGACACAGAATTGTTACTGAGGGACACAGAATTGTTACTGAGGGACACAGAATTGTTACTGAGGGACACACACAGAATTGTTACTCGGGGACAGACACAGAATTGTTACTCAGGGACAGACACAGAATTGTTACTCAGGGACAGACACAGAATTGTTACTGAGGTACACAGAATTGTTACTGAGGGACACAGAATTGTTACTGAGGGACACAGAATTGTTACTCAGGGACAGACACAGAATTGTTACTCAGGGACAGACACAGAATTGTTACTCAGGGACAGACACAGAATTGTTACTGAGGGACACAGAATTGTTACTGAGGGACACAGAATTGTTACTGAGGGACACAGAATTGTTACTCAGGGACAGACACATAATTGTTACTCAGGGACAGACACAGAATTGTTACTCAGGGACACAGAATTGTTACTCAGGGACACAGAATTGTTACTCAGGGACACAGAATTGTTACTCAGGGACACAGAATTGTTACTCCGGGACACAGAATTGTTACTCAGGGACACAGAATTGTTACTCCGGGACACAGAATTGTTACTCAGGGACAGACACAGAATTGTTACTGAGGGACAGACACAGAATTGTTACTGAGGGACAGACACAGAATTGTTACTGAGGGACACAGAATTGTTACTGAGGGACACAGAATTGTTACTGAGGGACACAGAATTGTTACTGAGGGACACAGAATTGTTACTCAGGGACACAGAATTGTTACTGAGGGACACAGAATTGTTACTGAGGGACACAGAATCGTTACTGAGGGACACAGAATCGTTACTCAGGGACACAGAATCGTTACTCAGGGACACACAATCGTTACTCAGGGACACAGAATCGTTACTCAGGGACAGAGAATTGTTACTCAGGGACAAACACAGAATTGTTACCGAGGGACACAGAATTGTTACCGAGGGACACAGAATTGTAACTGAGGGACACAGAATTGTTACTGAGGGACACACACAGAATTGTTACTGAGGGACACAGAATTGTTACTGAGGGACACAGAATTGTTACTGAGGGACACAGAATTGTTACTGAGGGACACAGAATTGTTACTCAGGGACACAGAATTGTTACCGAGGGACACAGAATTGTTACTCGGGGACACAGAATTGTTACTCGGGGACACAGAATTGTTACTGAGGGACACAGAATTGTTACTCAGGGACAGACACAGAATTGTTACTCAGGGACAGACACAGAATTGTTACTGAGGGACACAGAATTGTTACTGAGGGACAGACACAGAATTGTTACTGAGGGACACAGAATTGTTACTGAGGGACACAGAATTGTTACTGAGGGACACAGAATTGTTACTGAGGGACACAGAATTGTTACTCAGGGACACAGAATTGTTACTCAGGGACACAGAATTGTTACTCAGGGACAGACACAGAATTGTTACTGAGGGACACAGAATTGTTACTCAGGGACAGACACAGAATTGTTACTCAGGGACACAGAATTGTTACTCAGGGACACAGAATTGTTACTCAGGGACAGACACAGAATTGTTACTCAGGGACAGACACAGAATTGTTACTGAGGGCCACAGAATTGTTACTGAGGGCCACAGAATTGTTACTGAGGGCCACAGAATTGTTACTGAGGGCCAGACACAGAATTGTTACTGAGGGCCAGACACAGAATTGTTACTGAGGGACACAGAATTGTTACTGAGGGACACAGAATTGTTACTCAGGGACACAGAATTGTTACTCAGGGACACAGAATTGTTACTGAGGGACACAGAATTGTTACTGAGGGACACAGAATTGTTACTCAGGGACACAGAATTGTTACTCAGGGACACAGAATCGTTGAATTAAAGAGTATGTCAGACAACATGCAGAGGAGTGGCAGAGGAGGCAATGTTTTAGGAGCGAGCAGACGTGGCAGCAGAGGAAGGGGTCGAGGCAGCACTAGTCGCAGCCAGAGGCCAGTGCTCCCGGTGTCATCCAGCGGTCGTGTCTCCACCGACAACCCTGCCATCATCGATTGGTTGGCTCGGTCGTCTTCCTCTTCCCAGGTCACCTCTGACACCTACAGCCAACGGTCGGTGGGTACGTCAGACACAACCGTTAGTTGGCATGGCCCGGGAGCAAGCCCACTGAAATCATGTGTCCTCTACCTGCCCCTGTCCTTTGGTGTTCCCTCACCAAGCGAAGTATCGCATGATGTGGGCTCAGCCCCACTGTACAGTGAGGAAGAGCTAACAGAGGGCGGTCAGGAACGGGGGGAGACATCCGCCTCTTCAGCAGCCAGGCGAAGAAGTACTGGCGAGGAGAGTGGCTCGGTAGCCGATCTAGAGACAGGTCTGTCTCCTGACCCACACGCAGCCGAGGGGGCTAGTAGTGAGGCGGAGACCCTAATTGATGATGATGAGGCTGATCGCACTTGGCAGCCTCGTCGTCATCAGGCTATTGCTTCCGCATCATCAGGAGAAGAGGGTGCCAGCTTGGCAGCGAGCAAAACAGTCGGTGGGTTGCCCAGGAGGCAGCAGGGTCGCAGCAGTGTCAGTGGAGGCAAACGGCCACGGAGTAGAGCACCAGCTCCACTGCAGCCTACCACCACGGCCAGTAGTGGTGCCGGTGTGCACGGAGGAAGTAGCCAGTGAGGAGTAGCGGGGGCAAAGTTTCCTACTCGGCGGTGTGGCAATTTTTTGTCAAGCCGCCCGAGGAAGTAAACGTAGCCGTATGTGGCCAGAAAGTCAAGCGTGGCCAGGGGGCCCATGTTGGGACTACAGCGTTGCGGCAGCATATGCAGCGTCGCCATTTGGTGGCCTGGGAAAACCATGATAAAGATACGGCGGTTCTGCCTGCCCCAGCCCCCGCTCCATCACCCGCTCCGTTACTTGCTCCGTCACCCGACGTCAATCGCCCTCTATCAGCCAGTCAAGGCTCCAACACCTCTGCTGAGGGGAGTTGTCGCTCGTTGGCATCTTCCGCTCGTTCAGATGCTCCTTCTCCTGCTACTCCTCTTCACGGATTCCGTCAGCAGTCTTTCTTGGAATCCGTTTCCAAGAGACAACAGTTTGCGAGCACGCACCCGACGGTGCAAAAGCTGAACGTCCTCCTGTCCAAGTTGCTGGTGCTGCAGTCCCTCCCTTTCCAAGTGGTGGACTCAGCACCTTTCCGAGAAATGATGGCTTGTGCCGCACCGTGGTGGAGAGTGCCAAGCCGGCATTTCTTCGCCAAAAAGGCAGTGCCAGCCCTGCATTCACATGTAGAAGAGATGGTGGGCCAGTCTTTGAGCATGTCGGTCTCTGCCAAAGTGCACGGCAGCGCCGACGTGTGGAGCTGTAACTACGGTCAGGGACAGTACATGTCATTTACGGCCCACTGGGTGAACGTGGTGCCGGCACAGCCGCACCAGCAACTTGGACAGGTCACGCCGCTTTTGCCTCCACGTTTGCACGTCCTTGGTCCAGCAAAGATGTCCGCCTCTACCACCTCTACCACCTCTTCTTCCGCCGTGTCCTCAGCCGCCACCCCCGTGCCAAGTCCCATTACCCGACCGGCATATCACATGTGCAGGGCGCAACGGTGTCACGCTGTGCTGCACCTGGTATGCCTTGGCGAACGTAGTCACACAGGGGAGGAACTTCTCAGTGTAATGAACAGAGAAATCGACAGATGGCTGTCTCCGCGCAAACTGAAAATCGGAACCATGTTGACCGACAACGGAAAGAACATGGTGTCTGCTCTGCGTCAAGGAAGGTTGTGCCATGCGCCATGCATGGCTCGCGTGTTCAATCTGGTTGTCAAGCGGTTCCTAAAATCCACCATCCCACTGCAAGACATCCTTAAAATGTCACGTAAACTTTGCATGCATTTCAGCCATTCCTACACCGCAAAGCACACCCTCCTTGAGCTGCAGCGGCAGAACAGAATTCCACAGCATCGCCTGATCTGCGACGTTGCAACAAGGTGGAATTCAACCCTACATATGTTAGACCGCCTTTACGAACAGCGAAAGGCCATCACCGATTTCCTGATGTTACAAGCGGATAAAGGTACTCCCCTGTGTAACTTAGATGTCAGCCATTGGCAGCTCATGCGTGACACCTGCCGCTTGCTCAGGCCCTTTGAGGAGGCCACGCTATTCGTGAGTCGGCAGGACTATGGGATGAACGACATCATTCCTCTGTTGCACATCCTGGAACAAATGCTGTTAACAATGGCTGGTCAGGGTGCGGTAGACGTGGCGCACAGATCTCAATGCCACATGACCCCTGTGGGGGCAGGACAGGAAGAAGAGGAGGAGGTAGAGGAGGACATTGGTGCTCAGGAATTATTGAGTGAAATGGGTGGTTTTTCCACTCAGCGGACAGGAGTGGAGGAGCAGGAGCATCTGGTAGAGGAGGAGGAGGAGACAGAGGACCCAGACGCACCGTGGCAGTATGCTGTGGAGATGGAGGCAGGGAGTCCCTCGCATTCCTTGGCACAAATGGCCCATAGCATGCTCGGTTGCTTGCGTAGCGACACCCGAATAATAACCATCAGACAGAGGGATGACTTTTGGCTGTCCACCTTGTTGGACCCTCGCTACCGTTCAAAAATGGTGGCCTTTTTCACACCTGCTGAGAGGGAGGCAAAAATAAAGTACTATATAAACCACCTATGTAGTCAGTTGGTCTCTGCCTTTGTGCGCCAACGTCCATCCTCAGACACTGTGGGCCCTGTGCGCTCGCGTTCCGCTGCCATGGCAGCAGGGGAGGGGTGGGGTGGTAGGAGCAGTGGCAGCTCCACCAGCAGCGGCTGCCTCAGTCTGCAGTCGATGATGAGTAGCTTTCTTCACCAGCGCAGTGAGGAAACTACTAACCAGCCGCAGCAGCAGCAGCATCAGGTGGACCTGGAGCAGGACCTCAAACAACAGGCTTGGGCCTACTTGGACAGCACCCTGCCAACCGAGGTAGACAATCCCCTTGACTACTGGGCAACGAAACTTGACCTTTGGCCCCAACTAGCTGAATTTGCCCTGGAAAGGCTGTCATGCCTGGCCAGTAGCGTGGCATCGGAGCGCGTGTTTAGTGCGGCAGGAGGTATTGTAACTCCGCGGAGGACACGACTGTCCACCCAAAGTGTGGAGAGACTCACGTTTGTGAAAATGAATCAGGCGTGGATTAGTCTGGATTTCAAACCACCAGTTCCTGACACAACTGACTAAATCCGCCATGAATCATGCCCCAAACATGTGCCACTTTCAGGTCTCCTCACACTGCTGGTGGGTTCCATTTTGTCATAGGGTGCTGGCAGATTACGGGCCTCCCATTGCTGCTGCCAGGCCCGTAATCTGCCATGGGCCCCTGTACCGCCTCCTCATGCTGCTGCCAGGTCCAGAGTGTGTCATGGGTCCCTGTACGGCCTCCCATTGCTGCTGTCTCCATCGCCACACTCTGCCATGTGCCACTTTCAGGTCTCCTCACACTGCTGGTGGGTTCCATTTTGTCATAGGGTGCTGGCAGATTACGGGCCTCCCATTGCTGCTGCCAGGCCTGTAATCTGCCATGGGCCCCCATACCGCCTCCTCATGCTGCTGCCAGGTCCAGAGTGTCTCATGGGTCCCTGTACGGCCTCCCATTGCTGCTGTCTCCATCGCCACACTCTGCCATGTGCCACTTTCAGGTCTCCTCACACTGCTGGTGGGTTCCATTTTGTCATAGGGTGCTGGCAGATTACGGGCCTCCAATTGCTGCTGCCAGGCCCGTAATCTGCCATGGGCCCCCGTACCGCCTCCTCATGCTGCTGCCAGGTCCAGAGTGTGTCATGGGTCCCTGTACGGCCTCCCATTGCTGCTGTCTCCATCGCCACACTCTGCCATGTGCCAATTTCAGGTCTCCTCACACTGCTGATGGGTTCCATTTTGTCATAGGGTGCTGTATGGCCTCCCATTGCTGCTGCCTGGCCCGTAATCTGCCATGGGCCCCCGTACCGACTCCTCATGCTGCTGCCAGGCCCCTAATCTGTCATGGGCCCCTGTACCGCCTCTTCATGCTGCTGCCAGGTCCAGAGTGTGTCATGGGTCCCTGTACGGCCTCCCATTGCTGCTGTCTCCATCGCCACACTCTGCCATGTGCCACTTTCAGGTCTCCTCACACTGCTGGTGGGTTCCATTTTTGTCATACGGTGCTGTATGGCCTCCCATTGCTGCTGCCTCCACCGCCACACTGTGGCTCCACACTCTGGTTTTGGCCCCGTGACTGCCCAAATGAGTGAAGTGTGCGGTGATTCTAAGATCGACGGCACTCATCTGCATGTCATACTGACTGACAGTATTATTTCTCTTCCCCAGCAGACTCCAAGGGCATTTAAATTAAAGGTACAGTGTTCTGCACTAATATAAAGGCTCTCTGAAGCCTAGAAACACCCTTTTATAAGTTAAATTCGCAGCGAATATATTCGCCTCGAATCGAATTTATTCCTCGAATTCGCCGAATCAGCCGAATCGAATTTTTGAATACTTCGCTCATCTCTACTCATAATAATCAGTGACTATGAATGATTTGCTCAAGATATAGAAATGTAAGTAAATATAAAGTGTCAAAATCAAACTTTGCATGTGAACTTAAAACAACTCTTCAAGATGTGTTGATATGCCAGATATATCCATTTCCATTCTCCACCAACCATACCATCAGGTGTATTCTCACCTCAGGATTTTGACCTCCCACTAAGTGTTTCATCATAAAACGCGTGTGTCCTTTTAAATCGACTATGATCACCACTCCACAATATGCCCAATGGTGGTAATGATGCTCTCCTCAAGCTGCCTCTGTTACACAACATGCAAAGAAATACTACAGATAGTGCTTTATCCTTAAACACTTTTATTGCATCCCAAAACCACATAAAATGCCACACATTACATAGGTGCTAGATCACACCAAATATATCCAGCTTTATTTCAGATATAACAACCTTATGCATAAGTAAGGTCTAACGCTCATGAGTCAGTCAAGGTTTTTCCTTACCTGCATATTTTGATGCTTCTGCCTACATGTGTGGGATCGTCTGCAGCAACCTATGCACTTTGCGGTATGCTACCTCTTGGAGGAGGTCCTTCGGATGCAGTGGTCCTCTCTAGCAGTGGATCTACTTGTTTCAAAGCTCCACAAGGCCACTACAATTCTGGTGGAGGAATCCCCCTTCCTTTATGGATCCTGCGGACCTCACAGTAGATCCATTTGCATGTCCAGGATCACTATCAATGGGTCAGTGCTACGACATTATCAACAACCTGACAGGTGGCAAGATTGCCTTCCCTCCTCAGTCCAAGCAGTGGAAGGAGCCGTGCCAGTAACCCAGGCCTTCCTCCACGACTAACAGAAGAACTTTTTGTCCTTTTAGGTCCTTGGGCTCGAAGCTTTTTCAGGCCCCGTGGGTGGTGCTTAACACTCCTGGACCCATTAGTTCTCCTAGACGTGGATAAGTCCATCCTCACTTGTAGCTTTTCCCCTACCCATCTCTGGAGTGGGAAATTACCTTCTCTGGTTCACGGGCCTGGGGACCTCTTGTTTTCACACATGTGGGTCTGCGATCTGTCACGCCTGGTTACAGGTTGAATTTGGTTCCGTTCCACCTGCACACTGTTTTCCCTCCAATCTTCACCTCTCACTCAAATGACTTTGGGCTTTGTATGAGGCAACCCCGCTGCATGGTGTATGGTGTTCCAGTATCGGGTCCAACGTGGTTCTGGGGTTTTTCTTCCCTCCATCCTATCCCTGGCTCACAGGTGGATGGGGTTTGCCCAATCCGGGACTTCAAGGCCTTGAACACCTTTGTGCGAGTTTACAATTCAGAGTGGAATTTGCTTGGCTGTGGTGGCCGTCCCTCATCAAGGGGTTTTTCCTGACCTCCATAAATGCCAGGGGCGTATTCCTGTACATCCACCTGAGTATTCAAAACAGTCCTAGTCCTTTGTCTTGAAGGGATAGCGAGGGATTGCAGTGCTTTTGTACCTGGGCAATAGACTCTTGTGGCTGCTGGACAGTGTCTGGGCCTTCTGACATTCCCAGTAGGATTCTGGTTGGATCTTGGACCTCAAGAAGTCTGCCTTGTCCCTGACTAGGCAGTATCAGCCTGATTCTCGATTCAGAGCAGGTACAGACGTTTCTACCACTGGACAACCTCTGGAAGTTTCGCACTGCAGTCAGTCTGCTCAGGTTCCAGCTGTATTCTGCCCTGCCTTCTGCAGGTGTGGGCTTGGTCTGATGGTATCCGCCTTTGAGGTGACCCTGTCTGCGCTGTTCCATATGAGGACTCTGCAGCAGCCAATTATGTCAATATGGGACAGATCTCTTCTTTCAGGGCTTCCAGCTTTCTCTAGATCAATTAACGAGGGCCTTCTGCCTCTGGTGGCCTTAGTCTCTGGCACTTTGGGCCAGAAGGTCTTTTCACCCTCTCCTTGGGATGGTAGACTCGATGGAGGCCAGCTTCTCTGGATGGCAAGGAGCCCTGGGCTCGGGTTCGACTTGTGGTTTATTTTGGTTTCTGGAGCTGCGAGCCTTCATATTATCCCTGGAGCCCTGGACAGATTGTCTCCGGAGGCTAGCGGTCAGGTTTTATTCGGACAATGCCAAGTGGAGGCATGTTGATCTCTGGGAGAGTACAGCAGTGGCTCGGGCAGCATCTCTCATTCTCCAGTGGTGGCAGCGCTCTCCACAGTGCAGATTCCCTGTATCAAGCTGAATATCTTGACCATCAGCCACTGGCTCACAGAGTATGGTCCCTGCGCCCAGATGTCTTCCAGCAGATTGGCCTATGCTGCTCAATGCAGGCAGTGTGTGCTGTTTACGGAGGCTCCCTGGTGACTATCTATTCAAAAGACCTCCTGTCCCAGGGTATAGTATTCCCTCCTGCCTTCCCAGCTCTGGTGTCACGGTGTGAGGTCAGGTTCAAAGACAAGTAGCTATAGCAGTAGACTAACCAACAGGATAGGTAAACAAGCAGGTCACCCTGGGAAATGACACAGGCTCACTTGAGGTGCGGGTTCTAAGCACTAACCGGTATTCACCAGAGCTCCTGATAGTGGAGATGGATTTTGCGGCGTGTTAGTAACAGGTCGCAGTTCTCAGGATCACCCCACCAGGAAGTGAGCAAGCCAGAATCCACTAACTGATGTTTCAGGTAGGGATCTAGCAGAAGCGTAGTCAGTAAACAAGCCAAGGATTTGGTAAAAAGCGGTAGAAGGTTGGGATGAGGCAGAATCGTAGTCAAGGAACAAGCCAAAGGTCGGTATGGATGGCAGCAGGATAGACAAAGCGAGATACTGGCTGGAGAAGGCACAATAATCTGGCAACCAGGAAGTGCAGAGGCATGGTTTAAATCAGGAAGTTCATGGGAGGAGCAAGGAGTTCAAGGTTCATCAGAAAACAAGGCACAAGGCAGGATTGTCCAATAGATCAGGCAGAGTGCTGTCCAGCATCTCATGTAGCTCAGTGAGAAGAGTTACTGCCTGACACAGTAGAGGTCCCAGGTTCAAGTCCAGGCCCTGACAGTACTCCCCTCCTGCCAGGACATCCTCTGGATGTCTTAGGACCAGGTTTGTGAGGAAACCTCTGGTGGAATTCTCTTGTTAATCTAGAGACATGAACATTTTCTTCTGGCCCATATCCTTCCCATTGAACCAGATATTGTAATTTGTTCCTAAAGATCCTGGAATCAAGAATTTTCTCCACCACAAATTCTTCTTCACCCTGTACCTCAAAGGGTGGAGGAGGTGGAAAAATTCGTCCAGAGAAAGGATTTTCATGTAACGGTTTTAGTAGTGATATGTAAAAAACGGGGAATCCTCATACTGTCTGGAAGTTTTAAATGAAAGGTGACCAGGTTGATTTGGGCAGAAATCTGAAAAGGACCCACAAACTTTTGACCTAACTTAGCAGATGGAACATGAACCTTCAAATTTTTTGTTGATAACCAAACTTTGTCACCCACATGAAACGTAGGAAGTGATCTCCGGTGTCTGTCAGCAGCCTTTTTGTAACATACCTGAGCTTCCCTCAAAGTCTGAATCAATTTCTCCTGAATCTCCTGCAATGTGGTTAGTCTGTTGGTAACAGCAGGAATTGGAGTTGTGATAGGGAGATCAGGAATAAAAACGGGATGATAACCAGTGTTTAAGTAAAAGGGACTTTGAAAAGTGGAACTATGTTTAGAATTGTTGTATGCAAACTCTGCAGTGGGAAGACAGTCCACCCAGTCATCCTGAAGATAAGTGACAAAGCATCAAAAATACTGCTCCATTGTTTGATTGGTTCTCTCAGTCTGACCATTAGACTGGGGGGTGAAAAGCAGAGGACAAATTGATTGTAACACCTAAAGCTGAGCAAAAGCTTTTCCAGAATTTTGAAGTAAACTGCACTCCTCTGTCAGACACCACATCATGAGGGATTCCATGCAGTTTAAAGACTTCTCGAACCATCAGATCTGCAGTTTGTTCAGCAGTCAGCACCCCCTTAACTGGAACAAAATGGGCCATTTTTGTGAGACGGTCGACAACTACCAAGATAGTGGTCATTTCTTTTGAGGGAGGTAAATCAACCACAAAATCCATAGAAATAGACCCCCATGGTCTTGATGGAACAGGGAGTGGCTGAAGCAACTCCAAAGGAGAGGCTCGGCAAGTATTATTGCGTGCACTGGTCAGGCATGAGGCCACATAGCGTTTGACATCTTTCTTGTAACCCAGCCACCAAAAGGAACGGGATAAAAGTTCTTCAGTGTTAGAAACTCCAAAATGCCCAGCAAGTTTGGAATCATGAACCAACTTGAGAGCTTCCACCTGAACAGATTCAGGTACATAAAGATAATGTCCTTGAATCCAAAAGCCATTCTTATAAGCCAGGTTAATGTCCTTAGGTGGATGATTGAGAAGTGGGTCATTCTCATACCCCTCTTTAAGAAGATTCAAGAATGCCTTAGGACTTGTGGCCCCTAGAAAGTTCTTTTGAGGCAGGATTGTGCATTCCGAGTTGTTTTCCTGGAGAGGCCCAGGTGACATCCGTGATAAGGCATCAGCCTTACCATTTCTTGACCCAGGTCGATATGAGATAATACAATTAAACCTGGAAAAGAACAGTGACCAATGTGCTTGTCTAGAAAACAATCTCTTGGCAGAACGGATGAATTCTAGGTTTTTATGATCAGTTAACACAGTCACAGGATGCTTAGCCCCTTCAAACAGATGCCTCCATTCGGAAAAAGCTTCCTTAACCATTTCCTGTCTGGACACTTTTACCCCCTTCCTGTCCAGGGCAATTTTCAGCTTTCAGCACTATCACACTTTGAATGACAATTGCGCGGTCATGCAATACTGTACCCATATGAATTTTTTACCATTTTTTGAGACAGATGAAGCTTTATTTTGGTGGTATTTATTCACCACTGGGATTTTAATTTTTTTTGCTATGTAAATGAAAATGTCCACAAATTTTGAAAAAGTGTTTTTCTTATAAAATTTTGCAAATAAATAATCTTTCATCATAAATCTTGACCAAAATGTATTCCGTTATATTTTTTGTAAAAAAAAATAAGCCAAATTAGTTTATAACCAAAAATTATAATTTTTAAACATTGTTTTTACATTTTTATTTTTTTATATTATTTGTTTTTTTGTTTTTTTTACATACTGTCACCCTAGCAGCACAGTGTCACCATGGTGACACTGTACTACTTGTGGGGGGTGATGAAGATTTTTTTTTTTTACAGTGATTGCTTTTACACCCATATAGGATGTAAAAGCAATCATTTCTCTTTCTCTCTGTCTGCATTCTTGCAGCCATTGAGAAATACTGAGTGAGCTGTGATTGGTCACACCTTGTCACATGGTACAATGCTGTTGTGAATAGCCTTGTACCATGTGACCTCTGTGATCATTCACAGATTTCACACGTAGTAAGCAATGATGTCACAAGTGACATCTTGCTTACTACTTTGCATGTGATCACTGATAGGCCAATCAGTGATCACATGATCGGGACCTCGTACAGAGGTCCTGTCCGACGATCAGTGTTTCACTGTGTCCGGAGGACACAGCGGGCATCGGACCGCGGTGCTGTGCGCACCCAGGGAGCGCACACAGCTAGAAAAGGCAGGTGCTGTTTATGAACGGCAACCCGCCCCGGAGTGCCACCGCCCTGCCGTTTATAAACAGCAGGTGGACGGCAAGTGGTTAATTGCCAGCAACTCCTTATTCCCAATGTCGTAATTCTTTTCAGCTAATGACATCAAGCGAGAAAAATATGCACAGGGATGAAGCTGCATTTTTTCTCCTCATCGCTGAGAAATGATAACTCCTGAGGCATCCACTTCCACAATAAAAGGTAGCTCAGGATCTGGATGTACCAGTATTGGTACAGAAATGAAAAGAGTCTTTAGCTTACTAAAAACAGTTTGCTCCTCAGTTGACCATGCAAAGGGCACTCCTTTCTTTGTCAGCTGTGTAATTGGTGCTATTACTGTAGAGAAGTTTCTCATGAATTTTTTATAAAAGTTGGCAAATCCAACAAATCATTGTATTTCCTTAACGTTTCCAGGGGCAGGCCAATCCACCACTGCCTTGATCTTTTCAGGATCCATGCTCACTCCTTCTGAAGAAATTGTATATCCCAAGAACTGGATCAGGGTTTGTTCAAACTCACATTTCTCCAGTTTGATGTAAAGTCGGTTCATCCTTAACCTTTTTAATACAATGCACACATGCTTGCGATGCTTCTTCGGGTTGTCTGAAAAGATGAGAATATCGTCCAGATATGCAATAACAAACTGGTCCAACAGATCTCGAAAAAACATCATTGATGAAGTGCTGAAAAGTCTCAGGAGTATTGCATAGGCCAAAAGGCATAACTAGGGACTCGAAGTGTCCGTATCTGGTTCTAAAGGCAGTTTTCCATTCGTCTCCTTGACGCATGCGTACAAGGTTATATGCCCCCGTAAGTCAAGTTTTGTGAAGACTTTGGCAGAGCGGAGTCTCTCCAACATTTCAGCAATTAAAGGGAGTGGGTAACGGTTTTTAACAGTGGTTTTATTCAAGCCCCTAAAATCAATGCATGGACGCAAAGTGGAGTCCTTTTTCTCAACAAAGAACAGGGCTGCCCCTGCAGGAGATGTTGAGGATCTGATAAAGCCCTTCTCCAAGTTCTCATCAAGCCACTCCATGAGCACCTTTAATTCAGGTTCTGATAGATTGAAAATGCAGCTGAATGGTATGGACAGATGTCTCGAAACTCATGGTATTGTGGAGGCAGGTTGTCATATGACTGTGTAGTTACCATATCAGCTTGTGATTCCCTGATTGGTAGAGAACTTGTACAACATGGTTTCCTACAATGTTCCTTGCAATGGGGGGATGTAAAATTTATAGTCCGTGCTCCCCAGTTGTGGAGGGATTATGGGTAGAAAACCAAGGAATGCCCAGGATGACAGGTAATTTAGGTGATGTAAGCAGCTGAAAACTGATGGTCTCATAATGGTCAGCCTTAAATTGGAGTACCAGAGGAACTCTTTCACGAGTAACTGGTCCTGATGATAAAGGTGAACCATCAAACGTCTCCATATCAATAGGGGCAGATTTGTTTCTTCTGAGAATATTATTGTTGTGGGCAAACTCTGTCCATAAAGTTTCCCCCAGCCCCAGAGTCCAACATAGCAGAACAAGGAATTTCACAGCCCTCAGTGAAAAAAGTTTGATAGGGATGACAAAATGAGACTGTTTAGAACCAACTTTATTTTCTTCATGGATCAATGGGGAGATAGACTGGGTAATTGAGTTTGTGTGTTCAGGCAGTATAACATCAGTCGCAGCAATTGTTCTTTTAACTTTGTTGGGACAACTAACTGCGTAATGCCCAGAGTCCCCACAATATAAACATAAGTTCTCCAAATGTCTTCTCTCTTTCTCTTGAGTAGAAATGGATTTCTTAATAGCATCTACCTGCATAGGTTCAGGTGTGTTAGAATCTGGAGAAATGTTTAGATCCTTCTGACTGAACTGATTAGCAGAGAAACACATGCCACCATTACTTCCAACATTCCCAATCTCTCCTTTCTCCTTTCTGTAAGTCTCTGGTCAATCCGAATGCATAACTGGATGAACTCCTTGAGACCATTAGGAGTTTCTACTCTGGCGAGCTCATCCTTCACCTGTTCAGAGAGCCCTTGCCGGAACTGACTCTTTTGTGCTGCTGGGTTCCAGGTGGTATCTGAGATCCATCGTCAGAATTCAGATGTATACTCAGCAACAGAGCGTCTACCCTGCCGCAAACTATGCAGCTTTGCTTCACCGGTAGCGCAGTGGTTGGGATCATCAAAGACCTGGTTCATTGTAGTCACAAAAGTCTCAAAATTGTTTAAAGTTGTGCTGTCTTATTCTATATAAGGAGGAGCCCAAGCTAGGGCTTCCTCAGTCAGGAGGTTTATAACAAACAATACCTTCTGTTACTCAGAATTAAATGCAGCAGGTTGCATCTGGAAATAAATGTGGCATTGGTTAAGGAAACCTCTGTAATGGCGGTGGTCTCCATTGAACTTGAGTGGCAGAGGCATCCGTGTATCAGCAATCGTCTCTGCAGAGCATGGATTTCTTCCTGTTGCCCCTTTACTTGCCCCTTTACCTTGCAGTTCAGAAAATGTTTCTTGGTAGGTAACACCAAACTTTTGCAGATCTGCAATTCTCTGCCTGAAAGGAGCCATGGCATTTGCTATAGCGGCCTCCATGTTTAGGCCAGATTATTCTGTCACAGTGTGAGGTCAGGTTCAGAGACCAGTAGCTACAGCAGCACACCAACCAACAGGATAGGTAAACAAGCAGGTCACCCTGGGAAATGATGCAGGCTCACCTGAGGTGCGGGGTCTAAGCACTAACCGGTATTCACCAGAGCTCCTGATGTGGAGATGGATTTTGCGGCGTTAGTACCAGTTCTCAGGATCACCCCACCAGGAAGTGAGCAAGCCAGAACCCAGTAACTGATATGGCAGGTAGGGATCTAGCAGAAGCGTAGTCGGTAAACAAGCCAAAGGTCGGTAACAAGCGGTAACAGGTTGGGATGAGGCAGAATCGTAGTCAAGGAACAAGACAAAGGTCGGTAACGAAGATGAATGGATCATTATCTTTGATCAGATAAGCACTATACTAGCGTTCACAATAGTATAGAGTCCCCAAAAACACAACGTTAGCGGGATCAGCCCCGGCACATGCCAACACCTGCGTTTCGCCCCTATGCTTTCCCCCCCTTCTCCCCCAGCAAGTGCAGTGTCAGTAGGTCACTGTCACTTGATACATTGAACACAAAACTGCAGTGTTCACACAATCAGGCCTGATCTCTGTTAGCACTTGCTGGTAAATTTTGATGACTCTCATATGCAGAGGAGTGCCAGTACTAGTGCCACGCTACCTTTTGGTGAACTGGCGAGTATCAGCGGCCTAGTACATCTTGGACTTTCACATACCTCTTAGATTGTAAGCTCCCAGGATCAGACCCTCCTAACCCTCTTGTATTGAACTGTTGTTGCTGTATTGTCTCCAGTTAAATTGTAAAGCTCTGAGCAAACTGTTGGCGCTATATAAATCCTGTATAATAATAATAATACCAGCACTGCAGTATGACTTGGCGAGTTCCATAAATGCAGAATAAGAATTCACACACAGGCCCGTAGAGCCCCTAGTATCCTTCCAGATGTGCTTGCAAATCCCGAATGGCAGCCCACAAATTCTGCAGCACCCATACTTCCCCCATTCACTGCCCAACCCGGAATTCAGGTGGAAACAGCAAATGTAACTACTCCTCTTGATTTTTTGGAGCTGTGTTTCACGAAAGATCTGTATGCATTGATTGTGGATCAAAGCAATTTATATGTGTGGCAGGCGTACACCCAGAGATGGAAGCAGTTCAACCATTTTGGCTTCAACCTCCATCTTGGCAAAGGGGTTAACCATCCTGACAAACATATTTCCTCTCATTCTCCCCCTTCCCTCTATGTTAATTCACAGGGACATATGTGTGTTACAGGAGGCCAGAGCCCAGCAGGGGGCTATGAGCTATAAGACCCCCAAGGGAGCTGGGGCCTAGCTGTCAAAGAACCTGTGCAACCTAGCACCTCGTAAAAAGATAACGCAAGCCTTCCCAGGAGTTCAAGGCATTCCAGAGAAGCAGGAAACCAGATAACACCATTTTTCCCCTATGTCTCATATCTTGGAATATGAGAGACTTACATAAAAACCAGGCATATCTTCAAATTGGCTAAGAGAAGACGAACAGGTTGATAGGTCACTCTCCTTGATTGGAATACATAGGAAAGCAGAAAAGTAGATCTCGTGAACCATTCAGTGTAGAAATTCCTATTTCATATCTAATCAATCCTCAGACGTGTCTGCATATAATCTACTCGCGGGTGGAGTGTCACTTGTGCATATGAAAAGTTATGAGCCAAAATATGAACTAGAAGAGATTTTGGCTCTAGTTTAGGTCTACGCCCAGACCTGCCCGCCCTAAACGGGGTATTGGTCCATGACTTCAGAGACACCCCCTGCTGGGGAACTACAAATTGGGTTGTCAGGCCTAAGAAAAGTTAAAATGAAGAATTCTCCCGTTTAATATCAGAACCAACTTGGGAGACAGCCCTTTCGCTCTGAAACCGGATCTGCAAACCCAAGGCTGATTGGTAAGTACTTTAACCCTTTAACCTCTGTTACCTCTTTGCTGTGCTGGTGTTCTCTGTATATTTATATATATATTGGTTACATCTTTTTTCTGTAAATATTTTTATTGTACCCTTTTGACCTTTTAGTAATAAATCTTTCCTTCTGAAAGTGTTGAACTGTTTCTATAGCTCTTTATTGCAATTTACGAATTCCTGCCTCTAAAAAGAGCGCTACTGTGTTTGTTTAACCCTCTGTGTAATCGGCCTGCGGTGACCGTGTTATACAGACGATTATCTCAACCATTATAGTGTTATAGCTGATATCGCCGAGTTTCCTCTTTCTCTATACAAAAAGGAGGTGGTGGCAGTGTGAAGGGTTAATTGCGTAATTAACCTGACCCAGTAACAATTGCTCCCAGACGGCCGGTACATAGATTGTGGTCCAATTAGCTGGAAAAGCGTTCTGCAGGGTGCAGCTGGGCATGGCATTGTTACGCACGTGACATCGCGGTTTTAGATTGGCCAGTCCTTCGGTCACGAGTTTGGTGAGAAGGTCAGGGGTCTGACACCGCGTTCGTCACATATTGGTGACAGCAATCGTGGGATCGTCACATATTGGTGGCAGTGATCTTGCGTTCATCACTATATGCGCATCAATTTATAGCCGCCAACCCAAATTTAAACCTTGCCAGACCATTCGCATGGAAACTCACTAGTTTCCGAATTTACATTTTTTTTGGGCCTAACCCTCAGCATGGGCATTGCTAAAAAAAATTAATTGTGGTTGTATTGGTCCACAGACCCGATTCATCATATGCCTGTGTTCTCTGCTGTCAGCACCTGTGGTAGTGAGCTCTATTGATCCTCAACTTGAGGTTCCCCAGGGCGCGGAGTCTAAGCCCCAGTCTGCTTGTTCACCAAGGCCCCTGATGGTGGGGATGGACTTGCAGCAGGCTGGGACCAGGTCGAGGCCCCCAGGTACACCCAGCTGAGGTGGAGGAGACCGCTCACGGGAGAAGAGTATATCTGGAGAAGACAAAAAGAATCCAGTAGGCAAGTCGAGGTCATGACAGGTGGAAAACAAGCAAGGTCAGGAACGAAGCCGGGGTCGTACACAAGTGGACAATACAGTATATGATTTGCAGCAGGAAAACATGGGAGCTCCAACAACTAAGATTTTTCTCAGGCAAAGTGGCCTAGTCTGAGCAAATCTTATATAGACAGGCAGACAAGGAGGTGGGACAGGAAGTGATGGAAGGGAAGGAAAAAAAAACCCAGAGGACAGTAGACGACGCCCATAGGTGAGCACAGACAAACATGAGAAGGAATCAGGAAGAGGGCTGCAGCAAGAAGGTAAGAACACAAACAAAACTGAAGGCTAACTTGTGACAGTAACCCCCCTCTTACGAGGTCTCCGCACTCTTTTAGGGACAGGCTTAAGGGGAAACCTCTGATTAAAAGATTCCACCAGACGGGGTGCAGAAACATCAGAGGAGGGAATCCAAGACCTCTCCTCAGGACCATATCCCTTCTGGTCAATTAGATACAAGAGCTTCCCTCTGATGAATTTAGAATCCAAGATTTGCTTGACTTCATACTGATCCGAAGTACTCGCTTTTGGGGAAGGATGACAATGACGACGGGAAAATCTGTTGATGATATACGTCTCAGAAGAGAAACATGGAAAACATTAGGGATTCTCAAATGTGAAAGGAGGCGAAGTTTAAAAGCAACAGGATTGACCTGGCAAAGGATGGTAAAGGGACCAATGAACCAAAGAGGAAATCTCAAAGAGGGCACCCGTAGACGGATATTCTTGGTAGAGAGCCTAACCTTGTCACCAGGGAGAAATTTGGGACTCACACGGCAATGGCGATCTGCAGCTGTTTTGTACTTGGAAGCTGCCAGATGTAAATTCTTGGAAACCTCTGCCCAGATGGAATTGAATGATTGTTGTTTGTCTGCAGCCGCGGGTACCGTAGAGGAGATAGGAACAGGAAATGGCACAGAAGGATGATGACCATACACTGTGAAAAATGGGGACTCACCAGTACTGGCACTGGCATGGTTATTAAGGGCAAACTCAGCCCATGGTAGAAGGTCTACCCAATCATCCTGATGGGCTGAAATGAAGGCACGAATATTGCATTCCACATTCTGGTTGACCCTTTCGGTTTGGCCATTAGACTGCGAATGAAAGGCTGAGGAGAAGTCCAACTCGACTCCGAAGGACGTGGCTAGAGCCCTCCAGAAGCGAGCTGTAAATTGAACACCTCTATCAGAAACAATGTGTGAAGGCATACCGTGAAGATGGAAGATTTCCTTAATGAAGTTGGAGGCCAACGTGATGGCCGAAGGAAGTCCCGGAAGTGGGGTTAGGTGGCACATTTTTGAAAACCTGTCCACAACCACCCAGATAATAGTGGAACCAGCTGAAGGGGGTAGTTTAGAAATAAAGTCCATGGAAATGCAATGCCAAGGTTCATCTGGAACAGGTAAAGGTAAAAGGAGACCTGCTGGAGCAGACGTGGAGGACTTAGACTGCACACAAATGGAGCAAGCCTGGACATATTCTTCAACATCCTTCCGCACTGAGGGCCACCAGTAATGACACTGCAGGAAGGCACAGGTGCGTTGCACCCCAGGATGTCCAGAAAGTTTAGAGTCATGTGCCCATTTGAGTAGCTTGGGACGAAGGGCGGGGACCACAACGGTCTTTGCGGGTGGGATGCATTTAGGCTGAAGATGAGTGGTGGCTAGGATATGATTGGCAGGAATGATAGGCTCCGGTTCAATATGACACTCAGAGTCAGCACTGTCAAACGATCTGGACAAGGCATCTGCATGGGCATTTTTGGAACCGAGCCGGAAGGTAATGTCGAAATTAAATCTGGCAAAGAAGAGGGCCCATCGTGCTTGTCTGGGGTTCAAACGCCAGGCGGACTGGAGATACTGGAGGTTCTTATGATCAGTATAAATTAGAATGCGATGTGGGGATCCCTCCAGCAGATGTCGCCATTCCTGCAGTGCCAACTTTATCGCCAGCATTTCCTGATCACCGATAGTGTAATTCTTTTCGGCATCCAAAAAGGCACAAGGACAGAGCTTACCATCATGCATTTGGAGCAGGACGGCCCCACTCCCAAAGAAGAAGCATCTACCTCCAAGAAAAAAGGCTGAAAAATGTCCAGACGTATGAGATACAGAGAGAAGGATGGATTTTAGTCTGTGGAATGCATCAACTGCCTCAGAAGGCCTGCTTCTGGCTTTGGAACCCTTTTGAGTCAAAGAAGTGATTGGGGCCACCAGCGAAGAATAATCAGGAATGAACTGGCAATAGAAGTTGGTGAATCCCAAGAAGCGCTGTGTGGTTTTCAACCCAGAGGGCTGAGGCCAGTTGAAGATGGCTTGGCGTTTGGCAGGATCTATAAGCAGCCCTTTATCTGTGACTATGTAGCCTAGAAAGGGGACCTGGGTTTGTTCAAAGACACACTTCTCCAACTTTGCATACAGGCGGTGGTCCCGAAGACGTAGGAGAAAAGTACACACGTGCTGATGATGAGTTTCTAAATCTGGAGAAAAAATGAGTATGTCATCCAGATAGACAATGACACAAACATACAGAAGATCAGAAAAAATGTAATTAACAAAGTTCTAAAAGACAGCTGGGGCATTACACAAGCCAAAGGGCATTACAAGATATTCATAATGCCCGTCTCTGGTATTGAAAACTGTTTTCCACTCATCACCCTCACAGATCCTAACGAGATTGTATGCTCCACTGAGATCTAGCTTAGTGAAAATTCGAGCATCTCGGAGTCTGTCAGAGAGTTCAGAAATCAGAGGTAAAGGGTACCGATTCTTAACGGTGATAGCATTGAGACCTCTATAATCGTTGCAGGGTTGTAGCGTACCATCTTTTTTCTGCACAAAGAAGAAGCCAGCCCCAGCAGGAGAATTGGACTTATGGATAATCCTTTCTGCAGATTCTCCTGGATGTATACAGACATGGCTTGAGTCTCAGGAATGGACAGAGGGTAAACTTTACCTCGTGGTGGAGAAGTCCCAGGTTGGAGGTCAATAGCACAATCATAGGGACGGTGAGGCGGCAAACAGTCAGCAGCTTTCTTACAAAAGACATCTTGGAAGGCCTGATAATGCAGAGGGAGTATCAGGGAGGTGATGACCTCAGCCATGGGTACACACCTAGGAGGACACACTTTAGGGAGAAAAGTCAGATGGTATTGTGACCCCCATGACAATACTTGGCCAGAGTTCCAGACAAGATAGGGTGAATGTTTCTGCAACCATGGAAGTCCCAGAATGATGGGACTTGAAGACTTAGGAAGGACCAGGAAGGAGATTTCCTCACGATGAAGAACGCCCACATGCATAGTTATGCTGTTCGAAAGCATAGAGGTCCTAAGGCCAAGGTAGAGCCATCAACTGCAGATACTGATAGGGGTGTCATCAAGGGAACAAGAGGAATGCCCAATTCAGCGGCCAAGGATTGTTTGATGAAATTTCCGGCTGCCCCAGAGTCCACAAGCCGAAACCTGATATGAGTTCAGAGCCCAATGGATGGAGACCGGTATAACAAATCAAGTGAAGGAGGTGGAGTTCAGGTTCTGGTCTAGAGCTCCTCCCTCAAAGTGACCTAGACCCGAGAGTTTCCCAGACGGACTGAACAAGACTTAATTACATGACCCTTAGCCCCACAGTAAAGGCATAGGCCAAGTCTTAGGCGACGCGATCGCTCTTGTAGAGTGAGGCGTGTTCAGCCTAACTGCATAGGTTCCTCAGATGTCGGCCCAGTTGCGGAGGTAGGTGGTTCAGGGGATTTTTGGAAAACAGGAGCAAACGAACCCACTTGGGAGTTGACGTGGACCAGACTTTTCCAGATCTCGCTCCTGGAAGCGGACATCGATTTGGATGCTATGAGCAATCAAGTCATCCAGGATGGTGGGTATGGTTCTTCCGGATAATTCGTCCTTAATACGTTCCGCTAGACCTTGCCAAAAGGTTGCAGAAAGGGCCTCATTATTCCATGCAAGTTACGAAGCTAAGGTGCGAAACTGAACTGCATACTGACTAACCGTCAAGCTACCTTGGTGTAGCCGAAGAAGGGCTCCTGCAGCAGATGAAGTCCTGTCTGGCATATCAAAGATTTTCCAGAAAGCTAGCTGGAAGGCTGGGAGACTGGAGATAGTGGGGTCTTGACGCTCCCACATTGGCAAGGCCCACGGCTGGGGCCAGGTCACGGCCCCCAGGTACACCCAGCTGAGGTGGAGGAGACCGCTCGTGGGAGCAGAGTACAATGGGAGTAGACAAAGGGAATCCAATAGGCAAGCTGAGGTCAGGACAGGCGGAAAATAAGCAAGGTCGGGAACGAAGCTGAGGTCGGTACACAGACAATATAGGATTCACAGCAGAAACACATGGGAGCTCCAACAACTAAGACGTTGCTCAGGCAAAGTGGCCTAGTCTGAAAACGTCTTATATAGACAGGCAGACAAGGAGGCGGGACAGGAAGTGATGGAAGGGAAGGAAATAAAACCCAGAGGACAGCAGACGACGCCCATAGGTGAGCACAGACAAACATGAGAAGGAATCAGGAAGAGGGCTGCAGCAAGAAGGTAAGAACACAAACGAAACTGCAGGCTAACTTGTGACATCTGCTGCCATAGCCAGGCATAGATATGAGAGTACAGTTGCAAGAAAAAGTATGTGAACCCCTTGGGATTACGTGGAGTTTTGCATGAATTGGGCATAAAATGTGCTCTGAACGTCATCTAAGTCACAACAATAGAAGAACACAGTCTGCTGAACATAATACTACACAAACATTAGATGTTGCCATGGTTTAATTGCACACAACATGTAAATATTCACAGTGCAGGGAGGAAAAAGTATGTGAGGCCCTAGCTTAATGACTTCTCCCATAGCTAATTGGAGCCAGGAGTGAGCCAACCTTGACTCCAATCAGTGTGATGATATTGGATGTGTTGCTGACAGCTGTCCTGCCCTTAAAAAACACACACCTGTTTTGGGTTTACTGGTTTCAAGAAGCACTGATGTGAACCATGCCTCACAGAAAAGAGCTCTCAGAAGACCTACGATGAAGAATTGTTGACTTGCATGAAGCTGGAAAGGGTTACAAAAGTATCTCCAAAAGCCTTGATGTTCATGTGTCCACGGTAAGACAGACTGTCTACAAATGGAGAAAGTTTAGCACTGTTGCTACTCTCCCTAGGCATGGTCGTCCTGTAAAAATGACTGCAAGAGCACAGCGCAGAATGCTGCATGAGGTAAAGAAGAATCCCAGAGTGTCAGCTAAAGACCTACAGAAATCTCTGGCACATGCTAACATTTTTGTTGACACATCTACAATAAGGAAAACATTAAACAAGAATGGAGTACATGGGAGGACACCACGGAGGAAGCCATTGCTGTCCAAAAAGAATATTGCAGCACGTTTGAAGTTTGCAAAAGAGCACCTGGATGTTCCACAGCACTACTGGCAAAATATACTGTGGACAGATCAAACCAAGATTGAGTTGTTTTGGAAGAACACACAACACTATGTGTGGAGAAAAAAAGGCACAGCACACCAACATCAAATCCCCATCCCCACTGTAAAACATGGCGGAGGGAGCATCATGGTTTGGGGCTGCTTTGCTGCCTCAGGGCCTGGACTGATTGTTGTCATTGATGGGAAAATGAATTCCAGAGTTTATCAAGACATTTTTCAGGAAAACGTACGACCATCTGTCCGCCAACTGAAACTCCGCAGAGGATGGGTGATGCAACAGGACAATGACCCAAAGCATACAAGTAATTCAACAAAACAATGGCTGCAACAGCACAGAATACGCCTTCTGGAGTGGCCCAGTCAGAGTCCTGATCTCAACCTGATTGAAATGCTGTGTCATGACCTTAAGAGAGCGATTCACACCAGACATCCCAAGAATATTGCTACACTGAAACAGTTTTGTGAAGAGGTGTGGTCCAAAATCACTCCAGATCGTTGTGCAGGTCTAATCTGCAGCTACAGGAAACGTTTGGTTGAGGTTATTGCGGCCAAAGGAGGGTCAACCAGTTATTAAGTCCAAAGGTTCACATACTTTTTCCTCCCTGCACTGTGAATGTTTACATGTTATGTGCAATTAAACCATGGCAACATCTAATGTTTGTGTAGTATTATGTTCAGCAGACTGTTCTTCTATTGTTGTGACTTAGATGATGTTCAGAGCACATTTTATGCTCAATTCATGCAAAACTCCACGTAATCCCAAGGGGTTCACATACTTTTTCTTGCAACTGTATAATGTGTTTTATGCATTTCAACAACAATACACTCTGTTGTCCTCGGGTTGACTCTGAATTTGACCGGCTCCACAAAATTCAGCCCCTCGCAAATCACCTTAACCAAAAATTTGCAGATGTCTATACTCCCCAGCAAAAAATGTTCGTTGATGAGTCCCTCATTAATTTTTTTGGCCGCCTTGCATTCAAACAATTTCTCCCCAGCTAGCGTGCCAGATATGGGGTCAAGATGTAGAAGACCTGTGAGAGGACAACAGGCTATACTTATAAGTTTCGGATTTACAAGGGAAAAGATAGTCACGTGGAGCCCCCTGGATTCCCAGACTACATGGGGAGCAGTGGCAAGACAGTTTGGGACTTGGTGTCATCCTTTTTCCATATGGGGTACCACTTATGCGTGGACAATTTTTATTCAAGTGTGTTACTATTTAGACATTTGTACAATCTTGGAACTGGCGCATGTGGCACCGTGTGACCTAATGTGTGCCCACCATTAGAAGTGGGTGGATGCAAGGTGGTAGATTCTAATGGTGGGCATACCACACACTTTTATTTTGGCACTGATTTATTCTCTGTTTTTCATTCAGTCCACAGGCTGCATACAAAAAAAAAAAAAAACATAGCATATATACCCAAGGACCAGCGATGTACTGGTACATCACTGGAATTTGAATGGTTATACCAGGATGATGCCTACAGCTGCAGGCATCATCCTGGTATACTTTTTTTTCAGCCGGCGATCAGCTTTCATGTAAAACCAATCCTAGTATCTAATTAGCTGCAGGATTTCTTTCACAAGCAGCAGGAGATGATGCCCCCCCTTCCCCACTGCCTTCCATGGCCTTCTCGGGCATTCCCATGCCATCGGGGGAACCCGAGAATGCAGCCGGTGTTTCTGCCAGCTGACCATAGAGCTGATTGGAGACCAGAATGGTGCCAATCATCTCTATAGTCTAAGAAATCGGAAGCTACGAGCATTTCATTATTTCAGTTTCGCAGGATATAAACAGTGCCATTTGTAAATTGGGAAAGCATCTGATTATTATTATTATTATATAGGATTTATAAAACTCCAACAGTTTGCTCAGAGCTTTACAATATAACGGGAGTCAATACAGCAACAATACCGTTCAATACAAGAGGGATTTGGGGGCCCTGCTCCTTGGAGCTTACAATCTATGAGGGAGGGGCTAGTGGTGCAAAAGGTAGTAACTATGGGGGGTGGACAGGTTGGAAGAGTAGAAGATTCCAGTATTAGCTGAGGGCAGGATAGGCTTCCCTGAAGAGGGTTTTCAGAGATCGCCTAAAATTGAGCAGAGTAGGCGATAGTCTGATAAATTGGGGTAGAGCATTCCAGAGGATGGGGGAAGCTCTGGAGAAGTCCTGGAGACGAGCATGGGAGGAGGAGACAAGGGAGCTAGAGAGTAGGAGGTCTTGCTAGGAGCGGAGAGTGCGGTTTGGGTGATATTTAGAGACAAGATCGGTGATGTAATTTGGGGCAGAGTTATAAATGGGTTTATACGTTATTGTTAGTGTTTTGAATTTTATCCGTTGGGCAACGGGAAGCCAGTGGAGGGATTGGGAGGAGAGGGGTGGCAGATACAGAACGTTTAGTAAGGTGGATGAGTCTGGCAGCAGCATTCATGATAGACTGAAGAGGAGATAGCCTGCGATGAGGTAGGCCAATGAGGAGGGAGTTACAATAGTCAAGGCGAGATATAACAAGGGAGTGAATAAGTTGCTTAGTGGTTTACATGGTTAGGAACAGGCGTATCTTGGAGATGTTGAGGAGGTGAAGTCTACAAGATTTGGACAGTGATTGGATTTGGGGCTGAAAAGACAGATGGGAGTCTAGGATTACACCTAGTACCCTGGCATGAGGGGAGGGACTGATGATTGTGTTATTGATCTTGATGGAGAAGTCAGGGGAGGGGGCACGGGCTGCAGGGAATACTAAGAGCTCAGTTTTGGAAAGATTGAGTTTGAGAAACTGGAGTGACATCCATGCCGATATGTCACTTAGTAGGTTAGTAATGTGAGTGGAGACTGAAGGGGTGAGGTGAGGGGTAGAAAGATAGATTTGTGTGTCATCAGCATAGAGATGGTAGTTAAAGCCATGGGAGTTTATCAAGTGACCAAGGGAGGAGGTGTAGATGGAGAAGAGAAGGGGTCCAAGGACAGAACCTTGAAGGACCCCTACAGAAAGAGGGAGTGAAGAGGAGGAGGCAGTGTTATAGGTAACACTGAAGGAGCGCTGCGATAGGTAGGAGAACCAGGAGAGAGCAGAGTCTCTGAGGCCAACAGTGGAGTTTTTTGAGGAGGAGGGGATGGTCAACTGTATCAAAATCCGCAGAGAGGTCAAGTAGTAAGAGTACAGAGTAGTGGCCATTGGTTTTAGCAGTTGATCATTAGTGAGTTTTAGTAGGGAAGTTTCAGTGGAGTGTATTTAACGAAAGCCAGACTGTAAAGGGTCAAGAAGGTTGTTGTCAGTGAGGTGGGAGCTCAGGCGATTGTAGACTAAGCGTTCTAGGAGTTTAGAGGTAAATGGCAGCAGGGAGATGGGTCCTAAGTTGTTCAGGTTGGTGGGGTCCAGGGAGGGCTTTTTAAGTATGGGAGAGATGTGCGCATGCTTTAGAGGGGAGGGGAAGGCACCAGTAGAGAGGGAAAGATTGATGATGTGAGTGAGGGAGCAAAGAATGGAAGAAGAGGGTGACCGTAGTAGTTGTGAGGGGACAGGATCCAGGGACCAGGTAGTAGCTTCAGAGAAAACCTTAGTGACCTCTTCGGTAGTAGCAAGGTCAAAAGAGGAAAGTGTTGAGGGAGGTTTAGTATAAGGTATGCTAAGTGGGATGGATGTCTGTGCAGTGGCGATGCCCCTACGAATTGCGTCAATCTTGTTTTGAAATGATTTGCAATCTCGTGAGCAGTGAGTGAGGTACTGGGTGGAGGTGGAGAAAGTAGAGAGTTAAAAGTAGAGAAGAGACGACGAGGGCTGGTTGACAAGGTATTAAGAGTGACAAAGTAGGCTTGTTTAGCAGCATGAAGGGAGGAATTGTATTTTAAGAAAGCAGATTTATATAGGGTGAATGCTTGTTGAGATTTGGTTTTACGCCGCAATCGCTCCAGCACATGACTATGTCGTTTAAGATTTCTGGTGTCGTCAGTCTGCCAAGGTTGTTACAGTTGGGGCCTGATGCTTTGTGTTGTTAGAGGAGCAAGTAAGTCTAATGCGGATGAAAGCAAACTGTTATAGACAGCAGTGGCCAAGTCAGGGCAGGACAGGGGAGAGATTCTGTCATAGAGTTGGTCAGTTGCAGAGTAGAAAGGAGCAGGGTTCAAGTTGTGAAGGTTTCTGCGGGTAATTGTTTGCTGCATGGAGGGATAGGTGTTTGAAGACGAGGAGACTGTGAAGGTGATGAGATTGTGATCAGAGAGAGGAAAGGGGGTGTTTGTGAGGTTGTAGGGAGTGCAAAGATGGAAGAAAACAAGGTCTAATGTATTCCCATCAGAGTGAGTGGAGGACTGTATATACTGTGCTAATGCAAAAGATGAGGTTAGGTTGAAGAGTTGGGATGTAGCCGGGTTGTTGACATTAATGGGGATGTTAAAATCTCTGAGAATGATAGTGGGTAGTTCAGAGGAGAGAAAGTAGGGTAGCCAGGCTTAGAAATCATCAAGAAAGCGGGACACCGGTCCAGGAGGTTGATAGATCACTGCAATCCTCAGAGAAATGGGAGAATATAGCCGAATGCAGTGAGTCTCGAAAGAAGAGGATAGAGAGGGAGTGCTAGGGAGGAACTGAAAGTGGGGATAGAAGCAAACCAACTCCACCACCTTTCCGACCACTGGATCTGAGTGAGTGGGTCCAGATGAGGCCTCCATAGGAAAGTGTTGCGGGGGAAGCAGAATCTGCTGCTTGGAGCCAGGTTTCTGTAATTGCTAGTAGGTTAAGGGAGCGGGAGACAAAAAGGTCATGGACAGAGGTGAGCTTATTACAGACAGAGCGGGCATTCCAGAGCGCACATGAAAAAGGGAGGATGGTTTTTGGGAGCATGGGGACCAATATTAAATTTAGGGGATTGCGGCTATTCCCAGAAGAAAGAGGATCTGATCACACTGATCTTGGTTTGATTAGATAATGTAAGGGCAGAGGAGAGATCTAGAGTCTGAGGAGATATTGGCATTCCCTGTGATAGCATAAAAAAAAGGGACAGGGTAAAAATAATTAAACAGCGGTTGCACCATGCATGTGAGGTATCGTCGCGAACGTCAGATCAAGGGCAGTAATTCTAACACTACACCTCCTCTATAAATCTAAAATTGTAGCTTGTAAAGGCTTTTAAAACTATGCCTATGGATATTAAAATTGTATGCAGTTTGTCGCCATTGCATGGGGCATGCGCAATTTTAAATCATGTCCTGTTTGGTATATATTTACTCGGCATATCATCATCTTTCATATTTTACCAAATAATTTGCCAATATATTGTGTTTTTGTGCATTAAAAGTAAAAAAAAAAGTGTTTTTTTTTAATTTGCTGTTGAAAAATCGCTGCGTGAGTACTATGTGACATAAAAAATTGTAGTACCCACCATTTTATTCACTAGACTGTCTGCTTTCAAAAAAATATACAATGTTTGGGGGTTTAAATTAATTTCCTAGCAAAAAATGCAGATTTTTTTTTTATTTGAACAAAAAGTGTCAGAAAAGGCTTGATCTTCAGGTGGTTAGAAGTGTGAGTGATGTGTGGCATAAACTTCTAATGCTGGGCATAAAATGCCCCCACCCCCCAAAACGACCCCTTTTTGGAAAGTAGACACCCCAAACTATTTGCTGAGAGGCATGTTGACTCAATAGAAGAATTTATTTTTTTTACCACAAGTTTTTGGAAAATGACAAGAAAAATTTTTTTTTTACACAAAATTGTCACTTAAATGATTTACTGCTCACACATGCCATGGGTATATGTGGAATTATTACCCAAAATACATTCTGCTACTTCTCCCAAGTATGGGGGTTCCACATGTGAGAGACATTTTGGCAGTCTAGCCAAGTACAGGACCCCAAAATCCAATAAGCACCTTCAGGCTTTTTAAGGGTTCTCATTTGTTGCCACAAGTTTTTGGAAAATTAAGAAAAAAAAACAAAACATTTTTTTCTTTTCTTTTTTTATATTTCAAAACCTTGTGAGAAAAAATGAGATCTGCAAAATACTCACCATGCCTCTTTTTAAATTACTTGGGGTGTCTACTTTCCAAAAAGGGGTCATTTGGGGGGGGTTTGGTGCTATTCTGGCATTTCAGGGCCTCCGAAACTGTGATAGGTAGTGAGGAAGTGAAATGAGGAAGCTACGCACCTTCAGGCTTTCAAAGTGGTCATTGGATTTCAGGCTCCTGTATGTGGCTAGGCTCCCAAAAAAGTCTCACACATGTGGTATTCCCATACTCGGTAGAAGTGGCAGAATGTATTTTGGGGTGTAATTCCACATATACCCATGGCTTGTGCGAGAAATAAATCATTTAATTGACAACTTTGTGTGTAAAAAAAAAAAATGTTTTTGTCATATTCCAGAAAATTGTGTATGCCTCTCAGCACATAGCTTAGGGTGTCTACTTTCCGAAAAGGGGTCATTTGGGGGTGTTTGTACTATCCTGGTATTTTAGCACCTCAAGAAATGTGATGGGCAGTCAGAAAGTAAAAGCTGTGTAAATTCCATGATCTATACCATAGTTTGTAGATGCTATAAAGTTCACACAAAGCAATGAATACACACTTATTGGGATTTTTGTTACTAAAATCGTAGCAGAATACATTTTGGCCTAAATTTATAACTAACCTTTAGTTTACTACATATTTTTTATAGCCGAAAGTAAAAAATATTGTTTTTCTTCGAAATTTTCGGGTTTTTTTTGTTTATAGCGCAAAAATAAAAAGCACACGGGTGATCAAATACCACCAAAAGAAAGCTCTATTTGTGTGAAAAAAGGACGTAAATTAATTTGAGTACAGCATTGCATGACCGCGCAATTATCAGTTGAATTAGTGCAGCACCGAGTAGCAAAAAGAGGCCTGGTCATTAAGGGGGATAAATCCTCTGGAGGGCAAGTGATTAATAATAATAATAATAATAATAATAAAAAAACAAATGAATAAATGTAAAATAAATACAGAAATATATTAAAATAATCATAAATTATAATATAATAATAAATTAATAATAATTAACCCATAACCTTGACCCCCTAAAAAAGTAATAACATTATAATTTATTTTATTATAATTATTATTATTGTATTTTTTTGTTCGGTTTTTTATTAATATTAATAATAATAATAATTTATTTCATTTTTTTTAAGGAAGGATAGGGGTTTTTTATTCATCATGATTTTATATATGTGTGTGTATATGTGTAAAAACAAACAAGCTTATCCGCATCATTAGACACAGTTGCATTGTGACTGTTTTTGTGGATCACCTTTACTGCCCATTATCACGTTGGTTTGTGAGTATACATCCTTTCTATTTAATAAATTACGTGTTATACCACGGTAATTAGAGATGAGCGAATTATTCAAAAATTCGGTTCGGCTGATTCGCCGAATTCGCCGATTAAATTCGCTTCGTGCCGAATATATTCGCTGCGAATTTAACTTATAAAAAGGGTGTTTCTAGGCTTCAGAGAGCCTTTATATTAGTGCAGAACACTTTACCTTTAATTTAAATGCCCTTGGAGTCTGCTGGGGAAGAGAAATAATACTGTCAGTCAGTATGACATGCAGATGAATGCCGTCGATCTTAGAATCACCGCACACTTCACTCATTTGGGCAGTCACGGGGCCAAAACCAGAGTGTGGAGCCACAGTGTGGCGGTGGAGGCAGCAGCAATGGGAGGCCATACAGCAACCTATGACAAAATGGAACCCACCAGCAGTGTGAGGAGACCTGAAAGTGGCACATGGCAGAGTGTGGCGATGGAGACAGCAGCAATGGGAGGCCGTACAGGGACCCATGAGACACTCTCGACCTGGCAGCAGCATGAGGAGGCGGTACAGGGGCCCATGACAGATTACGGGCCTGGCAGCAGCATGAGGAGTCGGTACGGGGGCCCATGGCAGATTACGGGCCTGGCAGCAGCAATGGGAGGCCCGTAATCTGCCAGCACCCTATGACAAAATGGAACCCACCAGCAGTGTGAGGAGACCTGAAAGTGGCACATGGCAGAGTGTGGCGATGGAGACAGCAGCAATGGGAGGCCGTACAGGGACCCATGAGACACTCTCGACCTGGCAGCAGCATGAGGAGGCGGTACAGGGGCCCATGACAGATTACGGGCCTGGCAGCAGCATGAGGAGTCGGTACGGGGGCCCATGGCAGATTACGGGCCTGGCAGCAGCAATGGGAGGCCCGTAATCTGCCAGCACCCTATGACAAAATGGAACCCACCAGCAGTGTGAGGAGACCTGAAAGTGGCACATGGCAGAGTGTGGCGATGGAGACAGCAGCAATGGGAGGCCGTACAGGGACCCATGAGACACTCTCGACCTGGCAGCAGCATGAGGAGGCGGTACAGGGGCCCATGACAGATTACGGCCCTGGCAGCAGCATGAGGAGTCGGTACGGGGGCCCATGGCAGATTACGGGCCTGGCAGCAGCAATGGGAGGCCCGTAATCTGCCAGCACCCTATGACAAAATGGAACCCACCAGCAGTGTGAGGAGACCTGAAAGTGGCACATGGCAGAGTGTGGCGATGGAGACAGCAGCAATGGGAGGCCGTACAGGGACCCATGAGACACTCTGGACCTGGCAGCAGCATGAGGAGGCAGTACAGGGGCCCATGACAGATTACGGGCCTGGCAGCAGCATGAGGAGTCGGTACGGGGCCCATGGCAGAGTGTGGCGATGGAGACAGCAGCAATGGGAGGCCGTACAGGGACCCATGACAGATTACGGGCCTGGCAGCAGCATGAGGAGGCGGTACAGGGGCCCATGACAGATTACGGGCCTGGCAGCAGCTATGGGAGGCCCGTAATCTGCCAGCACCCTATGACAAAAAATGTAACACACCAGCAGTGTGAGGAGACCTGAAAGTGGCACATGGCAGAGTGTGGCGATGGAGTCAGCAGCAATGGGAGGCCGTACAGGGACCCATGAGAGACTCTGGACCTGACAGCAGCACGAGGAGGCGGTACAGGGGCCCATGACAGATTACGGGCCTGGCAGCAGCATGAGGAGTCGGTACGGGGGCCCATGGCATATTACGGGCCTGGCAGCAGCAATGGGAGGCTGTACAGGGACCCATGACACACTCTGGACCTGGCAGCAGCATGAGGAGGCGGTACAGGGGCCCATGACAGATTACAGGCCTGGCAGCAGCATGAGGAGTCGGTACGGGGGCCCATGGCAGATTACGGGCCTGGCAGCAGCAATGGGAGGCCGTACAGGGACCCATGACACACTCTGGACCTGGCAGCAGCATGAGGAGGTGGTACAGGGGCCCATGACAGATTACGGGCCTGGCAGCAGCATGAGGAGTCGGTACGGGGGCCCATGGCAGATTACGGGCCTGGCAGCAGCAATGGGAGGCCCGTAATCTGCCAGCACCCTATGACAAAATGGAACCCACCAGCAGTGTGAGGAGACCTGAAAGTTGCACATGGCAGAGTGTGGCGATGGAGACAGCAGCAATGGGAGGCCGTACAGGGACCCATGAGACACTCTGGACCTGGCAGCAGCAAGAGGAGGCGGTACAGGGGCCCATGGCAGAGTGGCGAAGCGTAAGCAGCTTAAATTGAAGGCCATACAGAGGCCTATGTTAAAAATAATAACATGTTTGGGGCATGATTCATGGCGGATTTAGTCAGTTGTGTCAGGAACTGGTGGTTTGAAATCCAGACTAATCCACGCCTGATTCATTTTCACAAACGTGAGTCTCTCCACACTTTGGGTGGACAGTCGTGTCCTCCGCGGAGTTACAATACCTCCTGCCGCACTAAACACGCGCTCCGATGCCACGCTACTGGCCAGGCATGACAGCCTTTCAAGGGCAAATTCAGCTAGTTGGGGCCAAAGGTCAAGTTTCGTTGCCCAGTAGTCAAGGGGATTGTCTACCTCGGTTGGCAGGGTGCTGTCCAAGTAGGCCCAAGCCTGTTGTTTGAGGTCCTGCTCCAGGTCCACCTGATGCTGCTGCTGCTGCGGCTGGTTAGTAGTTTCCTCACTGCGCTGGTGAAGAAAGCTACTCATCATCGACTGCAGACTGAGGCAGCCGCTGCTGGTGGAGCTGCCACTGCTCCTACCACCCCACCCCTCCCCTGCTGCCATGGCAGCGGAACGCGAGCGCACAGGGCCCACAGTGTCTGAGGATGGACGTTGGCGCAGAAAGGCAGAGACCAACTGACTACATAGGTGGTTTTTATAGTACGTTATTTTGGCCTCCCTCTCAGCAGGTGTGAAAAAGGCCACCATTTTTGAACGGTAGCGAGGGTCCAACAAGGTGGACAGCCAAAAGTCATCCCTCTGTCTGATGGTTATTATTCGGCTGTCGCTACGCAAGCATCCGAGCATGCTATGGGCCATTTGTGCCAAGGAATGCGAGGGACTCCCTGCCTCCATCTCCACAGCATACTGCCACGGTGCGTCTGGGTCCTCTGTCTCCTCCTCCTCCTCTACCAGATGCTCCTGCTCCTCCACTCCTGTCCGCTGAGTGGAAAAACCACCCATTTCACTCAATAATTCCTGAGCACCAATGTCCTCCTCTACCTCCTCCTCTTCTTCCTGTCCTGCCCCCACAGGGGTCATGTGGCGTTGAGATCTGTGCGCCACGTCTACCGCACCCTGACCAGCCATTGTTAACAGCATTTGTTCCAGGACGTGCAACAGAGGAATGACGTCGTTCATCCCATAGTCCTGCCGACTCACGAATAGCGTGGCCTCCTCAAAGGGCCTGAGCAAGCGGCAGGTGTCACGCATGAGCTGCCAATGGCTGACATCTAAGTTACACAGGGGAGTACCTTTATCCGCTTGTAACATCAGGAAATCGGTGATGGCCTTTCGCTGTTCGTAAAGGCGGTCTAACATATGTAGGGTTGAATTCCACCTTGTTGCAACGTCGCAGATCAGGCGATGCTGTGGAATTCCGTTCTGCCGCTGCAGCTCAAGGAGGGTGTGCTTTGCGGTGTAGGAATGGCTGAAATGCATGCAAAGTTTACGTGATATTTTAAGGATGTCTTGCAGTGGGATGGTGGATTTTAGGAACCGCTTGACAACCAGATTGAACACATGAGCCATGCATGGCGCATGGCACAACCTTCCTTGACGCAGAGCAGACACCATGTTCTTTCCGTTGTCGGTCAACATGGTTCCGATTTTCAGTTTGCGCGGAGACAGCCATCTGTCGATTTCTCTGTTCATTACACTCAGAAGTTCCTCCCCTGTGTGTCTACGTTCGCCAAGGCATACCAGGTGCAGCACAGCGTGACACCGTTGCGCCCTGCACATGTGATATGCCGGTTGGGTAATGGGACTTGGTACGGGGGTGGCGGCTGAGGACACGGCGGAAGAAGAGGTGGTAGAGGCGGACATCTTTTCTGAACCAAGAAGGTGCAAACGTGGAGGCAAAAGTGGCGTGACCTGTCCAAGTTGCTGGTGCGGCTGTGCCGGCACCACGTTCACCCAGTGGGCCGTAAATGACATGTACTGTCCCTGACCGTAGTTACAGCTCCACACGTCGGCGCTGCCGTGCACTTTGGCAGAGACCGACATGCTCAAAGACTGGCCCACCATCTCTTCTACATGTGAATGCAGGGCTGGCACTGCCTTTTTGGCGAAGAAATGCCGGCTTGGCACTCTCCACCGCGGCGCGGCACAAGCCATCATTTCTCGGAAAGGTGCTGAGTCCACCACTTGGAAAGGGAGGGACTGCAGCACCAGCAACTTGGACAGGAGGACGTTCAGCTTCTGCACCGTCGGGTGCGTGCTCGCAAACTGTTGTCTCTTGGAAACGGATTCCAAGAAAGACTGCTGACGGAATCCGTGAAGAGGAGTAGCAGGAGAAGGAGCATCTGAACGAGCGGAAGATGCCAACGAGTGACAACTCCCCTCAGCAGAGGTGTTGGAGCCTTGACTGGCTGATAGAGGGCGATTGACGTCGGGTGACGGAGCAAGTAACGGAGCGGGTGATGGAGCGGGGGCTGGGGCAGGCAGAACCGCCGTATCTTTATCACGGTTTTCCCAGGCCACCGAATGGCGACGCTGCATATGCTGACGCAACGCTGTAGTCCCAACATGGGCCCCCTGGCCACGCTTGACTTTCTGGCCACATAGTCGACATACGGCTACGTTTACTTCCTCGAGCGGCTTGACGAAAAATTGCCACACCGCCGAGTAGGAAACTTTGCCCCCGCTACTCCTCACTGGCTGACTGCTACTTCCTCCGTGCACACCGGCACCACTACTGGCCGTGGTGGTAGGCTGCAGTGGAGCTGGTGCTCTACTCCGTGGCCGTTTGCCTCCACTGACACTGCTGCGACCCTGCTGCCTCCTGGGCAACCCACCGACTGTTTTGCTCGCTGCCAAGCTGGCACCCTCTTCTCCTGATGATGCGGAAGCAATAGCCTGATGACGACGAGGCTGCCAAGTGCGATCAGCCTCATCATCATCAATTAGGGTCTCCGCCTCACTACTAGCCCCCTCGGCTGCGTGTGGGTCAGGAGACAGACCTGTCTCTAGACCGGCTACCGAGCCACTCTCCTCGCCAGTACTTCTTCGCCTGGCTGCTGAAGAGGCGGATGTCTCCCCCCGTTCCTGACCGCCCTCTGTTAGCTCTTCCTCACTGTACAGTGGGGCTGAGCCCACAGCATGCGATACTTCGCTTGGTGAGGGAACACCAAAGGACAGGGGTAGGTAGAGGACACGTGATTTCAGTGGGCTTGCTCCCGGGCCATGCCAACTAACGGTTGTGTCTGACGTACCCACCGACCGTTGGCTGTAGGTGTCAGAGGTGACCTGGGAAGAGGAAGACGACCGAGCCAACCAATCGATGACGGCAGGGTTGTCGGTGGAGACACGACCGCTGGATGACACCGGGAGCACTGGCCTCTGGCTGCGACTAGTGCTGCCTCGACCCCTTCCTCTGCTGCCACGTCTGCTCGCTCCTGAAACATTGCCTCCTCTGCCACTCCTCTGCGTGTTGTCTGACATACTCTTTAATTCAACGATTCTGTGTCCCTGAGTAACAATTCTGCGTCCCTCAGTAACGATTCTGTGTCCCTCAGTAACAATTCTGTGTCCCTCAGTAACAATTCTGTGTCCCTGAGTAACAATTCTGTGTCCCTGAGTAACAATTCTGTGTCCCTGAGTAACGATTCTGTGTCCCTGAGTAACGATTCTGTGTCCCTCAGTAACAATTCTGTGTCCCTGAGTAACAATTCTGTGTCCCTGAGTAACAATTCTGTGTCCCTGAGTAACGATTCTGTGTCCCTCAGTAACAATTCTGTGTCGCTGAGTAACAATTCTGTGTCCCTGAGTAACAATTTTGTGTCTGTCCCTGAGTAACAATTCTGTGTCCCTGAGTAACAATTCTGTGTCCCTGAGTAACAATTCTGTGTCCCTGAGTAACAATTCTGTGTCTGTCCCTGAGTAACAATTCTGTGTCCCTGAGTAACAATTCCGTGTCTGTCCCTGAGTAACAATTCTGTGTCCCTGAGTAACGATTCTGTGTCCCTCAGTAACGATTCTGTGTCCCTCAGTAACGATTCTGTGTACCTGAGTAACGATTCTGTGTCCCTCAGTAACAATTCTGTGTCCCTGAGTAACAATTCTGTGTCTGTCCCTGAGTAACAATTCTGTGTCTGTCCCTGAGTAACAATTCTGTGTCTGTCCCTGAGTAACAATTCTGTGTCTGTCCTGAGTAACAATTCTGTGTCCCTCAGTAACAATTCTGTGTCCCTCAGTAACAATTCTGTGTCCCTCAGTAACAATTCTGTGTCCCTCAGTAACAATTCTGTGTCCGTCAGTAACAATTCTGTGTCTGTCCCTGAGTAACAATTCTGTGTCTGTCCCTGAGTAACAATTCTGTGTCCCTGAGTAACAATTCTGTGTCCCTGAGTAACAATTCTGTGTCCCTCAGTAACAATTCTGTGTCCCTCAGTAACAATTCTGTGTCTGACCCTCAGTAACAATTCTGTGTCCCTGAGTAACAATTCTGTGTCCCTCAGTAACAATTCTGTGTCCCTCAGTAACAATTCTGTGTCTGTCCCTCAGTAACAATTCTGTGTCCCTGAGTAACAATTCTGTGTCCCTGAGGAACAATTCCTGTGTCCCTCAGTAACAATTCTGTGTCTGTCCCTCAGTAACAATTCTGTGTCTGTCCCTCAGTAACAATTCTGTGTCTGTCCCTGAGTAACCATTCTGTGTCCCTGAGTAACGATTCTGTGTCCCTAAGTAACGATTCTGTGGCCCTAAAGTCTCTCTGGCCCTAACTCTGTCCCTAATACAGACAGGTCTGTCTCTCTTGAATGA